>NC_137956.1:8132243-8732243 GCF_963924665.1 Micromys minutus
TTTAATCATGACGAAAAACCTTGTGTTTTAGTATGCATCCTGGGAACTCTGTAGAAGCAATAAAGCAATTAATGAATTTGGGAAATAGGCCTTTCCTGCTATTGACTCCAGATGATATTTTGTCTTCACACATATATAATATACACATGGTGCGGATGTTAATAGTATGCCTAGGTATTTGCTGATATTCATGTATGGAAACCATAATATAGAACTCATTCTTTCTAGAAAATGAATGGCAAGATAATTATAGTTGATTTCTGGGTGTTAAACATTTTTAATCTTTCTGTTTCCAAAGTGCACATTCTTTCTCTTCACAGTGCTGCCCAGAGAGAAGTGGCAGCTATGAGGACAAAATACAGGAAGACAGCAAAGAAGAGGTTTCACTGCATACATATATTCTGTCATTCACTTCAGTCAGTACTAAGAAGTATGTTTCTTTATATATTCCTGTGCACTCTGGAGCACATGTTTGCCACTGCCACCTGATTCTTCTGGCTAAGGGAAGAAATTAGTGATGTAGGTAACATCAAAACAAGACATCTTCAAGCCTCACTCACTTTCATTTGAATAATAATTATTACAGGGTGTCCCCACTAAGCATGTTAGGAAGGACTATCAGGGTGAGTCTTCATTTCCATCTAGATAGAAGCAAGCTTGGCCTAGGGCTACTGGGTCACCTAATGACAGCAGCTTTAATTTAAAGTGCATTGTGGGTGATAGACCTAGTGGATAATCCACTTGTGGATAATTGGGAGTGTATCTGTGCCCGCATTTTAAGATCTAGATATTTCACAGAGGTCCTGTAACATAACATGTCATAAAATAACCTGTTCGTAGTGCAGGAGGATGCATTAAAATCAATAGGGTTTTGCAAGCCGTGCATATGATAGATTGTATGAAATGTAATTAGTATTGGAAAATTGCTGTGAAATCTTTGGCTCTGTGTGCTTAAATGACCAAGATGTTTTCCATTGGGGACTCCTGCTTTAGAGCCACCTGGGGAGGAGACAACAAATGATTAAATAACAGTCACTGCTTTGGTTTTTAAGCAAGTGAAGCCTCTTGTTATGATCAGAGAAATTCGGGAATGTTATCACTGGCCACACCATGATAGGGCGGTACCTCCTAAGATAAGGTGAAGAGAGGTTTCAGCAGCCCTTGGGCTGGAATTTCTGTATCCTATATGTATCAGTTCTGCTGGGAATAGAAGATGTAAAGCTGCCGTCCTTTAGGCTAAGGTTTTATAATGGACTCCCCCCAAAAGCCTTAATTATAAAGTAAGGCTGCATGGTGATATAATTTAGGGTCTCGGTTCTACATCGACACATGGACAATGTCTCACACACAGGCACACACCCACACATGCATATAGGTGTACATACAAGCACACAGGCATACAGGCCACGAGGTACATATACACAGACACACACAAGCACACAGACACACACGCAAACACACAGATACACACACACACACACACACACATATACACACAATGTCTAGAAGATGCTTGGAGAAAGATGCACAGAATAGATGCATTTTTTTTTCTTTCTCTCTTTTTAACCTCATCTGTTCATTCCTGGGTCACACAAGCATTGTGCTGAGTCTGGGTGAAAACACCCCTTTGATGGAGGGTACATGCTGAAAGGGAGAATTCTGAATTATGTTCTCTAAATTATCTAAGGCTTGGAGAGCAAGTATTGATTTTTAAAATGACTGAGCCTGGCCTCATACTGCAGAGCTCCTTCCCTCCCCTCTTCCCGTCCATCCTCCTCCCCTGCTCCCTGAAAGAGCCTCAAAGCACAACAAGGGATCTCAGACACCACGCAGCCACTACTAGGCCCTAGGCTGGCATTGTTTTAAATAATCAGAATGTCATCCATCAGCCAAAGAGTTACTGGAATGAGTATGTGGTAGTTAAAGACACGTTTTATCTGTTCACAGGCTTCACTGTGTGAGGTAGGAGGGGAGTTAGGAGGCTGTTGGGCTGATTAACTAACACTCTCTAGAAACTGTGGGCTGTTACAGTGCTTTCTGCTTCACAGAAAAACAGGAGACAGCTATCTGTTAGTCAAGCACTATGTTGGCTCCAGGCAGCTGTGGAATTCAGACCCCTCTCACAGTGGAGAGCCGAAGTCTGCTCTATGATTGCCTCCCACCCTTTGTGAACAGCTTATTAGCCGCATTGTTGTTCTGGAGTACTTGTGTGTCAGGGTGAACACATGCTTACCACTGTGTCTGGTTCTCTTGGACTGCTACTAGACATTAGCGATAAAGAAGAAACGAATACCATGTTATTAGTATCCACTCATTGGGAATGCCAATAGGCTTCATTTAATCAGTACTGGTTATGGACACTGTGAATACACCATCAAATTAAGTGAACTAACATGGGAGTCTGCATTATAGCCTTTTGAGGATATGGGTGTTTTTTTTGTTTTTGTTTTTTTTTAACTGCAATAATAACTGGATGAGCTTGGGATGACGCTGTGTGTAGCCACTGGCATAGGAGGCATGAAGCCCTGTGTTTGATGGAAATACCACATCAACCAAGCATGGTCGTACATACTTGTTATTCCAAAGCCACAAAGGCAGAGGCAGGAGAACCAGGAGTTTAAGGGTATTCTCAGCTATATGACGAGACCAAAGAGACCTATATGAGATCCTGTCTGAATGAATGAATGAATGAATGAACGAACGAACAAAGAGAACCACCAGGTCTGTAAAGTGATTACACTCATTTTACATAGTTTCCTTTCCTGAATAACCTAGGGCAGCAAAAGTTCAACCCTCTACCTTTACTCATAACAAACAAAAGCAAATATCCTAACTAGCAAGTAAGTTCTCAAGCCTAGCATGTCTTTTATGAGACACCAAATTTAGCAATGCACCTTTCACAGCTGGGTCTCCCGTGCCCTTCTTCTGAATAGGCCCCCACCTTCTTCATGCTCTTTCTTTAATGGTTTGATTCCTCGGTTTGCTGTAGCTGGAGGTACAACAATGGAATTTCTCATAGGAACTCTCCCATTTATTTTTTTCCCTTGGCCTTTTGAAGGAGATGCGATTGAGTGATGGCCCTGATTTCATTACCGATTCCTCCTGGAAAAGGGCAAGTTTACTAGGTCAAGGTTGAAACACCAAGTCATGGGCTAAGAAGAAACTTAATCTCCCTCTAAATCACTCTGCAACTCAGGAGTTATTAGAGTGGAGACAGTTCTGCACAGAACGGAGTCAAGTCCAGGGCTGGCCCTTTTCCAGTGAATTTGGGCAGTTAGATTTAGCCAAATAGATAATTCACTGCCTCCTGCCAAAGGAGAGTGGTTTGAATGATGTAAGAGACATAAAGTTTAGGATAACATAAATCCATGTAGCCTAAAAGGAAAATTCCGTTTGGAGGATATTTTATGCATAATTTATTTTCCTATTTAATACTCATATTCTCTTCCTGTGTTTCTTAAGGTATTGATTGGCATCAGCCAAAGGGCTCTGATTGAAAAGGCATCTGGGAAGAAACATGTTAAATATAATGAAGTTTAATACAATGAGTAACTACAGATTTTAAATATTTTTAGAAAAAAGAAAAAAGAGAGAGAGGTGTCATTTAATAAATGCTTTAATAAGCTTAGTTTAATCACCGTGAGGCTTGAGGCAGCTATCAACTTATCATGTAGACCACTATAAATAAATACAATTCTTTCTTAGTCATTGCCTGTACAAATGATAAAAGTATAAGATAAAATTTTTAAAAATCCATCAAAGTAGAATGTGCAAAACATATTAGATACGTAGACAACAGTATTGAGTCTCTGGAAGAGCATGCTTTAGGCTGTCTGTCATTGAAATACTAATTTAGAGTGACTTCAGTACCAAATAATGTAACTTTTGAAAAAGAAGTAACTAAAGCAGATAACGGGAGAGAGCCATGACCATGACCAAGGTGTGACCTAGGAGGAGCCCAGGACACTGGTGGCACACTCAACCTAAAGTCATTGGAGGACAGTTTGTTTGCACAGACACTAATTATAGGAGCCCCCAGCAGAAGACAAGAAAAGGGAACAGCCAGAGTCTGCAGAAGGCTGTAATTGTGTCTGCAACAGAGGAGGTTACAGGGCAGAGCACCCTGACCCCACTCTCCCCTCCCCTTCCAACCTCCTGTGGGGCCTCCCCAGATGGAATCCAGGGATACAGCCCTGTGGATGTCAGGCAAGAGAGAGAGAAGTGAGAAAGAGGGAAAGATCTAGAGAGCTTCAGAGAAGAGGAGGCAGGCTTTGGTATGACGGGAACTCAATGCTCAGAAGCCACTCCGAAACATGTGCAGAGCCTGTATCCATTTCCTATCAAGTATCTATTAATCACTCTAGGAGATTCAGCATGCATCTAATTAAAAGTGTTAGTAAACTGGTAGATTACTGAAAGTCAAGGGTGCTCAACAGTATTAAATATACAAAATACGCACATAAATTATATGACCTGCATGCTAAACTTAATATGTTTCTAACTTTACCTAGAAAGGATGTGGCCCACAAAGACTATTCTTCTCAAAATGAAGGACAAGGTGAGACAAAACTCTGTTACAGGCAACAAGAACAACAAAAAATCCACTACATAAGGTACAGCATACAAACTAGGTGGTAGAATTTGAACAGGGCAGGCAAGAGTGAGTTTGGACTGAAAGAAACGGGATCTCCAGCAGACAGTTCATCCACAGAACTGAAGGAAGGAGTTCTGCAGCTCACTGGAATAGAAAAGCCCTCTACTCAGAAAGCAAGATAAGAATCAGGATAAGAATTTGCCCAAAATATTACTGTCATCCAGGTAAAACCACCAACACCTGTGTTCTTTTCCTAACTACTAGACCTTGTACTCTCCTCACAAAAGAAACTGTTTCCACCCCCTCATCTTTTGAAGAAATGGTCATCGATCATTCACTTTCCAAAGGTCCTTTGCCTAATTCCAGGGCAGATACACTGGAAAGTCTGGCTTTGTAATCAGATGAGTTACTATTCTTATTATAGTGACAAAATACCTGAAGGGAAACATCTTAGAGGAGAGAGGCTCTCAGTTTGAAAGGGTGTGGTCTGTTGCAGTGGGAAAGGCACAGTTGCACCAGAGCAGGAGGTAGCTCATGAATTGGGTGTAACCCACAGGGTTCATTCCTCAATGACGTTTTCTACAATCAGGCCCCATATCCTGCAGATGTACCCGGCTTTCTGACATTCCAACCCAAGACTACCTGCAAGACCATCTGCAAGTCATGCTCTAGAACCATATAAAACCATATAAAAGAAACATTTAAAATAGAAATATTATTTTGCATTAGGTCTCATCTATCACTCTCCCAGGCCACAGGTTGGAGAGGACCAACAGGCTCCACAACCCCCTAAATCAGCATCACCACCTGAGAACCAAGTATTTAAATACTATGGGAACATCCTGCACACAAACCACAACAAGATGCTTGGGGCAAGGATGCTTGGGAATTTACATTTTGAGATTTGGTACAGACTTCCTGAAAGCAGGAGAGAACCTCAGGGAGACTACACGGAACTTGAAAAAAACATTTAAGGCCATCCAGAACATGCTTCTAATTTGTTTCCCAGCTTGTCCTGTTCTGTCACACCCAGGCTTCTGCCCTATCAAGTACCCTGTCGGCTCAGTACATCTGTAAGGTAAGCAGGTCCTGGCCCAGGCTATCTGCCATAGTCTTCCATACACAAGTAGTATCTCCAGTTCCATTGTCTCTGTCAGAGTCCTCTCAACATCAGAACCATGTATGAGTTCTCTTCCCTCCATAGCATTCCTTAAGGTTCGGTAGGAGACACGCCCTTCCCTGAGCTTGAAGTACACTAAGATGTTACATCCAACTGTGACGACTTTGCTTCACAAAACTCCTAGCACTGGAATGGAGTCATTCAAGGCTGTCCAGCTAAAGATACATAATCATTTGATTAGCAGTCAAGCAAAATATATTGTGATCCACTGGTCACAGTGAACCTAATACAAATGACCCCTGGCACACTGTGGATTTGCACACCCACATTTCCCCCAAGTGTTTACATGTTTACATCTTAGCTGTGCCTCAATGTCTACCCACCTATCCATTTACTTCACATACTTCTCAACAGATAACGTGGAATTCTGTGTCCATATCAGATGTTTTCTTAGTTCTCGTGTGACTTTGGCTGTCCTCATGTCTCTGTAATTCTTTGCTACACTGAATTTGTATCATCATTTTTAGATAACATTTTTATTACTTCTTTGAAAATTTCATACAATTATCATAGTCACCAACTGTCCTAGAATGAGATCAACCTATTAGGAGTCATGTATTTAAAGAAATATAGCTCTCCCTCCCCTGGCAGGTACCAAATGCCAATAGTTCTTCAGCTACTTTAGGGGATTCATATCTACCTCCCTACATGCTGGGATTTTTTTGTCTGGCTGTGGCTTGTCCTGGTCCTGTGCATGTTGTCACATTGCTGCGAGCTCATGGCTATAATTGTCAAAACAAAAACCAAAAGCAAGCAAACAAACAAAAACAGTATTCTTCAAATCACGTTCTGCCTTTGGCTCTTACAATTTTTCTGCCTCCTCTTCCAAAAAGATCTCTGAGCCAGGATGGAGGTGGGCGGCATGTATGTCCCAGTTAGGTCAGACTCCACCACCACCTCTGAATCTCCAAATGCTGACCAGTTGAAGCTCTGCATGCTAGCTACCATCTACTGCAGGGAGATGCTTCTCTGATACAAACTGAGAGACACACTTCTCTGGGAGTCTAATCTGACTCCTCTCTTCTTCATCCTTCTTAAAGTTCTCTGACATCGCCTGACTTCTCTTGTCTACTCCCTACCTCCAAACCTTGCATAAAACTATTCACCTTAGCCCTAAATGGAGTAAACCAAGCACATCTTAAATGACTGTGCCCCGAGTAGCATGTATGCTCATATCTTAATTTTGAGGGCAGTAAATCACATTAATCTACTACACGTTGTTTAAGAAATTGTCCCATTTCCAATTTGCAGAGGTAGTCATATGGGTACCCAAAATAATTCACTCACAGAAATTCAGTAATTCATATAAAAATCTGGCAGCAAATGACCCCAAGTATCCTGCTCCAACTGTCCTTTCAGCAAGAGCATGTAGAAAACAGATTTCCTGTTCTTGCCTCTTTCCAGGGCCTTCCATAGCTTATGCAGTTTATATGGACAAAATCCTCCTTCTTAAACCTCCAAGAGATGGACCATTAGTCTCATTATACTGGCTAAATCACCACTCACCAGCAGGTAAACAACCTTCCACTATAACAGGGCTACAAGCTGATTATGAGTGTCATTTGCAAAGGTGGAGCCCTTCTGAGGGAAATCTCTGTTTTATTAGCATAAAGAGGTCTAAAGAGCACTGGCCAAGGCCAGGAGGCCCTGGGTGGTCCCTGGGGATCCCTGTTGATTTATGAGCTCCCAACACATTCACCTCCGACGTCACAATTCATCCTTGTGTGAAATACTCTATTATTCCTCTGCCCATGAGGAAGGTCAGAAAATATCAAATGGAATATGATTGCTTAAGCAAGACAGAGGGAGTAACTGGCTTTACAGGAAGCCTCAATGCCAAAACCAATTAAGCTGAAAAGCTAATGGGCAGAGGAGACATAGCCAAGTGAACAAAAGCAACTGAAAGAAGCCAGGGGCATTTTTAAAGTGTCAGTTCCATGGTCACTGGAGACCAGGCTGGATGGATGAAACTGCTGCTTGCGTATGGAAGAGTCTGAGCTTTGAGAGAAACCAACGTGCTAATAAACAATGTACTTCCATCATGAAGCCATATGACATCCTTGCAGCACCACAACAAATGTCACCTCAAGTTGGGGCCAGGCATCCTCTTGTTGAGATAACAATTAACTTAAAACCTCTACCCCTGAGTTGGTTCCCAGGACTCACATGGAAAAGCTGAGCATGGTAGTGCAATCTTCTTAGCCTCACTGCTGGGTAGGTAAAGACAGAAGGTTCCCTAGCTATCCCTAGCCATCCAGAGTGGGCAACTTGGAAAGTTCCAGGCCAGTGAGCACAAGGTGGAGAACAATTTAAACAAGTTGATCTCTAGTCTCTACACACATGAATGTCCACAGGAGAAGCATGAGCATTCACATATACACACATACACAATAAATATCAATATATATTTCATATATTTTTATATTTATTGATATATTGTGTGTGTATATATATAGTGTGTGTGTATATATATATATATGTATATGTATATACATATATATATATATATATATGTATATATATATATATATAACATCTGCCTCTGTGTTTGCATAATTAGTGAGTGGTAATAAAATATGTGAAAGAGACTCACCTACCTCCTAGAGCAGATTAGTCATGCAGAGCTTCAGCTTAATAACACACACCTTGTTCAGCCTCATCAATAAAACTGCCTTTCACACTGCCTGTTCTGCTTCAATCGCGCAATGGGAAGAGTTCTACTACTGGTCTGGTCTGGGAGGTTTTGTCCTCAGCACATAGAAATATATACAAACTTGATTATTTCTGGTAGATATCACAGTTTTAGCTTTCTAAATATTTTTTCATTTATTTATTTATTTTATATCTCAATATCTGCCCCCCTCTTTTCCCAGTCCCCCCTCATATAGCTTTTCCTCGCATCCTCCCTCTCCTTGTCCTCTGAGAAATGGGAACCCCCACCCCGGTATTACCCTACCCTGACATATCAAGTCACTGAAGAAGTAGGCAGTCCTCTCCCACTGAGACCAAACAAGACAGCCAGTTAGGTTCCACAGTCAGGCAACAGGTTCAGGAACAGCCCCACCGCAGTTTTTGGGGACTCCCCATGAAGACCAAGCTGCACATCTGTTACATATGTGCAGGAGGTGGGCGACCACGTCTAAGATTTCTGTTTTTAATTTTTTTTAACATAAATGCATTATATTTACGTCATTTCCCCCTTTCTCTCCCTCTACAACTGCATTCTGTTCACAACTTTCTTGTCTTCTGTAAATATCACACACACACACACACACACACACAGAGAGAGAGAGAGAGAGAGAGAGAGAGAGAGAGAGAGAGAGAGAGAGAGAGGACTGTTGCATATGCCTCTAGCTACTCAAAGAGTCTCCTGTGTCTTTTATTGGACTCCATAGAAACTGACCTAAGAAATAAATAAAATAGTATCATGCTCTTTCTGAAAACTCCTCAGTTACCCTCTCATGTTCAAGTCAAACTCTCCTAGTGTGGCCTTGACAGTTGCCTGGGTTCTCCATACCCCAGGCCTTTGCATGCTTCATGCTCTTTCCACTGCCATGGTTTAATAAAACAAAAAGTTCCCCAAGTTGCTGGCCATGATCACAGGGTCTGCCATACTGCACAGGTGGCCCTTCCGGGATGGAAGCAGTATTCTGGGGCACTGGGAAGTCATTGACCTTCCTGAAGATGGTAAAAAGTAGCTGCAGGTGTAATCCTCTATAGCAACACTGGGAATGTCATTCAAATATTTGTCCAACTGGTAAGGTATTGGGGAAGACCAGTCCTAAGCTGAGCCACATGGGTGAAGGGAAGGGGGAAGGGGCCTGTGATAAGTGAAGAGGTTGCTGGATTCTGGAGATCAGAGGGGATCTAGTAGATCAGGAGGAGCAACATAAAATGCTGCCTTCTAGACATAGCATAGCCATTGTCTTTATGACCTCAAAACAGCTATGGTCTACTGCACATGGCCTATATGAGATCAAGTCAGTCAGGGCTCCAGCAGAGGTGGGAAAGGCGACTGTGAGCTCCTATCACTAGTGGAAAAGTCATTGACGTGTGGTTGCTGTTAGAGAAGGTGGGATGTTATCCTTCAATGGTAGAGGGGAAAGGTTGCTCAGGCTCATGGAGGCAGCACTATCTGGACTGGGTGAACAGAGGTGGGGTGAGGGAGAAGGAGCAAGAGGAGGAGGTATGGGATGTGAAAGCGTTGGAGGCATAGGGGAGAGGGAAGGAGTCAGGTTAGATACGATCAAACTATGATAAATAAATGTATGAAATTGTTAAGGTACAAATCAAAAATATTTTCAAGAAAAGAGGAAAGTGAGTTGGGCATTCTACCTTATCATGGGGGAAATGAGTAAAAAAAAAAAAAAAAAAGGATAGGGAAGATTAAACAAGTAAGCAGGAAACAGGAAGAGAATCTATTGGCATTCAAATTAAAGAAGGGAGAGTATGATGTCTGTTCCCAGCTGTGTCAACTTGACTATATCTGGAATGAACTACAATTGAGAAATTGAGGATATAGCTGTGATCCAGATCTTGAAGCTGGAAGATAGAGAGGCTTTTGATCTGGATCTTGTGGCTTAGTAGCCAGGAAAAGTTTAGGTCCTGTCAAAATGGTACACCCCCTTAATCCCAGGAGACAGAGGCAAGCAGATCTCTGATTTCAAGGCCAGCTTGGGAAAAAGCAAGTTCCCAGAACAGCTTAGGTCCAGGCATGGTGATATGTACCTTTAATCTGGACCATACCTTCTGTTGGACATCTATATAAGGACAATGGAAGAAGGAAGGTATTCTCTACCTGCTTGCACTTTCTTGCCAGCACATCTGTTGGAAGCTACTTCTTCAGGACTGCGGCTTAAACAGAAGACCAGCTCAAACACCTAGCCTTAGGAGACTGAGCAATTACTAGATCCTTAGACTTCCCATTCACAGCTGCCCATTGTTGGGTTAGTTGGACAGCAGACTGTAAGCCATTCCAATGATTTCCTTTACCGTATAAAGATGTTCCATAAATTCTGTGACTCGAAGGAACCCTGATTAATACAGGGGGAAACCAACATGCAAGGTAGTAAAATTGAATAAAGACTCTACTGTTTCTCTGTACATGCATGAACACGTAGCTTAACCTTTAACTCTCAGTTAGCTCATCCATAAATGGGAATAAGATAATAATAATACCTGTGAAGAAAAACTGCTGAAAGGAATCTGTGTCTGCTGAGTCTGATTGGCTAATGATGTGAGCACTGTGGAGAGATTGGAGGGTTGCAGGTCCAAAAGATAATTCCCTTCTTGCATACTAAGTTCTGGGCCTCAGGAACAGCCATTCCTTGCCCCCCATGAGTCAGAACATCTTGTGACAATAGATAAAAAGTCTTTTAGACTCGATTAATTTAGCAGACAACCAGCTTCTACCACTCCAAAATCTGAGTGTCATCAGAGGGCATCCTGATCCTGTAGAACAGTTTCCCCCATCCTGATATAACTACCTGTTTGATATACCCACCAAAGCATTTTAAATATGCCTTGATTTACTATTTTCTCTGTTCTAGAAAACCAAAACAAACAGGAACAAACAAATAAAGACCGTCACAAAACTGCTTTCATGTTGGAACATGGAATTTGGACTAATCAAGACCTGTGTTCCTGAGCCACTCAAATGGCTGAAGAATAAACTATGATTCAGTCTAAGATGACAGCTGTGTATCATAAGACTTACAAAAGATCAACATAGCTACAATAACAAACAAGGGCTAGTATATAGATAAATAATAACAACTACTGTTGTTAATGAATAACTTTTAAAGCAATGAAGTCACTGCCTTTATGGTAATGAAGGTGAGAAGGTCTTGGCCTGGTCCTCTCACATCCACACTGGCTTTGGCCAGTGCAATTTGCAGCTCTGTTGTTGGAGAGTCACTCTGCCTACATAGCATCCACCTAAATGGAGTTCTAAATCAAACTGTCCTCCGCACTATTCTGTACTGAGAGTCTGATTATAATCGTGCCCTGTGCTATTAGGACAGGGATGTTTAAAACTCCTATAAAACAAGAGCTAATGGCTGATCTGCTTAATTAAAGTGAGCCTTTTGTTGTCACATTTACAAAGATAAATGAAATAATCAGGTGTGTGCTAATGAGAGATAATTAGATTATGCAGCTCCAATAAATAAAGACCAAAATGCTCCCGATTGTTTCTGAGTGTCAGAAGAAGCCCATGGTGGATTCTACAGAGGTGCATGCTAGCTGAGGTAAGCTGACAGGGAGAGAGAGGCAGTGCACTGGCTCAGAGTTATCACTCAAATTCTTTAAGAACCTCAGTGAGCCAGGCACTGAGATTCCATCTAACCCCTAAGTCTCTGGTTAAAGCAAAAATATTTATATATTAGAAATAAGCAATTTGTTATGACATACCTGGCCATCATTAACAAAGGCCATCTGGTAATTTAGTATGATAAACCTTTCTTAAAATACTGTATTAAACATGAAAATAAATTTGTCCGATGTCAATTTTTGCTGACAGTAAGCAAATGTATCTATTTCTATGTGTCAACAATGAAACTGTACTAGGTTACTTTCTGTGGCCAGTTCCTATAAAGTTGGCTCTGGCTTCCTAAAATATGTAGTAGAGGGAAATGTTTGTGTGCATGTGTGTGTGTGTGTGTGTGTGTGTGTGAGAGAGAGAGAGAGAGAGAGAGAGAGAGAGAGAGATGGGGGGGGGGGGGAGACAGCTTAAGACCCTGTAGCCAGAAGGAAAAAATGTCTTCCACACATGAGAATTGATTAATATGAAGGTAAAGATAATTTTTTTATTTTGTTCAGATAAAGTTAAAACAGATTGTCCAAGACTGATAACATATCAAAAGGAAACTCCATTGTGCAAAGGACAGAGGTCACTACAAAAAAAAATCTGCTAAATGACTGGGTTCTAAATTTAGATTGCATGAGGCAATTTTACATGTACGCTTGTATATATGCAAATCTTCTTTACATGGAGAGAGGTATTTTACCTTCTGATTTTACCAATTAAGAATTGAGCAAGGAAAAAAATTTATCCTATCATTTTAACATCAAAAAATATAAAATATATATGAGCTTGAGATAAAGGCAGACCTTTAAATTGAACACGAATAGCTTTATTAAGAAAGCTGACTGTTGTCCCTATTTTCTTCCTTACCCTGAAGCAATAGAAAATCCATCATGGACAGGCACCCTCCAAAGATCAGAGTTTGGCAACTGCAGAGCTAACCTATTGTTCCCAATAGCATCAGGACTCCCCAAAGCCCAGGGGCCGATGATTTTTAAAGTCGATATTCTAAGTCATTTTGCAGAATTAAAGGTTCATTTTGAAGAAGAATAAAGAAACCAGATCTTCAAAGCCTACGAATTCACAGCAGCCCCTTCTGGTCCAGCATATAACTGACCCAGGCTGTGACCTCTGATGAGCAGGGCCAGAGTTGACAAGTACTATGGGTTTGCAGACACTCATTGCAGTGAGGCCAAATGATTTTCTAAGAAACTGACAACTCCTGGGTCCAATTTTCATCTCAAAGAATTTTCTAATTTTTGCTGATGTGGATGATAGTCTTGGCAGCCCTTAGCAAGTAAAGATAAGGGAAATAACCTGGCCCTTCTTCCTACCCCATCCAGCATCTGACCAAGCATGTTTCTCTATCATATAGGTGGTACCTATCTTCCAGGACCAGAAAGAGGATGCACACAAAGCCATGATATAATGCAGAGCTTCATTCCCCATCCCACTTTTAAGTTACTAGGTCTAGAACATTAAGAATGTGTTTAATCTTATGCTGAATCCTCAAGTCTTAAATGTGAACCTATGCGAAAAAAATCACTGGTAATTCATTCAAAGCCTAAATAAGTGAGCCTGGTCCTAACTATTGAAATAATATATTCCTGCTGTCCCTAGAAACCAAGGCATGGACACAGGGGGGAGGGGAGAAAAGGCAGTCATAGATCAAGTGTCTAAAATGTCAATAAGTGGCAAAGGAGAGTTATGGAGCACATAAGGGAAGGAGGAGGCTCAGAATATGGGGCTTGGGATGCCCTTTGACCCCACTCAGAAAAGCCCAGTAATAAATCCAGAGGTGAGGGACATCTTTAGATATTGGAGCCATCCAGGGAAGCCATAGAGAATTTTTTCCAGCATCATAAACATTTGGGAAAGAAAAGGACTTCATATAGAAAGATGGGCAGAAGAGTGAGCAAGGGGAGCTTTCACAAGTTTTCCTGTTTCTCTGTTGCTACTGTAGTTCTTGTTTTATCTGGAAAATCCTATGCTGCTAGAGAGAAATTTGGTAAATCCTCCAGGAGGCCTCTTCCTAAGTCAGGCTGAGTACCTTGTGAAAGTGATTGACATCTACCAAATGGTCACACCTGCTACTCTGGCTTTGGGGGTCTAGCAAGCTTCACTCAAAATTATACATCTATGCAGAACAGATACACCTCCCTAACGATCCCTTAGGCATTGTTAATCTGAACAAGCATTAGTGACTTCTGGAACAACCCTGAAATCTCAATTTACCCATCCATGGCTTGTCCAATGCAGTAGGTTGAGAGTACTGGGAAGTGTACTGGCTTCATGGGCTTAGCCAGAGGCCCAGTCATGTTAGTCCTCAGAACCACAGGATTCACAGATGGAGTATCCATATTCAGAGAGAAGAGGACAGGAAGACTCTAGTGGCATTGTAGAGCCAGGCCTAGAACTGGTACCAAACATATACACCCATATTCCACTGGGAAGAGTGGTACCATAATCTCACTAGAAGCAAGCAGTGTGTGACAGTCTTTTTTATGTGAAATACCTAGCAAGGGCCACATAGAAAGATCAGGATGAGAAGCCCCTAAACTTGGATGCAGTGTGTATAGCATGCCTCAGTTAATTGATTAATTACCTTTGTCTCTCTCCATTGTAAACTCTTCATTGAGCACACACTGGGTGTGTGCTATGGTGCTAAAGCAACTCTGGGGCAAAACTGACCCAGTTCTCATGGTCAAACAGGACTATCTATTAAGTAAGCTAGAACATGCCCCAGCCTCTGTAAATATGAATGCACAGAGATGTGGTGTGTGTGTGTGTGTGTGTGTGTGTGTGTGTGTGTGTGTGTGTGTGTGTGTGTGTAAGCACACCCATGTGTGAGTTCATTGCCTACCTAGATGTGTAGGTGTGTGAGAGTGTGTATGTGAGTGTGTGTGTAAGCACACCCGTGCGTGGGTTCATTGCCTACCTAGATATGTAGGTGTGTATGGGTGACAGGATGTCTTCCACAATCATTTTCTCCTTAGGTCTTTTGAGACAGAGTTTTGAACTGAACATGAGACTCGCCACTTTTAGCTAGAGCATCTGCCTGTCTCTACCTCTCTGCATTATAGATTATATTACACATACTGTGATGGATTATGTATGTGGGATCTTGAGTCAAGCTCAGATCTTCATGTTTCTATAGAAAGCATTCTATCTGGGGACCCAACTCTTTACCTTTCTCTATCGTCTGTTAAATATTCCAACAGTATATCATGCCCAAGGTTTCTCTGAATGTAAAAAGAATAAAACAAGTCAAATGCATGATGAATCACAGTTCCTTCCTCTTCCTCTTTTGTCCTTATCTTCCTTTTCTCTTCTCCCCCCCCCCCCACCCCAGCATTCTAACATCTGCATACCCTCCCTTTCTTTCCCCTTCTCTTTATTGTGGCTACTGCTATGGGCTACAAAATATCAGATGGCAAATATTCAACAGAAAAGGAAATTGAGCCCCATTGAAGAACAAGAAAACATTAGAAGATGACATTTGGGAAGATTCTAAAGAATAGAAATTATTTTTAATTGTTGGGGGTGGAGAGAGAATAAAAATTTGATGGACTGGCAAGTTAGCTCAGTGGGTAAAGGCACCTGAAGTGGAGCTCCAGAACCCGTGTAAAGACAGAAGGGGGAACCAGCTCCACAAAGTTATCTCACACACAAAACATTTTTAAGTAGAGAGGGGAGTGAGAAAAAGACTCTGTACTGAAAAGCACAAAGTATGACCACAGATGTCATTGAAAACAGTACTCAGGGACTGATAGTTCAAGTCAGGTGCTTACAGATGACCCAGAGTGTGAACGTGGGTCACATGATGATCATCTAAAAGAGAGATACAACGGAGCTTCAGAGGTCATCAAGACAGTTAAGTTAAATGAGGTATATTACATAGGCCATTAAATACTGTGATGGTCACCGTAAGAACTCAACTGAGATTAGCAATTACCTTTATATAATAACCACAGTTAATATTAGTTTTTGGAAGCTTCAGGGTTTTTTCCCTTTTATTTACAGGTATACAGTGAATATCTGTTAAGCAAATGAATGCCCCCAAATAAACCCAAAATAGATTATTAAGGTTAGAAAAATAATTTTAAGAGCCAAAACCTTTTTTCCAACCTCCCGAATATGTATTTCGCTGAATTTATTAGTCAGCTAACAGAAAAAAAAAAAATGTTCACTTTGAAAGTAAAGATAGGAACACTTTAGTTCCAATTCTTAAAACTTAGCTTATTTACTAATTACAAAAGCCATGCATACTGGTACCAATAATCAGGGGCATGTTCAACCAAATACCAACTATCTCAGACCAAAATAAACCAAAAAACTAAAAACAACCCCCCCCCAAAAAAATAGTCAGATAACCGGAGCCTCCTTTCCTCCCTCTAGAACTTCCAAAGGTGAGAAGGAGGAAATCAACACAAGAAAAGAAAGCAACATCTGTGGGCCTCCAAAGCCATTCGGGATTAATCAA
This sequence comes from Micromys minutus, assembly GCF_963924665.1. Taxonomy (NCBI): domain Eukaryota; kingdom Metazoa; phylum Chordata; class Mammalia; order Rodentia; family Muridae; genus Micromys; species Micromys minutus. The sequence continues at coordinate 8,148,805 of NC_137956.1, forward strand.
CATTGTTTTCTAAAGTTACTTGAAGTAAAATACAATGCAAGGAAGACCATGAAGTTGGTGACTGAAATAACTAACATGGAGGTGGAACTCCAGTCTATTTTATTAGGGAATTGTGAATAGTAAGCAAGAGATGCATGATAAAGAAAGAGAGGTAATGGGAAGGTGAACAGATGAATGATAGATGGTGATAGATAGATAGGTAGATAGGTAGATAGATAGATAGATAGATAGATAGATAGATAGATAGATAGATAGATAGATAGATGGATGGATGAATGGATGATAGATGGGTGGGTGGATGGGTGGATGGATGGATAGACTGATGGATAGATAGATAGACAGGCAGATGATTGGTAATAATTTATAGAAATATTTTAAAGAGACAATAGAAAGTACATTTTATAATAGATTATCGAGATACATACATACATACATACATACATACATACATACATACATACACAACACACACACACACACACACACACACACACACACACACACACACTGGTAGCATGATTCCCGATAGAAATAAAGAAGAGATAGTTAAATGTTAGCCACTGTCATGGCAAGAAACAACCTCTACAAGAGGAAACTGAGGAATAAAAAGTCTTCCTGAAACTCAGCAACAACCACATCATGCAAACTCATGTTACTCTTTTTCATCACATAGACCTGACCCAACCTTTGGTACACAGAACAGCATAACAGAATCAGTAAATATCATGACAACTGGAGACTCTTTTAAAGGCAGATAAAATTGCCCTGTGCATAAAGCTTTTACTTGTAAGTTCTGAATCCAGCACCACTCCACTGTGGCTTCCACAGACCCATCCTTTCCTCTGTGGAATCATTACTTCTCCAGACTCCCACATGGGCCAGATTAACACTTCTTAGTGCCAGGAGATCATATTCCCTTTTGATGTTGAAACCCATGGGTTTCAATCAATTAGAGGCTGTTCTAGAGCGATCAATTGCTATCTAACTCACTGAGCTTGCAATCAGTGTAATTTCGCTTTGGAGTCCCTTAGCAAATTATTTTTCTTAAGGAAGTGTCTCACAATGTAGCCCAGGCTGGTCTGGAACTCCCAAGCCTCCTGTCTCAGCCTCCTGAGTGCAGGGACTGCAGATGTGTACCACCATACCTGGCCTATTTACTATATTTTGAAACTCACAACAGGACTGGAAAAAAAAGCAAGGGTGAGCTTTTTGTATCTCCTCTTTAATTGGAAAATGTGATCAGTATAGCAAGTTCCATTAGCATCAGGATGCAAAGCAGACACTGTGAGCTTTGATGACTTGGTCGCCTCCACAGCAATGCAAAAAACAACTGGGCTAACCTGTAACACCCTTCTGTATACAACATGTTCACTGCATATTGTGCTATTTTAAACAGGGGGTCATGGGCCACGGGGAAGGCTCCATGGATAAAAGCACTTGCTACACAAGCTTGATAACCTGAGCTCACCAAAAGCCTGATGCATTGGCACACACCTGTAACTCTGGCATTTCTTCTGTAAGATGAGAGGTGGAAATGAGAGAATTGCCCAGGGTCCCACAGGCCAGCTAGCCTGGAGCATTCAGCACAGCAAAACCAAGAGAGACCTTGCCTTTTAACAAGGTAGAAGACAAAAGTTTCTGTATGATCTTCATATGTGCACCATAACAGGCATGTCCACATTCACACCACACACACACACACACACACACACACACACACACACACACACACACACACACATGCACTGAGGATGGCTATCTCAGGAACTTATGCCATGTCAAGCTAATTGCAAAGATTCTGTCCTTCATGCTGGCCCTTCATTTCTACACTTGGGGTCAACTACAGGCATAGCATAGCCCCAAACTGCTCCATCCAGACCTCAGCAGAGCTTATCCAGGGGCTTTGGAAGTATACTGTGGATATCTCATGTGACTGCTGCTTCAGAATCTGCCAAGTGACCTCAGATGAGGCATTTATCTTGTTTCCTCTTGAGCAAAAAGAAGATCAAGCATATTTAAATATCTGAATAATGCTATGACAGCATTTTTGTTGGGTTTTGATCAAGGCATGGCCAGCTTTTAAGGAAATGATCAATTGACATCAGAACACCAGTGTTCAAATGTTACTGTCCCATGACTAGTCCTGTGACCTTGGATATGCCATTTGACTCCTAGATTTGTCATCTAAAACCTGGGTGCCAATAACAGCCACCTCATAGGAATAATGGTTTTAATATAATATTCACAGAGGAGTAAAAGACTTGATATAGCACCTGATAAATACTCGGTGCTGTTTTGTGGTTATCCACCCCCTCTCCCCTTTAAAAGTACTTGCCAATGCTTGATAGTAGAGTGTTCCAGACCACAGCCTCTAATTCCTGTCCGAGCTCTCTTCTGGGAACGTCTCCTCCTGAAGAATTACAGCTACCCCAAACTTCCACTGTGAGATGACTGCATTCCTCTTCCTCTCTGGCACTGTTTCTTCTCCAGGGATTCCCAGTCCTCATCATTTTCCTGTCCATGAAGTGTGGAGAGTATGAACATTAAGGATGCATATTTGAAGTCAGGGATAAAGGGTTGTATCTGTAATCCCAGAACTTGGGAAGCTGAGATGGGAGAGTTGCCATGAGTTTGAGACCAGCCAAGGCTTCAGAGTGAAGCATATATATCCATCTCAAAAAACAAAACAAAACAACAGAGGTTGGAAAGCTATCTACCATAAGGCAATAGCTGAATTGTGTAGAGAAGCTGAGTTTTTCCCACATTTTCTTCTTGTTTAAAATGTCTGCCGTGGATTTAAGATTCAAATATAGCTTTCCAGCTTCATGTTAGTAAGATTCAGGTTCTGCTTTGGGGTCACAGTAATCATTGTTCTGCCTCCTCGGCTCCCAGGAGCCCACATCACCTCCTGAGTATGTCCTGAGTAAGTCTGATGGATACCATCTGAGATGCTGCAGAGATTTTCCTCTCGGATGATTTTCTTTCAGTCATCAACTTTAGATGCCCAAGAAACACTTCTATGAGTTCCTTGTCTCTTGTCTTTCCAATCAGAATCCAGAACACTCAGCCAGTTCACAATTAGGACAACAGTAAAGAAATACCATAATAATAAACACCCAAGGTGCTTCCATACCATAGTTTCTGAGCCAAAGATCCATGGCATCCCTCCTGCAGTCAGAGATACCTTGTCTCTCCCTTCATCCTGGAATCCTTTAGATGGTGGTTGTCTTCTCCATTGTTTACAGCTCTGATCTTTCATTTCTTTCCATCTATGTAATGGCTCCAACATCCACATAGAGAAGCTTTGTTCATTGCTATTTGATTACTCCAGTTTAAACAGTCTCCCATCCAATGTCACTGGAGCTACCAATAAACAAAACTAAATAGTAACCTTACCCTTACTATCTGCCTCTGAGAAAAATCTGGAGAAATGCACACTGACCTTCCACACCCAGTCTGTCTCATTAGCCCGGCATCAGAGCCTCCATCCCTCCCATAGCTGAAGCAGCATGGGGTCTATAGTGACCCTAGGAGAGATAACTAACAAGTCTCAGGGGAACCTGTGCTCACTACATCAAGCCTCACTTCTCACACTCCCCTTGCTAAGGATGAGAAACTCATCCTTCCTGAAGTGACCATACTATTTCTATACTCCCTTCCAGAGACCTCCTTCTCTTCCTAACCAAGATTTCTTTCCCAGGAATTCCCCACCCCGCCCATGCAGTAGGAACAAGGACGATGTTGTCTCCTGTGGGTCAGTCTTGGATCATTCACGAAGCCCCTTGAGTGGCTTCTTCTCCAGGCTTACTACCCCCACCTTGACTTAACCTGCCCCTCAGGCCTATGACGTAATGGCCTTGCTAGTCTCTGTCCAGAAGACTCTTCTAGCATCTACACCGTAAACAATAACTTCTGCCAGAATCTGAGTCCCATTCAAAATTCCCAGGCTGAAAATAAAAAGTCTCAGCTGGACAGGACTGAAAAATAAATTTGCCCCTCTGCTTCACTCACAAATCGAAGCCTACAAAGAAGAAGAAAAGAGAAAAAAATCGTAGGCCTGCGAGAAATGGTAATTCCAAGCAATTGGGGATTTTTTTTTAAGAGTCTTGATTCCTAAGGGCTTGTCTTGTTCTTTTAACTAGAAAGTTTGAGTCTTGATCCATTAATCCAAAGCTAATAAACGCCGGGTGGCAATTTGCCAGTTTGAACTCACGAGTGGAAGCTTATTCATTATTAGGAAGTAGTGATCTCTGTAGGGAGAGGCTTGCAAACAGGATTAGCAGAGCAAGGCAGGGCAGAGCCTTTGGTGAAAAATGTGCCCATTGCTAATCAATGGGCGGTAGGCTCACTGAAGCGGTCACATGGAGCAATCAGAACTGCATGATCCTTTCGTTCATCATGTTCAGGAATGAGGGGTGTGGACTTTGGGCACTGGCTGAGTCAGGATTTCCAAAACTTTTCCACTAAGTGTTTCTGGCAACAGTGTTTGTTAAGGTTACATTCTCTGAAGGGTTTTAGGAAGAATAAAAAAGTACAAATTGTCCAAAACACAGACAGAAGACATGCTCGTTAGGCATGTAGTTCATAGGGTAGAATTTTTCCTATTGAGCACAAAACCCAGCACCACATATAACCAGGAGAGGAGGCACATACCATTACCACCACACTCGGGACAGGGAGTCAGGAAGATAAGAATTCAAAGTCATTAGTAACTACACAGAAATTCTGAAGCCAGCCTAGGATACATAAGACCATACTTCAATAGACAGATAAAGAGAGGTAGGTAGATAGATAGATGATAGGGAGGGAGGGAGGAAAGGAGGGAGAGAGGGAGGGAGGGAGGGAAGAAGGGAGGAAGGGAGAGAGGGAGAAAGGGAGGGAGGGAGGGAGGGAGGGAGGAAAGGTGGGAGAGAGGGAGGGAGGGAGGGAAGAAGGGAGGAAGGGAGAGAGGGAGGGAGGGAGGGAGGGAGGGAGGGAGGGAGGAAGGGAGGGACAGAGGGAGGAAGGGAGGGAGAGATGGGGGGAAGTCCAGAGTGTGCCTGAAGCCTCTTGCTGTTCTTAAGACCTTACATAATTTCCATTTTATTCCAAGATATAGCTGTTTTTATTCAGATAGAGAATTTAAGAAGGAGTTTCTCTACGCTTGATTCCCTCAGCTCAAAGACTGTCCATAGCTTCACCTCTACCAGTTAGACTGAAGCCCTATCAGCCTCAGTGACACTCTTAGAAATCTTGATGGTCCACTCCATGGTCCTTCCTCATCCAATAGATTCTTAGATTCCAGGAGGAGTTATGCTAGGGAGGACATGGAACCACAACGTCTCAGTATAAGAGTTTAGATATTGTTTTCACACTTGTGATATGTGATCTCAGTCTGCTTAAACATGGCAAGCCTTGGTTTTCTCATCTGTATAAGGGTATCAATTTAGCAGGTTATTCTGGAGTGATTTATGCAATGCATGCAGTATTCGGCCCCCAAACTGTAACATAACTACTTATTATCATGATGTTAGTGATGTGTCCCAACACCTGGAGTGCCACAAAGACCTCTATTCTGTGAACTAAAGGGAACGTGAGAGTGGAAACTGGAGGCTAGGGCTTCCTGATTTGTTTTGCTGTTGGTTGGCACTGTTGCTGTGGGTAAATGATTGATGTTCCAGTGCTCTCATCTGTGATGGAAAATAGGATTCCTGCACCTTCCAGTGCCTTAGGAGAATTGGGGAACAATGGGGTAAAACAAAGGAGACAACCTCTGCCAGCCAGCTTGAGTCTTTATCAGTCTAGAGAAGTATATGCTAATGATGACCAATGGTAAATTCACACTGAGCCTAGGAGAAGCCACACTGAACATGCATCTAAAGGCACGCTAGTAAACACATTTAGTTCCTGACTCCAGGTTGCTGCTTTGAATTCCTGTCCTGGCATCCTTTGATGATGGACTATAAAGTATAAAATGAAATAAACCTTTTCCTCCCTAAACTGTGCTTGATCAGAGTGTCTTATTCACCAATAGAAACCAAACTGGGACATATAACATTCTTGTGACATTTAGATAAATTCTTTTGAAAATATAATCAGACCTTGTCTTCCACCAACACAAAAACTAAGAACATCGTTGAGTGGCATCTGAGACCTATAGCAGAAATTGCCCTATTTTGCTCTAAATAACCTAGTTGATGTCTCCAGAGAATTACCTGAAAAGTAGTCTTGATTTATGGCTTCCACTGTTTTGTTACTATAAAAAATTACTTTAGTTGTTACTCTATGAAAGCATGGAACTTGGAACAACCTGAATCTGAGTTCCTAGTCAATGATCACTCATATTTGACTCCATAATTAACATTTTCTGGCTCTGCAGACAGACAAACAATTTGTAAGAACAATATAGAATTCCTATAGCCTAAAAAGATGGCTATATAACTCTATAGGAAGACTACAGGAAAGTGTGTAGTGTGTGTGTGTGTGTGTGTGTGTGTGTGTGTGTGTGTGTGTCACTTATAGATAGGCCTGCAAATGAGGAGAAAAGATGGTGTTCAGAAGGAAACCCTGTAGATTTGTTCTATGCTTTATACCTCCTCCCACATCCTCTGACTACTGGACCATAGCTTCCTGACAAAACCCAAGGAGTGGGTGTGAAGGTAGAAGGAAGGGAGAGGTCCACATGGGTGACTGCACTAATCTTCGTGGCAGATACTATTGAAGCCCAGATCAGTTTTGCAATTTCGCCTATATAAAAATTAGACACTTCCCCAGGGCCTTCAGTACTTACCACTACAAGACGCTCCTAGGAAGGTGGTACAGACATAGAAGAGCTATGACCCTGAAGTCAGGCTGGTCTCTCTTGGGTCACTGAAAATATGATCTTAATCTCTCTGTTCTTAATTTCCCTAACTGAAGAGTAATTAAGTTATAATAGTACCCATATCACTAGATAGTGGCAAAAAGACAGAAAGTAGCAGTTAAAATGATGCGTGATGCAAAAGTTACTCAGAAAACACTGTTATCACCCCTAGCCAGCACCTCTGTCGCATAGCCTGCTAAGACTTCCAGCTAACTTTCAGGAGATTGGTGTGGGTGTGTGTGCACATGTGGGTGTATGTGCAGGTACACACATATGTGTGCTTAGGCTGGGATCAACCATGGGTGTTCCTCAGGAACCACACACACCTTTTAATGTGGATTTTGAGGATTGAACGTAGACCTTCTTGTTTACCCAAGAAAGACTTGCTGACTGAGCTTTCTCCTTAGCTCCAAGTTTATTTTTAATATAACTTACTAATTCTCCCCTGTTCATCCACACATACACTGGGGGAACTGTGCACCAGTCTCTTTACCTTCAGCTGGCAGGAACAATTGAAAAGGAGCATCCACTCCCAGAAAAAAGAGCCCAGGCCTTTTGCACCTCCTCTCATGAGTTTAAGGGCCTTTAGAGTCACCCATGATTAGCCAGAAGCCATAAGGCAACATCCAGTCTCAGGAAATCGGCAAGCTACCATTCAGACCAGAATCATCATAACTGGGAACCCACAAAGTCCCCAACTTTCTAAACAGTAACACAACCAGGCATATAGCACACATACTATCTCCAGGAACACAATGGTCTCTGTACTATTGGGAATCTTCAACCCAAAGGAAGATTAATCACAAATTTTAAACTGTTGAGTACCAAGACTGGAGAGGTGGCCCAGGAGGTGAGAGGACTTGTTGCTTTTCCAGAGAACCTGGGTTCAGTTCCCAAGGTCCATATCACTAGTCATACACATGGTGCACATACATACATGCAGGCAAAACACAGAGCCATAAAAATAAAATGAATAAATTTTAAGCCAATGATCTTGGAATCTTCCTGGAACTGAACAGTCACTTATATATTCATAGAGAGTAAGGAAATGTCACCCAAAGAGGGTCATATGGCTCAGGCTTACAAATAGAACAGGGGAAAGAGATCCAGTGACACTGAAGGAAGATTATTCAAGGGGACTTCTGACTCAGAGAAAGTCACTGAAAGGAAGGAAAGGAGAGGAAGGCACTGGAAAAGCACGTGACCATTGAGGAGGAGAAGTGGATGGAATGATTCAGATAATTCAGAAAGAGACAAGTCTGCTTCACTTCAATGATACAAATAAGTTTTAAAGATATAATTTGGGTGTATAATTCCTTTTCATCCAAATGAATGGCTTACATTTTCCTCAGCACACCAACCCACCATGTCTGTGAGCAGCTTGGACTATCGGCTAACAGCAGCCACAGACATGGCTCCTGCCCTCATATTTGTACTTCAAGGGAGAATTGGTTTCCAACTAAGTCCTGTTTTTTTTTCCTTTGTATCCTGGTAAGCTTTTCCTCTGGAAATAAACTGGGCTGGCTGTCCCTTTGATCCCGTTGTGCGATTTATCTCGTTTATCAAGCTTTGGCACCTGACCTATTAAGAGGGTACAGAAAATAGTACAATTCCAGTGTTTTCAAAAGCCAGCTTTCTATTAAAAGGGGGGGTATATGACAACCATCCTTAGAGACTCTTGTTAACTGGGTTGCATTTTCAAAAATGTTTTCTGGATGTATATTATTCATTTGCCAAAACTGGAGTAATAAAAAAATTGAACAACGATGACTTCATATCCCATTGACTCTGGCTCTGAACATTCATGAGGACCACAAAGATGACGTGAATTTAGTCTCATAGAACCAGTGTTATGTCGAATTTGCCTAGGCCTTGCTGCTGAGGCTGTTCAGAAAGATGACCACAGTAGAAAGGATGGAGTGACTGCTAAGAGCTGTTTCAAGCTCAAAAAGATGTCTGCTTCTATTGCTCATCCCTCCTGTCAGAATTGACACAGACAGACGTAGCCCTGGCCAGACACCTCTTGGCTCCACCTTCATCAGGATCCTCTACTTATTACAGGAAATGGCTGTTCACAGAATGAATAAATAATCCACATAGAGGCTGAGGTCCTGAGATGATTCAGATGCACCCGCTCCCTGGCTCTCCCAAAATGAGAGTGCACTGCCTAGTGAAGAGCCAGTGGGCTCATCATCCTGTCTAATCAGACAACCTCAAGCAATACGAAATGACAAACACTAAAAATAATCTTTTAACAAATACTCCAGTGTGACAAAATCAAGAAACAAATGACAAAGCCAGTGTTTGACCGTCCCTGCTTTGAACTGAGTTAAAATGACAGCATATTTCTGTTGTCTTTTAATGAGCTGTGATTTAAGCAGTATTGATTTTTCTCATTCAAGAAAATCCTGATGGTTTTTTTCCTTGCACTGACTGTATTCCTTGATTTTGAACCCACCTGTCTAGATCCTAACCTCAGCAACAGCCATTGGGCTTGACATGACATGCCTAAACTTGGACACAACATTTGAAGCTCTGTCTGCAAGTCCACAGTTCTCTGAGAATCCACACTGACTCACTGCTGATGGACAGCATTGGCTTCTGTGCCTTGTGTTCCTGACTCTAAGTCACTACGTTTTCCCTCCATTTGCAAAGTGGCCCTTTTTAGCCTCTAGCGATGGGATGACACCATCTGGGATTGCCAAGGAAATTAAATTAAGTTAAGTTAAAATTCAATCAACAGAAGATTGTTGCCTCTCTGACTTTACTAAGGATCTTAGTGCATCCACGTACTAATGCTTCTTTCTTAAGAAAGAAATGGGCCAGCTTTTCACTACAACATTGGCCCATGACCTAAGGGCCACTCCTGCAGGGTGAGGAGGGGCTAGTGACTCACCCCATCTCATATGACCTGCAGCAGCTAGGAAAGAAATCATTTTGTTTCTATACTCTGTGCTTGGCTCATGAAAAAAATTATTGTTTCTTAAGAACATATTTTGATTTATAAAATAAATCATAAATATATTCATAAACAATAATGCTAAGATATATAGTAGCTCACATACTGTAATAGAATAAATTCTAGCTGGATTAAAGGGTTTGTTTTACAAGTAAGAATAAAGCATGAATATGGACCTTAAAAAATAATTGACCTCAGAAATTTCTAAACATATAGATAGATAGATAGATAGATAGATAGATAGATAGATGGATGGATGGATGGATGGATGGATGGATGGATGGATGGATGGATGGATGGATAGATAGATAGATAGATAGATAGATAGATAGATAGATAGATAGATAGATAGATGATAGATAGATCTATATTACCACAAGGGTCACTGAAATGACTCAGAAGGTAAAGGCACATGCCACCAAGCCTGGCAACTTGAGTTTAACCTCCATGATCCACTTGTTAAAAAGAAAAAACTGACTCCTACATGCTATATTCTGACCTCCATACAAGCCATTCAAATGCATGCACACACATGCACATACACACACACACACACAAAGTAAAAGCATCAAAAAAGTATTAATAGGGTTGGGCATACTAAGTTTGAAAAAATCCTAGCATGTAATGCCATAAACACAAATTCAAATGACAGAGGAAAAGAAATGTCTTTCACACTTAAAACAGATAAATGTACTCCAATGTCTATTGACACAATGGAGTACTCCTCAGCTATTAAAAACAATGACTTTATGAAATTCTTAGGCAAATGGATGGAACTAGAAAATATCATCCTGTGTGAGGTAACCCAGTCACAAAAGAACACACATGGTATGCACTCACTGATAAGTGGATATTATCCCAAAAGCTCTGAATACCCAAGATACAATTCATAGACCACAGGAAGCTCAAGAAGATAAAAGACCAAAGAGTGGATGATTCAGTCCTTCTTAAAAGGGGGAACAAAATATTCACAGGAGAAAATACAAAGACAAAGTATGGAGCAGAGACTAAAGGAAAGGCCATCCAGAGACTACCCACCTGGAGATCCAACCCATATTCAGCCACCAAACACAGATAAAATTGTGGATGCCAAGAAATGCATGCTGACAGGTGCCTGATATAGCTGTCTCCTGAGAGGCTCTGCCAGAGCATGACAAATACAGAGGCAGATGCTCGCAGCCAACCATTGAACTGAGAATGGATTCCCCAATGGAGGAGTTAGAAAAAAGACTGAAGGAGCTGAAGGGGCTTTCAATCCCGTAGGAAGAGCAACAATATCAACCAGATCTTCCCATAGCCCCCAGAACTAAACCAACAACCAAAGAGTACATATGGAGGGACCCATGGCTCTAGTCGAATATGTATCAGAGGATGGCCTTAACAGACATCAACAAGAAGAGGGGCCCTTGGCCCTGTGAAGGCTCAATGCTCCCGAGTAGAAGAATGCCAGGGCATAGATGTGGGAGGGAGTGGGTGCTTGAGGAAATACTCTCATAGAGGCAGGGGCAGGGGGTATGGGATGGGGGTTTCCAGAGGGGAAACCTAGAAAGGAGATAACATTTGAAATGTAAGTAAAGAAAATATTCAATAATAATGAAAAAAAGAAAAAAGGTTATTGGAAAAAACACTTCAAACAGTAAATACACTTTAACACACACATTATAAAATCAAGCACACATATTCATATACTCAAATGTATGCACATATACTCTCATTGAACAACACACAGAGAAACACATGTGCACATGCATATATACATTTATAACACAACATACATGTGTGCATGCATATGCCCACATATATAATCTTAGAATAAGTAAAATAACCTGTTTGTGGTCAAAAGGCATTTATAGTAATTAACAAAGTAATGCAAAGGGCCAAAATTTTCTTTAAATTCACCCTTTAAAATGTGCAAATACACATTGTCCCAAAAACAGTGACAAACTTCCTGTGGCAAGGTGATAAAATTGTGTGACTTTGATAACAATGAGACAAAATCAGAACTATCTCATATGCGTTCTTAAAATAGAGGTGATGGTAATCTGTAGCCCCCATCATTGGCTGAGAACCACTCTTCTGGAAAAATATGGTTGCTGGTAGGTTTCAAATACTCCAGAGAAAGGTTTCACACCAATGCACACAATGACAACACTAATTGAACTTAGGCAGGACATAGAGACATTTGCCTATAATACATGTAACACAGGCTTCAAATTCAGTCAACCCAACTCTTTTCTTGGTGTTTTAAAGTGCGTGCGTGCGTGTGTGTGTGTGTGTGTGTGTGTGTGTGTGTGTGTGTGTGTGTGCGCGTACGTGCGCCTAGATATTCCTGAGATCAACCCTGGTGCAGAGACAAGTAGATTCCTTGGGGATGTTGGCTAGTCATCCTAGCTAAAATGAAGAGTTCTACATTCAGTGAAAGAACAGGGTTAAAAGTGATGGAGGTAAATACCGAAATCAGCCAGTATGTTACACACATGCAGACACCTCTACACAAGCATGCACACACATATGTGCACATACCACATTATGTACACAAATGAATAAATAACAAAAATTTAAAGTGGGGGAGCAACAATCACACAGATCTGGAATTTTATAATGGATTCCCATTGTGGCTTCATATATAACATCAAAATGAGATATAGCACCAATCTAGACACTTAAACTTTAAATATATACTGTAAGAATAAATATATAACTACATGAGGAAATAAATTATTTGCTGTTTGACTTTACTTAATTCACAAAGATTACACACACATATATATGTATACCACCATATGATGTGTGTTTTGTTTAAAGGTTGTACAAAAGTCTCAATATTGTATGCTCCCTGGCACATCCATTCATAAGGCACATGTGGCCAAAGAGATGGAGAAAGAAAAACAGAAGCATGTGAATAGTAAGGACTACAGAACAGAGGCAGTATTTGTCATTTCTAAAATTCTTACATCCCTGTGTCTTTCAAAATGTATAAAATAAGGCATCACAGTTTTATCACGTAAAAATAAGCATTTTACAAAACAAATGAGAATAGCAACTTGCTTTTATCATGTCTCCAGATGGCAGAGGCCCAGTCTCCATGGTCACACCGTGAGATCTGTCTCACTACCATTTCTCATAATCCTGCTATCATTAGCTCCTTAACCAGTTCATAACAGGAAGTGCAGACTCCCAGTCAGGCAAAATACCAGTAAGATTTTCCCAAGGGGAAGAACTAAGTGGCTGAGCCAGGAAACGTGGTTTGTATTACCAAACATCACTTCATGCTTACCTCCCCCACCTCTGTTATCCCCTGGGCTGAGCTCCATTCCAAAGCCCCAGCTCAACAGATGCACTTAGATTTGGAAAGGAAACACTACCAGCCCAAGACCTGTTCCCATATAGCAATGGGAGCTGTCCATCCTCCACACCTGAAGTGCTCACAAGCGCAACATACAGTGGCCATATACTCAGAAAGAACGAGGAGGAGAATGAAGTAGCTTGAATTCTTCTCAGAACTGTCCTAACAGATACCATCCAAGACCACACCCCAACCTTCCCACTGCTCACTGAAGGTTCTTATCACTTCAGGGAATCCCTTAAAACCCCCTGAATCCTCCATCCACCACTGACCCACTTGTGCCCCAATTATTTCTTTGCATTAATGAACAGTGGCTTTCTCCTACTTCTTCCTTTTGGAATAAGTGCCAGACCATGTCTCGTGTTCTTCCTTCTATGGATAACATATACCTGAGACAATCCTATCAAATTGTCATGGTGAAGGAATACAGAGAAAAGAAAATGTAGTTTTAAAAAAAATCATAAAAGTAATCTTCCATCTATTAACATCTAATATGTGAAATAGTCCAGGCAGCCTTCAATGGCATCTGGATAACCCTATTCCATTAATGCGTGAAAATAGAGGGAGAGGAGAAAGGGGCCAAATGTAGTTGAGTGTAACAACATAAACAAAACCCATCATCTCTATGAAATCATCAAAGCTGAAAGACATGTCTGCCCCTTTGAAGCTGAGGTTTAAGTGCAAATGGGTGAGAAGGGTAACATGTCAGTGAAATAAGGAAAAGATACATGTTTCCAGTAATTCCAGCCAATGTCTAGACTGACAACATCTGAAAGCTTTGCTGTCCGGAACCATTTTGCCATCAATCCGCATGGTGATAGGGACAGAATTATCAGTAGCACCAGGGCCATTAATACATAAGCAGCAATAGGAAAATACCAGCCAGATGAGGGCCACAGCTGGAGATCTTTCTGATTACAGACAGGACTTGGGTGGCATCACGGTCCACTTCCTTAGTTAATGCTTTTTCTGAAAAATTTATAGATCAGAACCTAGCAAAAGTGCCTGGTGAAATGGCATTCGGTTCTGCTGAAATGGTGATTCTTATTTGAAAGTCCACTAATCTGGCCAATTTGTTGCAGTCTTCTGGACTCCATGGGATTCTATTCACACAGTACATGCAAACACATGCAGGCACGCAATCACACGTATATAAATTGAAAGTCAGTCTTGAAAGTGGCCATGTTGTTTTTGTTTTCTTTTTATTGTTTAATATAACTACATATTTGCATGTAAATCTAAGCTTACATCCTGGACTCCTATCAAGCATAAACATGTACATAAATGTAAACATGGGAAGTCATGTCTTTTGTACTTTATCCATTCAAGGAAAACCAATGATCTTTTCATAGATCAGATTTTAAAAAAAGATTTAAAATGTAGTCATAACTTGAGGTTCCAGGATGAGTTGGTTCCCTAGGAAGGGACCTTCTTAGAGGTAAGAGGGAGAAGGGAAAGGAGGAAGGGGCCACATGAGGGTGGGACTGGGAGGGAGGCTTTAATCAGGATGTAAAGTGAATGAATATATATTTTTTCTTATGTATATATATATATATATATATGGAAATATATGTATATTTGGAAAAAATAAAATGTAGTCATAGTTTTCAAACAAACATGGTAAAGACTTCTGTGAGGGTCTGGCCTCAATTCTGAGAATTAATGATAGTTAAGCAGAGTCAATTTGAACTAAAATGCATTCAGATGGAGGGATAAGATAAAAAGAAAGAGGAGAGAGAGGAACAAAATCATCAAGTCCCCCCAGCCTGTGCCAATAGAGAACAGTGTAAAGGGGCCATTAGCAAAAAAGATGAGTGGGGTCCCTTCTATGTATCTGCTTATTGTTTTAAATCAGATACTTTGGAACAGATAGGTTATTCTGGAAGAAAAAGTAAAGTTAGCGTAGTAACCAGAGGACCACGCTGAGAAATTCAGCCTGCCAAGGCAACTTATAAAAGCTATGTCCAAACTGGAACATGAAAGATATGTGGAATGTATTCCTAGCTGGAAAAAGTGGAAGAGGATGAGAAGTGTGTGTGCAGGAAGTTGTGCATCAGTGCCTAGCCTACTCAATTCATCTCATAATACTGCTATGAAGAAAAAGAATGGGGCTAGAAGTTTTAAAAATAACCTTGTCCATCTCAGTATATGAGAGCCTACTAGTGACCATTGCATTAATCACCCACCCATGAGCCCAGCATTTAAAAGGTGAAGGGTGAAGATTCATGAATTTAAGATCATCCTTGACTACAAAGAGATTTTGAGGCCATCCTGGGCCACATGTAACCTTGATCCAGCAACAACAAAGTCTTAGCAGAGACTGGAGATGGCCCAGCAGTTAGGAGCACTTACTGCTCTTATAGATGAATCAGGTTCAGTGCCCAGCACGCACATCCCATAGTTCCAAAGCTGATGCAATCCTCTGGCCTCCATGAGATTCTGCTCACACACAGTGCACACAAACACATGTAGGTGCACACAAACACATGTAGGCACACACTCACATGTGCATACATTGAAAATTAAACATTGTTTCGAGTAATAGGAGTGTCCTGATGTTGAAGACTGCCAAGAGGCTGCTGTGAGATGAGAACAAGATTCCCCACAGGAATCTCAATGACAACAGTGTCACAGTCCCAGGTCAGGTTACCATGGGTTTACAAAGCAGGATATCCCAGCATGTAAAGAATGAGCTATGACAGAAATATGATAGAGTATTCTATAACAAAAAGTAAGCTCTGGAGAACCGAACTGCACATTAGAGGCTAGGGAAAGAGCCACCAAGAACAAAGGAATCTAAAGATACAATAAGAAAGGAGGATGGTAAGAGCAAGGTTCCTGAGCTGAGGAACAGGGGTGAGGGATGGGAGTGAGGGTGGGGTGGGAGGGGGAGGAGGAGAATGCCTCCTTGGGGTCTAGAAAAAGATACAAGTGTACAAAAGAGCAGAAATTACAGAGTGGGTGTTTTGGGGAAAACAACCTAGCTTATACAAAAACCTTTGTGTTCTGTATGTGATTTGAGGCAGTTACATGGAGTGATCTCTACTGAGAAGGGATGGGACAGAATTTGTGTTATGAAAGAATTAGGACTGGTCAGAGACCTGGAAACACCAGCTAGAAAAAAAAAAACTGAAGTCACGGAGCATCCTGCAATATGGTGGCTATCAGACGTTATGAAGTTCTATGGACACGAAGATGTACAGTTTTGTCAATATTCCCAACAGTACTCACTAGACCGTGCACCTGGACCGTGTGTAATGGGCATCTGTCATGAATGCCAATGGAGCTGGGACAGCATGGGATTGAGGATACTCAAGCCTCTGAAAAGGTTTTATCTCCAGCATCAAAACCATAAACTGAACCTAAGCAGTGTCGGAGCACACGGCACAGCTAAGAGGACAGTTATTAATGAACAACAATGATTTTAGGCTGGTCTCAAAGGAAATCGGAAGATGGGCTAACTGACAAGGCTGAGGAGTAGGTGAGTTCAGCAGAGAGATGTCAGTAGGAAACTGTGCCCAGAGAAGACTGGGGAGCTTGGTGTGTTTGCTACTTTTAATTTATGTGATAAATGCCATGACAAAGGCAACTAATAGAAAAAAAATTTATTTGCAGTTTACAGATTCAGGGGATTATGCTCTATGACCATCGTGGTGGGAGAGCATGGTCGCGGGCAGACAGGCATGGACCTAGAGCAGTAGCTGAGAGCTGACATTCTGATTCACCAATATGATGCAGAGTTAACTGGAGATGGCATGGGACTTTTGAAAACTTCAAAGCACACCCCCAATGACACAACTCTTTCAAACACTCCCACCATGGGAAACCAAGTATTAAAACATATGAGTCTATGGGGGCCTTTCTTATTCAAACCATCATACTTTCTGTGAGCTTCAAAACCGAAGGAGTGTTGAGAAAAGAAAGGAATGAGAAGAAATGAGAAGAAATGTGGAAAATGGGAGGTTCTGTAAAGGACACATGTGTAGACTCTTTCAGAGGTTTACAAGACACACAATGTTTCTAGATAGGAATCAGGCTGTGGTTAAGGGCATAAATACCAGGTAGGGGACTGAGGTACCAGCAACACAGTGAGGAAGATGAAGGGGAAAGTCCAGGGTGAAAAGTAGAATTGAAGAGGAAGGTACCCCGGAGAATTACAGAGATGGAAGAATGGGAGATTGGTAATGGAGGAGCCTGTCTATGCCACCTGAGACCTTAAAATTGAATTAACTGGTAATACTTTGGGATCCCAGAAAAGGCCAGAGGTCACAAAGGTGTGGGTTCCAACCCACCTACTCTCCATGCTAGCCCTGTACAGCACCTGCCCCCAAGGCCCTGACATTATTACCCCAGTAGTCTGAGCATCTCACGTGCTGTGACCAATTTTGTTAGTGTTGGTTGTAGACAACGAGTATTCTGAAACTTCTTTCTCTCACTTACCCCTGACATGTTGTTGACTTTCCTACTGAGCTGTAATTCCCAGCATTAGTGTAGACTCTTGAAAGCTGTGATTGGTTTTACCAACCAATTTAGTTAGGTTACAATATGTCTCGAAGTTCTTCAGTGTCATAATATGAGAAGGAAATAAATCTAGATGTCAATTTCTCCTCTTCTCCTGTCTGCTTATGGTCAAGTGACCTGAATAAATTAGGCTGTTAATGTCACATCATTACATGCCAGAGCATCTAGACTTTCCATCTACAATTAGCTAGAAGTTTTGGAGTCAGCACTGCAAATATTTCTCATTTTAACTTCTTTGCCTGTTCCACAATAAGTTTTAAGTATTTTTGCCAGTTGTGACTAAATGCTTTCTGGGGTTTTTATTTCTTAGCATTATGGTTAACCATCTCAATTATAAGAAGACCAGATAGTTACAAATATCCTTGTTTTCTTCACTCATTTAATCTTTGATCTTTTCATATAAATGACAGAGTAACCCAGAAAATATATGATATATCCCGTCCTGGAAATGCCTATATGACATTTTCTGCTTGTTCACATTAATTCTTCTATCATATATAAATTTTTAAAAATTAATAATGAGGAAGGTATGTCTACCATGTACCCCACCTCCATAACTTCAGGAATTTTTGTCTGAATGCTCAAAAGTATAATACTTAATGACAATAGAGGTGGGTCTGTGGACATAAAATTTGTACTCATTGTGATTGGTGAAGAGTTCAATTACAGGACCAGACGGAAAGCTCACGCGGGATTCAAGAGGAGCAGGCCACTCTCTGCTTGTATCGGGGAATCCTGGAGAGAAGCAGGATAAATCAGTTACTGCAGGGCAAGTCTCCACCTAGTTGTCTGTCCTCTGTCTTTCTCTGACTAGATAGTTGTTCTTGTCTAGGGTTAAGGACATAGGCTTTGGTCAGAAAATGATGGAGTGAATGTTATTTCAAGCTTCTGGTCAATGGCTATGAACAGGTAATAGTGGAATCTTTAAGGAGCTTTGATGAATTCAGACAAGTACAAAAAGAAATTCAGAGTGTCCCTCCATAGCCTCAACAAGCTCATTGGTTGCTGTGTACAGATTTTATGAGGGTTCCCTACCTCTGCTTTAATGAAAGTGTCTTGCTAAAATTCTGATAAACATATAAACTCAATGACTTCAAACATCTTTTCCAAATGATAGGTAAAAATGTAAGACAAAGAAAATGTTTGAAGTCAGTAAAAGTTGAAATTGTTTGCAAATAATTATGATTGAGTTTAACTAGGTTGGTAGTAGACATCTCTCCAAACATCATTAGTCTCATCAATATACAAATACAAGTGTGATCATATTAAAGAAAATGCATGTATGTTACTGGTTCTTGCTTCCAACTCCAGAGACACGGCTCCCAACCAGTGCTTCCTGGGTTAGATAGAAATTCCATGTGCTCTTCTGAGATTTTCTCTTCACTTCTGAATCTGTTCATAGAATTCAAGGAGGGGAGGAGTTGTGAGAGGCTCTCATGGAGGTCTCCTAAGAAACTCATGAGCTTCATGATTCCCTATTATGTACATAGTGGAGTGTTCATAGACCAAACCTCATGAAGGATCAAGAGTCCTCACAGCCAGTCCATCTCAAGACCTCAATAATCTTCACTCAATTAGTGAAGTTCTACAAGCATGCAGGCCCACACTAGCTGCTTTTGTCAGATTGGCATAAACCTGGACCTATCTTGAAAGAGGAAATCTTAACTGAGGAATTTCTCCAAGAGAGAAAAGGCCTAGGGATCACTTTCCTACCTGGTGATTGCAGAAGGACCAAGCCCGGTGGTGGTGGTGGTGGTGGTGGTGCTTCCTCTGGAAAGTCCAAAGATGTATAAAAATTAAAGGTGAGCAAGGCATGAGTCTTAGTCAGAATTTTATTGCTTTGAAGAAACACAGTGACCATAAAACAAGTTGGGAAGGAAAGGGTTCATTTGGCTTAGACTTTCAGGTCATAATCTATCACTGGAGGAAGTCAGGACTGGAGTTCAAGCAAGGCTGAAATCTGGAGGTAGGAGCTGACACATAGATCATGAAGGGGTGCTCTTTCCACAGTTTCCTCAGCTTGCCTTCTTATAGAACCCAGGACTACCAGACTAGGATCTGGGCCCGCGACCATTGATCACTAATTGAGGAAATGCCCCACAGATGAATCTCATGAAGGCATTTCCTCAGCTGAGGCTTCTTTCCTCTCTGATGACTCTCACTTGTGTTAAGCTGACACACAATACCAGCAGTACCATGGGAAGCAAAACAGTAGTGTTCCTCTGATGTTTCTGCTTTAGTTCCTGCTCTGTCTTCAACCTTGAGTTCCTGCTGTGGCCTCCCTCAGTGCCAAATTGTAGATTATAAGTAAAATCAAACCTTTACCTCCCCAAGATAATTTTAGTCAGTGTTCTATCTATTCAGGCAAAGAAAGAAAGAAAGAAAGAAAGAAAGAAAGAAAGAAAGAAAGAAAGAAGGAAGGAAGGAAGGAAGGAAGGAAGGAAGGAAGGAAGGAAGGAAGGAAAGGAAGGAAGGAAGGAAGGAAGGAAGGAAGGAAGGAAGGAAGAAAGGAAGAAAAGAAAAGAAAAGCTGATTAAAATAAGACCTGAATTCAAACCCCTCAGTTTAAAAGCAGGTAGGACTTGGAGACACATGTTTATGATCCCAGTACTGGAGAGGTCTGTCATTCAAGTCTTCAGTTTCAGATTGAGTGAAAGACTCCGTATCAAAACATAAGTTAGAGAGCAATTAAAGGGGGCTGGGGAGGGGGGATATTCCCCCCAGTTCTGCACATAAATGAAGATACATGGGCACCAGCATGCATACAAAAGAAAAGCAGTGGGTACTGAGAGATTGTTCATCAATTAACACTGCAAACACTAAGAACCCCTGCAAAGGACCTAGATTTTAATTCCCAGCACTCATGTTATGGCTCACAACCACCCATAACTCCAATTCCAGGAGATCCAACACTCTCTTTTATTCCCATGGGCTTCTGCACACATGGTACACAAACACTCAGTTACATATTCATGTACATATTCCTTTTAATAACAAATCAACCTCAGCTAAATAAATAAATCTCGAAAGAATTGATCAAAACAAAGGAAAGACGGTGATGATCTACCCAACCTAGAGGAGGCAGCTACACTGCAGAAGGAAATTACTTCTGTATAGGGGTGACTTAGAAGCCAGCAGATAACCTCACTTAGTGTGAGGAAGAGCTGAAGGCTTTCTAAGACCTGGAATTAGATAGCCACATTCATTATTTTGACTCAACAGACATCTAGAAATTCTAGCTAGAGCAATCAGGAAAGCAGAAGAAATGGCATCGAAATTGGAAAATGAGGCCTAAGTCACTACTTCCAGATAGTGCTGCCTTACATTTCGATCACTCTTGAATCCTACTCTTGAATCAAGAAACATAGTAAATGACTTCAGCAGTGATTCTGGATACAAACACTATGTGCTGATGCCAAAAGCATTTCTGTATGCCAACAAGTAATCTTAAATACATAAAGAACTACAAAAGCAGTACGCAAAGCCGTCTTGATAAGTACAAAATGCAAGGTGTGATACTACTGACTTCAAATATACTATAAAGTTATTGTGATCAAAACAGTGTGGTCTCGACATTTTAAAAACACACATAAACAAATAAAACAAAATAGAGATCTAAGAAGTCAGACCAAACATAGATAGCCAATTGGTGACTGACCTAAGACTAGGAACTTACACTAGGAAAAGGACAGATTTTTCAGTAGATGGAAGTGGGGAATTTGGAGAATGAAACTAGATCACAATGAGGACAAATTAGCAACAGTGAGCATAACACATTATATTCTGAGTTACTTTTTTAAAATAGTTTTTAAAATATGTGTGTGTGTGTGTGTGTGTGTGTGTGTGTGTGTGTGTACAATGCACACAGAGGCCAGAAGAGAGTATTGAACCCATGGAGCTGAAGTTACAGTTGTACACTACTGACATGGATTCTGGAACCCAAACTTAGATCCTCAGGAGGAGCAGTTGGTATGTGTTTATTAACTATGGAGCCATCTCTCCAGCACTGAGATTGCTTATTTCTATCTTTTGTTTGTTTTTTATTCCTGTTTCTGTCACTAATTCATAATTTCATTCTTGGTTTCATCATTGTGTTTTAACTTGTGTCTTACCAGACAAGACCTCACAACACCCCCTTCCTTTTCTCCCTGGCAGTGCTTTCTCTACAGTGTCCTCAGGCCTCCCATTCACACACCACTTCCCTTCTCATTCATACTCTACTCCATCTTCTCTGTTTGTCACATCCATTCTTAGTGTCACTATGTAAATATCATTGATACCCCTAGCTCTTATAAAAAGAAAAACCTTTAAACTACAGTTTTCCCAACCAACACCTTAGCTCCCTAGCTCTGAACTTAAGTAGTCATGTACTGAATTGTACACACACTCCCCACTGCAAGCCATTGCCAGTTCTGTGTACTGTTAAATCTTTCTGTACACTACTACAATCAGCTGCTCCCCTGAACAGCAGGAGGAAACACAGTTCCAAATAAGGAAAACTCACCAGGAGAACTCAAATGAAATAAAGTCAGCAAAGCAAATAATAGGTATAGGAGAAAACATAACAACTGAATAACACACTCTTCTCACCAGATGTTCAAAACAACCTAAAAAACACAAAGATACAAGACAACAACCTACCATGACATCTCCACAAGCTCACTTCCTCAGTGCCCCAAACCACAGATAACGAGATGGCTAAAATGCCAGAAAAAGATTTCAGAGCCCTACTTAAAAAAAAAAAAAAAAGATCAATATCCATATAAAGAATTCAAATAAGCAGACAAACAAAGTAAGGAAATCAATTCAAAACCTAGGCCAGAAAGTTACCACAGTGGGCAAAATGGTCAGTAACTTGGAAGAGATTTTCAAAACAACATGAAGAGAAAAACTTCAGGGAGAAAATTGAAACTCTCAAAAGGAACCAAACAGAAATTCTGGAAATTAAAGATTCGATCAATAAAATGAAATAACTCGCTGGGAAACATTATCTACAGACATGGCAAAGCAGAATGGATTTCAGGAATAGATGAGAAATCAAAATAAATTAAAACAGATATTCTTAACAATCAATTAATAAGCATCACTGAAACTACCAAGGGCTTTTGCATGTGTTCAAAAGACCAAACCTAAATATTCACAGAGTAAAGAGAAGAGGGAAGACAAAGACAATGTATTCAATGTAATTATTGCAGAAGTTTTTTTCCAAATCAAAAGAAGAAAGAAATAGACATTTAAGGGGTATATGAAACCACTAATAGTCATGGCTCAAGAAGAACTTCTCAGAATCTCTCATCTAGATGTCAGAAATGCAAAGCAAAGAAATGATAGTAGGAGCTTGTAAAGGAAAATGGGAGCCAGACAGCCAAGGCAAAGGCAGACTATGGTCCAATCCCTTGTTGGCAACCCTAAAAGCCAGGAAATCGGGGGGGGGGGGAGGTGCTATGCTTCTGCCTCAAGCCCTAAAAGTAAACTGTTGAGCAAGACCGCTATACCCAGCAGCGCCATCTCTTAAAATAGATGGGAAAATATTATCGTGGCAAGGTAAGGATGAATTAAAGCAATGCAAGCTATCTTTTCAGATGACACACAAAGGATTATTACACACACGGAGGAGCAAGGACAAAGTGTGAGTGCATAAGAGAGAAGAAATTTTGCAGGAGAAAGAACTGAGCAAAGGAATCGCGTAGGAAGACAACTCAGCATGCCTATGAAAACAAACAGCAAATCTTCAGCAATTGAAGGGGCAGAAAGGTTATTCAAAACTCTGCCAGCCATAACAAAACCAACATAGTTAATTAACAGATAAATAAAATGCCTCAATGTTCTAGAAAAAAACGTTATGGCAAATGTGAGTGCAGTATATGGTAAGCAATAATAAACACCTGGATAAACGTTAATAAAATTTATAAAATGACAATTTATAGAATCAACCAAACAAGTACTTGATTCTTTAGAAAAATAAGTAAGACTAAGAAATGCAAGGTTAGTTCAATATATGCAAATCACTAAATGTATTATATTAATAGACTTAAGAACATACATCACATGGCCATCTCTAAAGACACAAAAATAGTACTTGACACATTTAAATATTTTTTCTAATAAAATCCCTGAAGAAAGTAGAAATAAAAGAAATATACCTTATCCTACTGAGACTATATATAACAAAATGCCTTAATTGGGATTTTATTGCTGTGAAGAGACATCATGACAATGGCAACTCCTACAAAGGACAGCATTAAATTGGGGATGTTTTACAGTTTTAGAGTCTTAGTCCATTATCATCATGGCAGGAAGTAGGGCAGCATACAGGCCAGAATGGGGCTGGAGCAGAAGTTAAGAGTACTACCTCTTGAACCAAAAGCTACAGAAAGAGTATGTCCCCCACTGGGCATAGTTCAAGCATAGAAGACCTCTAAGTCCACCCCTATACTGACACATTTCCTCCAACAAAGCCACACCTTCTCCACACCCTATGAGCCAAGCATTCAAACACGTGAGTCTATGAGAGCCATACCTATTCAAAGCACCACACAAACCTACAGTCAATGTTTTACTAAATGGGGAAAAGACAAGAGGACTGCCTCTAAGCCTAGGTTGTGGAAATTACCCATTCTCTCCAAAAACTATGTATAGCATTCAAAATCTTAGCTACATTAATGGGACAAGTAAAAGATATAAAGGAACACAAATAGGAGAGGAATACGTGTTTATCCCTATTTGCTGAAAATATGATTCAATATTTTAAAATGTCACTAATTGTTACATTTGATAAATACAAAAAGTCAAGTGATAAAAAAAAAATCAGTACCCTTTTTATATACCACGCCTGTCAAGAAGGAAATTATAAAAAGTGTCCATTTATAATACTATCAAATAAGATAACACCTAGGAGTAAAGATAACAAAAAAAAGATAAGGTATCTATAATAAAAACTTTAAGACACAGAATAGGAATTAAAGAAGACAGTAGATCAAGGACCTCCTAACTCACACATTAGGAGGATTAGTGTTGTGAGCCTAACTATATTATTTAAGTTAATCTACAGATTCACCACAATCTCTGTCAAACCTCTTGTGGTGTTTTTCCCAAAGCTAGGAAAAGAAAGCATAAAATTCATCCATCATAAAATTCAAAAGCACAAAAAAGCTCAGAGATCTACAACAATATTAGGCAGAAAGAACTCTGCTCTCTTTACAGTACAATACCCAATCTCAAGTTTTACTACAGATCCATAGTGACAACGGTAACAATATTGGCAAGCAAATGAACATTTAGAGAATGTCTCCATAGACCCATGGGTGAACCTAGTAAGTGAAACCATTTGAGAAGGATTAGGAGATGTGGCCTTGTTATAGTAGGTGTGACCTTGCTGGAGGAAATTTCACTGGGGGTAAAGGATGGAGTGAGGTTTCAAAGGTACTAGCCAGGTCCAGGCCCAAGCTGTCTGTCTATCTATATCTATCTATCTATCTATCTATCTATCTATCTATCTATCTATCTATCTATCTATCTATCTATCTATCTACCCGTCTGTCTGTCTGTCTGTCTGTCTCTCTGTCTGTCTGTCTGTCTGTCTCTCTGTCTGTCTGTCTCTCTGTCTGTCTGTCTGTCTGCCTACCTGCCTATCTATCTATCTATCTATCTATCTATCTATCCATCTATCTATTTATCTATCTATCAACCTATGTCTCCAGAGCTGGTGGTTGATTCGACTCAAAGAACGACTTTTTCAATGAAGTGAAATGAGAGTTTTGCCCAGCAAGGCCCTTCAGCATCTCCTCTGCGCATGCCTTCGTGTTTAAGCAACTCTTGGTTGTTTTCTTGTTCACTGCCTTTTATTTATGTCCTTCCACAGCATCCTAAAAGCAGAAGTTGTCTGAACATAGACAATGCATTGATGACCCTTATCACAGGAAATGTGGATGTGGGTCTGGAGAAGTCCCTAGCTCCTCATGAGGGACAATGACAGTTTCCTTTTATAAATAATAGGGTGGGTGGAGGAAGATTCCATTTTGGTTCTTTTTACTGTATTATGCAGCCTCAAAATATCTGAGAGTCCTCCCCATCCTTGAGGACTTATGGGCAACTCCTAATTGATGTTGGGATGTTGGGAGAAAGAGAGACATTTTTCTTAATGGTATAGTTACTGGTAAGGTGGCCATGCTTCTGTAGACAACTCCTCGCCCCTACTTCTATAGGCAACTCATTCGAAAGAAAAACATGACATGAATATAGAAAGAAAACTAGATAGGAGGAGGGGAATCAGAGAGAATGGGAGGCAAACGGGAGAGAGTAATGGGGAAAGAACGTGACCAAAATACATTGCATACATGCATGAAGTGCCATAGTGAAGCTCTTTATTTTGTATAATTAATATATAACTGTATAAAACTTTACCCAAAGGCGGGTATCTAGTGGATTCTGCCAACAGGAGTCATCTGACAAGCCTGTTCTGGCCTGGTGGGTCTCCAGTTTGTATTTATACCCTACACACGCCTCTTCCATCAAAATATGCCATGCACAACTAAAAGATATTGAATCAAATATTAATGCCCAATATGCCCATGCATTTTTGTAATGCCTTTATCCTCCCACACAAAGGATTTTAATGCACTCTTATAAGTTTAGTTCAGCACAGAGCAATCAGCAGATATCAATTTCTCTCTGGACTACAAAGACTTGTTAACTGGAGAAGTGCTTCACATGTCCTAGAATGAGAAAGTTGTTGGAATCAAACTTGAAGACATCCTCATGGCTGTAGACCCTGGTCTGAGAACACCAAGAAATGTTGCCATGTGTCTGCTGGGCTGACTTTTAAAGGGAATTTCCATCCCACACCTCTGCCCCTCTTAGTCTGCCTATCAGACCACTACTCTTCTAAAGCTGTATTTATTTCACCTTCAGGGAGCCTGCATCGTTCTGATTGGAAATTCTCCTAGCTCTCTATTTCTACTTTGCTTAACACAAAAGAAAATTAGTTTGTCTATAAGTATTTATGTCATATGTAACCCACCAAAGGGGCAGCTTGGAAATGATATTTCATCTATGAAACCTAAAACAATCCAAGTCATGAAGTATTGGTTGTCTAAGTCAATGGGTGATACAGTCACTTCTACTGAGCATATCAGGATAGAGGGATATGCATAATTAAGGGATAGGAGAGATAAAATTGATTTCGGGGCTCTAGCATAGGACCAACACATCTTGTAGAACATAGTATCATGGTGGAGGGGAAAATGCATCTTGTTTTTTGAAATACATCTTATTTTTCTGAGTTCCCTGGCCTAAAACTCACCAAGTAGGCCAAGCTGGATTAGTAATAAGCCCCAGAGATCTGTTGGTCTCTCCCTCATTAAACCTATGGTAACTACACCCATTTTTACAAACTGTCTTTGTATTTTAAGAAGGATTTGCTGAGAAATAGGAATAGTCGAGACACTAATAAATTCATTAGTAGAGCTCAGAGGATGAAGAAAAAGCTCATGGTCACAGCTGCTTCCTTTCCTTGCTTGTAGAACCTGTTATAGTCACTGCCTGTGAACAGCATGGTCCCTCATAAAATACCATGAACTCTCACCTTAGGCTTACCGGAGACTTCAGACATCCTGGTCCCTATACCCAGGGAGTAATACTGCCAGGATCCAGCTCATCAATCCTCATGTTTTTACCTGTCAACTGTTCTCCGGTCAAATATCTTCAGCGCTGAATGCATTGAAGATGGGCATGAGGCAAATGGGCAAATGCCTCCTC
The DNA here is from genome assembly GCF_963924665.1 of Micromys minutus. Lineage (NCBI taxonomy): Eukaryota > Metazoa > Chordata > Mammalia > Rodentia > Muridae > Micromys > Micromys minutus. The sequence goes on from NC_137956.1 coordinate 8,176,228, forward strand.
TGGATACAGGGAAGGTTCTCAGAAAGAGTGTTGTTTGTTCTTACTGAAAAGCCTCACAGAAGAATTACCAGGGAGTGAAACAGACCAGTAACCTGAAAGCAGGTTCTTCCACATAGTAGCTTTGTGACCTTAAGCAAATCAGTGGACAGAGCAGAACCTCAGAGAGGCCCACAGGAACTTCTGACTCTTCAGGCAGGGTCTAGAGAAACAAATGTCCAGAGCACTCTCTCTCTCTCTCTCTCTCTCTCTCTCTCTCTCTCTCTCTCTCTCTCTCTCTCTCTCTCATTCCCTCCCTCCCTCCCCCCTTCTCTCCCTCAAGATTGACTTTATTTTAAATTATGTGCCTATTTAGGGAAGGGTGTGAACTTGAGTGCAGATGCCTTTGGAAGCCAGAGATGTCAGATCCCCCTACAACTGAAATTACAGCCATATGATGTGGGTGCTAGGAAACAAACTCCAGTCCTCTGCAAGAGCAGTATACATTCATCCACTGAGCCATCTCTCCATTCTTTGTCTGTCTCTTTTTATAAAATTGTATGTGGAATCCTGAAGTTTTCTGAGCCCCAGCACGAGATGGTATTTGGACTTAGGCCTAAAATCTCACTGGGATAAACTACCAGCAACATGTGCTTTATTTAAAGACTCAGAATAAATTTCAATAATATCTATAGAGATTGTTATCTCTGTGTCCAGCACATGAAATAGTCAATAAGTATTCATTTCTGATACCTACTTTCTGGATTGCAAAGAAACTAGGTAATAATAATATTTGCTCTCAAGAGATTTTTGGAGACAATATCATAAGAATGCCTAAATCAATAATACACAATAAGAATCATAATAATATCAGTAATGAGACTGGAGAGGTGCCCATCTTTTAAAGTGCTTGCCCAAAGAGTAGTGCCACCTACTGGGGTTCGGTCCAAGCAATACAGTCACCCACAGACAAGTCCACAGACCCACCCAATAATGACAATTGCTCTCGGGTGATTCTAGGCTGTGTCAAGTTGACAATTGAGGCTAAACAGGACAAGGCTCCACACACATGGCACACATACACAAGTATACGTATATAAAACACACACAAAAAACACTAGCAACTATCACAATCATCATGGAATCAGTCAGATGACTTTAAGCTACAATGATGGTTGAGGGCAGTTCCGTGTGTAGCTGAGTGGCTTTATGTGACATGTCTGTCTTCACATGCAGCATCTGAGAAAGGTGGATTTATCTTAACATGTCTGAAATGTCAACAGACTTCTTCCAGGAGTCTTCTTCATCCTAGCAAGTCAGAAAAGCAGGGCAAACAGACAAGAAACTTCTAACAGAAGTCTAGCACATTTGCTTTGCTCCCTGGAGTCCGTAAAGGCTGACAACATCCAGGCTAGACACAGCACATAGCCCTCACCTGCTACATCTCCACAGAGCATTTTGATCCTGGGGGTTGGGAGTGAAAGCAAAGACCCAGGGGTCGCATGGCTTCTAAATTTGATTCTTCTAATCTTTGCCTCATTCCACACACATGTGTAGTAACAGATAAACTCTCATCCACCCTGTTCATTTACAAAATTATGCCATCTTCCTTTGATAGTTCATTTAATGTTAGCAAAATTTCTGTGGCCCGGCTGTATCATTCTTTAAAGCTTTAACCACCAAACAAGAGTAAAATATTATCTTAAAAATAAATTTTCCAGGCCAGGCACACCCTTAATTCCCAAATTTAGGAAACAGAGATAGGTGAGTCTTGTCAGCCTGATCTTCATAGCGAAACTCGGTTTCAAATAAAATAAAATAAAAGGAAAGGAAATACCCTTATCTTAATAATGTACATCTGAGCCATGAATTCTACCTTTGGTAGGCACTGACTATACTAATGTCACCGAGTCTCTCTACCTCCTTTCTCAGACAGAACTGTCTCCCGGACTCCTGGAGCCAACATGAAAATAAAGCATTATATTATCCAAGATTTGTAATGCCTAGCAATATTGATCCAGCCCGCTGCCTGTCCAGAAGTGTGCTCTACTTGCTGCTTTGTGCTTGGAGACAATCTAATAAAAGCTTACTGAATAATAAACAGTGGGAGCCCACCAATTCTAAAACATGTAGATTGACAGGAATAATCCCCTCCTTTGGAAAAAAAAAAAAAAACAGGCCAGCAGGCACCTCCCATAAATCCCTTACTGCCTACTCTCCCTAACACCAATAGAAGATGGTACATTATTACAACTCCCGGTTCTAAAAGAAACTGCTTTCCTAAATTTGACTTCCACACTAAATATGCAATATGGACCATGTGCAATGAAGGGATTGCAGCCCAAACAGCCTTGTTTCTCCAAGACAGAGGTTACAGGGTAGATGTACATTGACTACAAAGGAATGGGATGGGATGACCTTTGACCTTGAAAAATACTCCAAGCTATAATTTCGGGGGGGCAGGTATTGGGCTGTAAAGGATATGGAGAGCCTCTGCTTGTCTGTCACCCAGGGTAAGATGGGAGAAAGCAGGAAAGCTGTGGACACCAGTGGCGAGGAGTCAGGAAAGCTGTCCTTCACAATGGAGAGGGAAGGAAACATTGGGAACAGACTGGATGGAGAAGAGGGTCCAAAGGCTTTCAAAATAAACAGACAACTGTAGATGTGAGGGAAACAATTTGTAAAGACGGTATTTTGCATTCACTTATGAAATGTGTGTGGTTTTCTTATTCTGTATTAGTTTCTCTGGGAATTTCAAAAACTGTATTTTGATCACACCTCGCCACCGCTCACCCCATACCCTACTGCCTCCCCTAACCACCCAATTTGTGACCTCTTTAAGAAAATATAAATTTTCGAGTCCGATGTATGCTATCCATACACTCTTGGATACAGGGCCTTCCACTGGAGCATTATAGACCCATCAGAAGCCCTGTAGAGAAAAGCAACACCCCTCTCACAGCAGCCAGAAACTTCTATGTCTTTAGCCATTGGATTCACTCACATTTCTGTGCGGCCAGTGTGGTCCACCTGTAGACAAAGTGCAGTTTCTTAAAGACCAACCCCTTCTCCGGGAAAAAGCTTAATAAAATAACCTCTTCAGCTGAGCAAAAATCCCTGTGCTCCATGGCTCACGTTTCCATGAACAAACGTTTCTAACAACAAAAGGTAAAGCCAAATAAAATAAATAAACAGATGAAAACCTCAGTGACAGCAGTGACTCACTCTGGGTGCTCTGTAAGCAGCAACTAAGGGATATGGGGACACTAGAGAGCAAAAACTATAGCAGTGATCAGAATGTCGCCCCACAGGGAGGCTGACACATAAACCTGAGACTAGGCAGGAGGGGACATTTGTGAGCAGTGGGAAGATCCAGGTGGCACAGATGTCTTCAGCCTCCTGGCTCTGGTCCTGGACTGTTTGGGGGAGAGGACAATACAAAGTGTCTGGCTTCAGTTTCCTGTTGCGATTGGAGTTTGGGAAAGGCGAGCCTGACCTCATGCATCATGAATCAAAACTGAATTATGATGCCTCTCTTTTATCTCACGAAGTTGTCCTCATTTGACTTTCTTAAACCATCTTTCCCAGGCCACTGTTTTTTATTAACCAAATTGTTCTTAATGAATGAAATACATGAAAATTAAACCCAAATGAAGAGAGGGGACAATTAAGAACCATTGAAGTTAGAAAGGTTTCCATTAACTTGGTATGAGAAAGAAAAATGACAAGAGTAATATTGCCACCAGCAATTCCTAAGTCATGTGATTTTTTTGAAACAGATCAATGTTGGTTGCCAAGCAACACACATCAAGAGAGAGAGGAGGGAGAATTGCTACATTTTGATAAATATTTTTTAGAAATCCCATGGATTTGAGACTGATATCGTCATTGTAATTATTTCTAAGATCTATGTTACCTTAAAGGAAGATCAGCCTCATTAATTGAGAAGAGTCTGGGTGAATACATCTGGTAAATGAACAGCAAACAGAAGCAACGGCTGGAAATCAGAGCTGCCATCTTGGAACGCTTTGTTAATGACATGCGTGTGTTTATTAATGAGTTTATTGCCTTTGTGTCACGCTCATGTCACCATCAAATATTAATGTTTTTTATATTATAATAATATCTATTGATAGAGCCGAAATCTGTTTCCCCGTAGGTGTCACCATGAGTAATACTTCTGAAATACTAAAATCAATCATGAGAATATTAGACGGGCATTATGGTATGTCGATGAAATGAATTCTGCTTTAAATGTCGCATGTAGCATAAACCACATAAACACACCAAGTTACCATTTTAAATACATAAGCACATGAATCATGGATGTGTGTGTGTCTTATCATACACAAGAGTACACTGTCAGAAATAAGAGATGAAAGCCACTCAGTAAATATATAGGGGCTCTGTAAAACCTGATTCAAAGTCAGGAAGCTTCTGGCTGTTGGAATTAATAAGCCTCTGTTTCTTTCAACATGACAGAAGATCATGTACACAAGTGGGAGTATAAAGGGCTCAAATAAATCCTACATTCATTTACCACTGGATAGGATGGCTGCCGTCCCTGCCTCCACTCCCCCCTCCCTCAGTGCCAAGCTTTTGCTCAGGATTGAACAGGATTGGACAATGTCCGTATGAACGAGAGCCCTGCCTGGAGAATACCAAGGTAGAAATGTCCGCCCTGCTTCTGGGGCTCTGGACAGAGGGGCTGCTGGTCAGGGCAGCTGGGAGGCTGACTGAAATGTGTAAGAATCAATACAGAGCTTCAGCCCACTGCTTCATGGAATTGCTGATAAAGAGAGAGGCATGGCAGGCTTCCTTAACCAAGGGTGAAAATGCAGTCAGATTCCATGGGACCACAGCCCCATCTAGATTCTGGTTAAGTGTTAGAACACCTCCGACCAGTCTTTTAATTGCTCTCCTAGGCCAGGCTGGCTGTGGACACCAGGTATAAAGTAGGCTCCCTTGTCACCCCTTGTTTCATGCAGCCTTAATCTACCCACAGAGGTCCTCAGCCTGGTGAACCCTGCTGAAACTTTTTCTTTCATTGTTCACACTTGGACTAATGTAAGGGCGAACGCCCCAGAGCCTAGATAGCTCATCTGACAAGGAGAGAGCACCACAGGATAATGGCCCTGTGTGTGCCTCCTGAATTATAGCTAACAGCTCTGGAAGTCCAGCCATCTTAACCACATGACTCCACAGTAACCCATTCAAGCCCTTTGCTAGTAGGAATGCCATTCAACTGTCCCAGGGAAGGCCCACCATATTGGTTATTTAGTCAAAACCTTCCGGATAGCCTGGTCACATAACTCCTTACCTAGTCAGAGCCTGACTTACACAATGAGAGAGGGGGGGGAGGGAGGGAGGAAGAGGGAGAGAGGGAGGGAAAGAGGAAGGGAGGGGGAGGGAGGGAGGGAGAGGGAGAGAGAGAGGGAAAGAGGGAGGGAGGGAGGAGGGGGAGGGAGGGAGGGAGGGAGGGAGGGAGAGAGAGAGAAGAAGAGGGAGGAAGGGGAGAGAAAGGAGAGAAAAGGGGAAGGAAGGAGGGAGGGGAAGAGAAAGGAGAGGGGGAAGGGAGAGAGAGTAGAGAGATGATTCTAAATGATAAGGCCCAAGGATACTTTCAGGGATATTATATAATTTTTCTACCCCTGGCTTCTACTTTAACTTTGCCCTGGATTGAGACATTTGTATGTATCTCCAGAACTAAAAACCCACAAGCCCAGAAAACAAAACAGAAATAAACTGTTTACCTCTTTCTTGTTTATGCATCAGCTACCTTAATTGTGCCCCCCCCCCCCCCGCCACCAGACCTGAATGAGTGGGTGTTAGGAGGTCCTGAGGAAACTGAATGAAGGGCAGGCAGCAAAGCACAGGGCTCAGAATTAGTTTTGTAAATTCAAAGTGAGGATGCTATAGCAATGGCCACAACACCCAGTGCTCTTGCAGAGAACACAGGGTTTGACTCAGCACAAACAACAGCTCCAACTCCCAGAAAATCTGATGCCCTCTTCTGGTATCTGAAGAAACTGCACACAGGTGGTGCAGGCAAACGCTCATACACATAAATAAAGAAATCTTTTGGGAAAATGAAATCAAAATGCAAATATCTTCTCACCTTTGACTCATTCACTGGGTGAAGAGTAAAGAGTTTCTGGAGAGAGAAATGTGATAATGTGACCCACTATTTTGTATAACAAATTTAAAACAAAGTTAAAAGAAAGAAGCAAATGTAAGGGAGGGGGTGTGCCTAATCCTTTAGTGACTTGATAGTGGGTTGGTGCCCAAAAGGGGCCTCCCCCTCATCTGAGGAGAAGAGGAGGAAGAAAAGGGAGGAACTATGTGAAGGGGAAATGGGGGAAGACAGGGGCTGCAATTGGGATGTAAATTGAATAAATAAATTTATTAATGGAGAAAAAGAAGCAAATTTAATGATAACTAAAAGCTAATGTAGGAAAAATAAAAGTTAGAGGACAATCATACCCTACACCCACCTGTCTGGTCTTCTGGTTCAACCCTTCATGGGACTTATGAAAGCCGAGGTCATAGTTTGCATTTAAATATCTGAAATACAGTCAGCTATACCAACCAGGGGTGCAATCGTCAAACCTCCACTCTCCCTCCTCCCTTCAAACCCAGTTTAAGTCTCACCCCAAGCTCCAGAGGATCACCATGGCTCTCTGGCCCCATCTCAAGAAGGTCACCACTCAGATACACTCCTACAGCCTCCCTCTCTTCCCCAATCTATTTTATCTAGTCCATCAACTTTCCAGATAACCCATAGGAAACCACCCACCATGCTAGCCAGAAAAGAAAACAGGTAAATGATCTTTAGATCTTCCCTCTCCCTCCTCTCCTCCAATTCTAGTTCCCAAGTCTCATCCCCTGCTCCTTAGAAGACTATCTGCTGAGGCCTCCCTTCCTTATCTTCCCAAATTCCCAGGGGAATAGCCAGTTCCTGGTAACATAGTCTCTTTTCCTACCTCCTATGAACACCTTCTAGTCCATCTCCATCCCTAACTGTCAGCTCCCAATACCAAGAAATACATTTTATTTGGAACACCCAATGACCATACCTGGCAAGATCTCAGTCTTATTCAGGACCATGCAGTCGACAGCCACCACACTTTCTTAAGAACCAGAGAGGGCAAAAGAAACCATAGACTAGAGCACCTACCCCCAACAATGGCAAAAACAAGCGTCAGCACCTAGAATTAATATCATCCAACCCAGATGCCTAGATGTCATTGTAAAATCACAATCAACAACACCCATGAAAATAGGTCTTCCCTAGAGCTCAGCAACCCATTGTACTAGACCCTGAGAAATGCAATGTAACTGAGGCACAACTCAAGGACTTCAAAATAGCCTGTATAAATACATTAGAGGTCCTTAAAAAAACTGAATAAATCCATTTAAAAATCTAAAGAGACACAAATGAACAGTGAAATGAAATGAAGGGAAAATCTCCAGACTTGCAAGCAAAAATTTAGTGAAGAAACTCAGAGAGAAACTGCAAATGTACAGTTTAGGGACCCAAACAGGAAACTTGGAGGCGAGTCTCTGAAAAAGATAGAGGAATGAATGCTTCAGTCATGGAAAATGTTGCATATAATTAAAAAAAAAAAAACAATAAACCAGGCAAAAACCATCCAGGAAATCTAGTACACTGTGAAAAGACCAAACCTAAGAAAAATGGAATAGAGGAAGGAGAAGATACCAAGGACAAAAGCAGAAAAATATTTTCAGCAAAACCATAGAAGAAAATTTCCCCCAACTTAAAGAGGCATCCAGAACACCAAAGAGAATGAAATTATATTTACAGAAAATAAAATTACCCTGGCACATGATAATCAAAACACTAAATCCATATAACAAACTAAGAGTATTAAAAGGTACAAGGCGCGGGGGGGGGGGGGGGGAGGGGAGACCAAATAACATATAAAAGTTGACCTGTTAGAATAGCACCTGACTTTTCAGTGGAGGCTCTGAAAACCGGAAGTGACTGGACAGATGTTCTACAAACTCTAAGACACAATGAATGTCAACTCAAACTACTACACTCAGAAAAACCTTCAATCAGACAATACATGGAAAAGGAAAAGCATTCCATGATTTAAAAAACAAAAAGATACTAGCAGTATCTGCCTATAAATCTAACTAAACAAAAGAAACTAGAGGAAACTTTTGACCTGAAGAGGTTAACCACACCCAAGAAATCACAAAGAATAAATAGTATAAGACCAGAAAGTCAAAGGGGGGGGGGGGTACACACCATAACACTAAAATAATGGAAATCAACAAACACTGTTCACTGATAACTCTAAACATCAAAATAGTTCCAATTCATCAATTACACATAGATTAACACAATGGATTCAAAAACCTATACTCACACAGCATCCAAGAAACATTTTCTAATATAAAAAATAAATAACACCTCAGGGCAAAAAGTTGGAAAAAGATGTTACAAGAAAATGGATCTAAAAAGTAAGCTGATATAGCCATTTTATTATCTGACAACATAGACTTAAAACCAAACTAGTCAGAAGAGATAGGAAAGTGCAAATCAAAGGAAAGATTCACCCAGAGGATATAACAGTAATGCACCAAACACAAGAGCATCCAATTTCAAAAAAAAAAAAAAATACTACAGTTTAAGTCACACATTTCAACACGTACACAGTGATCGTGGGTAATTTCAATACCCCACTTTTTGGTAAAAGATAGGCATCCAGGAAAAACAAAAGCTAAATAGATAGACACTGGAGCTAACTGATGTCGTAAATCAAATGGACCTAACAGATATTTACAGAATATTTCATACAAATACAAAATAATATCCTTTCTTCTCAGCACCTCATGGAAATTTATCCAAAGTCCACCACATACTTGACCGCAAAATAAGTTTCCACAGATATAAAGAAATTGAAATAACACCCTGCATCCTATCTGAGCACCACAGATTAAAACTGGATATCAAAAACAGAAAGCTGAGAAACTCCCTGAAACTAAGAAGTCACTACTAACTAAAAATGTGTCAAGACAGAAATAAAAAAATTGAATTTTCTAAAGTTTAATGAAAGTGAATACACAACATACCCAAATGTATGGTACACAGTGAAGATGGATCTAAGAGGCAAGTTCAGAGTACTAAGTGCCTACATTAGAAAAATGGAGAGATCTCATTTTAGTAACTTATCAGTAGCTTCACTTAACTTAGCACCTTAGAACTTTAGAGCAACAACAACAACAACAAAAGAAATAACATCCAAAAATAGTAGACAGCAAGAAATAATCAAACTGGGGGGTGAAAACAATAAAATAGAAACAAACAACAACACAAAGAATCGATAAAACAAAGAGTTGGTTCTTTGAGAAATTCAGTAAGATTGACAAACCCTTAGCCAAAATGACTAAAAGGTGGAGATCGATGACCCAAAAATTAGAGAGGGAAGGAGGATTGTAGCACAGACAACAAAAAAATCTAGAGAATCGTAAGAGCATGTTTTAACAACATGTACTTCACCAAGTTGAAAAATCAAAAAGAAATGGATATTTCTCTCTCTCTCTCTCTCTCTCTCTCTCTCTCTCTCTCTCTCTCTCTCTCTCTCTCCATATATATATATATATATATATATATATATATATATATATATATATATATATATATATATATATATATATACCACTTACCAATGTTAATTCAAGATCACACAAGCAACTGGGCTACATATCCTAGTCGAGTATAAATAGCAATTAAAAGTCTACCACCACCACCCCCAAATCCCGGAAACAGAAGATTTTAGTGCAAAATTATACCAGAATTTTGAAGAAGAGTTAATGTAAATGCTGTTCAAAATATTCCACAAGTTAAAACAGAAGGAATATTGTGCGATTTTTTTTATGAGGCCAGTTAACCTGATAATTAAATGACATAAATACCAAACAAAGAAAGAGAATTATAGAACAATTTCCCTTATGAATGTAGATGCAAAAAAATCTCAATACAATAATTGCAAATCAAATCCAAGAGCACATCTAAACGATTATGTACATAATCAAGTAGGCTTCACCACAGAGTTGCAGGGATGATTCAGCATACATAAACATAATCCACCACATAAACAGAGTGAAAGACATAAACCACATGGTCATCTAATTAGACACAGAAAATGCCTTTGACAAAATTTAACACCCCTTCATGATAAAAGGCCTAGAGAGATTCAGGATACAAGAAATGTATGTCAAATTAATTAAGGTGATTGACAGCAATTATAGCCAAAATCAGCTTAAATGGAGAGAAACTCAAAGTGCTTCCACTAAAATCAGGACTGACACAAGATTGTCTACTTTCTCCATACCTATTCAATATAGTGCCTGAAGTTTTAGCTAGAGCAATAATACAACTAAAGGAGATCAGAGAGGATACAAATAAGAAGGGAAAAAGTCAAAGTATCAATATTTGTAGCTGACATAATAATATATACAAGCAGCCATAAAAATTCTATCAGGAAACTCCTACAGCTGACAAACACTTTCAGCAAAGTTGCATGACATAAAATTAACACACAAAAAGTATTAATCTTCCAATATACAAATGATAAAAGGAGAAATGATACTTTTTACAATAGCCTCATAGAACATAAGGTATCTTGGAGTAGCTCTAACCAAGCAAGTGAGTGATTTGCATAGCAGAAATGTTTTAATGATATTGAAGAGATTGAAAAAGATATTAGACAATGGAAAGATCTCACGTGTTCACAGATAAGTGGGATTACTAAAGAAAAAATGACCATGTTAGCCAAGGACAATCTATAGATTCAGTTCAATCCCTATCAAATACCAAAACAATTCTTCATAGAACTTGAAAGGCCACTTGTTTAGCTCCGTATGGAAACACACACACACACACACACACACACACACACACACACAGCAAAGCAAAGCAAAGCAAAAAAAAAGACTCAGGATGCCTCTAAGTAATAATGAAACAATAAATAATAAAAGTACTAAATAAAAAAAGAACTGCTAAAAGTATCACCATCTTTGGTCTCAAACTGTACTACAGAACTAGTGTAATAAAAACAAAAACAAAAGAGCACGGTATTGTCACAAAAAGAGGCATGTTAATAAATAGAATAGAATTAAAAACACAAAGATAGGTCTACACACCTATAAACACCTGATTATTTTTAATGAAGAAGCAAAATATACTTACTGGAAAAGTAACAGCATTGTCAGTGAATAGCGCAGGTCAAACTGGGTGGCTGCATATGGAAGGATGCAGTTAGACCCACACTTATCGTCCTGCACAAAACTCAAGTTCAAATGAATCAAAACCCCAACATAATGTCAGATACATTGGATTTGCTTTAAAAAAAAAGATAAGCAGGGAGTAGTCTTAGACTCATTAGCTCAAAAAAAAAAAAAAAAAAAAAAAAGACATTCTAAACAGCACACCTGTAGCACAGGCACTAAGATCAACAATCAATAAATGAGACCTTCTGTGTTTGCTTTGGCAGCACATACACTAAAATTGGAACAATACAGAGAAGATTAGCATGGCCCCTGTGCAAGGTTGACTCGCAAATTCGTGAAGCATTCCATATTTTTATATCTTGGTCAAGAAAGAATTAAAGAAAGAAATTGAAGTGTTTTTTGTTTTGTTTTGTTTTGTTTTGTTTTTTGGTTTTTTTTTTTGTTTTTTTTTTTTTTTTTGTTTTTTTTTTTTTTAGAATTTAATGAAAACGAAGGCACAGTATACCCAAACTTATGGGATACAATGAAAGCAGTACTAAGAAAAAAACTCATAGCTCTGATTGCCTTCAAAAAGAAACTGGAGAGAGCATACAATAAAAACTTGACAGCACACCTGAAAGCTCTAGAACAAAAAAAAAAAGCAGATACACCCAAGAGTAGTAGAAGGCAAGACATAATCAAACTCGGAGCTGAATCAACCAAGTAAAAACAAAATTAATTATATAATAATCAACAAAACTAGGAGTTGGTTCTTTGAGAAAATCAACAAGATTCATAAACCCTTAGCCAGACAAACTAGAGGGCACAGAGAGAGTATCCAAATTAACAAAATCATAAATGAAAGGGGAGACATTACAACAGAAACTGAGGAAATTCAGAAATCATCAGATCCTACTACAAAAGCCTATACTCAACAAAACTGGAAAATCTGGAGGAAATGGACAAATTTCTAGACAGATACAATATACTAAAGTTACATCAGAATCAGATAAACCATCTAAACAGACTCATAACCCCTAAAGAAATAGAAGCAGTCACCAAAAAGTCTCCCAACCAAAAAAAGCACATGACCAGATGGGTTCAGTGCAGAATTCTATCAGGTCTTCATAGACGACCTAATACCAATACTCAATAAAACTCTTGCAAACCAAATCCAAGAACATATCAAAATGACCATTCACTAAAACCTAGTAGGCTTCATCCCAGAGATGCAGGGATGGTTCAATATACAGAAATCCATCAATGTAATTCACTATGTAAACAAACTCAAAGAAAAACACTACATGATCATATCTCATTAGATGCTGAGAAAGCGTTTGACAAAATTCAACACCTCTTCATGTTAAGTCTTGGAAAGATGAGGAATTCATGGCCAATACTTAAACCTAGTAAAAGCAATATACAGCAAACCAACAGTCAACATCAAACTTAATGGTGAGAAACTTGAAGCAATCACACTAAAATCAGGGGCTAGACAAGGCTGCCCACTCTCCCTCTACCTATTCAATAGGATGTGAATACCTATACAAATGGATGTACTTGTCAGAGCAATTAGACAACAAAATGAAGTCAAAGGAATTCAAATTGGAAAGGAAGAAGTCAAATATCAGTATGCAAATATCATATCATAATATCAAATATGATATGATAGTATACTTAATTGACCCCAAAAACTCTACCAAATAACTCCTACAGCTGATAAACAACTTCAACAAAGTGGCTGGATATAAAATTAACTCAAACAAATCAGTAACCATCCTCTACTCAAAGTATAAACATGCTTAGAAAAGAATTAGGGAAAAGACACCCTTCACAATAGTCACAAATATGAAATACCTTGGTGTGACTCTCACTAAGCAAGTGAAGGACCTGTATGACAAGAACTTCGAGTCTCTGAAGAAGGAAATTAAAGAAGTTCTCAGAAGATGGAAAGTTCTTCCATGCTCATGGATTGGAAGGATCAACATAGTAAAAATGGCCATCTTACCAATAGCAATCTACAGATTCAAGGCAATTCCTGTCAAAATTTCCACTCAAATTTCTATAGAGTTAGAAAGAACAATTTGCAAATTCATTTGGAATAACAAAAAGACCAGGATATCAAAAACTATTCTCAACAATAAAAGAACTTCTGAGGGAATCACCATCCCTGACCTCTAGCTATATTACAGAGCAATTGTGATGAAAATTGCATGCTATTGGTACAGAGACAGGCAGGTAAATCAATGAAACAAAATTAAAGACCCATAAATGAACACACACACCTATGGTTGCTTGATCTTTGACAAAGGAGCTAAAAACATTCAATGGAAAAAAGGACAGCCTCTTCAACAAATGGTGCTGATTCAACTGGTAGTCAGCATGCAGAATAATGCAATTCGATTCATTCTTAACTCCTTATACAAAGCTCAAGTCCAAGTGTATCAAAGACCTCCACATAATACAATGTATGCTGAAACTCATGGAAGAGAAAGTGGGAAAGAACTTAGATCACATAGGCACCAGGAAATGTTCCTTAACAAAACACCAATGGCTTATGCTTTAATATTAAGAACTGACAAATAGGACTTCATAAAACTACAAAGTTTCTGTAAGGCTAAGGATACTGTCAAGAAGACAAAACAGCAATCATCAGATTGGGAAAGGATCTTTACCAATCCTACATATGATAGAGGGCTAGTATCCAATATATACAAAGAACTCAGGAAGCTAGACTATAGAGAATCAAATAATCCTATTTAAAAATGGGGTACAGAGCTAAACAAAAATTTCTCAACTGAGGAAAACCAAATGGCTGACAAGCACCTAAAGAAATGTTCAACATCCCTAGTCATCAGGGAAATGCACATCAAAACAACCCTGAGATTCCACCTCACAACAGTCAGTATGGCTAAGATCAAAAACTCAGGTGACAGCAGATGCTGGTGAAGATGTGGAGAAAGAGGAACACTCCTTCATTGTTGGTAGGATTGCAAGCTGGTACAGCTGTTCTGGAAATCAGTCTGGCGGTTCCTCAGAAAATTGGATATAGTATTACCTAAGACCCAGCTATACCACTCTTGGGCATATATCCAAAAGATTCTCCAACATATAACACATGCCCTACTATGTTCATAGCAGCCTTATTTATAATAGCCAGAAGCTGGAAAGAACCCAGATGCCCTTCAACAAGGGAATGAGCACAGAAATTGTAGTACATTACACAAGGGAGTACTATTCAGCTATTAGAAACAATGATTTCGTGAAATTCCTAAGCAAATGGATAGAACTAGAAGCTATCATCCTGAGTGAGATAACCCAGTCACAAAAGAACATACATGATATGCACTCGCTAATAAGCTGATACTAGCCCCAAAAGCTCAGAATATCTGAGAAACACTTCACAGACATTATGAAGCCCAAAATGAAGGAAGGCCTGAATGTGGGTCCCTCAGTCCTTCTTAAAAGGGAGAACAAAACTCTCACGGGAGGTCATACAGGGACAAGTAGAGGATTGAGGATTGAAAAAAAGATCACTCAGAAACTGCCTCTCCTAGGGATCCACCCCATATGTGTCCTGCGCCCCATGTCCCGCCGGCAGGAAAAGACGTGCAACAACAGGATTCTTCTGCAAACAACCTTTATTGTACAACACTCTGAGCAGGGGATCCACGTGGAAGAAAAATGCACTGCTTATGTATGCCCAGGAGACTTGTGTCGCTACCTGATTGGTGCGCCCTCCAGTAACTTATTAGCATGCCCCGAGAGCAGGCTGTGATGTCTGTGGCACATGTGCACTATGTCTCTTGGGCTCTGTTTGCTGCGTCATCAGCGGGAAGCCGGCGCCATGTTTGGGTGTGGCACAAACGGCTCTCTACACATATGCAGTCACCAAACTCAAGCACTATTGCTAATGCCAAAAAATGCTCAATGGCAGGAGTCAACTATGGATGCCCCCACAGAGGCTCTGCCAGAGTCATACAGTTACAGTTGAGGATGCTTGCAGCTAACCATAGGACTGAACACAGAGACTCCAATGAAGGAGGCAGAGAAATGTCTAAAAGAGCTGAAAGGGTTTGCAACTTCATAAGAAGAATAACATTATCAGCCAACCAAACCCTCCAGAGCTCCTAGGGATTAAAACACCAACCAATTAGTTTACATGGAGGGACCCATGGCTCCAGTCACATGTCTGGCATCACAGAGAGAAGAGGTCTTTGGTCCAGTGAAGGCACGTTTCCCAGAGTAGGGGGATGCCAAGGAGCTGAGGTGGAGAGGGTGATTGGGAAAAGAAACATCCTTATGGAAGCAAGGGAAGAGGAGGGGTGGGAGCTGAGGGTGGTGGTTGGGGAGGGAAAAACATTAGAAATGTAATTACAGAGATTTTTTTTTTCAAAAGAGCCCTCTGAAAACTGAAGAGCTTCTGTAAGGCAAATAGCATTGTCATTCAAACAAAGTGACAGCCCACAGAATGGGAAAAGCTTGCTACTAACTACACATCCAATAGAGGACTAATGTCTAAAAATATGAAGAACTCAACAAGGATATGACATTAAGAAAATCGGGAGGTACAGTTGTGTGTGCCTTTACTCTCATCACTCGTGATGCAGAAGCAGGTGGATCTCTAAAGGTTCAAAGACAGCTTGGTCTACACCATAAGTTTCAAGACATCCAGAGCTACACGGTGAGTCCCTGTCTGGAAGGTGCAGAGAAACAAAAGAAAAGAAAATTTTATTTAAAACAGAGGCACGGATCTAAACAGTATTTTCAAAAGAGAAAACACAAATGACCAAGAAACAAAGAAATGTTCAACACCTTTAGTCATCAGGGACTGCTGAAGTGCCACCAGGAATGGAGCAGACTGGTAGGAACTCAGAATTGGAAGACCCACCCATCAAATGTCATCCTTGAGCAACTTTGCAAAGCCACACACATCGTAGAAAAGAGAGGACATGAGGGAAAATGTGTTTATTTTATATTTTAAGTATATGTGCCTGAGTGTATTTTGTACACCAAGTGTGCACAAGAACCTCTATGGATGTCAGAAGAGGACATTGGATTCTCTTCAACTGGAGCTACAGGTGATTGTGAGGTACCATGTGGATGCTGGGAACTGAATCCAAGTCCTCTGCAAGAGCAATAAGCAATAACCACCAATCACCCTGAGAAGAATTATTCTTATACAGAAATTAATGTCCTAATTATTTTACCACTGCTAAGAGTTATGATAGGAAATACAACCAATGAGAAAGAGAAATCAAAGAGTGGCAAGGCTAGAACTTTTCAGTCAATGTTGGCTCTGCAGGCACAAAAGGAGACTTCTCACAGCTTTCAAAGTCTTCTCCAGCTGTCTGCCTAAGAATTTACTCTGTGGTCTAATTTGACCTTCACCTCCATCTTCTTCCACCCATTTATCGGTTAGCTCTGTTAGGAATCTTAATGTCTTAGAAAAATATCAGCTTTGTGAGGAATAGCTACAAATCTTCTCTTTGGCGTAACATTCTTGGTTAAAAAATAAGAATAAATTTTTTTATTAAAAAACATTTTAAAGTTGTCTCTATAACATTACGAATCATGACAAGTACAGTCACAGGAGTTTTTGCTTTATAGTTTCTTAACCCCTTTTTAAAAATTGCAAAAAAAAAAAAAAAAAAAAAAGCATTTGTTTGGTCAAGTCTATTGGACAGGGACATAAATTCTCCCTAGATAAATCCCATACAGATCTGACTTTCCCTGTGAAAATCTGTACAGTGACTTCCTAGTTTATTACGCCTACTTGAAAAGGGTAATTTAATAAGGCCTCGGTACAAATACTTAATTGTGCCCAGCAATCGACAGCACCTTTAAACAGTTGCGTATTTGCCAGAATTAGCTAATGGAAGTAGAATTGCCACTTAATGTCTCAGCTTGCACTGGTAGAAAATAAATTGCATCTGACATTCCTTTGGCTTTTAAAGGACATACTTAGATAATATTTACAGTCAGATAGATCTATTATTGCATTTGTTTTCTTGGGTAAAAAGGGGAGTATCAAATGGGTTCTCACGGATAATATTTCTTTGTATCTGCTCCATTTGAAAGTTCTGTGCACACAGCACGGCTCATTTAGTGAGGTATCTAACCAAAATCTAAGCATCTGACTGGACAGTGGACATTTCAATAAAGCAAACAGCTAGTTGAGTGATAGTTCAAGGACTCAGACTATGAGGAAGTGGTCTGTTTCCATGGATGTCATAGAAAAAGAGTTTACACTATCAACATAACTGATACACTAAATATTTTCTATAGTTGTTGTGAGTATAGTAGAGAAGTGGGGGATGATCCAGCAATAGGAAATTGGATACTTGTAATGTGCTAGTCTAGATACATTATGCACCCCACTCATTCCTGAAAACTACACTGGATTATAGCATTGCATGTATTTTCTCTTAGGACTCTATTTCTATGAAATTTTAGAACACACAAATCTTGTCAGTACTGGCAGTGCTGGTAAAAAGCCCAGAATGATGCCCATTTTTGCTTACAGCTCCATTTTCTGATCTGAGAATATGTGGACATAACCTGAAAAACTGAAGAAGAAAAGGGAGGTTGGGATATTGAATGGTGGCGTGAACTCATTGTATTCCCAAGGAAATACTATAACATTGTTAAATGTGGACTTTTATTTCCTTGACTTTGGGGAGAAATAATTTTATTAACTATCCATTATATTTCCATGAGATCCAAATGAGTTAATGCTTAAGTGATTTAAAATGCTTCATGCGAAGAGGTAGCTACATGAAAGGAAAAGTATCCGAGAAAGTACTTTGAGGAGCTTTGGGAGGTGAATCTGAGGTCTTTGTCATGACTTCCCTTCAACAGCCCTGGCAGTCTTCCAGCTGAGGATTCTTGCACAAGGCTTCCAGCTAAGAGCTAAGTGGGAAGCAACTGCTCTTTCTCTCTAAATCCTCATAGACTCATTTCTTTGTCTTAATCTACCAGTGAAGAATTAGTTCAAATTTTTATTTGTTTCAGACATATCTATAATTGTCTGATCAGCTTTAGCTGTCACCTTGACACAACCTGGAGTCATCTAAGAAGGGAGTCTCAGCTAAGAGATTGTGCAGAACAGAAGGGTTTATGGACTTGCCTTTGGTGGGTTGTCTTAATTGGTAATTGATGTGTAAGTGTCTTGCAGACTGTTGATGGTTACATGGTCCTAATCTGTATTAAAAAGCTAGTTGTCAAGCATGCCAACAAATAGTATTCTCCATGGTTTCTGCTTCAAGATTTTTCTAAGTCCCAGCCCTGATTTGCTCAAAGATAAACTGCAGTGTAGGTATATTAAACAAATCCCTTTCTTCCCTAAGTTGCTTTCTGTCAGAATGTTTTTGTCGCAGCAACTGAAAGCAAACTAGAACAAAAATTGGTAACAAGAATGTTTCTCTGGAAGTTTATTTAAGGCTTACTAGAAGGAACAGAAGCAAGCAGAGCCCTACCCACACAACCCATTGTTTGTTTATCTCACTCTCCAGCTCCAGACAAAGCCCACTCCCTTTAGGTCATCACAGGAATCTGCAAAATAAACACCTAGCAAGACCGAGTGGTACAATCTGTAATCTCATAACTCAGCACTTGGAAGAAGGAAGCTCATGATATCAGAGCATTACGTAGTATCACATTGAATGGGACAATTTCATGTTTTTTATGTCATCAGTTCAAAGCAAATTTAAGAGAAACAAAGCCAAATACATCCTGCCTAATTCCAAAATCTACTGCAAAGTTATGGCAATTGAAACAGAAAAATTCTGAAGCACACCCATGAACAGAACAGAGATCACAGAAACACAATTGTGTATTCATAAGTACCTGGTTATTCAGAGAGGTGCCAATAACACATACTGGCAAAATGATTCCCCCATAGAAATTCCAGTGATGTTCTTCATAGAAATGAAAAAGGAACATAATGTTTACACAGAAACACAAAAGGTCCCAGATGAAAGCATAGCTAAGAAAAAAAGAAAACACTATTGGAGGCTGGAGGTATCCAGAAATTAGCCTAACAACTACACCTGCTATAACCACCTTATTTTTGACAAAAGTGTTCTAACTTGAGAAAAGACAGCATCTTCAACAAATGGTGCTGGGAAATCTATCCACATACAGATTTTAAAAAACTAAACCTATATCTCTCACTTCGTTTAAAAAATCAATTCAAAACCAATCAAAGACCTTGATGTGAGACCAGAAACTCTAAAACAGATATGGAAAACACTTCAAGACAGAGGCTTGGGCAAGGGCTTTCTGAAAAGGACTCCTATGAGTCCAGGGAATTAAGTCAAGGATTGACAAATAGGCTTGCAGGAAGTCAAAGGGCTTCTTCACAGAAAAGAAGACAATCAGCCAGGAGAAGAGACATCCTATGGAATGAGTAAATGCTTTTTACTAGCTACACATCTGACAGGATATATACATAACTAAAAATGTAATACCTAAACCCAAACAATCCAATAAATGAGCTAATAAAATGAACAAAACTAGAAAGTACAAATGGCCAATGAACAGAGAAAAAAAGTTTCCGTCTTTCTCTATCAGAGAAAACCACACTGAGATTCTGTCTCACCCCAGTGAGAACATCTGTCATTCAGAAAGCAGATAACAACAAATGCCGGTGGAGATGTGGAGAGAGGTAACCTTAAGGCACATTTCAGGAGAATGTAACCTAGTCTGATCCTATAGAAATCAGAATGGAGGTCCTGCAAATAAACTTCAAGAGAACTACTATTCAGCTCATAATTCCATGTCTGGGTACATACTCTAAGGATGCTAAGTGAACAACCACAGAACAACTACACATCTACATTTACTATAAAACTTATAACAATAACCAAGGCATAAAATCATCTTCAAAGTCTAACAGAAGACAAATGGATACTAGAAAAAGTGGAGTTTTTGTGCAGCTATGAAGAAAAATGAGATTAGACCATTTTCAGTAAAAAAAAAAAATGATGAACTAGAGATCATTATATTGGATGAATTTAGTCAGACACAGAAAAACAAATATTACATGTTTCCTTGTTTCTGGACCCTACATTTATAAAGACTATAGATAAGAAATAAAAGTAGAACTGAGGATTCCTAGAGGAATGCATGGGAACATAGGAAGGAAAAAGGAGAAAAAGAAAGAAAATATGGTCAAAGTCCATGGAATTCTGATATAAAAATGTTTTTATGAAATCCATCATTATTTACAATGAATATAAACCAATAAATTCATATATAAAGACACAGAAAAATAAACAGGGCTAGTTAAAAGAAATTATCTCTTCATACTATATTTAAAAGACAAATAAAATTCATGCAAATTAAAAACCCAAGGCTTAAAATTATTTTTAAAAAACTGGGAAAAGCTGAACAATATTATTTTGGAAAAGTCCAGAATCAAAACAACTAACCAGAAACAAAGCCAAAAGTGTTCCTCAGGCTAAAAAGCCTTGTGGCAAAGCAGACAGCCAAACATAAAAATCAAACATGAATACCTGATGAGGAGTCAACACCCAACCACGCAAATATACATACATTTGTATGTATTGGTTATTTATCCCTTCTCCACCCACCTTCATACCTTCCCTGGCATTGGTAACCACTTATCTTCTACTTCTACTTTAGATTCCATACCAAACAGCATGTGGGGCATGCCTTCTGAGCATTTCACAATGTCTTCTATGTTCATAAACAGAGCAGCAAGAAAAGTTACCCAATTAAAACACAAGAGAAAGAAAGTTGATATTTTTAATTAAAATGTACAAATGGCTACTACGGAAAAATGATCATATCGATAACCAGAGAAACGCAAACCAACGTACCGGGAAGTATTTTCTCACACCTGTTAATTGGCTGTTACCAAAAGAGGGATAATTAATGTTCATCGGGACCTGCACACAAACAATCCAGAGCACAACTGGAGGGAATGTAAATTAGAATAAACAACACAGAAATTCCTCAAAATGTAAAACTAGTATTATTCAACAGTAACCCATCTGCATACACAGATGAAGGAAAGACAACATCAGAGGAGGTCTCACTCCAGTGAGAAGGCAGTGGATGACTGTCACTGCCTTGACATCACCGTATCACAGAACAATGGGACAAATTTACACAAAAGCATCTGCACAGTTCTGAACTCCCAATCTCACCATGCTTCTGAATAAGAAAATGTGTGGTTTTTCACTTAAAAGTTGATATTCTTTGGACCATAGTGATGACAAACGCCTTCTTAGTTAGGTATCTGTTGCTAGGATAAACACAAAAGCAATTTGGGGAGGAAAGGATTTATTTCAACTTACATCGTGAAGGAAAGTTGGGAATTCACTCAAGGTAGGAATCTGGAGGCAAGTGCTGAAACAGAGGCTATTGAGGAATGCTGCTTATTGGCTTGCTCTCCATGGCTTGCTTAACCTGCTGACTTGTACAATCCAGGACTACACATGCTCAGGAATAACATGTCTCACACTAGACTGACCCTTTCCACACAAATCATTAGTTAAGAAAATGTTCCACCTCTTTGTTTATAGGCAAATTTAATAATAGGAATTCTTCTGTTGAGAATTATTCTTTCCAAATTCATCTTGCTTTGTGTGAAGTTGACATAAAAATTCACCAGCACACATCTTTAACTTCAACACTTAGGAGGTAGAGGCAGACCAATCTGTTCTACATGAGTTTGAGGTCACCTAGAAATACATGGTGATCTTGTTCCAAAATAAAAGTTGATATTTTTTAGAACTCTCTGGATTAGTGGATCATGTATAAACCTTTGGCACATCTTAGCTCTAGAACCCAGCTGTCATAAATTCCCGGATGGCAGCAACATTGCCCAGCATGTAATTCATTTTTGTTGAACGACATCCCATCCCAGGAAGCAACATGCATCGAATTTTACAAATTCCAGGTACAAAAGCTAAAGTTTGCTACATTTCAGCAGTTCAGACTCTGCCTAAATCCATTATTTTCATACAGTTACCTATAATTGATAATTTGGAGGTAAAGATTAGGTCGCCTACACATCTCAAAGGAAAAGGTCTTCTTCCATACATCTTACCGGATATTATATTATACTTCTAGATGGGAGGATCAATCTTATCCTTAGTATTGTAAAGGGCATCTTTAAAATTCAATCATACTCCAGAAGAATCGCAAATGCCAAGTGTTTACATAATTGAGCTCAACAACTGTTATTAAATCAGTGGCAAAGGTTAGCTTTCTTGATGGAAGGTAGTTTGGATAAATAGTAAAACTGTTTCAAATTCCCATGGAGTATACACCAACTGTTCCACTCTCTCCTTAAATAAGAAATGCCTGAGGGGTTGATAACAATTTTCTCTTCCTCCTCCTGTTTTGTTTTGTGGTGGTTTTTTTTTTTAACTAATAATGAAAACTCAGAACAAGAAATAATGAAAACCTACAGAACAAGGCCCCATTCTGCAGTGTAAGGAGGCTGAGTTTACATGGCCTATTCTGTTCCATTGGGGGTTGTTAAGGGTTGTGTGGTGGTTCTCTTATCCAGGACCAGAGGTTGTTTTAGAGTACCAAAGCTTCATTCAGATCAGACTGATGTGTCAACTGGGCACATCAGAGAAATCAGATGGGCGTTGGGGAAGGTAAGAGACGTAGAACTGAGGAAACTTACACTGTCCTTCTGAATTTATGCTCTTAAAATAGATGGGAAAGAGGGTGTGCTTTCTTGGGACATCAATATTAGGGATGGTTTGGTCACTCTCCACCAAGCTAGGTAAAGACCCTTACCAATCACACATCCAGAGGGACTTAGTCAGAAGACTGCTTTAGGATCATTTCTTCACTTCACCAGTCCTCTGGGCTGTCATTCTTTATGCCATATCTCAGATACCCTTTCTCAAAGAACAAAAAAAAAAACCATCATCCTTAAGGCCCTACTATGTGCTCTCCTCTCTTCTAAAGTTGTGAGCAATGGGGACCCTTACTCATTTTTCCTGGCAAGACTTAAGATGCTATTAACCCTTTGGAAGCTGAACAGACTCTTAACATATGGTCCGCAATCTGTTCATTGGAGTTTACCCAAAAGAGTCAAACATAGCCACATAAACATTTAGAGCAAATTTATTTATTATTAACAAAACAGGGAAAAAACTAGGGCATTTTTGAAGAAACACACACACACAAATCTTTATAAAAGGTATAGCTACTCATTTTTTTACTATCCAAGTCATAACAAAGAACCTTTCAAATTGTATGAACCACCTAAAACTTTACCTGCACAGAAGCCTGGGCTCAATCCCTAAGCACTGCAAAACGAGTAAATAAGTGAATATGTTAAGCCAAATAATCGAATTCTATATCACCAAAACATAATATATTTATTTACTAATGCTCAGTAGAAATGATTACAGCTACTAATAAGTTGGGAGACAAATGAATACATATTTATACTTGACTTTACTTAAAAGGAAAGTGAACCCAAAATGAGATTCAGAAATCACTTCACTCAAATTCTACTGCAAAATAGTCCAAAGGCATAAAAGCCATGTAGTCCGGTTATCAGGACCTTACCGTTCTCCATACCAACTTCTGCGGTAGCTACTTTTGTTGCTGGGACAGAACGCTCTAACAAAGAATAACTTGGGGAAGAAAAGTGCTTACTTTGTTCTGTTTCCAGTGGAATAAAGTCCACAGTCATGGGGCAGGACACAGCAGGAGCAGGAATCTAGCTGACCACATTTCATACTCACACAGGCAGTAGGGAGAGAATAAGAAATAGACCCAGGCTATACTCTCCCAAAGCCTGCCCAAATGACATTCTTTCTTTATCAATGCTCCATGTCCTAAAGAATCCATGACCTCTGCAAAGAGTACCATCAACTGAGGAGCAAGGGTTCAAATCCAGGAGCCTGTATAGGATTCTCATCCAAATAATTGCAGAAACTGAGAATAGTCCCAAGTCTTAGAAGAATTACTGATTCAGATAGATTCGTATATCACATCTCCTCAGTTCTTGACTATTTGATTTTTTTCATTCATCTCAAGTGTTTCTTCCAGGCACTGTGTCCAAGAGGCTGCAAAGTCCACATATCTCTAAGAATGTTCAAGCTGAATGCCCTTCCAGGTCTTGACTGTGAATGGCAGGGATGGGAAGCAGAAACTGTGGTCAGCATCTCTTTTCCTCAAAGCATAAGATATAAGATTCATGACATTAGACAAATCCAGTGACATGTGTTTCTCTATTCAACACCCTGTTTTTAATTCCTGGGTTCTTATAAAAAAAACATTTCATTTCATTTTTGTTTAAAATTTTAGCCAAATATTTCAAAAGCTTTCATAAACTTGGAAGGACAGTGACCTTGACATTCATGGTTTGATGTTGTTTTTGGTGGTGGTGGTGGTGGTGGTGGTTTGATAACACCTAAACTTTCCAATTATTTTTTAAAGATCCATTTCATCTTAATTACGGATGTGTATGTGTTTCTGTGTGAGTGTACGTATGATGTTCTGGAGCTAGAATTAAAGGTGGCTATGAGCTTCCATATGTGAATGCTGGTAATGGAACTTGAGCCTTTGCAAGAAGAACCAGAGCTCTTAACTGCTGTACTATCTCTTCAGCCCCTCCCTCTATTTTCATTCACCGCTGCTCCTCACCCTGTTCTTCTCTGTCCTGTGTAACCTCTTTGTATTTAGTTGAGAACTTGTTATTCTTGTCTTTTATCAGTTCTCGAAGTGCATTTAATTATATCCTTTTATCCAAACATTGGATTTTTTTTTTTATGTCTGTATTAATCTTCACTGAAGAGGCATTAACCACTGGGCAAGTTGTGTTCTCCTTTGTATTTCTCTGTTATCTGCTTTTATTCTTTTAAAGCTTTTAATCTTGTACTATTTCTTCTTTGATTTGATACCATGATTGATTTCATTGATAGTGCAAAAGAAGTGAGATTTTCTATATTTTTTCTTATATCTTCCAGATCATTCCTGCGAGAGGATAACTTGTATTGGTCATCAGGTACTGGTTTAGGGTTTGAGCTCAGGGGTTGATACTGAACTTGTGTTTTCATTCTACTTACTGTCTTTTAACTCAGATGTCTTTTGCTTGCTGACATAAAATAGCTCTGCAATTTTCAGTTCAGGGTAACTGGGAGAAATCTATTTTCAATAAAAAATAAAATGTATGTATGTTTATTTCAAATGAATAAGAAGTATTTACAGCAGGTGTGTGACATCCAACTGGTGTTCAATGTTAATGTTGGGTCTTTTCAGGTTTGTGATAACAGCCTTGATTTATACACTCTGAAGACATTAGAAGATAATATATCTCAAGAGCTAACAATGAGTCTGGCACAGAGAATTCTGGTTTTGGCCATCAAGAATTGATGGAGGAAATCTGAGGAAGTATACAATTTTGATCTCCATGACAAGCAGTCTAAATGACAATGGTGAGAGAAGAAAGCTACATGTTGTCACTAGATCATTTATATGAGAGTCCCCATCCTCTCCAGGACTACTCTGGAACCCTCAGGAAGTTCTGCCACTTTCTCATCTTACCAATACTAAATAGACTGAATGTCTGTAGTACATCCACACCACCCACACCATTTAAACCCCCAAGATATCATGTCTTTTTCCAACATGCCTTTCAGTATAAGATTTATATCAGCTACTTGACACACCCTCACCTGCAGCTCCTGCTACTGACCTGGGAAGTCCACTTGTCTGTCTTTGACAACTTCTTCCCAGGCTTTTTGAAGACTGGTTATCTTTTATCCTTACCAGCAACATTTCATTGCTTGATGCTTATTTACTTCCCTACTATGACCATTTCCTTCACAACCTGTCCCTTGTATTTAGAATCCTTCAGTCATTATTATGTAACTCTGGGATTGGGGACAGAGGTTAGACAATAAACTTATGTCTCTGTCATAAGCAACTTGCTTTTAAACAAGATTTTTATAGGTGTGGTGAGTAGAAGTGGAGAGAAATAATGAAAATGATAGTGTTGATATTGATCTTGTTTATGGGATCCTCAACCCACCCAAAACAAAAAAAAAAAAAACAAAACAAAACAAAATTAACTGGGACTGTGCTGTTTTGTTGTATAGGCCTGCATCAGTCAAAAAGGATATATCTAAATTCTGCTTCATGGGAAAGCACACTTTCCTAAACCAACTATGACCCTAGGAAACAAACCTTGTGTATACATGAACACAAGGTTCATTGAAACTTTTTACTCAAAGAGCCAAGTTTAGTTAAATGCACCCCATAGAGCAACTCCATTTTTTGAGGTATGATGTCATGTGGCTCAGGCTAGTCAACAACTTGCTATAGACCTTAAAACCCTCAATCTCCCACCTCTACATCCCAAAGGTCCAAGACTACAGATGTATACAGCCACACCTGGTTTAGGCAATGTTGGAGATGAAACCCAGGCCCTCTGCATGCTAAGAATGCACTTTATCAACTGAGCTACACCTCCAGCCTCAGACACTCTAATTTTTCATTTTTCAGAATATATACTGGTGTCTAAAGGCAAGCTGTTGGGATAAGTTTATCCATATCAGTAAAACCAGAAGTGCTTTCTTCACAGTTGAACTGGGCTGCCCAGAGGTACAAGGTGGAGAAGAAAGCATGGGTTTCAAGACAACTGATTGTTATCATTGAACTTGATCAACTGGGCAAATGTATTCAGTCCATGAATCTAAGAAGCACATCACTCTACCTAAAACAAAATATGTTCTTGTAAGTGTAAAAATCTCTGGGGTTACAGGCACACAGCCATGCCAAGATTTTTACATGGGAGCTAAGGATTTGAACTCAGGTCCTCAGGCCTGCAGTGCAAGCAGTCTGATCCAGAGTCATCTGTCCAGATTCAACATTATTTAACATGGTGTCTCTCGATGAACCTAGAGCTCATTCATTTTCCTTGGCTGGCTGGTGGGCCAACTGGCCAGTGGGCTCCAGGGAGTCATCTGTCCCACTGCCCACAGCAATGGGGTAGGAGACATGGACTAGTATGCCTGCATTTTACACAAGTTTGGGAGACCCAAATTCAGGTCCTAGTGCTTATGGAGCAAGTACTTTATCCACAGAGCCACCATTCACTTCAGCCCTCATGACAACATTTTCAAGATTCAAATTGTATCCCATTCAATGCCCGTCACAGAAGCTCACTTTCTCTCTGGTGTTAACATTACTGATGGATTTTTATGTTGACATTACTGCACACATGTCCCCAGAGGGTAAGAAGATGCCATCCTAAGTCATAGACAACTATGGGATCAAGAAGGGGATTTAAGAAAATCTAACACAGTTCCCCTAGTGCACGTGCCTAACTGTGGAATCTAGTAATTAAAGCACATGTTTTGTCCTCATGCCCTCATAAAGTACCAGGAAGCCCTCCTCCTCTAAAGTCTCCTGTAGGCAAGCAGTCCAACCACTTTCAAGTTGGTTAAGGACCTTAGCTTTCTCATCTTTAAAGAGAAGCCACACAGGATGATTTCAGTACTTCCCAGCTCCACAACTCTGCATGCTGCTACCCACGCTCTCTGCTTGGCTGAAATCTTCCCTTAGATCCAGGACCCATGATCCCTTTCAACCACACCTCCCTGGAGTCTTGGCCATGTTGGTTCTCCCAGTGAAGCTTTGAAATTCCCAACTACAGTTCATCCCAGGCCTGCTGGTGCCGAGTGGATCTGCCAGTTCACAATTCAAGTAGTCAGCTATTGACTTGTGGCAATCTATATCTGCATTAAAATGGGAGCCTTGGATTAATGTGGAGCTGAGAGCCTGACGGAGGCTCTTTGCTGCCAGCCTGTCTCTGTAATTGCAGAATGGATTTCACCACCCACAAAGGGTAAAATGAATGTGATCATCCCCAGTCGTCAATAGTTCATCGATTTTTTTTCTTTTGACTCTATGATTCACACACATATTGGAGCTCATTTTTTAAGCAAGGAGTCTTATTAATCTACATTCTTCAGAACTAGTGGTCCCTACAGTGAGGTGAATGCTGGGGATGAGTTGATATGTCTTTTTTTTTCAATTATTTTTCACATATACACAAGCACACATGCATTCACACGCATAATTGTGTTCTCAGTCTTATTGAAAACTGATGTGCTATGTACTCATTATCAGGCCATTTAGGAAAGATCCAGAAGAAAATGTTGTCAAGCCTTTGATACATTCTGGTCTGTGGTATCCGTTTTCTAGGGTAGGTTTTCCACTCATCCCTAAGGTCGTAAACGAGATGTCTATCGCAAAACCTGTGGTTGCAAAGATGGAACTCATGTCCGGGACCATTTCTGCCCTGAATGGAGCCTATTAATCTACAGTGAAGAAAAAAGAGAGGCAGACCTGCAGCATTCAATTGTGGTTGCCCCAAACCATACCAGTTCTTTGTATTTCCCATGATGCATCTTTCATTTTATGTTGCTTCCATAATTACATCTTCTGATCACTTCTTCTATTGCCTTCTTAATTTTGCTGGAAATTCAGACTTGGAGTGGTTCAAAACCACATGTGTCAGACTTGGTTTGGGTGGTATGTTGTAAAATGCTATGGTCTTCTCTCATTCCATAGCCCTAGCCTTTGAAAAGAATCGATAAAAATAAAATTATTCATCAAATCCCATCAGTGTTTTCTTCTTGGGAAAATTTCTCACATCTGTCCCCTATCCTGAACCCCAACTTTAGATCTGCTGTGTTGCTTATAGGAAATAGAATTTAACTTTGCAGAAAAAAAGACTACGAGAGTCTTAACTCTGTGAATTCAGCCAGGCAACAAGAGTCAAAATGCTCAGAATTTGCTTGAAGTGCGAGAAGTTCCTTTGAAATCTATTAAATTCTGGTTCCATCAAGATTGTATTATCATATCTACAGTCTAATAAGCAGAATGAATATTTCACCGACTTCTGTTCAAGTTCAAATATGCCAAGCCTCAATGTTAAATTATTCAATCATTTTCAACAGCCATAGCTTTTCTGTACAGTCATCCCACTGGCCACTAGTTAACATGCATAGAATGTTGAGGTTGTTCACTCTTGACCTAACATTAATAGGTACCAATATAATAACTGATGTGTAAGAGTGTTGTTAAAAGGACATTTAGAGGGAAACAGAACCCCTGTGAAAGGGAACTGTACGCAAGACAGCATGTTGAGACTCATCTTATACTCCACATCAAGCTCCCAGCAGCATTCAAAACCATGTTACGACTTACATAGATTTTAAACGATTTCCTCACTTGAGCTATCAGTGCCTGAATTCTGTCCCATTAAATCCATTCTTGATAATGATAATGACCTTGGGAAAGCCTCTAATATCCATGATTTTTAGTTTCTTCATCATCTTGTCTAAATAAATATAGTAAAAGAGAAGATGAGAGAATTCATGGAAAGTACTTTGGCATCGTTGTGACTATCTTACCAGTATTCTATCAACGCCATAAAGTTAAACGTGTTAAATTTTTCTTCCACAAAATATGTGGGCTCATTAAGTCAAGGGTGAAGTCATGTTTGTGACTTATCCCAGGCTCAGAAATATGGCATAAGTAGCTGTTCCTGACATATTGACTAAGGAGATGCATAGCTCACATTCCAAAAAATTCTATATCGTCAGATATGAAATCCATTCTTCCTTCACTAATTCATCTTTATAAATTTCCTGTATATGATATAGAATCTCACCTCACTAGAAAAGACAGTCTACAGGACTAAGATTGACTGTGCATTCCCCTGGGAGAGACACGTGATATGGGGTAGTTTCCAGAGATAGTGATAAGCTATAGAGAGTCACATGTCCTTGGGCAGTATAGTCAAACCTACCAGGGATTCTAGAGATGACCTCTTCTCACCTTTTATTTGTGAAGATTTTTAGACTAAAACAGATGGCAAGTCACCTGACAAGGATTGTAATACTAATGCTAATCATGTGTATGTGAATACTAAGGACCAGGCATTTTCCCACAATGATTACATGCATTCAATACAGAGAACACTTGTCCAACAAGCATAAAATTAGGCACAATAATACATGGGAAGATATACTTCTTTGCCTATGCCATTACTTTCTAAGAAGTAAGGATGCTACAGCTTCCGGATTAGGAAAATAAAATTAAGTTAAATGAATCACAGCTTCCCTGAGTGTGGAAGAACCTTTCCTGACAATGGCTAGCTGCTTTGTATAGGTTTTTGTTTCTGGGTCTGAAAAATCACAGTGTTGAAAGAAATCCCTGGTTTTCAAACTGAGTTTCCCAAACTCCCAAAGTTCTGCAGTGTCACCATGAGGACCATCTTAGGTGAGATGAGAAAGTACATTTCTATATCAATTTTTCTATTAGATTTAGTGTATCTGGTTTTACACTGGCCTCTTTAACCCATTTAGACTTGAGTTTTGTGCAGGGTGATAACTATGAATCTGTTTGCATTCTTCTACATGCAGACATCCAGGTAGACTAGCAACATTTGTAAAAGATGCTTATCATTTTCCATTGTATGGTTTTGGCTTCTTTGTCAAAATTCAAGTATTTGTAGGTGTGTGGTTTATTTCTGGGTCTTTGATTCGATTCTATTGATCCCTGTCTGTTTCTATACAAATACCATGAAGATTTTATTACTACTGTTCTGTGATACAACTTGAACTCAGGAATAGTGATACCACCAGAAGTTCTCTTATTGTTCAGGAATATTTTAGCTATCCTGAGTTTTGTTTTTCCAGATAAACTTGGAAATTTTTCTTTCAAGATAATTAGAATTGAGTTGAAATTTTGATGGGGATTTCATTGAATCTACAGATTGCTTTTGGCAATATGGCTATTTTTACTATGTTAATTCTATGATCCATGAGCAAGGGAAATCTTTCTATCTTCTGATATCTTCCTCAACTTCTTTCTTCAGAGACATGGAGTTTTTGTCATATACGCCTTTCACTTGCTTGGCTAAAGTGACACTAAGGTATTTATGTAATTTATGGCTATTTTGAAGAATACTCTTTCCCCAACTTCTTTCACAGCCTGTTTATCACATGTGTAGAGGAAGGATACTGATTTCTTTGAGTTAATTTTGTATCTAGCCTCTTTGATGGAGGTGTTTGAAAAGGAGAAGGTGGAATGGGGGAGACCTTGTATAAGGGAGTAATGGAAGGAAAGGAAGACCTGATGTGAAGGTGTATAGTACATAAATTAATTTAAAACAAAAAATATCAATCTTTCCCTGTCCATTTTGTTGATTTTTTAATTTGTACATTTAATTTTCTCAAAGTTGTTTCTGATCAAATATAGTGTTCCTTAATCCTAGAAATGTTTCCGTGATTTAACTCTTTTCTATGGCTTAGTCTCACAATAGAAGAAAGTAAAGGGCAGCTACTGTTTATATGATCAGATTATACTCTGATCACTCTACTGCACCAAAGACAGATTTAGAACAGTTGTCATAATGAAAATTCCCTAAGGGGTACAGGAGAAAACTCTGAAAACCCTCAAAGATGGCTAATAATGCTTTAAAGTGTATACAACATCACAATATTACACACAGCATTGCAAAAATTTACCAACAGGCAAAACTTCAATAAGTCAAAATTTTGTTTATTTGGCCATCTCAACTAGAATTTTACCTTATTATGTTTTTTTATTCTTTATTTAATTCTTTTTTTTTCTCATACCCCACTGTCCTCTCTTACTGTGCTGTTTTAAACTATCCTATGTTTTACCAAATTTCCTGCTTCTAGGGAACTGTGGAGTCCTCTTTCTCCTTCACAATTCTCAGGCCATCATTAAGAAGCCATCAAGATAGATAAGTTTATCTGGTGAGCTCCTTTAGTTCATTCATTCATTCATTCACTCGTTGACTTACTCACTCAGATGTTCATGCATTGAGGTAAAAAACTAAGGCATTTAATTCAAATGCCCTATGACAAGGAACACTCTCTAACAAAGATAAAAGGTAAAGGAAATGGTATGACATTATGGGAAGGTCAAAGGGGCTGAAAAAACACCAACTAAGACTTGCAGGGTGTGTAGAAACTTGCAGAGGCATTGGCTAAGGCAAACCCAGGTATCTGGTAAGGAAGGAAACTATGTTTGTAGAAGAAAGGAAGAAAGGGGTTCTATGGGGTTTCAAGTAGACATAACACCTGCTCAGAGGGATGAAGGGTATGGTATTTCCAATGACCACTGAATAAGTCAGTGAGTCAGGAGTATGGTATCATACGATTAGGGACGAAAAGGACATGCTAATGAAGTAAAGATATCGTCATTAGTTAGATGAGATGCACAAGGGTCCTGGCAGGTCCATCAGTAAGATTTTGTGAGGAAGCTCCATGGACAGAGAACAGAGCAAGTCCTGAGTATCATGCCACATAAGAAGCTTGGCTTGCCAGAGAAATCTTTTAAAGATAGAGGAGTTTATATGTCAGAATAAAAGATGTCACTGTGAAGTTACAAGAATAAAAACCTAAGCACAGTAGGTCACTTTGGAGACCAAGTTCTACACAGCAGAGAGAAGAGCTGGGAAAGAAGAAGAGGGCAGAAAATGTCAAGTTACTGAAAGGAGGTCACAAGCTCCCTACAGAGGAAGACTGGTACGGGCTGCCACCAAAGTCACTCAAACTCTAAAATAAACTGATTTCCCAGGATTACTTGCTAACTGTGACCTGAGACCTCATTCAGTGTTCTCTGCCTTCCCAAGGAAGCATCAGGAAGGATGAGAGCCAAATACTGAAGAGAGATGGTAAAGGAAAGGTCAAAGAAGAAACAGAATATGGGGGTCTTCATTAAGTACCCAGGGAAAAAAGTAAACAGATGCTACAAAAAATGAACCCTTCTGCCTTGTTTCTATTCCTGGCTCACCCAATAAAAGTCAGGAAGTTTTTGGTGCAGTGAATGAAAGAGTCTGAAGAAAGAAAATTCATTACTACAAATGGCAGAGATTTCTGGGTTTCTTCAGTGGAAATAGGCATCCCAGAAATAACTTTCCAAAGTCACCAAAAGGAACCACCCACTGCAAATACTCCAGTATCACACACTAGTGCATATGTATATGAATGTGCACAGAACACAAACACACACACACACACACACACATACTGTTGAAGCTTGAAATCACCACAATTATCATTCATTGGCCTAAACTTATCAGAATCTTTTCCATCCATGTGAGCATCCTGGTAGAGAGGGAAGCAGGGAAGGAATTTTATCTATTTATCTATCAGATTTGTTAATAAACATATGAGTAGCTGATTAGTTCTTACACTAGATGAGGTAGTTAGAAAGGAAGTCGAAGGATGGTATTTCTCACATGATGGAACTGATCCCCTTACAAAGATTAGGTCAACTGGCCTATTTTACTGAATGTTCTATTTTCATCTAATGCTTTAACAAATACTCTAACCCAAAGCTACTTGGAGAGAAAAGTGCTGGTTTCATCACACTCTGATATTAAGGAAAGTCAGGGCAGGAACTCAACACAGAAAACTTGGAACGGAAATAACAAAGGAACACTATTTTCTAGATGACTCTCTGACATGCTTTGCTAGCTTACTTATACAGTCCAGACAACCTTTCTAGGGATTGTACCACCCACAATGGGTTGGATCCTCCTGCATCAATTAGCAATCCAGACAATGGCCCATAGACAAATGCCACATAGACAAATCTGATCTAGGTAATTATTCAGGTTGAGATTTCCTCTTTCTCGGTGGCCATAGGTTGAATCTAATTGATATAGTAAAGACTAACCAGGACACTGAGGAAAACTTTTTTCCTCTGAAGCTAATAAAGAAAGGTTCAGTAGAATGTCTTCATTGTTCTGCCATGGGGTACTCTTTGTTCCACCATGGTGGATGGATGATCAACTGTCTAGATCTAAGCCAAATCTCCAGGTCTGAGCCCAGTACACACATGACACTGGGCAGAGCAATGAGCTCAGGACCAAGAAGTAAATGCCTGGAGCTTGCGAAAATTTGAAGCATCACTGGAAAGAAAAGTCCTGAGTGTCTTGAGAAACATCCAACTTGCCAGGCAGTTAATGTAAAATGAGAGATGGAATCTTAAAGATCCAGGGTGAAAAATGGTCATTCCTGTGGAAAGTGATGTCACACTTCTCAAAGTTGAACCAGCCTCAACTCAAGGAGTTACCAGCTTGGCTCCCAAATATGTTTCCACAGAAAATAAGTTAGTTAACCCCACAAAGAAAACATGTGGAGAGAGAAACCTTGACAGAAATGTCAGCAACAAATATCCCTGCTCTGACTGAAATCCTGAGTCATTATGCAGTCTTTCAGACCCTCTGAGACAGCAATGCAGAAGCTTCTGCTGATGTTCTGGTGAAAAGTTTGTATTTGTGTGTCTTATAGTGGCACCCTTTTGATCCCACTTTCTCCTTGATTTTTGTCACTGTTTTAGCTCTGTGGATCTACATGATGTCTAGAGGAGGCCTAGGTATGACAGGAGAGGCTCCCCACATGAATGGTAATGGTGTTGAGACCCTGCATTGAATGAGGCCTTTAGAAGAGATGTAGGTCAGAGAAAGTTCCACCATGGGCCAGAACTGTTGGTGGCTTGAAGTTCTTGAGCTGCCTCCACTTCAGCCACCTCAGAGGCTCCTAGAGGTTCTGTTCCATGGCTGTGCTCAAGGCCCGTTTTCTGATAACAGGAGAGGCCATTACTCATTTTGCACTTGCCAAATGCTAAGAAAATGAGGCAAGAACTTAGCATCCATTGTGTCATTGCAGTTACATAATGATGTCATCTGGACATATTAGCATTCTGGTTTTCAAGAAGAGCTGCCCAAGACCATAGAGTAAGCAAAAAGCAACACAAATATGACAAAGAGTATTTATGCTTAGCCATACATATAGCCATTTGTCTTAACACCTGACAGGAAGTTACTGGAGGAGAGAAAGGGTTGCTTTGACCAACAGTTCTAGGCGAAGGATAAGTGGCAGGAACATGAAGCATCTAGTCTTCTTCCAACTAACTTGAGAAAGTAATGAGACAAACATGGCCAATCTGTTAAACTTCAAGGCTGGTCTCCAGTGACCCACCTCCTTCAGCTTGTCTCCATCTTCTAAATGGTGTGCAATCTTTTCCAACAGCTCTACCACTGCATACCAAATATTCAAACACATGAGTCCAGGGGTACATGTCACATTCAAACCACAACACCATGATATACTGTCCAACCAGTCAAGTGACTAACTAATGACTGGTGCTTTGAGGGGAATACACAAGATGGGATAGCTAAAAGATCCACATCTCTTCCATGGCCCTGGTTGCAACCTTGACCTGATCTAAAGCAAAATGGCTTTGGCATAAGAATAAAATATCAAACGAAGAGTTACATTTAAGAAAGACATTTGTAAAGAGTATGGTATTCCAGCTGTCTCTCTGCCAACAGTCTTCTCTGATGTGAATTAAATGGTGTTTCCCAGGAACCCAAGTGAGTAGACACATGAGTTAACTCATGAGTAACCAAATATACCTGGGTTTTGGAATTGGGTAAAGGAAGAGAAAGAGCTTAGGTATCAAGATAATACTGCCATAAATGACATGCTTGGTTGGGAAGGGCAGTCCAGTAGGTGACTTCCATTGAGAGTCTCAATGCTGTCTAGAACAGATGGTTCACACTCATGTGGTCCCAATGCAGATGACTTTCTCTATCATGATGTTAATATTATAACTTTAACTTTAACTTTGTGACTTTATCAGTGAAGTACTGGATAGCTCTTCTCCCACTGTGGCCAAAATTGCCTCCATATGCATGTACTTCATTTTCTCTGTGATTTGTTTTGTTCCCATGTACACTGGTTTGTAGTTGTTGTTGTTGCTGCTGCTGCTGCTGCTGCTGCTGCTGTGACAAAATACTCAACAAAAGAAACTTAAGGAAGAAAGGGTTTGTTTAGGCTCTCAGTCTATTGGTACAGTCCATCAGAGTGGGGAAAGCACAGTTGCAGGAGTGAGGTAGCTGGTCACAATTTGTCCAGTATGGAAACAGAGAGATGGAGATGGTGCATAGCTTATTATGGTCTCTTTCTAATCAGGGACCTATAAAATGAATCAACCAACTTTTAGTGTAAGTCTTTCTTCCTTGCACCAATTGAGATGTTCCATCACAGACATGCTCATGTCTCCTAGAGATTCTAGACACTGTCAATTGTCATTAACCATCACAATATATTTTTATTGAGTCTCTTATTTATCATCACTAGTCAAAATCTTTCACCTACCCCCTCAAATTCTATCTGAAATTCCATTCGCCATAGCACCACTAGCAAGACAGTGGACCTTCCAAGAACCTGAGAGTAACTGGAAACACCAGTAGACTTACTCAGGATCTATGAGTAGTTTCTGTTAATGGATGCTAAAGTATAGGGTTACTGCTAATGAAGCCTCAATCTACCTCACCAATCCTCTAAGATTCAAAAGCTGTTTCAATGTCACAACTTAAGCACTTGTGTCTCGGTCTCAGATTAAACATGAACCAAAAGAGGGCAGATAGTATTCATGTTGGGTTTGCCTATCTGTATGATTCACTTGTACTCACTCCTCCTTCTTTCCTCTAAATGAAGACCTCTTGCTGTAACACCACAGAGACATCTCTCCCTCACCATATGCTCATGACTCCAGGTTCTATATGGCTAGCAAAGGTTCCAGCAGTATATAGACCTTTCTAACCTTGCTTTCATATAAATATTTTTATTTACTTGTTTGGGTATCCAAATACTTATTTGATCACATAGAATGAATCTCTCATTTATTTTTATTTCTTTTTGAATCAGGAAAGAGCCTGTTGCATTGTAGGATTTCATGAATTTTACTGAGTTATTGAATGAATAAATGAGTGACGAAACTGAAGAGTCCCTTGTCAGGCCACAGGATGTACTGGAGCTCTTGATGACAATAATTCACTGAAGACTATCCCTGTGTAACCATAAAAACCAAAATAATGCTGCAGGTCTGCCTGAGGGAGTTGTCCACAATACTGGATTCAGGACACTGGATGATTATGCTGATTTCATTCCTAACCCTGCTCAGCTCTCTCTGTTCTTGGAAGCTCCACTGTCTTGCTAGTAGTACTATGACAAATGGAATTTCGGATGGACTTTGGGGGATAGGTGAGATTTTGACAAGAGATGATAAATAATAGACTCTTTTAATGAAGATGTGTTGTGATGGTTAAGGACAGACCTTGACAGCTGGGCCATTTCAGAACACTCCTGCCTTGGCTTCTAGAAATCACTCCATTCCTATGTTCGATGCTTCTTTTTGTGTGATTTCTCCATGGTATGGGCCAGCCACAAGGTTGATTACAGGTTTGGCTTAACCACTAAAGAATGATGAATCTCTCAATATACTCTAACCCAGGAGCCAGTCTCTGGTGTGATGCCTGTAAGACTCTTGACCACTTGTGTTGGACAGCAGGAACTTCCAGCTCAGATGTTACAAGAGGATGTATGTAAAAGAAGAACTAGGTAGCTCAGAAACAAGAGCCCTCTAGTAAAGGGGGCCCTTGGGATGTCTGAGGAAGATTATAACACAATGACTGACCCCCTCAATAGTCACATAAGTGGCAGCTATTGAGATGGACACGCCTAAACACAAATCCAGGGGCAGATATTGGGAGAGACACTCTTGTACAAGGAATCAAGAAAAACAGGACAGGCTCTAATCCAGGGAGGAATTCCTCTCATCTCTTCTTGTTCTCAGGGAACCTAGAATGTGTCCTTGTGTATATCATAGGAATTAAATTCCATCTGAAGCCAAAGCTAGATATAGATTGCAAACACTGAAAGGAAGAAATTCCAAGTGGATTTAAAACATTTTATTTTGTGTCTTTAGATGAACTTGTTGGAACTTAAACCAAATGACTCTCAATAGATTAAGGACTGAAAATACTGATTTAAACTAATTTAGGTGTTCTGAGTATTGTTTTATGACCAACATGTATATGTGTGCACCTATGTATCTGCAGGTATATTGTGTAAACCTGTATGTGAAGGTTGGGCAGCATCTATTGCATTATTCCTTTAGCATCCTTTGCTTTCATTTTTGAGGAAAGATCTCTCACTGGATTGGAGTTCACCAATAGACTGGACTGGCTGAAGTGTGAACCCTAAGGAGTCACTTTATCTCCATCTCAGCAGCACTGGGATTACAACAGTTTACCATCTTGGGGATATTTTGCTTTTTTTGTAAACATGTCTTCTGAACATCAAACACAGATCTACACTGTTGACAGGTAGTAAGTCCTCTTCCCTGCCCCATAAATGTCCTTTTTATATTACTTTTTATTTTAATATTTGAATATCTAATATTTAATTTAATAATAATATCATGTTATTTTCTGAGACCCATAATCATTAAGTACCATTCAAATATGCTCACTCATCATGGTTCATTGCTGATAATACAGTTTTCAACTGCAGGCTTGTTCATTTTTTTCATGTGCGTGTGCAGGTGGATTTGCACATGGGTGTGCATTCATGTGGAGGCCCAGGATTGATTTGAGAATCTTGCTGACCACTTTTTCACTACATTTTGTGAGTCAGTGTCTCTCAGTCAAATGGTCTAGCTTGCAGCTTTGCTCAGAGGATCCCCTACTTCTGCTTCCTGAGACTTGAATTACAAAAAGGTCTTCCAGCTCTTCCTTACATTTAAGTGTGTCCCGAGGATCAAAACTTTTGTCTCTTTGCTTACAGGACAGGCATTTTTAACAACTGGATCATCCCCCCAACTGTCTTACAGATTTTAAGTAGGAGATTATGCATGCCCCACCCCACTGGATCTGCTCAGGTGGCTGTGCCAAGGATTCTGACCTACACAGACTTCCTAGACCATAGTCTCCCACCAAATCGTTACTCATGCCAAGTGGCAAGAAGATATAATAGTAAGAACATCCTTTGCTCTATGCATGATTGCTGAAGCCCCCAAACTGAAACCCCGATCATGAGGCTACCTGGATATGCCAACCCTTTTGTTCTCACCATGCCCTTAGAAGAAAGAGGCTGTAACTAAAGACTCTCATGGATGACTCTTCCATTCAATATCCCTTATCCCGATCACAGAATCTTCTGAACCATACTTTTGTGCTTTCTTACCAAAGTCCAGCAACTAGAAAGTCTCAACTCTGAGTCCCCTTCCTTTTTTCTGTATGTGCACGGACACACACATGCACACTTTGTATGCAAGTATGTGTATGACTGTGTGTGTATGCAAAGCATCTGTGACATGCTAATTTGTAGGTCAGGGAAGAGAACCCCACGTCTGTAGCCTCAGTTCCTACTGGCCAGGTAATTGTACACTCAGGGACCAGCACAATGTTCGGGTTTCTCGTCTCTCAACTCAGCTCTGCAAGTGTAACAACTGCTATGTTCAAAGGACACACTCGCCCCTGAGGAATTAAAGCATGCCATTAGGAGGCTGACGACCTCACCAGCTGTCAGAGCTGGAAATTGGCTGTGGTGTGCCTCTTGGCCAGCCCTGCACATCTGTGAAAGAAGTCGGTCACGCTTGAGTCACCCCTCTTTTGTCTTCAAGGATTTTAATCTTCACTCCAAGCCTAGGGGTGTTTATAAGACGGCTGAGAAGGAAAGGAAAATATGTCCTCTATTCCCTTGCTTACCCATACCACTTCAAAACCTACCACCAAACAAGCCAGCTAAGGTTGAAAGTTCAAATTAGGTGTTATGGTTTGAATAGAAAGACCTTCCATAGTCTCATCCTTGGCCCATAGGGAGTGACACTATTAGGAGGCTTTGCTGTAATAGGTGTGGCCTTGTTGGAGAAAGTATGTCATCATGGATGGGAGCTATGAGATCTCATATGATCAAGCTAGTCCTAGTGTCACACACACACATATACACCCACACACATACACACACACACACACACACACACACACACACACACACACATACACATACATACACAAACACACAGTTTCCTGCCTGCAGATCAAGATACAAAACTCTCAGCTCTTTCTCCAGCACGACGTCTGCCTGGTAGCTTCTTGCCCTGATGATAGGGTACTAAACCTCTGAAACTGTAAACCATCCCCCAATTAAATGTTGTCCTTCATAAGAGTTGCCTTGGTCATGGTGTCTGTTCATGTCACTAGAAACCCTAACTAAGAGGGGTGTTTTCTATGTTTCAAGTCTTTATCGTCAACACTGAGTCACCATTGAAAAGTTGTGGCTACTCAGAGCCAAAAAAAAAAAAAAAAAAAAAAAAAAAAAAAAAAAAAAAAAAGTTTTAGTTCCAAACCTTAGAGCAGGGAAACTGCTTAAAAGATACTTCTTTGCTCTGTTGTATAATTGGAAGCATCCTCTCTTAGCACTAACCTAAGTGCCAGTGGGCTACTGTATCTCACCCCTTCCAAGCATCCCCTCTCTATGCCAAGTCTTTCATCTATTAATCAGTCTTAAAAATACATCTCTACCATAAGCCTACCTGACATAATGAAAAAGAGGCTAAGATGCCAGAGCCCTGGCAGAGAAGACAAATGAGGATGCAAAGGCAGGTTCCCTGAGAAATCATGGATTTCTTGACAAGACACATCCCCATCCCTTCCACAGGTCACCTTATGCCACCACTCACAAAAAAACCAAACCAAAACAAACAAACAAAAAAACCCTCCATAAAGAGCCTGCTGAAATACAGAACACGATGTTTCCATCATCCCTGTTTTCAAAACCCAGAAATCTGAATTTTCTAAGCTCTATTCTATGATGTAAACACACCTTTAAAGTGCCATTTATCCGTAAATCAAGAACTTACCTTTACTGGTAAAAATTAACCAGGATAATAATTAGCAGAGCAAGAGAACAAACTGAATGCCAAGGGCAAAGAGCGAAGAAGATGTCTCTATTTAGGTATCTAAAGTTAAATTTCCAGTTGTTTAGGTTTTCTTTTCTTTGTTAATTAATCAAGTTATACATTTACTTTATGTCCTAATTACAGCTTCCCCTTCCTTCTCTCCTCACATTTCCACCCTCCAACCTCACCTCCCTCCTCCTTCACCCCTCCTCCCCTTCTCCTAAGAAAAGGGGAAGCCTCCCATGAATATCAACCAACCTTAGCATATCAAGCTATAGTAAGACCAGGTGCACCTTCTTATATTTCAGCTAAACAAGGCAGCTCAGTCAGAGGAAAGGAATCCAAAGACAGGCAATGTAGTCAGAGACAGCCCCTGCTCTTGCTTTAGGAGTATTCTTTCCAAGCATCTCCAATGATAAACAAACAGTATTGAGCAACAGTGTGTGCTAAATTACCTACATATTCCTGCTGCCAGCCCCCCTCTGCATTTTCTCTCCTATCCCTGTAGGAAGGGAAAAGCCCAGCAAGCATCTTCAAATCATCAGGGGGTACACAACACAATGTGTTTCCAACCACTGAGACACTCTCATTGTTTACACACTAGCCACACCACTGAGAGGGTGACCCCTTTCCCCCCACAGACAAATGAGCATGAACGGCCCCACGACTTTGATTGGCGGTTCAGTGAGTCCCTGACCTTGAATGACATTGCTGGCAGGTTTTGATTGGCAGGCTGCAGCACCGCAGACCACGTCCAGGACACAGGACCACTCTCCAGAAATTAGCCCTTATCTTTTCACAAAACACTCTTCCGATCCCCAAACACAGGCGAAATGATCAGCAAAATGTGGCTGTGGGCATCAAACACAGCCTGATAAAGGCACACTTTTTAATGTACAACTTCCAGATCTGGCTCTAATTGGCACAGCCATGGATGTAGCTATTTAGCCCGGAGTGCATCTCCATGAGGCTATGCGTCAGCACAAAATGGAAGAAATTTAGGCAGACCGCATAAATACGTTGCCTGTGAGCATTGAGCACGCCGCTGCTTAGAGTTTCTGGATGGTCTTTAACACACAATTTAAAACATCTGGTGGTTTGTTAAAGGGCTCAACTTCTCTCTACTTGCTCACATGTCACATATATTGTAAGAAAGTCTTGATCCCTGCTGAGC
Organism: Micromys minutus; assembly: GCF_963924665.1. Lineage (NCBI taxonomy): Eukaryota > Metazoa > Chordata > Mammalia > Rodentia > Muridae > Micromys > Micromys minutus. The sequence goes on from NC_137956.1 coordinate 8,218,430, forward strand.
ACCGGGATCCCATGTCCCTGAGTTAGACAAGAATTGTGCTCTTTACAACATTCTAGTGGATTAAAACAAGGGAGCTTCACAGTCAACCAAACTTACATAAATCCGATGAACATCCGTCTTCCTCTTAAATTATAGAACCAGAGATGGGGGTGTGATTTGGTTCCTTGGCAAGCATAAGGCCCTAGTTCAGTTCCCAAACCCATATAATCCAGGTATGGTGGAGCATGCCTATAATCCTAGGGGGCAGGAGGTAGAGGCAGGAGAATCTTAAATTCAAGGTCATCCTGGAAAAATCAAAGTACCCCTAATGCAAATAAATCAAGCCTCCTGCATACTTGTTGTGGACATAGGCACTGTCCAGCTGCCCTCAACCTTTGTTTCTGAAGAAACTTTGAAGTAAGAGAAGAAGAAACTGTAAACTATAAACTGTCCCGGAAGAAGACAACAACGAGATAGCAACATATTTTGTAGAAGCCAGAAAATAGAATTAGTAGATCTATTTCAACAACTACACACCAAAGACAAGAATGAGAAAAATGAGCCAGGTTCTCCAAAAGCAGCAGGAGAAGGCTTAAGATTTAGAGAATCCCAGCACCACCAAAGAAAGGAGACCTTTTGTAAAAACATATAAATGTCTTCATAAGAATCCCTGGCTTCCTCCCTAGCAACCAAGCAGCCAAAGTTCTCATATCCCACCAACAGGTTTATTTCATTGAGAAATGGCCCAAAATACCCTAGGTTTGTGCCACAGAAGAATAGCAAGAACCAAGCAGTGAGGAGCAGACATGGCCTGCAGACCAATCAGGAGACCATCTTGTGTGGTCAGATAACTCCATACTCCATGAGTCACTCAGCCCAGACACTGCTGACAGCCAGGCCTTGTCCCCCTGTCACAGGTAAGGTTTCCAGGGAGAAAAAAACTGAAGTGGTGGGAGTTGTGTGCAGAGAGAGCATTGAAAACAAGTCCAACACCTGTACGGGAGGGCAGGTAGGGACTATGCAGAAGAGGAATGAATTAAGTATGGCTAGGAAGGGCTCATTTTTCCTGTAGAAAACTCTGAAATGGGCTGGCCTTTCAGAGTTGGCCATTCTGAAGTATTATGTGAGACTTCTGTCTTGTCTATTCATCCCTTGCTGAATCTGGACTGTTTTCTGCAGCTGGAGGGAATTCAGAGCGGAAAACAGATAAGGGCTTTCTCATAAAAATGTTCCTCATGTTGGGTGGGTGGATGACTGGCTTCATCCCCAAGGAGGAAGTGTGTCTGTAGATAATGTTCTGGTATTAGTTAGATTAGATTACCACCACTTCCTTGTTAAGATCGCTCTTGGAACTACCCAGGATTAACAACTACTCTAACAGAGAAGATGGGCAACTATATAATTTTAATAAGATGACAATAATTCTCACAGGATGATAGAACTAAGGGTTGGCTCAAGGTCTGGAAGGATGGAAGTGTGGAGTTCCTGGTGTGATTTTCTAGACTGAATATGAGCTGGATGTGCTTCTGGGAGAAGCACAGAGGACTATGAAGACCAAAGCAAGAAGCATATTGCAAAAAATTCAGTCCAGCCAACCTCATCCACAATCCCTAGGACACCATGAAGGACAAAACGAGATACTCTGTCTCCCAAAACAAGATAGATGATCATCTTGAGGAATGGCACCTAAATCTAGCCTCTGGCCTCCACACAAACATATAGTTGTGCCTACACACACATATACATGTACCACACAGAATATATATATATATACATATATATATATAAACATATACACACATGTGCCTGCATGAACACATGAACTTATAATCTACCAACTGAACTACCTCTCCAATCCAGTTCATAATTCTAGAGGTCAGGAACACTGAGTTTAAGCCAGTGTGCTCCTCGGTCTTTTCTACTTGCTGGAACTGTTTCCCTTGGCTAATGCTTCCCTCTTCTACCTTCAGAACTATTTATCTAGAGCGTTCTCCTTTTCCTTACTCCTCCTCTGCTTCCTTTTTGTGCATCTGTGTAAATCTTCCCATTCTAAAGATACTTGTGATTGCATTTGCTCTCTCCTCACTTTGATCCTTTGTTAAGACCCTCAGGTTGATCATAAGATCAGAATTAAGTAAGGTTTGTGGCAGACAACATTCCAAGACTCTAGGGATTCAGGTGTGTAAATCTTTGTGGAGAACACTACTCATCTTACTATGGTAGATCATCCAAGAGCAATGTCAAAATGCTCATCTTAACCCCGTTGACTCATCACCAGCACAAATACAAACAGCTGAATTCAAGGATTTGAGAGAAAATACCACAAAATATAAGCCAAAACATAACCCTCAAAAGAAGCATTTTGCAAAGAAAGCAGAAGATTCGATCTCTTAAGAAAGATAGTTCACAGTTGTAGGAGACTTAGCATCTAGCAGGAGCTCCTAGCCAATCAGATGCTCTGTCAGGATGTGAAGCTAGAGAATGCCCTATCTAATTGGATTGGCTGCCTTAATGGGCCAGAAGTCCACAAGTCAGAATGACAGATATACTCAATTCAGCCATTTGGAATTGGCAGTATAAAGGATAAAATAAAATAGGTCAGTTTTTATGGGACCATTAAGAGGTTCCATACCCAAATAGACTGAGGGTGTCTGTCTCTGTGGAACAGTTTGTGACAGTGTTACTGTAACTTTAAATTCTCTGTCTAGTTTTCAAAGAGTTAAAACCCAGTGGGGAAAATTTATTCATTTTGAACCTCCTTCTCAATTTGTCATGAGCTTCACCAGTCATGTCATCTCTCTTCCCAATTCCTTTACTATATTAATACTTCTACAAGTTTTCACTATGATACGAGCTCGATTTTTTTCTGCCTTTTCAAAATATCACCATACCAATGCAATTACGTTCTTATCTGTCTAAAATGGAATAACTGGTTCTGTGGTGTGCTAAGCATTTGGGATCTAGTAGAACACAGCCTTGAATGTTAGCTTCCATCTTCCACCCTCAAAGCATATTGAAATTGTCATAGAATAGATAGATAGATAGATAGATAGATAGATAGATAGATAGATAGATAGATAAAAATGGATTGTCCCATGATGGAACCATTCTTACAGTTCTTTCTGTTGAGTGTCCCCTGCCATCTCTACTTGACTTTTTTACAACACACCCAATTAAACACTTGCCAGATAAGCCACTCTACAAACATCTGGATTTCAGACTCTCGGGGTAGAATGAGACAAAGGTATGTGGTGGATGCATAGAGCAGTCACATGCCTGTCCATGTTACTATGGCCCCTACTAGATTTCATCCTACCCACCAACTGCACCCAAAGTACATGAGATGTAATAAGCTAACAGTGTCACCCAAAATTTACATGCACATGAAACTTCAGGCTTTCTCCTTGTTTGGAAATGGGATATTCAAAAGTAAAAATTTGATAAGAATGTCATGGTTATATGGTCTTAGGGTTAGTCTGGTTCAATAACAAGGATCCACTGAAATATTATCTGTCCAATGACACAAACGTTAATGTATTTCCCTTGTTCTGTTGCCTCATAGGAATTATCTCTCCAGGGTATTTTCTTGGCTTTGCGTTCATTTTTTTGTAAGTAGACAATGTTTTAGTACTGCTGATCTTGCTCATACAGCTTTTTGTTTCTACTCTGACTGGTATATCAGCAGCATTCCTAGGTGTCCACCCCTAAAACCAGCACTTTTCATACCTTTGTTTAAGCCAGCAAGTTTTTAGAGTCATTAAAGCTAATTTGAATATTATTAGGAAACCACCATGTGGGCTAAATTGGCCAAATAACTAAGATGCCCTTTGATAACACTCACAATCAACCATGCTGATAAAATAAGGTTTTTAAAGATTTGTTTTATTTATGTTATGTATAGATTCTCTGCGTGTATATGCACATGAGTGCAGTACCCACAGAGGCCAGAAGAGGGTGTCAGACCCACTAAAGCTGGAGTTACCACTGTTTAAGTCACCTGATATGGGTGCAAGAGCAGCAAGCACTTTTAATTCTGAAACATCTCTTTAGTCCCAAGAAATGTTTTAACATGGGTTTAAATTCTGGTTTCCAGCTCCACATAAAACATAGTCTTGACTAACTAGCCAGAAAGAGATATGAAAAGTTTAAAAAAAAAAAAAATGCTTCTTTCCCAGTATACGCTCACGCATCTAATAACAGAAAGTGACTGTCTGATTTGTTTTCTACTAATCAGATCACAGGAACCCTGGCGAGAAAGTGTAAATACTGAAAACAAATCAGGGCCTCCGAAACCTCCATCTTGGCTGCACGGAAAGACAAAGACAAGATAAGATCTTCCCACATCAAGAGAGCCAAGGAAAAAAAAGAGTGAAACTACACAGAAGGGTCCAAATAAAGGGACGCCTCCAACTTGTCACTGGGTAGACAACTAATGAAAGAGCAAAGACTTGTGGGAGCAGAGTCCACCTTCTACAAACAATAAGACCAGGCACCATTTCCACAGGGTCGGGGGAGTGTATGCACGACAGTGGGGGAAGAGGCAAACGAAGACAAGCTTATTCCTACAGGGTATAAAATTCGGGATAGGGAGATGACTCGGTGGGTGAGAGCTGATGTAATGAGCTAAGTTAGACTCCCCAGCACCCACAAAGGAGTGAGTGGTGAGTTCTTTCTCACAGCATAGACAGACACTAAGTCCCTGGTATATAAATCAGCTCTCATCCTGAGTAAACCTCTTTGTTTCTAAGGCTTCTTCTCTATTCTGTTTTTTTCTGGTATTATAATAAATCTGTGCTCACTGAGGACATCCCCATGCTAGACTCTGGTCTAGGACTCTTGCATGGATTGATCTGTCAGTACTAGATGAAGCAGCTCTAATTTCCACCCGCACTCTACAGATGTGAAAACTAAATTATCCAGAGACTAAATTGTCTGGAATCACACATCTGTGAGAAAGATGGATTCTAATGCAAGAAGTGTATCTGCATGCTGACATGCTGAGCCAAGACTCCAAGATTCCTCTCTGTTAACTGATGGTTTGTTCTCCTCCATGTAGTGCTATCGGAAAGCCTGGGTACCATTCAATCTGTGCCCTGGCTGCAATGACTCTGACAAGCTCTGATAATAGTGACTGTGAGATCTGATCCAGCCACATCACATCCTGCTGGGACCTAGTAAGTTGGACTCAGTCCCAGACAATAAACCCAATAGGCAGAGAAGCCAAACCCCAGCAGAAGCTCTAGTCCTCTTCTATTCACAATGTACCCAGGAAGCATTGCAGCTTCAGGAAAAGGAAGAGGAAATCCCAAAAAGGAGAAATGGGGTGGGGATGATTATGCCTTCAGAACAGAGTGAGAAAAGCAATAGGAAGGTGGATCTTTCAAGAGTCTCTGGGTGAGGGAGGGAGGGAGGGAGGGAGAGAGAGAGAGAGAGAACGAGAGAGAGAGAGAGAGAGCGAGAGAGAGAGAGAGAGAGAGAGAGAGAGAGAGAGAGAGAGAGAGCAGCAGCAGCAGCAGCAGCAGCAGCGGGGTATGCTGGAGGGTGGACTTCGGTGGCTGAAGTATCTACCATTGACCAACAAGGTAAATCAAATCTGCTGCCAATACATTCTTCTGCCGTCCAGATAAAAACGGCAGACTAAGCCGCTGAACTTTCACCCTTCACCCCCGCTCTTCAAGCCAAAGTACAGATTAAAAAAAATCAATAACCCCAATCGATGGGAAAATATTTTTAGTCTCTAACTGAACGATATGTTTTGACAAGGCCAAGGAGGAGCACAAAAGAATGGCAAAAGATAAAAGACAGAAAATTAGGAATTTTCTTTATTAGGTGAGTTGGAAGCACCAACCGCTCTCCCTGTCCCCCAGTGACATCCGTCCAAATTATCTAGCAGTAAAGGAATAAAGTGTAAGGAGATGGGTTTACAAAATGGAATGATTCGCCACTGAGCACCTTAAAACCTGCAACTGCTACTGCTTTCCACTGCCTTCCCAAGAAGACAACCCGGAGACGCCTGCATATCCCCAAAGCAGACAGAGAAAACAGTGAATCTGCCGAGCCCTCCACCCCCACCCCACCCTGAACTCACATCCACTACTAGACACGTCAGGAAGTGTTTAGAATCCTCCCAATTTGGCTCCGTTTCCTCACAAAATATCCACTGTTTTTCATAACCCAGGACCCTTGAGGCACTTTCATAACTGAGCAAATTAAACACATCGTATCACTGGGTCTTGTGAAGCCTTGAGCAGTTATTTATTTTTGTGCCTCACCCGAGCCTGCTGTATTTTCTAAAATTATTTCACTTTTTCCCACCCCCATTGAATAAAAGTGATGAAGGGACATGGCACCCAGAAGAATATAAGCAGGAGTCACACAGCAAGGTCGTTCGTTTTTGCACAAGGAAATTTTGGAGCCAGGGAACAGCCTTAACCACCAATTAACATGTTCAATTATATGCCCGTCACCATTGGTGAAGAGATAGATTTATGGGATTCAAAGAATCCATAGAAACCCAATAGACCAAGGTCGGAGCACTAGCAGCCCATTTGGCTTATTTATACATTTCTTTCTTTACTCTCTGATATCAATACTCCATCTATTGTTCAGTGGTCTTTGAGGTGAATTTAATGACTGCCATTTGACTACAATTTCATATTTGGTTCTTTTAATAGAAGCTTGAATATGCATTTCTTTTATAAACACAGACTTGGGCTGAGGGTCATCACTACATGCGGGTAGCCAGTTCAACCCACAAAGGTAAAATCAGTCAATCCAGTCAAACAGACTGCCAGACTAACACTTCAGCATCATGTATTTTTGGCAGCCAAAGCATCCACTTGACGCTATATGACTGGTCAGTTTTGATGTTGTTAATAAGTCACTTTATTGTTATGATCAACAAAACCAAACACTTTTACAAGCCTGAATGGGTCCTCAGAACAAACCTACAAGATAATCAGTACAAATTCAAAAGTGCACAAAAGATGAAGCAATAGCCTGAGACTACACTAGCTTAGTGGTAGGGACAATGGATAAATCAGTGTCTGTCTAATTCTGACATCTACACCAATATCTCATTCATCTGTGTTTCTGCTGCCAAGACAGAATAGATCTGATCAGATTCTCTGTTGATGGGGGTTGAAATGAGCATAGACTTGTAGCTGATATTTCATTCATTCTGTAGATGAATGTGATGGACACTTTATAAAGCCATTAACTATAATGGATGCATTCTTTATTTTAGATCTAAACTATTTACATGGCTACATGTCCTGATAAATTCACATCAAGACCCAGGTTAAGGAATACTTGTCCTAGCAAGAACCAGATAGACTTTTGAAATCTCATGAGTCTTAGTAGGGTTATGCAGCACCTGAAAGTATTATTTTGGAAATACTCTGAACATATCCTGGCAATGGCGTTTATAGTAGAGCCAGGCGTTATGCCATGGAGTCCTTCAAAGAGGCGCAATACTTCAGAGCCAAATTAAGCAGTTCAAGCCCTTCGACAAAAGGGGAGCCCTGCCCAGGAGATCTGCAACCAACCTGGGCTCACTGAGCTGACAGACGGCAGACCCAGCCCATCTTCATCCTCTCTAGTCTCACGTCATCTTCGGTTATTAATTGAATGTCTCCCCTGACCTCCTCCCCTACTCACTCTCATCACCATGCCTTCTAGACTTGTTTTCAGTGTTCTGCAGTGACATCCACTCTCCCCCAGGACTGTGTGGAATCAACAACTTAGTCACTGAATGGCCCATTAACATCTGTGGTGTGAGCAAGGGAACAGGTGAGGGACTTAATTCATGAGTCCCTCAAGGTGCATCCTCATTTTCACAGACAGCTCTAATTCACTTCTACATTAAAAAAAAAAGTTTTATCACTAAAAATAAATCTTTCCTGGGCTGGAGAGATGGCTCAGTGGTTAGAACACTGGCTTCTCTTCCAGAGGTTCTGAGTTCAATTCCCAGCAACCACATGGTGGCTCTCAACCATCTGAGGTGAGATCTGATGCCCTCTTCTGGGTTGCAGGGATACATAAACATAGTGCACTCATATACATTAGATAAATAAATAAATATTTTTAAAAAGTACCTCCTTCCCATTCAAAGTAACTAATTTAAAAAAATCCTGAAGACCAAATAAATACATTTTTAAAGTATATGTTTCTAGCTTGTCTGCACACTTGCTCCTGAGACCTCTGATTCCTACAACTAAAATGGCTCTCTCTCATCTTCTTGTCCCCAGCCTGTCACACAGGAGAAATGGTGAGAAGGGGGGCATTAAGAAAATGTTTAGTGAATAAAAGAGCACACATGGCCAGATGATCATAACTTACAATGACAAATTATCTATATGATAATTAGAAATTTCACCCAAAATTTGGAGGGCAAGTTTTCTCTAGGATGGACTATTTGCTTTTTTTAGATGGAGCTGCAGTTTAGGAATCAACTAGAAAGCTGACAGTGGGGTGTCTGAGCCCAAGGGAAAGCATAGCCTAGGTTACGAAGTTAAGCATTGTTTCCCTTCAAACGTGAGAATAAATTGAGGGCCACAAAAAGGACAAATAATGTACCATCCCCTGCCTGCTCAGCAGCAGGAACTCTAGAGCCCAGGTACCCCTGCCTGTGCTGAAACTCAGACACTGAGTCACAGTTGAAGTTAAACTACCCATTGCTCCAAGGGACAGCCCATGGCTACCAGGGCAACAGTAGCCTCCCCAGACTGCCAGGATGTCCTGACCTAAATGCCCTTCAGACAGAAGGCGCTTTTCTGAAATATAGAGCAGCCTGCTGTAACCACACTGTGGCAGCCATAGGTTAAATCTATGAAAGCAAGGGTTAACATCCAGTGCTAGGCAGAAAGCACTGCCTGCATTATGTTAAACCCCCTTCATGGAAAAGAAGAGCTCTAACCCTTGTGCAGAAAATCCCTACCCTTCCGATCGATGTGCCTTACCACCAGGGCATCTAGTAATTTCTGATCCCATCACCTGTAGCCTGTACTTCAATGACAGGGCACAGCAGGCCAGAAGCAGACAGCAGACAGACTCCAAATGGCCAGGCATCAGCACTGCCAGGAGATGTAAGTGTTGGGGGTGGGGGTGCACACAGCCAAGGAGAGGTTGCCAGGGTCACACTAGGACTGCTTTAAGCCATGGCCAGGTCCTCCATCATAGACTCAGAGTTCAAAGGACTATTAGGCCATAGGTCACGGATCTCATCTCAAGGTGATGGTCACCTCTGGCCCTTCGGCAGACGGCAGGCCCAGTGTGCATCCATCTTGGAGCAGATTCACCCATTCCACAGCCCAGTGGGCGTTCTTATTGATTCAATAATGGGTGCTTGCCTATGGAGGAAGCTTAAAGAGAGTGCACCCCACAGCCCCACATGTGAATTTTCCTCTCCTCCTTGCTCCTGTTAATGCAAGGCATGTTCCAGGTCTGTAGTGCATCTGAAATGAGAGCCTGTGGGACCCTCTATTACTGGCTGTGACAGCACCAGCTTTGGAGGTCTGCTAACCTTTTTTATTTCCTCACTCCTCATTTTCTCACAGCTCAGAGAACCAGCCCGGCTCACTGTTGCTCTTCCCCGGGCTTCCCTCCTCCCACCCGCTTCTATTAGACCCAACATGGAACCCACAGAGGAATAAAGACAATTCTCATAGTGTCTTTTGCTGTCACATCTCATTGTAGGAAAAGACCACATTTTTCTCCCAAACCTTAAGGAGCCTCTCCTCACCTTCTCCTTTAGAACAAGCCATAGTTGGTTGCTTTGGGTCATTTATAATTCAATTTTGAGCCATTCCTATTGTGCATGTATCTATTCTGGAAGAGGAGGTGCATTTTTCATCATATATAGAACAAGCACTCTGTATGATCCTCTGAGCTTTTCCATCTTCAGAGCCACCACCAAAGCAAATGCCCTCTTTGAAGTGAGAGACAAAGGCACAAAACCTTTAAAACAGCCACACACCCACTGGGTATGAGCTGCATTAATAAAAGCCACACGAAGGGCAGTTGGCTTACCTGTGAACAGACCCAAATAATCAACAGGAATCATTTCCAGGCCATTTCTAATGGGGTCCACAGGTCATACAACTGTATCCAATGGACACTACCTTGAGAATTTTCAAAGAAAGGAATATTGGACCACCTTCTAGAAATGTGGCAAAGCTTTGATGCCACAGGAAAATATTGCATTAATCTAGACCTGGAGTACCCAGGTCCTCCCATTTCCTTCAAAGCTGTATTTTCCAATATTATGTCATGGGATGCAGAGATGGTTCATCAAATAAGATAATTTGCTACTAATAATAAAGATCAGAGTTTGTATCTTGATGCAGTATTTGGTGGCTCACCTGTAACTCCACTCCAAAGGCTCTAACAACATCTTCTGGCCACCATGGGCCCTGCACTCAGTTACACACACACACACACACACACACACACACACACACACACTCACACACACACACACTCACACACACACATACACACACACACACACACTCATAAATAAATTAAATTTAATGTTGTGTTGCTTGAAATATACTAACTATTCTTATGCTTGGAGAGTCCTAGTCAAGAAATCATTGCCCAGAGCAACTAAAACAGATTCCATTTCTTCCCGCTCTCTTGAGTTTGTGTAATGGGTAAGTTTCGTAACCATTTTGAGATAAAGATCCAGTTTCTGTGTGCTGATGTTCACTTTCCCTAATTCTACTTGCTAAAGATGCTGTCAGTTCTCATTGTAGGCCCGGCCCTTTGTCAAACCTCAAACTGACCACACATGTTTGAGTTTATTTATTAGTTTCTCTTTTGTTGAACTGGTTTGTGCCAATACCATGTTATCTTGTTTACAACAACTTTATAGTATATCTTGCCATCTGGAAGCATAATTGTTTTGAATATTTTGGGCATTCTATGATTTCATGTAAATTTCTATTTCATTATTGAAATTGCTAGGGACTGTATTGTATCTGTAACTCACTTTGGGTAGTGTTTATACTGTTTTATTAGTTCATTCAATCCACAAATAGAGGATGTACTTTGATTCATTTGTCTTCTTCCAACTCTTTCACCAATTTTTTGTAGTTAGGTCTGAAGAAAATACTTTAATAGCACATTTATTGTGCTGTACAATGCCCACGGTTAATGAGACTGTGCTAAAGACTAAATGGTTTCATTTTATGGTCTTGAGATTCAATCCTAAGCCTTGTGTGTACTAAACAAGAACTGTGCCACTGAACTCCATCTTCAGCCCAAGAGTATATTTATTCTTAAAATAATGTTGTTATCATAAAACTGTCAAGCTAATGAAGATGATAGATATGATAATTATTCCAGTCACGTGTTTCTTGATTAATATGTAGATCAAATACACAAAATGTATCAGAGAAGTAGACGTAATTATTACCTTTCAGTTAAATACAATAAAAATAAATTTTAAAAGCCACTTCAAATTCATGGACCATGAAGAATAATGTTGTAAGGTGGCTATTCCTGGCATTGCCCAGTTCTTGGCCTGACTTCTCTTTCAAGAGTAATAATTATTTTAATTCTCTGGCTTGACTGGCATTTTATAACATAGCCATTCAAACTTGCTGTCCTATGGTGCCAGCGGAGACATCGAAGTCCTTTGTGGAAGCTTGGAAGCACAAGCTGATAGTGAGCTGCTCTTCTGAGAGAGTGCTGGCCAATGACACAGGCCACCATGGGAGTGTAGTAGGAGGCCGGGCTGGCACCTGAAGGCATGTGGGAGCTGGGCTGCAGGAGAAAACACGACTGAACAGTACACCCAGATGTTCTACCAGGAGCAAAGGTTGGAGCTAGGCATGCTTCACCAAGGTTAAATCAATACTGGACACAATTTACTCCCTGGGCACCTGTATGATAATGAGCTTCCTCCAGGCATCTCATGAATACATCATCTAAAAGTGACCCAAAGTCTAAGGTACCATCCTCTTCACCAGAAAGCAAATGTCAATATTTTCCATGAATTAGAGTCCAAATGCCAAACTTGAGAGGAAGCACTTGAATTAATTTGTTAGTTAAGCAGCATTGACCTGTCCCCCACATATGCTAAGCTAAGGGCATGGACTCTGGGCAGCTTCCAGTCCACTAAATCAAAACCAAGTGTTACGCAGTTAGTGTCCCATTCAGGACCCAGTGCTGTCCCTTCCGTGTTGTGTTTAATTTCCCAACACCACTACCTGGAAAAGAAAGCAGGACGTAACTGGTCAAAGGCTGTCAAACTGCAGAAAAACTTGATAAGACCAATGGAGTTCTGCCCTCGTTTGGAACAGCAAAATGTCCTGGGGTTAGGGGTTGTGGATACAGTAAGAAAGGATGCCGCAGAGTCACAAAAGTGGAGGAATATGTTATACTTAGGGTTGGTCTGTATCACCATATGGTATTCTCTCATGCCCAGGAGAGATTAGCCACCTAGACCCAGTCTTGGTGCTTCCCCAGAGTTCTTACACCAGGTTAGGTTTGGTTTATCCTGATCTGAGTTGGTTGCTTTGCTAGGATCTGAAGCTACTTGATTTGGTTCAGTTTAATTGGTTTGGCTGTGTTAATTTGGTTTACTTTGGTTTGATCGGGTCTGATTTGGTGGTTTAGTTGATCTGGTTTTTGCCTTCTCCTGTTGTTCCCTTGAACATAGTGCAGCAAAGAAACACAGGTGGACTGAATTTTCTTTGCTAACAATGATTGTACTACAAAATAAAGTCAGTGTTTGAGCAGTCCTCAATGGTTAGAACTTCTCTTAAGGTTTAGGGAACAACCCTTTAAGTTTCTAGTATCTGGTCCAGCAAAGCCTGGTAAACTGTAGTCAGACTTGGGGCTCTGAGCTGTTGCAATGAGCAGAGTGTTCAATTAGTGGACCAGTTTCACTGCTGAATTCAGTGTTTCAACTCAAGCCTGCCACTTAACCATTTCAGAATCTAATCATCGTAAAACACAGGTGACTTACCTTCAAAAGACCCTATCCACAGATATGAAGCAATTTGATGAGTCTTTAAGAGATTTTTACATCATCTGGTCAGTTTAACTACCTAGAACTTGTCCAATGATTAATCCATGTGCTAGGAAAGCAAGAGGGGGGAACTTCTCAGAAAGAAAAGAAACCAGGCAGAACAGGGAGATAGGGAACATGGGGAAGAACAGTGGGGGAGGAGAATGCTTGCTAAGAGAACACAGTGAAATACATGAAAGAAAACACTGTGTTGAAATCCATTCTTCTATGCTAATCTAAGAAATGAATTAAAAGAAACTTCACCAAAAGTTCCTAAACATATATAGTGCATGTGAATAACCTGATACAACAGGAGTTTGGGTTGATTTTTATGAAGAAAATAGATCGCTGCTGTTTTATTGTTTCATTCTTCCAAAAAGATGCAAACCTGTCGAAAGAAGAATATTGAAACTTGGTGTAGGGCATCCTTCTCCCACAAGCCCCCTCTATACAGAACTCTCGCACCTAAGGATTTGCTTCTGGCCAGCTCCTCAGACACTGGGAAGATTTCACTTTCAGTTGGTGTACAGAAGTGTCTGGGTCCCTCCAAGTGGGAGTACTTAGCAAAATGAGAGGGTTTTTATGCGCCAAGAATGTGGAAGGAAACAAAGAGACATGGGCGGAGGGTTTACAGAGGAATTGACATCTCTCTGTCTCTCTCCATGGGAGCCTCGGCTGGGAAATGTCCCCATGTGCCTTGGAAACAGGAAGCAGAGCGATGAGTGCAAGGCTGAGCTTTCTGCCATGAAGCTAGTGTAGAGCTTGTAAATCTCTGTTGGTTAGGGAGAGAAGGAGAAATACTGACTCAGTCACATGAAGCATATTAAATAAAATCTCCTCCCAGAAATATGAGGCCAGTATAGCACTTTCTATTTTGTTCTTCTTTACTCGTCTTCAACATCCAACTCACTGCATTTCTCTGCGTCCAAGGAGAACCTGAGAGCTGGGGGAGAGCAACTCAGAGGCGACGTGTGAGAGAAGAGACCATCCCCCAGTAGCCATCAAGTGCCGTTAGCTCACGTGCTTAGCTCCTGGGGAGGGGGCATCTGGAACCAGCGACTGACCCTACACACATGTTCTCTTGACCAGGGGTGACTGGACCTAGTGGGTATATTTTTATTGAGATATTGGGAAGAAATGGGAGGTATATGGGGAGTTGGGGAAAAAAAGTGGATGATAGCTATGGCCAAGATAGAATGTATAGTGTATGAAATATTTTATATTTTTTAAATAATGTAGGTAAAAATAAATTTTAAAAAATAAAAAGAAAAGAGACTAATCTGAATGGATTTTCAATATGAGTATTATCTGAAAAAAGGGGAAAGGAGAAAGAAAGAAAACGTATTTTTTTGTAACCATAAAGACAAAAAAATGTTGTCATAAATTAACTGTGGTGTGAGTTTTTTAATGGCCAACTAAGGACGAGAAGCGCCCAATTAGCATTCCTGTGACTTGGTGGGTTGAACTGTTTATTTTCTCCTCATAAGATAATTTAAATGATTTTTGCATGCCCATCACTTCCTCAGTCCCTTAACATTTTGCCTGTAAGGTCATCTGATTTTCAATCATAGAACCTTCTATCTGGGGCCTGGCAGATCCACAACCATTTTGAATCAACGCCTGTATTGTTTATTCAAGTCGATGAAATGATCAGTCACTAGGGCTATATGCAGCAACACGTAGTGAGAGGAGCAGGGCCAGGAAGGGGCCAGGAGAGAAGGAAATGTGCTGCTGGATGGTGAAGAGCTCACGGTATACTGTGAGGACCAGAATAACAAACATCAAATGAGAGGTAGTCCAAGGGGAAGAAAGGAGAAAGCATGCATATTGTATACAGGGCACTGCTTGTATGAGATTGATATGGGAAGAAGGTTCTGGAAGTTTTGATTGATAGTGAAAGACCCACAAAATTGCACCTTGAAAAACACACTAGTTTGCTGAAAATCAGCTAATTTGCTGTGTTAAAACTGAAGAGCAGAGAAGGGAGTCTTGAAGTCAAATTTGTGGCCCATAGAAACATTCTTAAAACACAAACGAACAGCTGTTCGTGATTAAAAAATCTTAATAAGTTAACTTTAGAAAGATGGCAACTAAGCATACTAGAGCCTCATATGAGCAGCACATAATCCGCACTGGGGTGAATGAGGGCTTGTCAAAAGCTTCTCTGAGACTGGGGAAGATGTAATGGGTGTATTTTTAATGTTTCTATTCAACATTGTCTTTTGTGCTTTCTGTTGGTGTGATAAGCACCTTGAGAAAAACCTACCTGGGACAGAAAGAGTTTATTACCTCTTTCGGGTTACAGATCATCATTGAGACCTGGGGACAGGAGCGCAAGCAGTAAGGTGTAAGGAGGCACTAAAGCAGAGACCATTGGGGAACACTGCCTGTTGGCTTGCTTCTACCTTGCTCAGCTACCTTAATTGTTCAGCCCAGGCACCTGCCTAGGGATGCTACCACCTGCAGTGGACTGGGCCCTCCTACATCAATTATCAATAAAGAAAATGCTCCCAAAGATATGCATCTGGGCCAATCTGATTAAGACAATCCACCATCTGAAACTCTCTCTTAAGACTCTGGGTTATCAGGTGGACAGCTGAAGCTAACTATGGAAAGAATCATTCTGGGAAAACTGGTCAGAGAAATTGAGAGAAAGAAAAGATCCACAACAGAAAGGGAGAAAAGTAAACTTTTCCCATTTTTAAGTATAACATAGTATATAGAGAAATCTAGAGATTTCACCTAAGACAATAGAACCAAGAAATAAATTTAGTAAAATGTCAGGGTGAAAGACAGTGTCAAAAATTCAGCAACATTGTCCTGGAGATGGAAAACAGCCAAGTGGACCTTTTCTTCCTGATGAAGAAGCCTGAGAAGGAAAAGTCTATAAATCGTAGGATTAAAAATAAAGTATAAATACCTCCCCCCTTAAAAAATACTCTTGAAGTAAGATTGAACTGTTGGGAGTGGTCTGAGAAGTTCCCTTACAGATGCCCATAGACTTGTTAAATTCAGTATTCATGTATAGTTGTACATCTCAACCATGTTTAAAACGACAATTAGAAACAACCCAAGGGGTTTGAGGGCACTTGAAAAACTGATAGATTTCCATAATGAAGTCTATGAAACTATTAAGATCATTTGGAACATAAGTCAATTCCATGAGTACAAATTACACAAAGATTTGATATGTCTTAGCAGGTGGGTATTAGTTTTGCTGTGGACTTTTTTATTTCAATGCTCTAGCACATTGAAATATGTGTTACCTAAGCATTTGATGAATAAAAGAGCAAATATAATGATGTAATAATTGGTACAACTCAATTAACCTGCTTTGTACCAATGAACCTGCTTCCTAAACTTTCTTTTCTCGGGACTTTAGTAATTGACTGTTCAGACACTTATCAAGTGTAATGGTATACACTATGCTAGATACACATGGACAAATCAGAAACATGTCATACTTCTTGATATACCATCTATTATGAAAGATATTTTTAAAAACTTAAAGCTGGGAAAGACTCCTGATTGTGTAGAATTTTCGCTATTGTGAGAGCTAGATCTTGGCAAGGAGGTTTCTAAAATAATTCCAGATTCATTTTTCCAAGTCCTGAGTCCAAAGTGCAGTGACACAGACCACAATTACCAGTATGGCCAGATATACACAAGGGTATTGCAGTGGCACTCATGTCTTGGTGCTATCCAACAGCTAGTATAATTGTACTTAAAGTCTGCTCAAATAGGAGAGAATTCATGCTAACTACCTCTGGTGATGATATCATAGAGCCTAGAGAAGAGCCTACTATTCCTGCTTCCTGAACCATATAATTCCCAAGTTTATTTCAAATACTCACAGGTAAGTGTAACTCTCAATCTCATTATCAAAGACATTTCTTTTTGCAACAAAGACCAACATAAAAAAAAAAAACTGGCCAAAATACAAAGAACTGACTTCAGAATACTAAACCCCAATTGATACATCTACGACACAAGCTCTATGCCTAGGACTGGAAACATTGCAGAAGACAGGGTAAAAAGCTTGTAAGATCAGAATGTCTGGATGTCGGCTGCAAGGTGGAGTCTGCCTTCTGTATAAGGCCGAGAGCTGCACCAGTGAAATCTTAGTAACATGGCTTCCTAAACAAGACCAGCTTAGGAGACATGGGCACTTCAGAAAGTAAATATTAAACAGATCCCAGACCCAACCTAGCCAAACCTGGGTATTACAAAATTCTGCTCACCAAACTTGACCCCATGACAAGAATGGAGATTGTGTTTCCACCATGCCGTCAAAGCAGAGTCATGAAATAAAACTTAAATTGAGTTTCAGAAAAACAAAACAACATCAAAAATGCTGCTCCCTGGCAACAGGCATTGCAAACTGTTATAAAAGCTGTCAAAGCTACTTCCCTGCACCTTAGCATTCCTGCAGTAACCATGCCCGTGCGCACAGAGAATCCTCTGGCTTCACACTAGTCCCAAAGTCTTCCCAGTGAAGGGTCTCAAGGTTGAATAGATGCCAGGTGGGGGCCTTTCTAAGAGAAGCCTGCTTTCATGAGTTGAGGTCTCTTTCCTTGGAACAGCCAAGATACTAATAGTTGAAACCCGGAACCACTCACTCTCAAAGAATGTGGTCATTAGAGCTACATCATCTGTCACCTTTAGGTGGTAATTAGAAAAGGGAAGTCAATAACAGTAGTGCACAACTACTTTAGTAAGATTTAAACAAGTTGTAATATTGTTGAACACCTATTGATGAGTCCAAATGTGCTGCAGGCCATTGAGCACAGCAACTGGGGCAGGGGAGCTTGCATGAGAGGCTTTTCATTATTAATTTGATGGTGTGAGGTTTATAGACACCACAGCATACATTGGATTTGTCACATGAGCTGGGCCTCCTGTTGCCAACAGATCAAGTCAGCATATGTTAAGATGATGCCCAACGAAGGAAAAGTAACTTTGACTTCAGTATCTAGGATTGTGGCCCCACAAAAGGAAAATAGTCAAGTCTACTGGTTCTTTAAGATTCTTTATGAAGTATGGAAAATGAAGGACTTAGAAGGCCTCTGAGTCTGGAATTAGAGCCCTGGTTTGTCAAGCCCTGCTAGAAGTCTGTGCACTGATATATATATCAGATGTCACTTAAACTTCTGGACCAGAATGTCATCCTCTACCAGATGCCCATTACTTACATTGACTCTTGAGTCCAATTTAGTGTTCATTTTGTGGGGTATTTTTCTCTCCTGGTATTAAGATCTAAATAGTATCTATAGGATTAAAGATGTGCCTTGGAGTTTGAGAGTACTTGATTCTCCTCCAGAGGACCTAAGTTCAGATTCTAACACAGCTCACAACCACCTTCAGAGAATCTGGTGCCCTCTTCTGGCCTCTTCTGACACCTTCACTCACATGTGCACACACACACACACACACACACACAGAGAGAGAGAGAGAGAGAGAGAGAGAGAGAGAGAGAGAGAGAGAGAGAGAGTGTTGAGGGGAAGAAACTTAAAAATAAAATTGAACACAACTGCCATCTATATGCTGGTACTTTCTACTATCTCCATCCCCAAACTTTCCTGAACACTTCTTATAATTACCCAGGTCTGGGGAAATAGTTCAGTCACTAAAGTGATTCTCTGCACAAGCATTAAGTTCTGAGTTCAGATGACCAGCACATATGTAAAAGGTAGATGTGGTGTGATATGCTGTAATCTGAATACTGAAAAGATGGAGACAGGAGAATCCTGGGACTTGCTGACTATTTAGTGAATCAGTCTCGAAAAATAGGGTAGGAAGTGGCTGAGGAAGATACCCAGTATCAAACTCTGAAACCTATACATAAAAACATATGCATGCATATGACACATAGTAAATTATTTAATTGATTAATGAATACATATATACATATGTACATAAAATTATACCCTTGGCTAAGTCCCTTGGGTGGCATCTTACACTGTGAAAATACAAAGCCATGCTTTTACTTCTGCCTGGCACCTGTCGGTCCCCATGTCTCCTCGCCCTTACCCAGTCTTCACTTCAAAGTAAATAGTCATTACATCAGGGGTGTGTCTGTCTTCATCCGTGAACCTTTGGACTCTAACCCTTTAGCAGAGCTAGGCCACTGCCTCTTTGCAACCTTCTTCAAGTTCTTTTCTTCATTATCACTGGTTCCTTTGCCACCCAGCCCCCACCCTTGGGTTGTGCTCCACCCACAGCAGGAATGAGTACCCTTTGTGGTAGCCCCTAAGTGCCGTGTTGTTTGCTCTTCACTCTTTCCAGTCTTCACTGAGTCCTTATCAGGGACTCCTTTCCTGGCTACCCTTTGCCAAGATCATTTGTATTCATTTTCTGTATATATTAAGCGACAGATGACCGCTAAGTTAGTGTCCTAAAACACAATGCATTTGAAGTTTTTGGTTTTATTTTTCAGTCATAAAGAATAGTGAAGTCGTGTCATTTGCAGGAAAATGGATTAGGTTGGGACCATCATCATAAGTGCATTTAGCCAGTTCCAGGAAGATAAATATCTGAGGGTTCTTTTTCCATTGATGTTTTAGTATTTTATACAATCACATATGTATGTGTGTATGTATGCATATACATATATGTGTATGTGTTTAATGAAATTAACAGTAAACTTGTCAGGTAAGTTAAACGGTGACTAAAAAAATGTAAAATAAGACTATGAAAATATGCTCAGATATAATATATAACTATACAAAAATGTTTAAGTGATACACTTTTAATTATGAAATAAAGCAATGTGCATTTAGTAGTCCAGTTTCTGCTCAAGCATTGCTTGGATGAGTTCTCTGTTCAAGGGCACACAAGGACACAACCAACTGTACCTTGGTTGTCTTTCTCTGAAAGTTTGAGTAGAAAGAATCTACCTCCAAACCTGGGTGAGGCTTGGAAGGCATTTGCTACTTTTGGCTTTGTGATTGAGTCTCTGTATCCTTAGTAGTGGGAAGCTGAGGATGTTCTCAGCTTGTATGGGCTGTTCTAAGGTCCTTTCCTTTTGGTCCCTTCCACAGTGGAGCTATTTGCTTTATAGAAGGCAGCTTGATTAATTTCTCAATAACTTCATGTTGGCCCTGGTTTCTCTCTAAGGGAGTTTATCAGAAGAAATCTGTGTCACCCAAGATAACCTTCCTTTAGGCTAACTCAGAAGCTACTGACTTAGTGGGAACCTTAAACACATCTGCTCCGTCTCCTCTCCTATTGCAATAATATAAACTAATGATGGGAATACCTTCTCAGCATATATGTAGATGCCAATCAAAGTACAGAAGATGCAAGGAGTGATGGTCCAAGACTGAGGTCGTGAAGTCATAAACATCACCTTAGAACTCTGCTTCCAACAGCATTCCTGTTGAAACCTTTCTGTTTATGTCCTTTGCCTCCTAGAACATAAGATTTAAATTTATTTCCCCAAAGTAAAATGAAGGATGCCTTAGAATAAAGTCTTTCACGTTGCTTACTGGTATTTCTTGAACTAGAACCACACCCGGGTGCCATGTAATCCAAGCTCAATCCATGTTAAATGTGAATAAATGAAGGGATGAATGAGTGAATGAATTAAAGCATGAATCCCTTCACGTCTCTCACAGAGTTATACCTCACTGACAGTCGCAGTCAAATGATGGTCAGCTTCAGTGAATAGTTATTGAGAGCTGATTCTTCTCTTGCCACCTGAACACACTATGTTTAATCCTCCCAATAAGACTTTCTAAATTATACAATCTCTTCTGGGCATGGTTAGTAGGAAATTGGATTTCTGGAATACTTTGGGGAATCCTATATTCATGTAGTAGGGAGTAAGTATCTCTCTAGTCGATCCTTCCTCTTTTTCATTATTAAACCCCTCAGCTTTAGCTAGCACAAAGCCATATGGTTACACCCATGAGTATGTATGCACACACATACATGCACATCACAGGACCAGCCTACTTTCTTTCAAAGAGCTGTGTAGCCAGACAACTAAGTTCAAAGCCAATGAAGGAAATCAGAAACATGACTCAAACCCTTACCCTTGACTTCTCTCTTTCCCTTCCTAGTATTAGAGCATATACATAAAAGTGAGCCAGCCTCAGCAGTTAGGACAAGGCTGCCAATTTAGGGTTGGCCAGTCTTCAAATAGCACATTGGTAGAATTCATGAACCCCAGAAACTTGGGTGAGAAGAGTTATGATTTTCCATATTGTTGAAATTCAGAATTTTCTTTACACAAGTGATGGTAAAGAACGGGCCACAAAAATAATCACAATGTATGTGATAAATATTGTCATTAGAAATCAAATATTCTTATAACTTTTGGGGTCCAGTGCTTTTAACAGATCCCAGGGTCTTATGTCTGTGGGAAACCATACACTGCTGAGATATATCTCCCTCTGCTACTAAAAAAATCATTGATACATTCATGTCATGTTACAATTACATATAATCGTGAAAAAGTTGATGTTCATTTCTATGCTGAATCTTAAGGGCTTATTGACCATACCAGTGTTCCTTAATAATAATCAATAAGGAATCATATATATTATCACATCACAAGTTTTGTCTTTTAAGATTGTGGTCACTGCATTTTATTATCATCTCCTATGGGTTTTTTTTCTATTCATTTAAAACCATTTACATGGGCAAAGTGCATACATTCCTACAAATTGCCCAATAGGGCTATGACATAAGACTCAAAGGTCCTACTCTAACAGATGGTAAGGTATCGATAAAGAAGGCGTATGGATTCCTAAATGATACAGAGATGCTTAGCAAACATGAATAGTTAACATACTGTCAGATCATTTGGGCAAGAGAGAAAAGAAAAGGTTTATAATTAACATAAATCTCTATATCCTGAAGTCTTTGTGTCCCAACATCTGACCCTAAGCCTTATCTGAAATGTCCTCTCTGAGTCCTTTGGTACTGTGGTAAGCAACATACTCAGGAAAGGCCTCTGAAGGCTTCATAGCTGAGACATTGTCTAAGTTCACATGGTTCCCAGAAGACCTTTGGTCCCCAGGCAATTGCTCCTCGGGTTTAGTGAACACATTACTAGTCCAGCCATCAGGAGTCCAGGGAAAAACTCCACTGAAATGGAGCAAAACAATGCTCTCAACCATGCAAAACATACAAAACTCCACATTGACTTGTCTAAGAAGAAATCCTCTGAAGCGATTCCTTTCTATTTACTTGACTCCACTTCTACTGTTTCCCTTTAACCCCTCCCCCCATCCCATAACAGAAACAATTATCTGCAATGATCAGAGGCATTTGAAACTAGAATCAGCTAAAGGTTATCCGAAAACTTCATTTGGAGGGAGGGGGAAGTAGGGGAGGGGTATCGCCACAACTTTTCATAAACGTACCAGAGGCAGGGAATGCAAAATTCATATTCCCACCTGGCTTTGAGAGAAAAGAAAGAGTCCCGTGGCAGTGAGAGAAATGGTTATTTCTAAATGAATGATGAGGCATGACAGCAGCAGTCCATCCAAATGCTCAGTCTGCTGAGCCCACATGGAGAGGTGCTGGGTGCCAGAGAAGGGAGAAACCAGAGAGAACGGCTAGAAATGGGAGGAAAGGGAAGATGATTGGCTAAATATAGATGAAGGATGGGAAGGATGAGGCCAGAGCAGGAGGCAGCATTGAAATTTAAGAGACCAAACAAATGAGGATGTCCCTAGACAGAGACATCATGTTGAAGCCGAAGACAATAGCTTTGAGATAAGTTAAACTTGAGAGTGCATAGAAAACCCAATAAATTCCCAAGAAGGCTGGAATGTTGATACTGTGGGAGAATAAAGACACTCACCAAGGTAGACAACTAAAAAGGAAGAAGGCAGAAGACCACCTGAGGTGCACTAGAAACATTCGCATCAAGGGAACAAAAAGATGATTAACAAATGAAGGATGAATTCCAGAAACTTCCATATCACAAGGACCATGGAAAGAACTAGCTGTAAGCCAAATGCATGGTGAAATGAAAAATCAAAGCCAAGAAGAAACCAGTGGATTTTGTGAGTTTTTTTCAAAGTTAGGTGGTTAGTAAATAACTTACTATTTAAAAATAGTAAATAGATGTCCATGTACCTAAGACAGTTAAAGGAGCAGATATTTGGAGAAAAAAAAAAAAAAGCAAAAACCCTGACTAACTGGATTTTTTTCAGGGCTACAGTGGAATCATAACCATCCCTTAACACATTTTTTTTACAATGTATGGCAATTTTATGACAAAAACGAAATATCTACTTTCTATTTTGATCACAAAATGTCTATATCGCAGAAGGCATCATTCTAAAGCAAATCAACTTGGGATTACTAAAAGTATTTCATTGAATCAACACCATGAAGAATTCTGATTTTCATTTCTCTTATCAGAAAACTACATATGTTAGGTATAGCAGGTCTTACCATATAAAGCATTTCCCCCAAGATGTTCAAAGGAAGGCATTTTCCTCCATTCCCATTCTATATTGAAGGAATAATATAATTCCTATTCAGGGTACCAGCTAAGCTTGAAAAGGCTCCTCTGTAATGGAATCAGTAGAAAGATACAGAAACTATCTCACAGATGAATGAGACCTAATGGACCCTCAACCTTAATTCGAAGACATGAGCCCAAACTAAACAGCTGGGAAGAATGAAAGACAGAAAAAAAGAGAAAGTGTTATCTGAGACAGAAGCAAACCAGGGTGTATGAATTTACACAGAGAGAAAATTATGCAATTATCAATGTCCTCATACCCTGTCTGAGGGTGAGCATGAATAAAACATTAACAGGAACTGTACCAATTAAATATTGAGGTGCTGGATGTCAGTGCTCACCACAATGAGAGCCTTTTACACTCATCAGCTATTTTCCTACAAAAAGATTTATCAAGATGAAGGGAAGAAACACAATCCAGAAATAACAAAAAAAAAAAAAAAAAAAAAACTAAACAAAAATGCATCTTTTCCTCTCTCTGTTAGTTCCCAAAGGAAAAACAATGGCAAATTTAGGTTACACTCCACTTTCCTAACATCTGCTAATTTGAGGTATTACCACAGTGACATGAATTTTTCAGCTTCCTTCCAGATATCTGGTAGCATCTAATGCACAAGCTCCGTTTCCATGTTCTATTTTCACCGAAATCAATTCTGCTGTTGTTGGCTTTGAGGTCAGAGCTTCAGCAGTGGGTGGCACTGGGCAGACTCCCAACAGACACAAGACTCGGTGAGGGGACCTTTGCAATATCCCCCTCATACTGCCCACGTGGCTACTCCCCATCCTTTCACTGTCCTCAGTCTCAGGACCACAGCCACCCACACTCAGCCACCAGTCCATTTTGTAGGACTTGAGTTGCTCCACCAGCCCTTGCCCCACCCCCATTTGTCTTTGCGTCCACCCTTCCCTATGACTCCAAAATAGAACAAGCCCAACCCCCACTGTTGCCCCATGGCTAATTCGCTTTCCTTGTGATTTCTATTTTTCTCGGCCAGTTCATAGTAGATAGAGGTCAAAGGCTTGTCGGGCCTAATCAGGCACCCTCATCGGCTCTGTTGTTGAAAACCCACTATCACTCCCATAGGGATACTGAGAAGGGGAAAACTTAGCTTAGTTCTCAGGAGAACTTACTTACCAATTCATTTCCATAGCCCTCATTTTCCTATTCTGCCATCCTTTACTGAAGCAGTCTCCAAAGAAAACCTCTATGGGTAGAATGCTAATCCTAGAAGCCATGAGTTACCAAAGACCCCACTGTTAATGGAGGGAAATTTCTTATGAGTTGTTGATCAGGCACGTCCCTGTGACATCTCTTCCCAAACAACACAAGCTACTGATACTGCTTTTGGTTGCCTACTAAAATGAAACCCTATTGCTGAAAACACCTTGGTTGCAGGACACTGATAAATAGAATGGGGACTATAATGGTAGCTTCCTTTCTGTGACCAGATTTAAGAGTGCCAGAAGGGTCTATTCAGGCCACAAGAAGAGAAAAGTAACTAGCAGTCTTATCCATTTGTGGACTTTGCATGCTACAGTATTGACTACCAGGCAAGTCGTGCCTGCTGGTGCAACAGCAGAAAACTATTATGATTGTCACTAACTGTATTATGATTGGATCCAAAGCCTGATCTACAGAAGACAGTTCATGCCTAGTATTTTGCATCATCAAAGGCCGATTGTTCCAGAAAGGAATTCACTACCATTGTTCTGCTAAATAGATATGTTACCCTGTCTCCTAAATATTATGGATATAGCTGAAAACAAGTTCTACTCTCAGACTTAACCAAAGCTCTCTTTTCAGTGAATTGCTGAATACAGAGACTTACAGGTGCTCAAGATAATAAGCATGAATGGAGAAGAGTGGCCACCCCTAGACAGCACCTCAGCACCCCTCCTCTGTGGCTCAGGGAGCATCATAGGAAAGAGGACAGAAGAATGTAAGAGCAAGAGGGTGGGAAGGAAGTCTATAAAGGATTGCCTTCTTGGCATGACATGGTTTGTGTAATCAGGAACTCACAGCAGATGCAGTTGGGATGAGGCCTATCAATCTTGGATAGGAGAGAAAATCATGAGGTCTTGGTCCTCCGCAAATACTGTTGACTTTGGATGGCTACCAAGAGAGGGGTAGTCGTTACCTTCAGAGGTATAGCCATTGGTAAGTTCTCCATGTGCCAGTGGACAGGTCCATGCTAACTCAGATGCCCACAATTAAACTAAGTGGGACAGAAAATAGGTAGGCATAATTGTGGGAGGAGGTCTTATAAGGGAGAAGGGTGACAATGGTAGGAATGAGATAAGAGAGGGCAGCAAAGAGTGGGGTCAGAATGCATCATTTACATTGTTGAAACTATCGAAGAATAATTTTTTTAAAAGAAGAACTCCCATTTGTAAACCAAATATATATATATTGAATAACAGGAAAATTGATAAGAACAAAACCTATGAGAAGCATTTCAGGCCCTAGTTGGCAATCATATTATTAGCAAACAAGGAAACAAAATATAAAAAATGGCTCACATAATTATATAATATAAATTGAGTTACATTTTGTTAGTGCACATAAAGAACCTTACCTGTTCTCATATTTTTGATTCAGTGATACCCTTTATTTATTTATTTATTTATTTATTTATTTATTTGGAATCTATCTGACAGAAATGTCTCAGCCACAGTTCAAAACCAAGATGTGTTTTGTTTACTCTGTGTGTTCACAGTTGACCACAAAACTGTATACATCACAAAGGTTCCTATTAAATGAATGCAAGGAAATCGTGATTGTAATCCCAGGATTAACAAAGCCTGTGTAGCTCACTCCTTCACTGCAGACTCCCAGTTTCAAGATAATGCATGGGAAAGCTGCCTTCTCTCCCGTTACTCATTCCTGCTGGTCAGACTAAGGATCTTTCTCTCTGTGGCCTGCAGCCCTAGAGCGCTGTCCTGAATCACAGCCTGCCGTATGGATTTTTAGTTCTGAATCTGCAGTATGTACCGTCTCATCTCTCAGAAGCCAGATATTGATCCCTGTCGCACTGGGGCTGCACAAACTGAATTGCCTGAATTCAGGGGATTTTTTTAAGGGACAAATTCAGTAAATTAAATGGAGTGGACGTGTTTTTCTCCTGTGCTGTACCAAATCGCAAGTTTGACTGCACCGTTTGCTTTCTACCTCGGGTTTCTGCTGACATAGAAATCTACAATGCAAAATGGTATTAAAAGAAGTCACTTTTTGATGGCTCATCAAGTCAACCCTGCCACGTGCCCCAGGCGAGCTGTGAAAATGAGAAGAAGCACACGTGATGGCTGATTCCAGTATCAGCAAGAAAACATCTCAGATGCTGACTCTTCCGTCAACCACATACAAAGTCAGCAAGGACTTGCTGGGTGCGTCCTGGTGTGCCGCGTACTGGAGATGATGTAGGCTTGGTGCCTGTTTTCTGAGGCTTCTGGTCCACTAGGAAAGTGACCTGAACTTGTCACTTTGACTGAGACCAGGAGAAACAAAACACGTTATAGGGTTCAGGCAGACCCAACGTGGCTGGGAGGTTAAGGGTTTGTTGATTAAATTGAATAACAACAAAACACAGATGGTTGGCCAGTTTCACCAGGACTGGAGAAAGGGTAAAAGGTACCCACAGAGTGTTCTGTACTGAAGTCCTGGGGTAGAGGAGGAGGAGGAAAAAGGCAGCTGCTGTTGCCCCTGCCACCACAAGAATCTGGACTGGAATGCTAATGCTGAATAAAGGCTCCTGGGCTTCCTCTTCAATGCAATGAGAATGCATTTGTGCATCTTGGGATTCTTTGGGTGCAGTGAAGAGGTGAGAAGACAGGTAGAAACCCTCTCCACCAAAAAGCCTGTTGCTGCCTCACAGTTTGGAGATGATGGTAGCGTGATGTCAACATTCACAAAGAAGAGAAGCTGACTCTCCATCCACGTCAGCACTCTGGGTCACACCTCTGCTACCTCGAATCAAGAGCCCAGCCCATTCCCTTCAGCCTCCTCTACCCCACCAGCCGCCCACATCCTGATACCATGGGGCTGAAGAGAATACCCGGGAGGGGTGTTTTATGATTTACCTATCACTTCTCTGGTATCAGTCAGAAAGCAGCCAGTTGTGTGCCTGCATTAGACATGTGTGTGTTCATGTTTATACATATTTTGTCAGTGAGATACTCCATTATTGGGAAAGAAAGGAACCCATGCCAGCACTCTGCCTAGGAAGACAAAGTGAGCCTACGAATTTCACACTTCAT
This sequence comes from Micromys minutus, assembly GCF_963924665.1. Classification (NCBI taxonomy): domain Eukaryota; kingdom Metazoa; phylum Chordata; class Mammalia; order Rodentia; family Muridae; genus Micromys; species Micromys minutus. The sequence continues at coordinate 8,246,167 of NC_137956.1, forward strand.
CACCTCCCAGACCCAAGTTCTCGATGTTATCCCCCCATCATGTAAAAATTAAATGGCAGTCAGCCAGGAATTGGGGACTAACCGTTCATCCCGTCGGCTTTCATAAAGCTCCGGCCACTTCAGAACCGAAATGGATGTTGATCGCGGGTTCTTAAGAGGATTTTTAAAAGAAAACAAGTAATATGTTCCCTCCCCGATTGTGTGTTTTCTCCAGAAGCCGTCCGTGAAAGGTTTTTATTATATGAGGGTGCTTTTTAGATGCGGCTCCTGCCCGGAGTGTATTTGCATTAAGATGCAGGCCTGGCTCTTGTATCTTCAGGAACGGCGCCCTCCTCGCTATTAGTGCACCTACAGCCCCTCACACTCACAGCACAACAAGAGGAGTCAAGGCAGATAAAAGGGACCAGATCCATTTGCTCCTAACCAGGTCTCTGAAGAGCCTCTTAGAAGGTCCTGGCTTACAAGTATGTCCATCTTTCCCATTCACAAATACCTTTTTGAAGGCAAAGATGGATCTATGAAATAGGAAGAAAATAAAGTGTGTCTTTTCTGTTGCTCTTTCTAGAATCTTCCTTAAAAGTGTTTTTATCTGCCAGCCATAAGGCTAGCTTTAGACATGTCTCTTCTATCCCCCAATACATTTGTTTCCTCAAAACTCTGTGTGTGTGTGTGTCTGTGTGTGTCTGTGTGTGTCTGTGTGTGCCATTTACTTTTCTTGGGAAAGTTGTACTCAAGGAAAAGAACTTGAAACTTTTGTCTGAGGGACAGAGAAGCCAGGGCAGGATGAGTCACATTCACTGCAGAACTGCATGAGCTTTCACAGAAACTTCCTATTGACCTGGAAACCTTTGCGAAACAGCTACCGGTTTCCATGACAACCGCGCCCATGGCATCCAGCTATCCCAGTGGTTAAGGGAGATGAGACTCAATGTGCGATGGGTTTATTTACGCACCTGTGTGGAGAAGGAAATTTTAGAGAGACCACCACTGATTCATACCTTGAGAGATTAAGATGTTATTGAGCTGACCCTTTGAAGTGGGCATGAACCTGAGTCTTGGATGTGGCTGAATTTGTGTCTTTTGTCACAGTGTACTTTTGAGTGTGTCTTAGACTGTAGAAATGACAGAAAGTGCACTGACGATGAAAAGCTGACTCCTCCTCTGAACTGTTCCTCAATTTATCTTAATCAAAATACTAAAGACATCCCTCTCCCTGTGGATGAGCAATATAAAATAGATTCTAGGAATATTCTATCCCCAAAATGTGATGGTTGGCTTTATTCTCTTCAGACAGATCATACAGCCCAACGGTTAGCGTAGTCACCCATTAACTTAGCAGCCATTGACTCTGGATGAGCACTGCTGCTCACATTAATTACCTAAGTCTTAATTTCACGTTTCTTTTTCAGTAATGTGAGTGATAACCATTTCAGGATCTTGCTTGCTTTATCATATTTCAAATATACAATACTGTTGGGTCTGTGACCTGTGGGTAGCCACTACGGGAATCAGCATGCAAGTTCCTCAAAAAAAAAAAAAAAAGAAAGAAAGAAAATAGAACCACCATATGGCTGTTCTGTTTTAATAAGAGGCCAAGAACCTGGAAACATTGGCAGCAATGCCATCTAACAAAAGCTAACTTTTGGCCTCCTAGGAAGCTCCTTGTCAGCTTGAGTGAATAAACATAACATGTGATAAAATTCTAAGATAGTTGCTCCTGCTCTTCTTCTTCATTTTCTACTGAAGTCATATTGGAAAAGATGCTGATTTCTAATTGAGCTTTTTTTTCCTCCGTATTTTATGAGATCCATCAAATATCAGAGGAAATGAAGGGAAAAAAAGTAAGAAAAATCAGGAAGAAAGGGAAAGCTGAACAGTTCTTTAGTCACACCTAGGAGAGGAAAGCAAATGTTTAGAGCATATTCTAATAGAACCAGCTAAAGCCGTAAGCTTGGTTCCGCTATTCACCTCTTTCATGAGCCAATACTGAGTGAGGACAACCCACTGCTTACAACACAAGCACCGTCAGAACACACTCCAGAGATGGACCCCTCAAGTCTGAATCCTTGACCCACCACTGAGAAGTTCTGCAAATTCTCTGACTGTTCTATCCTTCATTTTCCTCATCTGTGTAATGGGCTCAGTAGCTCTCTTCCTTCACGGGGTTGTCATGAGAGCCAAGCGGGTTAATATCTATAAAAGACTGTCAGGCAAGAGTTATCTGGGACTGCTATCATAAAAAAAAAATATCCCAATGCCTGAAGCTAGACAGACTCATAAGCAGATTAGACAGGACATTTTTTCATTGTTTTTTTTTTTTTGAGGGGAGGAATAAGTTAAACAAATTTTGCTACCCCAGATCAAACTTGACACCCACTTTATTCAAGATCCAACACACTTGCCTTTTCATTAACATTGCTTTTCTATTCACTACATTTGATGAGCACTGAAGAGAATTCTTTTTTCTCAAATTCTCACCTAACAATTTATGATCATAAATATGGCATTCGGATTGAATTTTACTGCTCATATGTCATAATGACAGTTATGGTGTGTATGTGTGTGTGTATGTGTGTGTGTGTGTGTGCGAGCGCGCGTGCACGAACGTATGTGTGTGTGTTAGTAGAACATGTTCCTCGGGAGTCATCCAACTTGAGACTTACTCAGGCTAGTCAGGCTGGCCACCAGCTCCAAGGATCCTCTCATTTCTGCCTCCCTGGGATTATAAATGCACTCCACCCTGGTCTGCACATGGAATACTGCCCCCACTGAACCATCCCCCTGGCCCACAATTAGAACTTTGTGAGTCTGACATTTAAGTCGACTGTGCACTTTGTGGCTTAAATGAACCCCCAAGCTACAGCTATCTTCATTTGCTATCTCCCCTTTAGTTTTCCCCAGTTGAAAACAAAATCTCAGTCCCAGAATGCTTGTTCTTTTTTACACTCAACGAAACCCAAGAGCACATACCCAGAAAATTTGACTCACACCAACCAGTCGATTGGTAGTTTTGTCTCTTCTCCCACACTACCCCTGCCACTTCCTCCTTCTTTCCATTTTGATCTATTGTGCAGCAATCAACTATCCAGATCTGGTAGCAACCACACCCAGTCCTTAAGATAGCTGTGATGCCTGCTAGGGGACATTAGCAGTTCAGTTTCAGTCTAGAGAAGACTGGGAGGCAGAATCAACAGTCTGTAATCCTGGGTAAACTACAGTTTTGAGTCACCATTTCCTTCTCAGACAATTCGCATAATTTGGATCTATTTCCCACGTTCCCTTTAAGCATCTTGTTTTGAAAGGAGGGCTCAGGGTGTGTAATCAGAACAAAAGGTAGACGCTGCCTCTTGACTCCTGCTAAATAATGCAGTCGGAAAGACACACCAGTGAGACACCAAAAGGCTTCTTGGCTTCTGCTTATCAGCCTAGATTCAGAGAGTTTAATTTCCCAATTCACACTTCCAAATATCTGGGCAGCAGCAATGTCTAGTTAGCTACATGTCCATGTCCTTCGGGGTAGTGGGCGAGTGCAGCTGGGCCATGGGAGGCTGCTAGTTTGTGTTGATTGTGTGGCCTGGCCTGAAGAGCCTCCTGGGACCAGCAGTGTTGTGCAAATTAAAGTCGGCCTGGCCTGAAGGTCAGCAGCCAGCCCCCAGCAATGACTGGCCGTCCCAGCCCACTGCCCTTGAGAAATTGGTATACTGCAAAACATATTTCTCAGACACAGAGAGAAAACGATTCTTCACCTAATTACATCCATTTGGCTCCAGACACATAGATCCGGTCCCTTTATGAGGAAACAAAGCAAGCAAGGAAGAGATGATCATACTTTTCTGTTCCTAAAAATCTCTCCAGATGTTCCATGGGAAAGCCGTGTGGCTGAGGTAAGATGATGTGGTGTGCCTTTGTGCTTTGTGAATATACCCGCTACATAAACAGAGATGGGAGAAAGCCAGATCAGTACAACCCACTGTTAGTCTACCTTACACAGCCTAGACAAGACCCATCTACAGATGGTTTCTATCCACTGATTCCTTCCTAGCCTGTAGCAAAATAGCAGTCTCTCTCTGTCATGGGGGCCTCTGAGCATGGCAGTTCCGGCTTCACTCTTCGAGGCCATGTCTTTATTCAATTGCAGAAAAGGCTGTTCTAGCCAAGCATTCCACGTGTAAGTGTTATCATTAAGCCAAATCGTGGGTAGAGAAGCCCAGAGGAATGTTCCAGAAGTAACTAATGTAGTAGTCTGAGATCTTGGGATTTTTGTCTAAGGAGTCTGGCGTTTTCAGGTTTGGGGAAGCAAAAATGAAAAGTGGGTGATGTATCTCTTTTGCCAAAGGAGGTCACGGAGCCTTTGTCTGCTCCATGCTCTATCCAGACAGTCACCTTCATTCCTTATCTAATTCTCCCCCGTTCTCATTCCATCTACCTTTACTCCTCCAATTCCATCTTTTCACATCATTCATTGACACTAAAATGTGACATTTCTCTCAGGTTTAGTTATCTTTTAACAGGAATCAATGCTAAAGAGATAAAACTCGGTACATATTTCAGACCTTGGTCATGGACGAATGTCAGGTCATGCCATCCTCTCTAGCACTGCTGGACCCGTCCCGATGGAGGTCACCACTCCCCTGACCTGTGCTGGGGTCCCAGCACCATTGCCTGTGGCTACAGCTCTCTATCTGTGGCCGTGCAAAAGGCTAGAAATTATCTCCAACATAATATTTGATCTGGCAGCCCTATGAAAATATAGTCTCCAAGAAATAAGAGGAAGAGAACAGAGAGAGCAGCTTTTGCCCCTCACTTCTCCCAAATTCACCTGAAAAGAAGGTGTTTGTTACCACACAGTTACCATGAACAACCTTGTGGGAACCAGCAGAGTCTTTCCCCTGAAAGGCTTTGAAACCCTCAGTTTAATGGGATTGTACAGTTTAAGAACAAAGGGTTTCAAAGCCCTAATGTGCAGCTTAAAACATTATCACCGACCTAGTTTCTAGTCTTTAAGAGAGAAAGGCGGTTTTTCTAGTTATTTTGTCTTAATTTGCAAGCAGTCCTGGCTGAATTGTTCATTTATTTCTAAGATCATGTCGTTAGTTACAAGGTGGAGATTCAAACAGGCAGGGGAGAAGAAAAGGCTGGCTGCTCGCAAGAAAAATGGGTCCTGTGACCTTTAGCAAGCATTTTGGTTGCAAGGCACGGGTTTCATTACAGCTAATGGTGAGGCAAACAGGTACAGGGATGGGCCCCTCACCTTCAGCCGTACGGGAGACCCAGCTGCAGGTCCTATCTGGCTCTTCCACCGACACAGCCTGAACACCTTTGGGTCTCATTCTCGAAGACTTTTCTCTTTGTTCTTGACCATTGCACGTCTTATTCTGGAGACCATAGCGCACCCCTAAAAACAGGCTTGTCTGCCTGGATTCATGAGTTCAACCTTAAAAGAACAATTTCATTCAAATGATGTGTACTAATATTTCAGAAAGAACGTAACACTAAAAAAAGGAGGAAGAAAAGAAGGGAGGGAAAAAGAGATATAGATATATAATATTAACAATATATAAATGATAGGAAAAAGGATGAAGGAGGGAGAAAGGGAGGGGGATGGGAGAGGGAGGGAAATAATAGAGGTGAGTTATGTTTATAACTTTCAATACATAATAATTCAATATTCAATAATAAATAAAAGCATATTAACTGATCTTCTCCACTATGTCTACTGGTCCATTTAATCCAAACTTGGATTAAAGTTTTAGAAAGCAAAAGAACAGAAGGAAGAGAGAGGCAGAAAGAGCCAGAGCATCCTTACATCCCACCATTAAATGTGGTGAGGGATGGCTTCCAGCCCCCAGACAGCTCAGGGCACTTCATAATAGAATCCGGAGCCTTTCACCCCTAAGTCACTGATTTGAATCCAAGCTAGGACACTATTGACAAAAGGCTGTTACCTCTAGGTGCTGTCTGCTGGCCCATGTGGAGAGACTTGATGGTCTCTGTCCTAAGCAGTGGGGACAGTTGCCCACGTCACCTTGTCAGTTTCAAACGAAAATCAGATGTGCTGATGGATGAGGAGACCAAGCTCCTCACGGTGAACTGAGGCCCTGCAGGTCAGAGTGGAGGGCACCAGCTCCAATGTGTGAATCGGCCCGATGTCCCTCATCACCTTCCAGGACATCAATCCATCTCACTCCACCATCACCTTCGATGGGAACAGAGGCCTTTTAAAATCATGGCTGGGACTTTAGTCCAGATCTGTCTCCATTTTTCCAGGCATGAGAGATTCCCAGTGATGGATGCCACTTATATGAACTCTCAGTTCATCACCAGAAACAGAAAGAAGGAATTGGTAACACCAGCATCAAGCTGTTGAATATCCAGTGGACAAATCAAATGTTGCTGATGTGTCTGCTGCCTAGGACATAATAGATTCTACAGTAAATAAATTATCTGAATTCAGCTATCACCATGGACAAATTTCTACACAAAAGGACAAAAACACATGTTAGAGATGGCCATCGACACTGCATGGCTGTACATGTCTGTGCTAATGAAACACACATGTGAGAGATGGCCACCAACACTGCATGGCTATACATGGCTGGGCCAATGAAGCTTTGCAGATCAGTTATCTAACCCCCTCCTCTTCTATTTTTGAAATGTGAAAACTGACATCCACATAAGCCAGGTATCATGTTAAGAGGTTTTACCATTGGGACTGGAAAGATGATGGTTTGATGCTTCAGAGCATGTGATGCTCTTCTAGAGGACCTGAGTTGGTTCCCAACTCATCAGTCAGTTCCCAGTAGCCCTTAAGTCCACTTGAGTTTAGGGTACCACTAAGACTGACCCAGAGTGCACAGCCTGGAAGGCATATCTGCATGCATACCCAAACACATATACACACATGCACAGCATGTGCGCACATTCATACACATGTACAAAATACACACACACACACATGTGCATCTCACACATACATGCCCACACAGGCACACATGTACATCACAGACATGCAATCGCATGTGCATGCACATATTCGTATGCACACTCACACACTCATACATATATACACTTCTGTACACACATTCATACATATATGCACACAGCATGCACACACATACACATACATATGTTTATGAACACTCATTCACACTCATACACATGCATGTACACAGGCCAGAACTCTGCCAGTTACAGATAAATGTAGGAGAAGGAAAATCTCTCCCATTTCAACATCTTGCACAAATTCTGGTACAATGGGTCATCAATCAAGAATGAATGAATGAGTGAATAAATGAACACATTTTAATTATTTCCTGTTATGTTTTTGCTGGAAACCCCCTGAGACAAAGACCAAAATACAGGTGGTTCATTTGGGAAATGCTGTCATGAAATAGTGGTGAGGAGGGAGGGAAGGAGAGAGGGAGGGAGAGAGGGAGGGAGAGAGGGAGGGAGGGAGGAGGACAGAGAGGGGAAAGAATGTCATTCAAAATGTTTTAGTAATCGGGACTACTGAGGAAAACTGAGGTCCCCATGAACAGGGAGTTTCTAGGAGATGGTGAGACCTAGACGTGCAGGGCATTATCTCCTCAGTGCTGCTGGCTTGCCTGTGCGGCAGCAAAGCACACTCCCCCCCGCCACAGATGGCCTCAGACAGAGGGTCGCAGGTGCTGGCAATAGGGAGCCATCAGCCTTTCCAGAAACTGGGGGGAGGGGACTATGCCAGTGGGCCAGCAACAGATCTGAAGAGCACATCTGACTTTGAGAAGACAGCAAATGAGACCAGGTGCTAAGTCCAGGGTTCAGAGAACAACACCAAAAGGTGATTACTGGAATCAGCTTTGGTTCTATTCTTTCACTAATAAACCTTAATAACCCGCACCCTTGCCTTCATTTTACTCTTAGGGTAAACAGAGCTCATTACCGTTATCTGGATACCCACCTCAATTCCACAGCTAGCTAACATTCAGAAAAGAGAGCCACTTCCTAATCCAAGCCACCCTCAAAGGCTGGCATTTCTTCACGCCCCCCTCTTTACCATTTCCAAAATGTTCTTGGCCACACCTTGGTCAGACCTGGTTGGAGACTCAGTAAAGATTGGGGAGAGAAGGAGGTCATATACTACTGAGCTCAGTCCTGCACATATTTGAAAGTGGAGACTCACTCATGCATGACCTTTCTTGTCCTGTGAGCCACTGGCCATCACTATGCCTGGCCACACGTTTGCAGAGGAGAGAAGCAGGAGCCCCTTTGTTTGCTTTTATCAAACCACAGTCACGGAAAGTCTGCTCAGAACAAAGATGTTGTGTGTATCCTTCACCAGACACGTGGTCCTCGGAAGAAAAAGTACATTTAGTGGTGGGATAGGAATAAACAGAATTAAAAGATGTGCCCTTCCCCCGCCCCACCCCCAGCAAATACCATGCCTCTCTGGCTCCTTACAGAAGCGTTCTCAGAATAGGTAACATATACAGTGTGTGGGAGTAGGAGTATTTCTAGAGCTAAACATTAAAACAAAGGCAACCTAGGACTGGTTAATTCTTCAGATAAGACAAACATAAAAGGTGCATGGATGTGTGCTAAAGTGTAAGAGAGGAAGCAAGGCACATTAGAACCAAGAGCGAATAATGTGTTATTATCAACAGCCCTGTGGCTTTGATGGGCAAAGGCTTTTATACACACGCTGTATTGATAGGTGTTTCAACCAGCAGTAAAAAACCATTCTTGACACTCATCTATAGGGAGAAATATCCATGTACTCTTGGCTGTAGGACCAATTAGCCCGTGAGAGTGTCAGGGTGGGGGGACAGAATATAAATGCAGGAGGCATCCGCACTTGATTACTCTAATGAAATGTCCATTGATCCTATAGATTAATGTGAGAGGGACAGCAGCTGCAGAGTGGCTAACACCTCCAGGTCTGCAGCTGTGTGTGTGTGTGTGTGTGTGTGTGTGTGTGCATGTGTGTGTATGTGTGAGTGTGCACGTGTGTGTGCATGTGTGTGTGTGTGTGTGTGTGTGTGTGTGTGTGTGTGTGTGCATGTGTGTGAACACACCTCATGAGGCAAAGATCAAATTGGAAGAGAAGAGTGTGTGTTTGGGTAAGACTGACTGCATTGGACAGAAAGGGTCTAGCTTCTTTGGAGAATATCGAGAGAGGCAGCGGAGAGAGTCAGAGACAGAGAGAGACAGAGACAGAGATCCGGATGGACTGGGCTGACAGCCCAACTTCCCTCCCTTTTCCCCTCCATCTCCTCTTCCCACCCTATTTGACTTTGCTGCAAGGGGACAGAGAGCTCACAGGTCACCTAGTTTTTGTTCCATTAATTTCATTCTGCCTTTAATCACCCAGAGCAAATGTGGAGTTCAAAGATGGCTCTTTGCCAACTCCCTGGTGCCTACCCTCAACCCAGAGCTGACATTCTGCCCTGTGTTCGAGCCCATACTGTGCGTTTAGTAAATGCACCAACCTAAGTGATTCACTCCCCCATGGTCTCAGCACCAACTGCCCCTGTGCAATCACTGGAGCATGACTCTTTTCTCCCTGAACTCAGCAGCGATTTAAATTCTAGATCCCTAGAGCAAGAGTATCCCTTCATCACCAAGTAAAGGGCTTCCCCCACCCCTATCCACACACCCCTTTTCTCCACCCTTGCTCTAGGATCTTCTTTGCAAACACTCTTACAGACTTGTAACAGAAGAGCTGAGAGCCTCCAGAGCTTTACCTAGAATTACAAAAACATCATTTACGTAACATCCGCACAAGCTCCACCCGATTCATAAAGATGTCTACTTATAGAAAGCAATGTAGCAAAAGACCGCCAACAGGCAAATGGATAATATGTAATATTGTTTCATGATGCATATATGCAATGAAATTTTATCCAGGATGTGCAAACCCTGGCTTCTAGTGTCTGTGTATGTATATGTGTGTGGCTATGAAGGTCAGGAAACTAGAAAGGAACCCAAGAGGAAGGGGATGGACAGCTTTATAGGATGGATGTTGTAACAGTAACAGAACAAATGTGAGATGAGATTAGAAGGGGAACCGAGAGTGGAAAGACACAAGGTAGATGCAAGAAGACAAGGAAGTGGAGGCAGCAAAGAACCAACCGAAGCTAAATACGTATGGAAATACCTTCAGGGGCCATCGAGATGGCTCAGCAAGTAAAGGTATTTACTGCCAAGACTGACAGCCTGAGTTCAGTCCCCACGACTCACAGCAGTAAAAAGAGAAAACCAACTTCGTGTGTACCCTCTTACCTCTCTCAGACATGCTGTGACAGCCACACAAACAAAGAAAATGTAATTTTCAAACTTTAAAAGTGAAAGTGTCAAAAGGAGCCCATTACTTTGTATGCTAACTTAAACATCAACTACAACCAGCAGTACATGGCCAAAATAAAGAAAACTCAATGAGATTTTTTGGAGACTTTTTGTCTCATATGTCTTTGAATGGACAATTTTTAACCTTACAAGTCTTTTATATATACACTGTTTATGCAAATACATTGGATATATTATTGTTTTTGTTTCTTTTTTCTGTTTCTGATCTGATTTTATGGGATTTCTCTGCATGTGTATATGTGTGTGTATGTATGTATGTGTATGTATTTCTGTATTTCTGGCAACATAATACATTACACTGCTTTTGTAAGCAAATAATACTCTTCAAAAATAAATAAAATAGAACAAATCATTTTTAAAGGAAAAAAAGAAAAGCCTAGGACCCAGGACAACCCTGGATCGGCAGGTGCCCAGTAACAGTGGAGCTTTTCTAAGAACCTTCAGACCTGCTGTGTCCATCCAGAAAGAACTCAGCTTCCAAGAGACAACTTAGAAGGTCATAGAACAAGGAAGAGAAAAGCCCCATAAGAAGCTCCCACTGGGATGTGGCACTCTGTAGGCCTGGAGTGCAGCAACATCGAAACAATATGAGCGAACAAACCTGTTAAGTACCTGCTGCATCTCCACAAAAGCTGTGTGCTGTCTGTACAGTTTGCTTATTGTGATGAGTGGTTTGTGAGGACTGGACAAGGCCACCTCTCCAACATCTGCCATATTTGCCACCAACCCAGTATGATCCAGTCCAAGGAATCATCTTCAGTGCTTAACTGTCACTTCCCAATTAATGATAAATACATAGTCACTGTTTCTGGAGACAAAGAAGTTTCAGTGTGTGGAATCCTCTACTACAAACACTACATGATTTTTGCATTTATAGTTGAATTTCAGTCAATGTTTTCAGTTTGGGGGAATAGTAAAGTCCTAACTTGAAAAGAAACAAAGTGAAGTGAAGAGGAAGAGAAAGGAGAAGAAGGAGCAGAAGAAAGATGAAGAAGAAGAAGAAGAAGAAGAAGAAGAAGAAGAAGAAGAAGAAGAAGAAGAAGAAGAAGAAGAAGAAGAAGAAGAAGAAGAAGAAGGAGAAGAAGAAGAAGAAGAAGAAGAAGAAGAAGAAGAAGAAGAAGAAGAAGAAGAAGAAGAAGAAGAAGAAGAAGAAGGAGGAGGAGGAGGAGGAGGAGAAGGAGAAGAAGAAGGAGGAGGAGGAGGAGGAGGAGAAGGAGAAGGAGAAGGAGAAGGAGAAGAAGGAGAAGGAGAAGGAGGAGAAGGAGAAGAAGGAGAAGGAGAAGGAGACGGAGACGGAGAAGGAGAGGGAGAGGGAGAGGGGGAGGGGGAGGGGGAGGGAGAGGGGGAGGGAGAGGGAGAAGGGGAGGGGGAGAGGGGAAGGGGAGGAGGAGGAAAGAAAACAAGGAAGAAAGGAGAAGAAAAGAAGGAAGAGGAGGAGGAAAACACCCAGAAAACCCAGTTTTCAAATCTTGACACAGGACTACTCTGAGTCTACAAAGAGGATGTGCATAGTCTATCAACAGTCAGCTGCTCACCCACCACAAACAAATGGAGTATGACAACCACAGACAGGGACCACAGCGTGGGTGGGAAAAGATGAAAGGGCTGCCTGCTTCCCTCTCTGGGGCCTTTGTCACTCATTCCCATGCCTTTGACCAATGGTGACCTCACCTCTCTGTTCTTTGCAGTTCATCTTAGGTTGAGTCCTTTATAGAGTGGGGTAGGGAAAACTACACACTACAGAGCAGGGAGAAAACCATCAAGTCCTGCTGGCAGCTGCAGAGCCATCAATGACCACTGGGAAAGGGGGTTGGCTTTCTTTAGGGAGTTGAGGGAGACAGTAATGTAACCTAAGCATATTGTATGAAATTATCAAGGAATAAATTAAACGTCTTAACTTTATTAAAGAGAGAGAGAGAAAGGAGAGAGGGAGGGAGGGAGGGAGGGAGGGAGGAGAAAGAGAGAGAGAGAGAGAGAGAGAGAGAGAGATCTGCCAAGCCCCTGGGAGTTTTTTCCCAGTCGGCCATGAACATCTCCTACTGAGGAATTGAATGTCCACAGACAATGAACCCCACCTGAGCCAGGAAGTCTGGACTCAGCAGGCTGGTACTCAAACCCACTTCCCTTTTATTTCCTCAGAGACCCCAGTGGCTAGTCAGAACACACTGGCCACTCTTTACTTTGTCTCTCTATAATACTAAGTTAAAGGCCAGCAGGAAAGGAGCCCTTTAGAGGAACAAGAAAAGGTTGATTGGCAAGGGTGCTGCTTGTCAGGCTACAGAATATCCAGCACCCTGGACATTTCACTTCAAAACAGCTCTGTCCAGTATCTGCTTGTTCCATCCACTATCATTATCCTGCTTTTCCACACAGTTAGACATTGATCTTAGACTGGGATGCTGTGGAGGCAGACAGAGAGGCACTTGCCAAAACTCTGCATGTACACTGAGCCTGACCGGTAGGCACCTGATTTCAAGACATGGTCTTCTGATTTCCAGTTTCCCAAAATCTCCTTCACCTGTTGGCACCATGCAAGTCCATATTTTAAGGAGTGCGGGTCCAACATTTTATTTTATTGAGAAGCTACAGAACTCTAACTGGCGGTTCAATAAATTGTATTACATCCCCCTCGCACCGAGTGCCCTACACGCTCTGGCTTTTCCATGTGTAATTGCAAGCTGTTATTAGCCCTGAGCCGTGTCCGTTACTGGCCACACTCTTGCTGAGCGGTCAATTTTTTCCCCTGCCATTTCCTTTGCTCACACCATGCTGACCACGTTGGCCAGAGGCGGCCCGGGGTTTATAGTGCAGCATTGATTTTTCTTTTCTCTCAATACTGACAGAATCATAGATCCAAGGCAAATAAAGAAATGCATTCTGGGGTGATGAAATGTCTTTCATTCAGGCTGGATTGAATCAAAGCCCATCACAAAAATGGAGGGCTCTGAAATGCTAGGGAAGCTCATGCCTCAAATTGTAGAAAAATAAATTTTATGTTTCCCCCACTTCGCTCTGGATTTGTAAATCGCTGGGGACACAGACAGTCAAGCTGGTGACCAAAGTTGGGTAGTAGTAACACTGTGGACAAAGGGTCGCTGTGACCACCTTTATGAATGAGTTTTTCTTGTAATTTGGTTTTAAGGAATATGTGTTTATTAGCTTAAGTAGCACACAGAGAGAGACACCTGCAGAAGTGTCCTTTCTACAAAAATTTGACTGAGACTCCATCTTTACTAAGAAACACAAGGGCAACACACCCAGATATGAAATTCCAACTGCTCCCTGTTAGAGGGGCAGCAACAGCTGGCCTAAAAACATGAAGGAAATCTTCATTCAAACAAATGGCAGCAGTTGACATGCAGTGCTGTGTAAATATGACCCACAGTAATTAATTTGGTGATAACTCTAACTTGTTGGTAGAGATTAATCCACATTTGATCTTCAGCACACATGAGAGCTCATATTCACAGAGACATAGAATACCTAATAAAGATTTCTGATACAGGAAGTCTGGATAAAAACTTCCTGGGCTTTCATCCTTGTTCTCTATTAACAAAAAAAGCATTATCTTGTGTGTGCCTCTCTTGGCCTTTCTTTTCTCATTCTGAAAATAAGAAATAGAAACAATAACCATGCTTTTGATGGTCCGGTGGGTTGCTGCCTGTCAGTAGCTGGTGTGGAGACTGGGGCATTCTGTGTGCCATGTATCATAAACAGAGAAGCACCATTAAGAACATAAGTATTAAAATACATCACTCAACAGCATGGCCGCCTGCCCCCTGAGGACTATTGTCTAGAGGCATTCTACACATAGCTGTTTCTGGGAAAGACACTTGTGTTATAATTATTACCATTCATTGTAACCATACAGTTTAGAAATGAACCTTTATGAGCGTGATCAAAAATGACGTGTGTACATTTGCATGTGTAAACAAAGGTATGTATTATAAGCGTCTGCAGGAACGGTTTGTACTCACCCTTCTGCCTAGAAAATGACTCATTTCCTATGCCCCAATTTTGGGACCATTCAAAACTCAGGTATGCATCTATCTGTTTTTCAGAATAACCAAAAGACAATTCAAAATAATGTGTCATTAATATGTAATTGAGAATGAAAGCTGAGGTCCTGGGTTATATCTCAGCACAGAAGAGAAAGACATGGAGAGGGAAGAGAAAGTACTTTAGTTAGGGCTTCTATTGCTGTGATAAAGAACATGACCAAAAGCAACATGGGGAGAAGAGCATTTATTTGGCTTTCACATCCTGAGTCAAAATCCATAGAGGAAAGCCAAGGTAGGAACACAAGGCAGGAAACTAGAGGCCAAGGACTGACGCAAATGCCATTGGGGAATGCTGCTCAATGCTTGCTCTCCGTGCCTTACTCAGCCTAACTTCTTATACAACCTAAACGTCCTGCTCAGGGATGGTGCTACCACCCTGAGTCCTCCTGCAATAATTATAAATCTCAAAGTTAACCTTAGACATGCCTAAGGGAGGGAAATCTAATGGAGACATCTTATCAACTGATAACTGCAGCTGTGTCAAATTGACATAAATAAATATGAAATTCTCAAGAAAATGGATGCATCTAGAGAATATCATCCTGAGTGAGGTAACCCAGTCACAAAAGAACAGACATAATATGCAGTCACTGATAATGGGATACTAACCCCAGAAAGCTCTGAACACCCCAGAAACAACTCACAGACTGTGTGAAGTTCAAGGGGAAAAAAAAGTAGGTCAGCTTTTCTCCCTGCATACACATTAGCTCAGCTACATTGCTTTGTGGGATTGTGTTGCTTTGGCTGTGATCTGAGAATGGTACCTTTATTTCATGTTTGTGGACCAAGATCTTACTTTCAAGACAACAACTATGCTTTTCAAAAAAAAAAAGAAATTATATATATATATATATATATATATATATATATATATATATATATATATAATGTGTGTATATGTTTTATGGTATATGTGTACATGAGAACAAATGCTCTGAGAGTCTAGAAGAGTGTATCATATTTGTTGGAGCTGGAGTTGTAAGCAATTGTGAGTCTGAGTCGAGTTCTGGAAGCTGAACTTGGGTTTTCTGCAAGAACAGTATAGCCCCTATCCAATTTCTTTAAATGTCATAAAAAAAAAAAAACTCTACCTAAAAAAAAATTATATTAAACTATAGTTTTAAAAAACACCCAAGCAATAACATAAATATATTAGTATACTTTTATGCAAAAATGCTTAAAATTTGTACATTTATCTTTGTTTTTTAAATAAAGTTCTTCAATAAAAATATTATAAATAAATAAATAAGTAAATAAATAAATAAATAAATAAATAATCTCAACAGTGAAGGGAAGGTCAATGCAAGTGAAAGCCCCAAAGAATATGTTAATATTAAACAATTTATATAACCCACCAAATCCAGGTTCCCCAAACTTGAAAATATTATAAGTATAGCTAATAAGCTTGACTTAACTAAAGTCACGAGGTGATGCCAAGTAGTACAGGATGTCATTCATATCTCAACACCTCTCTGCATCCCCAAAATTTTGGGATGATGCCTAGAAGTTCACACATCTCTAGTGTCTCCCGTGTAAAATGCATTCATCTGAATGTCAGTCATCCCAAACCATGAGGATCTGATTAAAATCTTCCACAAAAAAATAAAGCACAGTTTTTTTTTTTCTGGTGTAAATGACTCCAGCTAATAACTAGCTCCAGTCCTGTGCATATTCAAGCTTAACATGCTCAAATGTATCTATAATCGGAAATATAAGGCCTTACTTGGAAACTAGGGACAGCCTCTGTGGTTGTCTGTGCATCAGAAACTGGAGTACAGGAACCCATGGGACAGGCAAAGCTATGAAAATCAGATATGCTGGCATCTCTGGCCTGTACCCTCTAAGGAAAGAAACGAGAGTGAGGCTTTTCTTCTTGGCTGTTAACTCATTCTCTGCCTCAGATTGTTCCCAGAAAAATTCCTGTCTTTATTTTGATTTTCAAATCTTCCAAGAACATCTCTTCCTGGGTCTCTTTACACTCAAGCTTGTTTTTGGACAGTTTTTGTTTGGTTTTTTTGTTTGTTTGTTTGTTTGTTTGTTGCTTCATTAATAATACTTTGGAGTTTTTTTGCTATAATAAATAAGATGGTAAAAAAAATATCTAAATGTAGAAAATATTTCTAGACTTAAAATCATGGATCAAATATTACAGGGTTTTCTAACTTTTTAACAGAATATTCTTAGTAATTATTTGAGAATGTCATATATATATATATATATATATATATATATATATATATATACATACATACATATATATGTAATGTGTTTTGTTCATATATACGCCCCTTCCTTTCCCAGAATTCCTCTAAGAGCCACCTCCTATTTTTTTACTCCCTCCCAAGTTCATGCCTCTCAACTTTCTATTATCCCTTTTTATTGTGTTTTATTATTTTTATATTCATTCCATTTGTGTTGCTCATGTGCTTATGGATATGAAACCACGCCCTTAAAGAAAACTTAATCTCCACCACCCCAGAAGCCAGCAACTGCCAATGGCTCCTCAGCTAGTAGTTTAAATGGCTCTTTCTAGTTTTCTGCATTTGTGCAGAAGTCCCTCTTTTGAGTATCTGACTTTCTTCATATGGTATCATCCCAATGACTAAGCCAGTTGTAAGAATAAGTGATAAGACCTTCAAACTTCTAATATATATAAAATATGCCCAATGCTCTGCCTAATGTGAATCTAGCTGATTCAGGAAAGTCATTCCTCACACAAAGCATATACATCAAGTTAGTGTGTTTCTTAATCCCAGACTCCCCTGTGCTTACATTGCTAATGAAAAGTAGGCATTTACAATCACTTGAACCAAAAACTACTCAGTTCTACTCTTGAGTCTGGGAGAATTTAAATTCAGTAAGCACTTGCAAGCTTGTGTGAGCCTCAGGGTATTCTTCATTGCCATTCTTGGCCTTATGGGGAAGCACAAAAAAAATTTCAAAATTCAGGCAGTAGGGAAAGGCTATGACAGGGATGGACAAGAGTGTGAGGGTCTCAAACATCCATTTCATCTGAAGGGTGACACAAAGACCTGAAAATGCCTCCCTGCCATATCTGAGCTGAACTTTGAAGGCAGGATGAAGAAGCTGAAGCCAATGCCGCAGCATCAGGAAGGACAAGGAGGACCAACAGTCTGATGGATGTGCTTTTCCCATTCAAGGCATGCATGCCTTAGATGGCCTCTGAGATAAGAAGAAGGAAATTCAAAAACATGAAAATGTTGGGAGGAGAGTATCTCTGGGAGAAAGAGCCACATGCCATGTGCTTTCTCCCCAGAAAGACTGAACAAGAGCCTACAGTTGAAACCATTTCCATGAATGGTTACTTACTAAGAGGCCAGAAACTCAAGATTACCACATGGTTTTGGCCCCAGACACTTGCTCAGCGGGCTCCTAGAATTCTGGTAATGAACAACTGAGCATCTGGAAGAGAAGGTCAATCTGGGGCTCTGAGGATGGTCCAGCCTCAGCTTCCACTTACCTAGGTGGCTAGAGAGAGAAATCAAGGAAGGAGAATGAGGTAGAGGGAGATGAAGTTGGCTTTGGGGAGGAGAGAAAGGCAAGGGCAGTCTAAGGCTATAAAGACAACAAAAATTCAGCCTGAAAACTCTTTCGACAGGATCTTCGGAGGTGATCTGATAGCACCCAGTTATCATTCACCTTTATTCAAATCAGTTCTGATTTGCTGGGACATCAGCTGTCTGAACAGATAGGTGACTTCGCCAATGGATCCCTGCTTATCATTCTCTCTGGCTAAATTACTAAATTTAACAAAATGACAGAAGAAACTTTGGAAATTTGGTGAGGGGAGATGTCTGAATAGAGTCATAGGTATCAAAGAAGGTTGGTCAGAACACAGTGTTCAGAACACAGTGTGTGTGTGTGTGTGTGTGTGTGTGTGTGTGTGTGTGTTTGAGAGAGTGTGTGAGTGTGAATATTTGTGTGAGCATGTGAATGTGTGCATGACTGTATATGAGTGTGTATGTGTGTGTGTGTGTGTGTGTGTGTGTGTGTGTAGCCATACAGAACATTTTCTGTCTCTTCAGGAAGCTTTCAACTCCTCTCTAAAGAGTCAATTTTTCAAAAACTGAATCATTCCTAAAACTAATGATGGGTCATCATTAATATGGTCACTGCAACCTAAATATTTGGAAAAAGATGAATATAAAATTTAATTGCACACCAGTATTCTTATAGTAGGCTCTTTTAGAAACATTGGGAGGTAAAATTGCCTAACTGTTACCCCAAATCTGAAGGAGAGACATACCCAGCTTTGGGTAGATTTGCTGAATCATAACAGGCTGTCTTCTCTCCCTAAGAAGATAAGGGAACATTTAAGACAAGAGCATTTAAAGCCATCATCTGGAATAAAGAATTTCACACACCAGCACACTCATAGTGCACATAGTGTGTTCAGTGCTGTGTCCCCAGTGTTGGTAAGCATGCGTGGCATAGCAGAGCTTCCAATACATATGTGCTGAGTGAGAAATGATGTGATGAATTAATAGATGAATAGATAAAAGGGAAGGACGCCTTGCTTCTGACGAACTTCCTCAAACCAAACCCTCCGAACCCCACATCACTAGTATGATGCTCTTGACAAATCTCTCCAGACCCTGTTGGTATCATCTGCTTGCAATCCTCTTCCTGGATTTCATTCTGGCTGACTCCTCCTCATCAGGTTTCAGTCGATTACTACATCCTCAGAGTAGCCATCCATGACCACTTTGTGTTAGAGAGAAAGATACTGTCTCAGAAGGGGATACCAAATACCTCCTTTATCTTCTCCAGAGTGATTATTATGTTCATGAAATACATTTATATCATGTGTTCATGTCTGATTACTGCCTTGACAAATACCATAATTTTAATGGCTTAAATATAACACAGGTCATACCTTAGTTTTGTAGTTCAGAAATTTGATCTAAGTCTAACTATAATCAACTCAGTGTGTCTGTGAGGCTCAGATCCTTTCTGGGGACTCTCTTGGAGATTTCATTCCAGAACCTTCTGTATCTTTTAGGACCTGCTACAGTCTTAGGCATGTGATCCATATCTCAAACACCAAAATGAATGGTGTTTCATTTCTCTGCTCCTTCTTTCATGGTAGCATCTCCCTCTTGCCCCATCCAAGAAGAATTCTTACTTTAAGGCTATCTGTAATTAGACTGGCTTCATCTTGATCCTCTGGGATAATATCATCTCAGAGGAACTAGAAAGGAATATAAGAGCCAGGGGATTCGAAAGAGAGCTGTGAAATCCTGTCGTCTGGTCAACCCTGGCAGTCATAACATAAACTCACAGCAGCTGTGGCTATCTTGATAGGATCAAGCCAGCCTTAATTCCAGCATGAGTAAGAGGAATGTTACCAAGGCCCCACTCCAGCTGAGGTGTTACTAGCAATTAATGGCCACTGGAGGATGAAGTGAAGATGGGAGAGGAGATAGCCACTGGCAGGTTGCCCGTGCCACAGTGCGACTCCATACCCATGTGCTCTCACTAGCACCAACTGGGTTCAGTGGATTCTTTTTTTAAGTAGAAATGAAGTAAGGAGGAAGGGGGGATTGGGGGAATTTTGAGGCAGGAACAGAAAGTGGATATTATCAAAATACGTTACATACACGTGCAAAATCTTCAAAGAATAAACAAAAATAAATTCTAGAAGTTCCTTAACATAATCAAACACACTTGCAAAGTCTCTTAAGACCATAAGGATCATGTTAACAAGCCTAGAAATTAGGAGATAGATTAGAGGGTAGCATTAGCCACCTACTTATCACATATTATGGTGATTTATTATTGAGTAATCTGCTGTCAATTTTCCACAGGTTGAAAACTGGGTGGCAGCCAGGACTTTGTCTCATATGTGACTAGCACCTAGAACAGCTGCAGGTGTATGTGGCCACTTGGGAATGTTTGGGGAGAAAGTGAACACAGAACAGGATGCTTGTTCTGATCTTTTGCTGTGCTGTGATCCCTGACTAGCTATAACATATTTCTGCTTCACCAAAAAAAAAAAAAAAAAAAAAAAAAAAAATGAAAAACGTTCTTTATAAACTGACCACAATGCTGCATTATAATTCTCCAAGACCCAAATCAGGGTAAGGGCATTTTAATTAAAGATACACAGAATAAAAGATAAGAGAATTAGAAAATTCTGCTTAAGAAACAGGTCTATATCACACACTCCCTCCTATCAAGGGTCAGGGATCAGTGCAGAAGAGGGGACAGAAATGCTGTTAATAACCAGAGATAATAGATGAGTACAAACAAATGGTGTTGTCAGTACCTAGCAGAGCAGATACATATACAAACTCACAACAGTTGTGCAAACTCAAGCCTGACAAAATTCCAGTGTGGAAGAAGGAGAGACTGGCAATTGGTGGCTCCCGGGAGAGGGAGCGTCAGTCTCCCTTAAGAGCTGACCACACTCCAGCAGCAGGACACACATCCAGGAGCAGGAGCAGCACCAACTGTATTTGATGAGCTACAAAATAAAGAGCAAATAGAAAGGACACCCAGTTGAGTGGGTTGAGAATGGGAGATGTGGCTCGAGCAATGGATGCGGTCAAAATACACTGAACTCGTTACAATGAGCATAAAGTACATGTAAAACAGGATGTAACCTGGAATTAGTCAAAGTTTTCTTGGTCTGTAAAGATTAAGCATAATGGTTTTTTCTTTCCTTTTTTTCTTTTCTTGAACTTCATATTGTCTGTGAGTTGTTTCTGGGATGTTCAGAGCTTTCTGGGGTTAGTATTCAATTATCAGTGACTGCATATTGTCTGTTCTTTTGTGACTGGGTTATTCTACTCAGGATGATACTCGCTAGATGCATCCATTTTCTTAAGACTTTCATAAAGTCATTGTTTCTGATAGCTGAGTAGTACTCCATTGTGTAAATGTACCACAATTTTTGTATCCATTCATCTACTGAAGGACATCTGGGTTCTTTCCAGCTTCTGGCTATTATAAATAGAGCCGCTATGAATATTGTGGTGCATGTGTCTTTGTTGTATGTTGGAGCTTCTCTGGGGTATATGCCCAGAAGTGGAATAACTGGGTCTTCAGGTATTATTATGTCCAATTTCCTGAGGAATCTCCAGACTGATTTCCAGAGTGGTTTTACCAGTTTACAACCCCACCAACAATGGAGAAGTGTTCCTCTTTCTCCACATCCTTGCCAGAATCTGCTGTCATCTAAATTTTTGATCTTGGCCAATCTGACTGGTGTGAGGTGGAATCTCAGGGTTGTTTTGATTTGCATTTTGCTAATGGCTAATGATGTCGAGCACTTCCATAGATGCTTCTCAGCCATTCGATCTTCCTCAGTTGAGAACTTTTTGTTTTGCTCTGTACCCCATTTTTAATAGGGTTGTTTTGGTTCTCTGGTGTCTAGCTTCTTGAGTTCTTTGTATACCTTGGATATTAGGTCTCTATCTGATGTGGGGTTGGTAAAGATCTTTTCCCACTCTGTTGGCTGCCGTTTTGTTTTCTTGACAGTGTCCTTAGCCTTACAGAAACTTTGCATTCTCATTAAGTACCATTT
Organism: Micromys minutus; assembly: GCF_963924665.1. NCBI lineage: Eukaryota > Metazoa > Chordata > Mammalia > Rodentia > Muridae > Micromys > Micromys minutus. The sequence continues at coordinate 8,268,121 of NC_137956.1, forward strand.
GTCAATCTTTTACCTTAGAGCATGAGCCATTGGTGTTCTGTTCAGGAAATTTTCTCCTGTGCCTATGTGTTCTAAGGTTTTCCCTACTTTCTCATCTAATAATTTCAGTGTACCTGGTTTAATGTGGAGATCTTTCATACAAGGAAATAAGAAAGGATCTTTTGAGTGTTAAGTGATCCTTCCCAGATCCGATGATAGACTCCTCCCCAGTTTTTGAAAATGTATTGTCTCCATAGCTGATTCCTTCCCATGCCTTTCCAGACATCATAATCCCTTGATTATAAGGATGAGCTAATTTATAACACATGAGTAAACATTTTGGTGTTTAACTCATGAAAGGTTTATTTGTTACTGTCCCATCTTGGCAATTTATCTGGGCCATTTGCTCCATAGAGTGACTTAAAGACACAGGGTGATGGAGCCTCCAGGTCTTACACCTGTATTGTCAGATCACATGACCTCCCCTATAGATACAACACTGGGAGAAAATGCTGGGTGGTCTGACCGGGCAATGGAAATGCTTTGACTATGGAGTGGAATGTACCCATTCTCCTCTTGACTCACTAGCCAGAACTGGTCACATGACCCCATCCACTAGAGGGGGCTGAGGAAGCAAAAACTTCCCAAGAAGCAGGAAAAGCACGTTATGGATAAATCTTTTCTACATCTAAAGTCCTTTAAAACTACAGTCTCAGTAATACATCCAAGACACAAGGCTCTGAGTGTGGGTCCTAGATATCTTAAGAATTGGCTTTGCCTGCAGAGACTTGATGGTTCCAGAGTGGAAGAATACCCAGGAGGCACCCACCCTCTCATAGGAGAAGGGGAGGGGAGGAGAGGGGCGGAACTGTATGGGGGGGATGGTGGGAGGCAGCTATTGGGATGTAAAGTGAATAAATAAGTAAATTAATGAAAAGGGAGTCAGGTTTGAGAACATGTATTTATGTTATTAATTCTTTATTATCTCATGCTTTTATTATTTTATCTCCATTACGCATGTTCTCTGGGGATAAAAGCCATAACTTAATTTTAACTCAGAAAATGTTTACTGGTTAAACCCAGTGGATTAGAGTCTGTTAAATCTTGAGCCTGAGCACAGAACCAGAACATAAGTCTGGTGTTTACAAATGTGGGCATGGGTAAGTCACTGGCAAAATTTATTTTAATTGAGATATAACATACATGTCAAACGGTTCAGTGGTTTTCAGTACACTCACCAATATTGTACAGTACTACCAACCCCCAGGATGTTTCCTTCTTTCCAAAGAGAAGCTCTATATTCATCCTAATGAGCCACCTCCATCTTCCTGACCACTAATCTGTCTTCTTTCTGTCTCTGCGAATGTGCTTATTCTAAACAATTCAAATGTAGTCATATAGTATGTGCCTTTTGTGTCTCCCTTCTCTCTCTTACTACAATGCTTTCAAAGTTTATCCATGCTGAAACTTAAATCAATACTTATTTATTGCTAAACATGATCCCACTATATACCTCATTTTGTTTAGCCATTAATTCATCAATTACTGTTTGGGTTGCTTCCATCTGAGGGATGTCAGAGGCAACACAGTTGCAAACCTGCAAGTACCAGTACTTGTGAATATGTTTCCAGTCCTCTAAGACCTATACCTAAGAAGGGACATGCTGGATGACATCTGCTTTACAGAACTTGGTCAAGTTCACTTACCACGATATTATAAGAAAATAATGTATGGGGAGGGGACGATATACTAAAGATCAAGTATAAATTATTTAATTTATAAAGACCGGGAAGACGGCTTGGTCAGTAAAGTGCTTGCCATACAAGGATAGAGACCTGAATTGGACCTCCAGAAGTCATGTGTTTTTTTAAAAAGGGGGGGATGTGTGGTGCACATTTGTAACCTTGGCGCTGGAGAGTCAGTGACTGGGAGATATGTGGGGCTCACTAGTCAGCCTAGTTTAATGGGTGAGTTCCAGACAATGTGAGACCTTGTCTTGAAACATTAAAGTTGGGAGGGGATACATTGGGGGAGATAGAGAACAGAGTTGGGGGAATAAATGGGAGTATGGATATAAACATGTTTCATTGTTTACATGTGTAAAATTCATAGAAACATAGAAAATATAAAGGCAAAAAGATGTATAATTTATAAAGATTGATACCCAAGGTTACCCTCTGACCACCACACAAGTGTACACATGACACCATGCACATTAAACACATGCGCGCGCACACACACACACACACACACACACACACACTCACACCACATGGTCACACCAATTAAAACAAGAATAGTACTTTACCCATACAAAAACTGAGTAAGCCCTAGATAGCACTGAGCTTCAAAAGCAAGAAACAAAACATTTCACACACAGTAGGTACTCAAGAAACACAACCTCACTGACTGATTTCTGTAATTATCAAGCAAGAAAAGAAACAAATCACTAAGTGGTGTTGATGATCCTGAGCATTGTCTCCTGACAAGCAAAAGAAAAGCACCAGGGAGGATCATGAATCTGTGTTTGATTTATTTTCCTGAAACACAGCAGTGAATGCTTTCCTGAAATGAAATAAATTTACCTGTGTCTTTCAGGGTTTCCATACTGGCAGCCTAGCTCCTGAAACAGGCTCGGGTGTGAACAGCCTGTTAGCTACAGCGATGGTGTCCACTGGGCAGTGTTTGGGAAGGCTACACCCTTCCAGATGTACTCTGTCAATCCCCTTCCTTTGCAAGTGTTAAATATGGAGTCGCATCCCTCCCCAGCAACCCCAAGGAGGAAGCAGCAATTTTTTCTTCACCAACCCACAAATTGGTATCCATTCATAGGAGACATGTCGCTGCTGTTTCGGCAGCGTGCTCGTTCAGGTGTTCTGTCTAAATTGAGACTTTTAGGCACTAATAATAATTAACTACTTTCTTAGCAATGAAAAAAGTCTTAAATGCCTATTTACTTAATGGTCCCCTAGGGTGTCTTTGTTTTGAATGGGATAAAAAAAAATCTTAGCTGCAAAATAAGCAGGTGATTCTAATCAATAAAGCCAGAGGACTGTATTGATTACAAGAACTCCATTCTTTAGTCATTAACCCTGTGAATTCTCCACCAAAGCTGGGGAGGACTATTTCTATCTGTTAGGTCATAAGCTCATTCAGAAACTAGAATCTCATTTTATTCTTTTGCCCATTCGGTCTACACGGCCCACTTCAAGGAATCCATCCCACAGACAGGCAGGTGACCCCACTCACCCTCTCCTTAGAGCTTTGGATCTTGCTCCCTCCTGATGATGATAGGTTTCAGGGTAGGAAGCAGAGCTCAGCCTGGTCTTTCTTTTGCATAGGTAAAGCTCCAAAGCTCCTGTTGGTGTAGCCAAAACTTCTGCACTACAAAGGATTAAACATAGTGTTGACTTGATTAATGAAAAGTAGTAGTTAAAGCTATGTGATCTGTGGCATGTGCCTGTAATAGTCTGGTCCTCTGAACTACCTAGGTGCACAAAACTTATGGCCATCGATACATAATGAACTAAAAGCAGGTTCTACTCATTGTTTTTCTCTGAAATCCCAATTCAAGTGTGGTTAGGGATTCTGGGTTCAGGTCTGACTTTCTCTCTAACCCAGGCCTTTCCTCCTTCATGCTTACATCTTCACCTATAACTGATTTCATTTTGACCAGGGTCTAGTGGTTTAGTGAAAATATCTCTCACTGGGGGGGGGGGGTGAGACAGCTTAAGATTTGTAGGTCTTAAGTTGTATGTAACTTACAACACTCCTCTGCACTTTAGCGTACCCCCTTCCAAGCCTCAGAAATCACCCTGGAAGAGAATGAGTCATTGGAACAAGAGGTCAGGCAGAACCAGAGGAAAGCTGTATCTTCTGAACAGGACGAGGCAGCTACGCTCGTTAACTCGCTGTAGCTGTGGCTGGCGGCAGGAGATCTGCACCAGATCAAGCCAGTCAGCTCTCTAGTTCTGGAGAAGTAAGGGATTCGCAAGCCACACCTTTAACTGAGGAGCCGTGGTCTAAGGGTATGGCTCTTGGTAGGTCAGCCAGGAGCCAGTGGATGGCTTCATAGGCTGGACAATATGCAAAGCACAAATTGAAGTCTATTGTTCACTAATTATTTTAAATGGCACAAGATGGGAAATAGGGAAGGCAGAGGTGGAGCTGAGAGGAGTTAAAGTGGGAGGGGGCGCTAAGGATGAAAACCACCTGAATTAGAGGCCAGCTTCGTCTGCAGAAAAAGTTACAGGACAGCCATAGCTATGCAGAGAAACCCCACCCTGTCTCAAACAAACAAACAAAAAAGAAGATGAACATATAGTTAAAATAGTCTCAACATAAACAAAATTACATCACATATATTTTTCCAAATACAAACTTACCATATTGTTTTAAGCAGGGAACATTCTTGTTTAGAGCTAAGAAAGGCTGTCCACCAAATCCTAGAACCTAAAAAAATCAAGAGGAAAAAATCATAGAGGCCCAGAATGCCTTTGTCAAAGGGTTAAAAACAAAAGCTGAATGACAGAGATTATTTGCCAGAAATTAGATGAAGCAGAAAATAAGACACAGCAGCCAATTAGTTCAGATACTGGGAACAGAATATAATTAAACTGTGTCTTTTCTTTCTTGCCTGTTGATGTTTGTTGTCTTGATGAGTCTTCTAGGCTAGCCTGAGCTCCAAAATTTTGACAGCAATACTAGAAAGGACAATTGTAACAGATACTTACAGGATTAAGAGATTTCTGAGGATGTCACAAAGAGATCTGCAGTGAACCCTTTCCCTAGATGCCTGGCTCCAAACATCCCCTTCCCATCACTGCCTCACATAGCCTATCAGCTAACAAGTTGATGTACAGACTCTCAGCTTGGTCAAAATGCTCTTGAGGCTAGTTGACCTCAAGAAGCACAGAAAGTCCATATTTGACTACAGCATTTCTGCATCTTAAAAAGGATGGGGTGGGAGTGCACTGAAGAAAAGAGCCATGAGACATTTTCTCAGAAAACTGGCAATAGTTCTACCTCAAGACCCAGCTATAACAGTCCTAGACATATACCCAAAAGATGCTCCAACATTTCACAAAGGCACTTGCTCAACTATGTTTATACTTGTGTGTAATAGCCAGAAACTGAAAACAACCTAGCTGTTCCTCAACTGAAAAACAGATAAAGAAAATATGGTACATCTATGCAATGGAATACTATTAAAAGCTAAAACATCATGAATGGCAAATGGATGGAACTTGAGGTTATCATCCTGAGTGAGAAAACTGAGTCCCAAAAGGACATGCATAGTACAGACTTACTTGTAACTAGATATTAGACATAAAATACAGGTACCATGTTACATTCCACAGACCCAAAGAAACTAAACAAGAAAAAAAAGCACAATTGGGGAAGCTTGAATCTCACTTAGAATAAAATAGTCATGAGAGGCCAGTGTAGGGAGGGGGGAGGGGACTGGGGTTTCAGGATCAGGTATGGGAAAGACAGGAGAGATGGGCAGATGGTCATGAAAATGAATGAAAATCCACAACTGACAGGGGTGAGGAGTTGTAGGGCATATCCTGGAAGACCAACAGAGTCAACTAGCCTGGTCCCTTAGGACTCTCAGAGTCTGAACCACTAACCAAAGAACATACACAGGCTGGGCCTGGGGCTCCCTGCTCATGTGCAGCTTGGCCTTCATGTGGGTCTTGAACAATTGAGTCGGGAGCTATCCCAAAGGCTAGTGCCTGGACTGCCTTGTCTGGCCTCGGGAAAGAGAAAATGCCTAGCCTCACAAAGACATGAAATGCAGGGGGAGGGGTATAACCAGGGGACCGCCCCCCATCCACTCAGGGGAAAAGTGGAGTGGAGGGGGAACGTTTGTGGGAGGGAGTGACCTGGAGGGGGCAGTGTAAAGTAAGTGTAAAGTAAAATTAAATTTAAGAAAAGAAAATCCATGAGGAAGGAAACATGAACAATGAAAAGATTACCCCTCAGAAAAGTCATCACTGATTGCCGCCTTGAACCCCAAAACCAATGTGATAACTTTCATGCTTGCTCATCACCTAGAACTTTTTATTGTACATTTTGGCTATTACTTCATTAATACCACTATTAACAGCATCACCTCCCATTGTAGCCATCTACTCTACGATCATACCTCATGTTGGTCCCACAAATTAACACATTGGCTTCTCCATGAAGAACTAGCATTCCTTCCAGAAGCTGATTACAAATTTAAAATCCATTAAAGGAAAATTCCATTTATTAGAAACAAAAAAATACTATATATTCTCTATATATTCCATCCCAAATCAAGACAACCAAATTATTTTCTCAATAAAAAGATATACATATATATGTATGCATATATGAACACACATATAGATGATAGATAAATAGCTAAATGGATGGATGGATAGATAGATAGATAGATAGATAGATAGATAGATAGATAGATAGATAGATAGATGATAGATAGATAGATAGATAGATAGACAGACAGATAGATAGATAGATGTGAATACTACTCTAGTTTCATTTACATTGTCCTTATGTGATGGTTTGAATGAAGATGACTCCATAGTCTCTGGCATTTGAATGCTTGGGCCCCAGTTGGTGGCACCAAGTGGGTTTGGGGAGACTTAGGAGGTGTGGTCTTTTTGAGGAAAGTACAGCTCTTGGGGCAGACTTTGAGAGTTTAAACTCTAGTTCATTCTCTCTGCTTCTTGCTCACAGATAAAGATGTGAACTCCTAAGTTGCTGTTCCAGCCACCATGTCTGCTACTTCTGCCCTGCCATCATGGACTCTAACTCTCTTAGACTACGAGTTGAAATGTCTTCTTTCTTCTATAAGGTGCCTTGATCACAGCAATAGAAATATAACTAATACACTGTGATATAAAACAAAACGTTGACCAAAAGCAAATATCTTCACTGCAAAAATTATGCATTTTTCACATGGATAATACATAGCTGCCATCCATTTATTACCTGGAACACCACTAACAAAAGGTCTCAGCTACAGGTAGAAGAGGGTTCCTAACTGTTTACTCACCTTCTCGGTTAACTGCATGTGATCAGGAAGCAATTCTGTCCTGGGTTATTTCCATCTACAGAGCAAAACCCACAGACAAATATGCGGATCTTTTGATATTCTTTTGACCTTCCTGAGTCTCTGGGCTGACCTCATTCAAGCACAACAGCATATTTTACCTGGAGTGAAAACAGAACACGCAACGTTATGCTGCAGCACCTTGAGACATAAAGAATCAGCCATCTCTTTTTAATGAAGTAAATTATATTTTGCAAACAGCAGAGATCCAGGGACACAGGCCTGGTGAGACTTTGCTGCGAGTAGTTGGGGCACAGAGAGGGCTAGGACAGGCACACAGAAAACGCGGCCCCCCGGAATGGTTCAGGGGAGCAGGAACTCTGCCATAGGGACTCGGTTTACACCCAGAAGGCCCTTGCATGCTGACCAAATGCTCAGGCCATTTGCCACCAAGAACAGCAGAGATCCAAGGACACAGGCCAGGTACACGGGAGAGATAGGAACCAATCACTGACAACAAGACCACGTATAAGCACAGACAACAAGATGGCAAGAGGAAAGCAAAAGAACTTACCTAATGGAAACCAAGACAACCTGGCAACATCATAACCCAGCTCTCCCATCACAGCAAACATCAGAATGCCAAACACTCCAGGAAAAGAAGACTCAGACCTGAAATCATACCTCAAGATGATGATGGAGATCTTTAAACAAGAGCAAGAGAAAAAAGCATAAAGAAATAGAAGCTTTTAAAGAAGAAACACGAAAAACACTCAAAGAAATCAAAGAACTGGAGGAAAACAGAACCAAAGAGACCAAGGAATTGAAGAAGGAATTTAGAAAGGAAATGCAAACAAGAAAACACTAAAAGAGACGACCCTGGAGGTAGAAAAGGTAAAAAAATTATCAGGAGTCACAGATGCAAGCATCTCCAACAGACTATGAGGAATGGAAGAGAGAATCTCAGGGGCCGAAGACAACATGGAAAAAATAGACAAAACAGTCAAAGAAGATGCAAAAGCCAAAAAGCTCCTAACTCAAAATGTCCAGGAGATCCAGGACACAATAAGAAGACCAAACCTAAGAATAATAGGAATAGAAGAGGGCGAAGAATATCAACTAAGGCACAGTAAATATCTTCAACAAAATTGTAGAAGAAAACTTCCCTACCCTTAAGAATGAGATGACCATGAGCATAAAAGAAGCCTACTGAACTCCAAATAAAGTGGGCCAGAAATGAAATTCCTCCTGACACATAATAGTCAAAATTCCAAGTGTGCAAAGCAAAGAAAGAATACTAAAAGCAGTAGGGGAAAAAGGCCATGTAACATATAAAAGCAGACCAATCAGAATCACACCCGATTATTCAACAGAGACTATGAAAGCTAGAAGATACTGGACAGACATCATGCAGACCCTAAGAAAACACAAGTGTCAAGCCAAGCTGCTATACCCAGTAAAACTCTCAATCATCATAGATGGAGAGACCAAGATATTCCAGGACAAAATTAAATTTACGCAGTATGTGACCACAAACCCAGCACTATAACAAATTATAGGTGGAAAACTCAATACAAGGAGGGAAACTACATCCTAGTAAAAACAAGAAAATACCTAAGCAAGAAAACCAAAAGAAGAAAGAAACACAGGCACAATTCTACCTCTAAAAGCAATAATAGCAGGAAACAGCAACCACTATTCCTTAATATCTGTTAACATAAATGGACTCAATTCCCCAATAAAAAGACATATACTATCAGACTGGATGCATAAACATAATCCAGCATTTTGCTGCATACAGGAAACTAATAATCTCAGAGTAAAAGGTTGGGGAAAAAAACCTTCCAAGCAAACAGCCCCAAGAAACAAGCTGGGGTGGCCATTCTAATATCGAATAAAGCAGATTTGCAACCAAAAGTTATCAAATATGATAAGGAAGGACACTTTTTACTCATTACGGGGAAGATTTGTCAGGAGGAACTCTCAATCCTTAACATATATGCTCCAAATACAAGAGTGCCCATATTCATAAAAGAAACCCTACTAAAGCTCAAAAAATACATTGCAACCCACACAATAATAGTCAGAGATATCAACACCCCACTCTCACCAATGGACAGATCATGGAAACAGAAACTGAACAAGGACACAGTGAAATTAGCAGAGGTTATGAACCAATTGGAATTAATAGACATCTACAGAACATTTCATCCTAAAACAAAAGAATACACTTTCTTCTCAGCACCTCACGGTACCTTCTCCAAAATTGACCATATAATTGGTCACAGAACAAGCCTCAATAGATATAAGAAGATTGAAATATTCCCATGCATTCTATCAGATCACCATGGTCTAATAAGGCTGGTCTTTAATAACAACAAAGATAACAAAAAGCCCTTATACACATGGAAACTAAACAATGCTCTATTAAACAATATCATGGTCAGAGAAGAAATTAAGAAAGAAATTAAGGATTTTCTAGAATTTAATGAAAATGAAAACAGAACATACCCAAACCTATGGGATGCAATGAAAGCAGCCCTGAGAGGAAAACTCATAGCTCTGAGTGCTTCCAAAAAGAAACTGTAGAGAGCATACACTAGCAACTTGACAGCACAGTTGAAAGCTCTATAACAAAAGGAAGCAGATACACCCAAGAGAAGTAGACAGCAAGAAATAATCAAACTTAGGGCGGGAATAGACCAAATAGAAAAAAAAAGAACCATTTAAAGAATCAACACAACCAAGATCTGGTTCTTCGAGAAAATTAACAAGATTGATAAACCCTTAGCCAGACTAACTAGAGGGCAAAGAAAGAGTATACAAATTAACAAAATCAGAAAGTGGATACATAACAACTGAAACTGAGAAAATTCAAGAAATCATAAGATCCTACTACAAAACCCTACACTCAACAAAGCTGAAAAATTTGGACAAAATGGATGAATTCCTAGACAAATACCAGATACTAAAGATAAACCGGGACCAGGTAAATCATCTAAATAATCCCATAACACCTAAAGAAATAGAAGCAGTCATCAAAATTCTCCCCCAAAAAAAGCTCAGATCCAGATGGGTTCAGTGCAGAATTCTATCAGACATTTATTAACAACCTAATACCTATACTCTCCAAAGCATTCGACAAAATAGAGTCAGAAGGAACACTATGTAACTCATTTATTATGGCCACAATAACCCTCATTCCTAAACCACACAAAGACCCTACAAGGAAAGAGAACTTCAGACCAATTTCACTCCTGAACATTGATGCAAAAATACTCAACAAAATTCTTGCAAACTGAATCCAAGAACACATCAAAATGATCATTCACCGTGATCAAGTAGGTTTCATCCCTGGCATGTAGGGATGATTTAATATATGGAAATCCATCAATGTAATCCACCATATAAACAAACTCAAAGAAAAAAACCACGTGGTCATCTCACTAGATGCTGAGAAAGCATTTGACAATATTCAATACCCCTTCATGTTAAAAGTCTTGGAAAGAACAGTAATCCAAGGCCCATACCTAAACATAATAAAAGCAATATACAGCATATCAATAGCCAACATCAAACTTAACGGTGAGAAACTTGAAGCAATCCCACTAAAATCAGGGACTAGACAAGGCTGCCCACTCTCCCCCTACCTATTCAACATAGGTAGTTGAATACCTATTCAACTGGAAGTCCTGGCCAGAGCAATTAGACAGCAAAAGGAAATCAAAGGGATTCAAATAAGAAAGGAAGAAGTAAAAACAGCACTATTTGCAGATGACATGGTAGTGTATGTAAGTGACCTCAAAAATTCCACCAGAGAACTTCTATAGCTGATAAACAAGTTCAGCAAAGTGGCTGGATATAAAATTAACTCAAACAAATCAGTAGCCTTCCTCTACTCAAAGGGCAATCATGAGGAGAAAGAAATTAGGGAAAAGATACCCTTTACAATAGTCACAAACACTATGAAATACTTTGGTGTGACTCTAAATAAGCAAATGAAGGACCTGTATGACAAGAACTTCAAATCTCTGAAGAAGAAAATCGAAGAAGATCTCAGAAAATAGATAGAACTCCCTTGCTCATGAATTGGAAGGATCAACATTGTAAAAATGGCCATCTTACCAAAAGCAATCTAAAGAGTCAATGCAATCCCCATCAAAATTCCAACCTAATTCTTCATAGAGGTAGAAAGAGTAATGTGAAATTTCATCTGGAATAACAAAAAACCTAGAAGAACGAAATTTATTCTCAACAACAATTAAACATCTTCAAGTATCACTATCCCTGACCTCAAGTTATAAGACAAGGTAATTGTGTTAAAAACTGCATGTTACTGGTACAGAATTAGGCACATGGATCAATGGAATAGACTGGATCCAGAAATGTGCCCTCACATATATGGTCACTTGATTTTTAACAAAGGAGCTGTAAACATTCAATGGAAAATGGACAGCCTCTTCAACAAATGATGTTGGTCCAACTGGCACTCAGCATGCAGAAGAAATAAAATAGACCCTTTCTTATCTCCTTGTACAAAGCTCAAGTGCAAGTGGATTCAAAGATCTCCACATTAAACCAGGTACACTAAAACTATTAGAAAAAAAAGTAGGGAAAACATTAGAACACATAGGCACAGAAGAAATATTCCTGAACAGAACACCAATGGCTAATGCTCTAAGGTCAAATATCAACAAATGGGACTTAATGAGATTGCAAAGTATCTGTAAGGCTAAGGACTCTGTCAAGAAAACAAAACAGCAACCAAAAGATTTAGAAAAGATCTTTACCAACCCCACATCTGATAGAGGCCTAATATCCAATGTATTCAAAGAACTCAAGAAGTTAGAAACCAGAAAATCAAACAATCCTATTAAAAAATGGGATACAGAGCTAAACAAAACGTTCTCAATTAAGGAATAGGGAATGGCTGAGAAACATCTAAGGAAGTGCTCCACATCCTTAGCCATCAGCAAAATGCAAATCAAAACAACCCTGAGATTCCACCTCACACCAGTCAGATTGGCCAAGATCAAAAATTCATATGACAGCAAATGCTGGCGAGGATGTGGAGAAAGAGAAACACTTCTCCACTGTTGGTGGGATTGTAAGTTGGTAAATCAGTCTGGCGGTTCCTCAGAAAATTGGACATAGTACTACCTGAAGACCCAAAGTTATTCCACTTCTGGACATATACCCCAGAGACACTCCAACATACAACAAAGACACATGCACCACAATGTTTATAACAGCTCTATTTATAATAGCCAGGAGCTGGAAAGAACCCAGATGTCCTTCAGTAGATGAATAGATACAAAAATTGGATAATATTTACACAATGGAATACTACTCAGCTATCAGAAACAATGATTTTATGAAACTCTTAAGAAAACTGATGCATCTAGAGAATATCCTGAGTGAGGTAACCCAGTCATAAAAGAACAGACATTATATGCAGTCACTGATAATTGGATACTAACCTCAGAAGGCTCTGAACACCCCAGAAACAACTTACAGACTATATGAAGTTCAAGAAAAACAAAGGCCAAAATAAAAAGTAAGAAAAATTATTATGCTTAATCTTCACACACCGAGAAAACTTTGACTATTTCCAGGTTACATCTTGTTTTACATGTACTTCATGCTAATTGTAACTAGTAAGATCTTAATGCATACTATCAAAACTTTTAAAAAAAATCAAGTACTGACAAAAATGTATTCATATACTTTTATGCAAAAATGCTTTTAAATCTGTACATTTATCTCTGTTTTTTAAAATAAAGTGGTTCACTTTTAAAAATTATATTTTGCAAGGTTTTAAGTAGCCTGAGTTTTAATTAATCAAACAAAAAAATTTTTGCGAAGCTAAATTTTAATTTAATCACTTACCTCTGTTCTGGTAGCAGTTAGAGTTGGCAGGGAAGAGGCATTGTTTCCTCTCTAGCCCTCCTCTTCCAACACATAACCCCAAAAATATATCCAAAGCCACAAACCAAAGGATTTATACATAGGCAGTCTTAAAATTCTTTATTCTTAAAGCAACACTAATCCACAGACAATGAAAGCCCCAGAAACAATAATGTCAGCTGGCATGGTAGGACATGCCTATAATGCCAGCAGCTAGAAAAGTCCATAGCTAAATGGCCAGTTCAAAATCATCTAAGATGCTCAGAATTCTCGTTATATGTGCTTCATTGCTGTGACAGAATACCTCACAAAAGCAACTTCCTGAAGGAGAGGTTTATTTGGGCTCATAGTTCTAGGGTATACAGCCCATGGTGGCAGGAAAGGTATGCTGATGGGAGCTTGAAGCATTTGATCGCATTGCATCCATAATTCAGAAGAAGGGGAAGATGAATGCTCGCTAGTGCCCAGCTTGCTGCTTACTTCCATTCATTTCAGAACCCCAAAGGATGGTGCCATCACATTTAGGGTGATCTTCCCGCATCAATTAGCCCAAGCTAGAAACTCTCCCACAGACATGTTCAGGGATTCATTTTCTAGGTGATGTCTCTTTACCCTGTCAATTGACAAAAATAATCATCTCATTTACCAAGACATTGTCTCAAACAAACAAACAAAACATTCAAGCTTAACTCCCCTCCCAAAAGAAAAACCCTGTACCAGAAGTAAAGAAAAGAAAAGGAAGGAAGGAAGGAAAGAAGGAAGGAAGGAAGGAAGGAAGGAAGGAAGGAAGGAAGGAAGGAAAGAAGGAAGGAAGGAAAGAAGGAAGGAAGGAAGGAAGCAAGAAAAGAGCCTAGTCTCAAGATTAAGCATATCTGAGGTCCGGTCTTCTGACCTTACATGAGCATTTCTTCCCAGCAGTAAGTTGTTCAAAAGCTTTTCCCCAGACTTGTGTTAATGGGGCAATTATAAGAATTAAAAAGCAATGGTGTGAAGAAGGAGGGGGAAAGGGCATAGAAAGTCAAGTTCAGGTCCATGACACAGCTGCACAGTAGTGAGGAATAGCAGAGGAAGAAGTGACTGATTCAAACTTGATAACTGTATGGGCCAAAGAAGCCCTGAGCTTTGGTATCTTGATGTCCAAGGTCACCAAAGAAATCAGGCATCATCTTCTAGCTATTGTAGATGGGTCTCCTCACATTGATCCATGAGCCTGGAACTACCACATTAAATGTGCCTAAAAGGTTATATTGAGACCCCATCTTCATTCCTTGGTCCTGCATCTATTCTAAGGCTTGATTCTATCATTGATTTTTCTCACTCTTCATAGAGCCTCTTCTCTGTTCAGAATCTAGTCTCAAATTCTTGAAAAAGAAAAAAAAAAAAACAATAACCTAAAGGCTAACCTTCTGAACATGAAGAAAATATACTTTATAAGCTTTCTTTAACTCTACATGCACCAGGAAAATCCACAGCAGATCAGGAGCCCAGGAGATAAACTCAGCCATCCACCAAGGGTGGAAGAACCTCAAAACCCAGTAGGGTACTAGCTATATATAATTATATTCTTTATGGTCAACACTGAATGCCCATTGGGAATGAAACCTAGTATGTCAGTCATGTTTTGGTCAACTTGATACAAGAAAACTTCATCTGAGAGGAAGAAACCTCACTTTGAGAGAACAACTTTTCAGATTGGCCTATGGGCAAGTCAGTGGGAAATTTTCTTGATTAACAATTGATGTGAGGGTCAGCCCACTATGAGTAGTGCCATCCTTAGGCAAATAATCATGGGATATATAGAAAATCAATCTGAGTAAGACATAAAGAGCAAACCTGTAAGCAATGTTCTTCCACAGCTTCTAATTCAGCTCCTATGACCCCGCCTCCTCAAGTTCTTTCCTTTAGCTCCTGTCTTAACTTACCAACATGATGAATCATGAGCTATAAGAGAAATAAGTCCTTTCTTTCCTCTGGTGGTTTTAATATGCTTGGCTCAAGGAGTGGCACTATTAGGAGGTATGACCTTGTTGGAGTAGATGTGACCTTGTTGGAGAAAGTGTGTCACTGTATGGATGAGCTTTGAGACCTTCCTCCTAGCTTCCTGGAAGTCAGTCTTCTTCTATCAGCCTTCAGATGAAGATGTAGAACTCTCAGCTTCTCCTGCACCATACCTGCCTGAATGTTGCCATGTTCCCACTTTGATGATAATGGACTGAATCTCTGATCCTGTAAGCCAGCTCCAATCAAATATCTTTATAAGAGTTGCCTTGATCAAGGTGTTTGTTCATAGC
Organism: Micromys minutus; assembly: GCF_963924665.1. Classification (NCBI taxonomy): domain Eukaryota; kingdom Metazoa; phylum Chordata; class Mammalia; order Rodentia; family Muridae; genus Micromys; species Micromys minutus. The sequence continues at coordinate 8,283,343 of NC_137956.1, forward strand.
ATTAAAACCTAATTAAGACACTCCCCAAGTACCTTATGGGTTAGCATTTTGTCACTGATATTTGGATACTAACCCCAGAAAGCTCTGAACACCCCAGAAAAAAACTCACAGACTATATAAAGTTCAAAAAAAAAAAAAAAACAAAGGCCAAAAAAAAAGAGAAAGAAAATGAAAAACCATTACACTTAATCTTTACACACCAAGAAAACTTTGACTAATTCCAGGTTACATCTTGTTTTACATGTACTTTATGCTCATTGTAACTAGTGAGATTTTAATGCACACTATCAAACCTTTAAAAAAAATCAAGTACTGACAAAAATGTATTCGTATACTTTTATGCAAAAATGCTTAAAATCTGTACATTTATCTTTGTTTTTTAAAATAAAGTTGTTCAATTAAAAAAAATTAAAAAAAGAAATCAAACAAAGATACTCAATAACAAAGAAGTCTGTCATGAGGCTGTCCCTTTTCTTGAGGCAATTACAATCTACAATAATTAAGATGGGTCTGAAACAACTTATGACTGAGACACAGACCACCATCCCAGCATAGTGACTGGGCTCCTGTTCTTGTTTCATTCCTGTTGCTGTGATAGGTCATGACCAAAAGCAACTTAAGACTACATGTTATAGTCCATCATAGAGAGAAGTGAAAGCAGGAAGCCAAGCAGAGTCCCAGGAGGAATGTTGCCTCCTGGCTCACTCTTTGCTCATCTAACTTTCTTTTATAGTCCAGGTCTACTGCCTAGTGATGGCACCTCTTACAATGGGCTGGACTCTCCTATACCAATTACTAATCGAGGTAAGGCTTTACATACACGGCCACAGGCCGGTCTGGTCAAGGTTATTCTCAGTCAAGGTTCATCTCTTTCCGGATGACTGCAGGTCAGCAGTTCTTGACTTGTGAGTTGCAAACCACAATAGACAATAGGAAAGTACACTTATTTTCATTATGTTTCATAACAGTAGTAAAACGACAGTTATGAAGTAGCCATGAAAACAATGTTATGATTGGGGATCACCACAACATGAAGAACTATATTAAATGGTTGCAGCATCAGGAAGGTTTAACGGCCACTGTGCTAGATCGTGCTATGGTAACAATAAAAACTAATTAAGAGATATTGGGAAGGCCCTCAGAGGTGACTTCTCACCTACTCAACCTCTACTGGCCATCTTTGTCACCTGTCTTGACCTCTGTTGACCTGATCTGTGTAGAACTAAACTAGTTCTGGACCTTAGATAATGATTAAAGGTGTCATCTGTCTTAATCTTTGACCAAGAAAGTTGAAGTCTGGTTGTTTTTCTTTGTACTACTTGAAAAGTAATGGTTATATATATTATATACATATAGGATACAGAGTGAGGTTTCAATGACTGACTGGGCAACTTTGTCACATTTTCAATTTGTCCGCATCCCTTAAGGGACCTGTCTGAACACCTCCAGTGAGATAACCAACTTGAAATACTAGGAAAGACTTCCCAGAGGAGGTGGCTTTTGAGCCAGCTCCTGAGAAAATAAATACAACTTTAATGACTGCTTTTATATCTCTGCTGGAGGCCAGAAGAGAAGAGGGCGAAAGGGCAAACTAAGCAATGTGAAGTGAGAAGAACAAAGGCATGAGTGGGTGGAAGCATCTCAGACAAACAAAGAAGACGTGATGGATACTGTGGGGCACACAAAGTTTCATAAGGCTTTGAGACCCTATGCCAAATAAGATTATCTTGGGATACTGACATTCTAACCATTGTATTATTCACAACATATATAGGGGAATAAAATAAGAACTCAGAGGTTTTCCTTCATCTCTGTAATTGAGATGGATCATTCCAGTGCTATGATTTTCGTGGATTTTCATGAGACTCGTGACTTGCTAAAACCATTTGGATGAGAGAAATTTTGAGTATGGATGAACATATTGAAGCATATTTGTCAAACTACACTGAGAAGTTCTTCACTGTTTTTATAAGGACCAGATTCATTAAGGAATATTGATCTAATGATCTCAAGGAAGAACCAGAAACTACTCTCAGATGAACTTAATGGACAGACCTCTGACATATTTAGGGAACAGAGACAAGACAAAAGAGAACTGGGAGGACCCACCATGTCTGAGCCCTCACTCCAAGCTCAGCCCATCCAAGTGGCAAAAGAACATCGGTTTCCCTACAGCTGCCAGAGACTTCCTATCTCCAGTTATTTGTAAGTGTCCTACAGATTCTCTGTGAGCCTTGGGGTCTGAAAGCCATGGAACCACCAGCAGGAAGTGAGCACCTGTCTCCTGGAACCAGGCAGAGGATGAGAAAGGAGAACAGCATTTAGGTAATTCCTTCCCATCTTGCAGCTCTGTCGGGTATAAATGGCAGAGAGATGAAGTAACTCTCCCCGTGCAAATCCTCATCCATTCAACTCTGATCTGTTCCCACTCCCTCCATCTATCCCAGGGGCTTCAATTCCTCTCCATCAACCACGCAGACTGGTGCACAGTGCATAAGAAACTTGTCAGGAGTGGTATTTGCTGCCTGACATTTTCTACCAGACTGATAAAAAAACGGGGGGTATCAAAATAAAAAAAAGAAAAGCAAGTTTACAATAAAAAAAGGAGGTAAGCCATTTATCTCCTGCAGATGCTGCTAGTCTGTGGAAAGCAAAGCTGTTCTGGCATTCCCCTCCACTGTCAGCAATGTCCTCTCCTAAGATTAACCATAAGGAGCAATTAATCCAACACTAATTTCACAACCATTGTCCCAGAGCTCATTCAGCCTTGCTCAGAAGGGAGCCCAAGCCAGAGAGAGCTCACCAACACCATTTGAATTTAGACTTTCTTTTTTGGATATTTTATGCATTTACATTTCAGATGTTATTCACATTCCCTGTTCTCCCCTCTCTAACTCCTATCCCCTCCCCCTGCTTCTATGAGGATGCTCCACCTCCCACCCACCCACTCCCACCTTGCCATTCCTCTACACTGGGGAAATCAGCCATCACAGGACCAAGAGATTCTCCTCCTATTGATGACAGACAATGCCATCCTTTGCTACATGTGTGGCTGGAGCCATGTGTACTCTTTGGTTGGTGGCTTAGTCCCTAGGAGCTCTGGGGTGTCTGGATAGTTGATAATGCTGTTCTTCTGGTGGGGTTGCAAATCTCTTCAGCTCTTTCAGTCCTTTCTCTAACTCCTCCATTATGTCCCCATGCTCAGTCTGATGGTTAGCTGCAAGCATACTCATCAGTATCAGTATGACTCTGGCAGAGGCTCTCAGGAGACACCCTTATCCGACTCCTGTCAGCAAGCACTTCTTGGCATCAGCAGTAGTGACTGGGTTTGATGGCTGCATATGGGATGGATCCTCAGGTGGGGCAGTTTCTGGATGGCCTTTCCTTCTGTCTCTGCTCCACTCTTTGTCCCTGTATTTCCTCCTGTGAGTATTTTATTCCCCCTTCTAAGAAGGAATAAAACATCCACATGGTGAGCTGTCTGCAAGAGTTGCATACACCCTTTACAGTGTATTTGAGCTCTTCAATTACTTTGGATTCCATGACCAGTGTGGTCATCAAACTTTTTATTAATTTTCATTGTGAATTGTGAGTTTCACATCGTGCAAACCAGTCCTACTCATCTCCCTGTTCCTTTGTCCGCCACCCTTGCAACGTCCCCTTCAAAAGAAATAAACTCGTTCTGGAAGCTGTAGAAAGTAATGGTGCCACATTATACCCTTTGTCCACACATCTTTAAAAACTGCCAATGTTCATTCAAAACAGTCATTGGTCTGGTTCGAGGCCTCTGGCTTCTACTATACTATCACTACTGGATCCTCACTGAGACTCCTTATGGTTATCCTGTTGTTGTCCTGTGTCATGGAGACCCTGCAGCTTTGGATCTGTAGGACCACACCCTTCACACACTCCAACAGTTCATAGATGGGGTAGATATTAGGGTTAGCCAACTCAAAGCCCTGAATGGTAGCTGAGCTAGTCATCTTGACAGATCTTCCCACTTGCCCCAGCAGGGTGAGTTCTCCAGCACTGCCCTGGGCAGCTCACCCAATACTGCAGCCAGCAAGGTGCAGAGCCAGCTCTCCCGTTTTCATGCCCTTAGGGCTGGCTCACCTATGCCCATTCCATAGGTGCAGGACCAACTCTATTGTGCTGCCCCAGGTGAGGTGCAGAAGCCATTCTCCCAATTTATTGCTGAAGCCAATGAGGTTCAGGGCCAGTTCTCCAGTGTTCATGCCCTTGGGTCCAGTTCCCCTACAACCCCAGCTCTATATCACTGGGTTCTGTGTCTACCAAAGGAAGACTGATAAGTGCACAGTAATGTGTCACAGAATGATACATGCATGAAGGATATAAATGTAAATGAAGTAATGCATAGTAGTTTGTATAACCAACTTAAATACCAGCGTACAAAGGTTCAGTTGATAAGAAATTCCTAAGCAACTGTAAAAGGCTATTCTAGACAACACTTCATTCCCCTATAAGAGTCAAAAAAATCTATACAACGCTTATGCCTAGTTCTTAAAGAAATTCACCAATAGCTAGCTGGCCATTGACATGACAGGTGTGTCTTCTCACATTTATGTGGATTTTGAAGGTAGCAATTAAATACATAAATGCCTTGGCATCTAAGAAGCCTGTTTATAATCTTGTGAAGCCTGATTCTAAAGTCTACCCCCCAGAACTACGTCTGGCATGATTAGCAGTGTGGATGCCGAGCATTCTCCACTGCCGGTGCCCTGAGAAGCAGCAAATCCATTGTAAATTAGGGGTATAAGCATTTGTGTCAGAGCAAGCCCAGAGCAAGAATTTGAAGGGAAAAATAGCAGAGTCCTTTTGGATAGGTACATGGAGAACCCTGTGCTTTTATCAAGGAATGGAAAGAGCCCAGGGAAAAGGGGACTGAATTTGCCCCTTTGTACTGACATTAATCTCACTTATGAGGGCCAAGCCCAAGTACTCTGCTCACCTCTTAACAGTCTCACCTCTTCAGTATACACTAGCAGTAAAGTTTCAGGGTTAACTATTTTAAGAAGATCTGTGTGCTTTCTAATTATAGCACTTCTGTGCTGATTAAATTTTGTTCAATTGACACAGACTTAGACACACCTGGGAAGAAGGAATCTCATCTGAGGTACTGCCCCCATCAGACTGGTCTGTAGATATGTCTGAGGGACATTTTCTTGATTACTGAATGATATGGAAATGGCCCAGACCACTGTGGGTGGCACCATCCCTAGGCGGGTGGTTCCTGGGTTCCATAAGAAAGCAGACTGAGCAAGCAAGTAAGCAACATTCTTCTATGGCCTCTGCTTCAATTCCTGTCTTGGCTTCCCTCAACAATGGCTTCTAACCTTAAGCTAAATAAACCATTTCTTCCCAAGTTGGTTTTGGCTAGTGTTCTTATCAGTTATGGAAAACACACTATAACAACCTTCAAATACCTTTCAGTCCATGCTACGACTTCTTGGTTCCTAACAACAACCCCCCTTTCTTCTGCTTTAGGTTTGTTTGTCGAGCACTTTATCCACTAAGCCATCCCCCAGCCTCCAGAAACTACTGTTTGTATCAAGGGGAGAGCAAGAGCTCCAAGTAGAGGCACCCTTCCCCAGACAGAAACCTCCCCACTGCTCCTCTCCCCACAGGAAGCATGGTGCATGTCGGTAATATCCACAGTCACAGACTTGGACGCATTTTCCACATTGATCTTTGTCTTACGTGTCTGATCTACCAACATTGAGGCTAGACCCACATTAAGAAAACAAACCTAGGCTTTGACAATAGGCAGGGGCTGCACTATGCACATATAAAGAACACTTGGTTCCTGAGGCCCAAGAGGCACAAAGTCATTATTCATATTCCCCGGATCCTGTGATGCATGTCTTGACAGGAAGCCCAGCTTCCTCCGTCACTGTCCACTCTCTCATCAGTGGCCCATGGTGGCCCTCTCCACGGTGCCATGGCTGCAGTGACCAGCCAGGCAGAGAAATGTGTCAAGCGGACATCAGTGAAACCTGCTTGGGCTCTGGTCGATCTCGTTTATGGATCCCCATAAGAAACCTAAACATATCTGTAAAACTGCCTCCTTCTGAAGCCCCACAGATTTCTAAGAAGATAAAAATTTAAGCCATGTCCTCTGCAGGACACTGACAAAGGGTCCAGCAAGCTTGAATCACAGGAAGTTTTCAGGGTGAGTCCTTGGTAACAGCGCCCACCCCATCACCCTGGCCACTTCAAGTAATAATTACTCACTGTGTGAAAGGAAAATGGTTTTCTCCAGCCATTTCTCCCCCACCCATCTGCTGTCAGGAAGGTCGTTATGATGGAAGACGTGTCTACTGAGTCGCACAGAGCCAAACAAAGGCTAGTGCTGCTACCGAAAGGCGACGCCAAGTCCCCATAACAGAGCACTCAGTCCTGAGTCCCCATAACAGAGCACCTGGTCCTGCCCTGCGTTCCAACAGTCTGTCTTAGGTAGTTCTGTCTGTTTAAATGATTGTCGCCCTGCGTTCCAACGGTCTGTCTTAGGTAGTTCTGTCTGTTTAAATGATGCAGACAATGAGAAGCTGCACCCTTCATGGACACACATACACACATTTGATTTTAAACAAGAGTCTTCAAGTCACTCTTCAGCCCATATCTCCTACTCCCTTTGCATCCTTATTGTGAGTGTTAACCTGTGTTCTGTGTTTATGCTTTTAAACACAGGAGATGCTGAGCTACAGTAACAGTCATCTGGAGCATGTTACAAGTCACAAAAGAAGCAGGTTCTGATTCATTATTCTGAGAATATGACACCAGGAATGCAAAACCTGCTGACAATCACCGTGTTTCACTGATTTGAACACCTACTAACCATGAACAAATACAGAAGCACGTTTTGATTTTGCCTTCAGAGCTCTCTGAAGTGGATACTGGAGTGCCTTTAATATCGTGACCAGAATTACTGAAATTGGACAGCCACGGGGTTAAAGGTCTGGGATTTATACATCAAGGTGTTTGTTCTGCCGTCATTCAAATGGCTTGCTCAGAATAACCCTCGTTTGCTTCCTGAACTTTTAAGAATTAGGGGATATTAAGTAATATATCTTGGCAGGTGTCCTGGGGTTCTACTCCTCCAGGGAACAAGCATCCCTACAAGAGCTCTGAAGATTGAATAGGACTCCTGTGCACCCTGGCTATTCACCTCAATTGTTTAGATATACCTATTATCTGCCTCTGGGTTCCAAGAGAAGGCCAGTCTGCATTCTTGGACACTGTGGTTGGATTTGTGCACACCCAGATCTGCCACTTCCTAGAGCATATTTTGGTGAGCTGCAGGAGGACTATGTGAGATCATCCTAAAAGGTGGGAACTCCACCCCTCACTCCATCAAAATGCAGCCTCGGCAGAGGCATCTCCCCTCAATCTCATGGCCAATCAGAGCTACTGCAGAGTTCATGCCAGAAGAATTAGAGAAATCTGGTTGCAACAATGCAGCCAGTGTATCAAGGCCTTATCGTGGCTACTACATAATGTTCTTTCCAACTTGTTTAATCTAAATAAATGTCAGCTTATCCTGCCTCCCTTTTCAACAGCGAAATGACAAAGATGATGATGGTGATGATGGTGATGATGGTAGTGGTGGTGGTGATGGTGGTGGTGGTGATGATGGTGGTGGTGGTGGTGATGATGGTGGTGGTGGTGGTGGTGATGATGGTGGTGGTGATGATGATGATGGTGATGATGGTGGTGGTGATGATGGTGGTGGTGATGATGATGATGGTGGTGAAGGTGGTGGTGATGATGGTGGTGGTGATGATGGTTGTGATGATGGTGATGATGATGATGATGGTGGTGAAGGTGGTGGTGATGATGATGGTGGTGGTGATGATGGTGGTGATGATGATGATGGTGGTGATGATGATGATGGTGGTGGTGGTGATGATGGTGGAAGTGATGATGATGGTGGTAGTGGTGATGATGATAGTGGTAGTGATGATGGTGATGATGATGGTGATAATGGTGGTGGTGGTGATGGTGGTGGTGGTAATGACTAGAAAAAGAAGGGGTAGAGAAGAAATAGAAATCAGAAAAAAAATAAAGAAAAAGGAGGTGGGGGAGGAAGAGAAGAAAAAGAAAAGAGTTGCTTATCAGATAATTCTGGGTAGCCTTCATGGCTACATCACCCATTGAGGACAAAACTGGGTATGGAAACAAAGCACCCTGAATCTTTCAAATCATTTGAAAGTCACCGAAGCTTAGCTGGTAAGTCCTGGATCGTAAGGACTTTGCCTTAGACCCATATTCAAAAGCATGAGTTTTGCCGATTGGAAAATGTGTTTCTTGTCCTGATAAGACTGACCATTAGTGCTATCTTAAATCAGAGCTGTGAGGAGCCAACCACTGAACTAAGTCAAGCAGCACTGTGTGATGAAGGGAAAGCCGACCTTATGCCTGTCTGAACTCCGCTGTACCACATTACTGTCTGTCCACCCACTCACATGAACTTTCCTGATTGGGGTAAGGTAAAGGAATCCCTGGCCTCATCCTGCTTTCCCATCTCTTCTGGATTCTTTCAGAAGTTTGCAGCATAACAACAGTTAGAAAATGTATTGTTTCTTTTTAAGGGCAGCTTACTGACAGTTCTCCTGTAAAGCTACACTAATGAAAAGAAATCCCAACACTCCCTTCAACCGATGGCTCTCAAGTTTGACCTCCTGTTAGAATGACCTGCAGAGATGTGCAAACATGGACTGCTGAGTCTCAAGTCGAGACTTCTGATTTTGTGTTTCTATCTGGTTCCCAGGTAACATTGGTGTTGTTGGTCCACAGACCACATCCTACGATGTTTCTTCTCCAAGCGGGTTTCCCTAAATGTTTGGCCTAATTGAGAAAATGATAAAGGGTGTCTGTCCAGCTCTGTTCTCAGCATTACCAGGTACTAAGATATAAAATGTGCCAGATAACATGGCAAGCATCGAGAGAGAGACGTCAATGTGTCAAGTTCAGAGTAAAGCTTGAGCCAGGGCATACATGCATATATACATATGAATACATACAAATATGCACACATATACTCACAAACACCCACACACTTTGTATATATGCACTTTGTACTGGTTATGTTTTGTGTCAACTTGGCACAAGTTGGAGTTATCACGAAGAAAGTAGCCTCTGCTGAGGAAATGGCTCCATGAGATCCAGCTGTAAGGCATTTTCTCAACTAGTGATCAAGGGGGGAGGGCCCATCCCATTATGGGTGGAGCCATCCCTGGGCTGGTAGACCTGGGTTCTATAAGAAAGCAAGCTGAGCAAGCCAGGGGAAGCAAGCCAGTAAGTAACATCCCTCCATTGCCTCTGCATCAGCTCCTGCTTCCTGACCTGCTTGAGTTCTAGTCCTGACTTCCATGATGATGAACAGCAATGTGGAAGTGTAAGCTGAATAAACCCTTTCCTCTCAAACTTGCTTCCTGGTCATAGTGTTTTGTGCAAGAATAGAAACTCTGACTAAGACAAATTGATACGGGAAGTGGGATATTCCTGTGACAACCTTCCACGGTTATCCCCATAAGATGTATACATGTATACACACACATATATGCAAGTACATATACACATGTTTGTGTGCATATACACATTAAGTATACAAATATACAAATATACATACCCATAATAAACATTCACATACATATACACAAATACACATACACTCACCACACATACATGCACAGATACACAGATGGACACATATACACACATACACACCTCAGAAACAGTGAGGAGATCCAGGGCTATCAATTTACTTCTCTTCCCCTCCCAAAAAATTGATAGTGACATAAATTCCTCCAAATCTAAGCAGAAGCATAGACCAAAGAGAAAAAACACCACAAATAGGTATTTTTATATGTCTACCGTGAAATACCCGCATAAAATAGAAAAGGCAAGAAAATCTATTTTATATCTCAAATCTAAAGATTTTACATTCCTTTCAGGTTTTTCTTTAATAAGAAGGCTAAGACTTAGCGTTTTATACATGTAGTTCATCCTTTATATCTCTCTAATAGATCAAACGTGAGAGAAAAAATATAAGACGAGTTACCACCTGGTCCCATTCCACTTCGGCATTCCAGCTACAGTGTAGCTTTTACATCCATCGTGACCAGAAACGTACAATCAGGCCACCTGAGGCCTGAAAGGGTCAGGACACTCTTTTGTCCCAGTATGTGCTCTGAACATTGGTGCTCTGCAGAAAGGTCTCAGCAGCCAGCAAACTTTTGTTGGGGTCTCATCCAAGAGCAAGCTAATAAACTAATTGAGGTCTCCACATCAGCTGTGCCCCCATTTCTGGCCTGAGAGCTATCTGCCAGGCCCCCAGGACTGTTTTCCCAAAATAATGCTCAGTTGATTCACAGCTTCTTTGGCTAAGTAGGTTTGCTTTATGTCTGGAGAGCTGTTATGGAGGTAGCCTTGTCACACGCTGAAGTGATGTGGAAGTGAGTCTCTTACTAATAAATATTAAACCTCTTGTATTGGCTTGGGCTCCTGCTTCCCTAGCAGGTGGGGTAAGGAAACATGCCAGGGTTTTCCCCCCACTGGCTACCAAGTACACCTTTAACTTCTGATCTTTTCCAGTTTGAGCCTGGCATTAACAGAGAGACTTGAAGTCCCCTTTCATGGTCACCTGAGCTGCACCAATCACTATGCAAGAGCAGCAATTTTTCATTATTGATAAAATGTAATGTCATAATGTCACGGCCTTTTGGGTCATCATCTCCATAAGTCAGCAGTGACATTATCACATTTTATGATGATAACAAATGGCCACAATGTTTGCATGTCGTTTTCATTGGCTCCCTCGGAATTCTAATTCCATCCCATCAACTTACGGAACTCAGCACCAGCTCTGTATGTCTGCCTCCTTGGGTCTCCTGGAGGTTGGCAGGAGTATCTACATGAACTGAGGTTCATTGATGGGGCAGGGGCCATTCCCTTCCCTCGCATAGACTGAATGCTTCGCTTTTAGAAAGAGGAATTTTTGTGGAATATAGCTGTGCTGGTGGATTGTAGCATGCAAATGCACTCAGTCCATCTTCTTGCTACTCAAGCATGAACTCTCACTAACCCCTTTCCGCCCTGCGTGTGCCTGCAATCTGCATACTGATTTTTCAGTGCTGTGTTCTGCCAGTTTCATGGTAATCATAGAACAGAAATTGCTCTAAATGATAAGGATCACTCTCAGGGCATTATTTCCATATATTAGCCTTCTGACTACACACACACACACACATACATAGCCACACACACACACACACACACACAGGCACACACACATGCACACATACACATATACATAACCACATGCACACACACACACACACATAACCACATGCATACATACACAAACACACATACGTGCACAGATATGCATATGCACACATATACACACATACATACATCAAAAGTTATTCACTGCGGAGGAAGCTCATAATTCAGTGAGCAAGTAGAAATATTTCATCACCTAAGCCCAGAATGCAACATGCCTTCCTTGGAAATTGATGTTGTTGTTGTTGTTGTTGTTGTTGTTGTTTATTCATAAGGGAGTAATAGATAGAGTAGGGCTGGGTCAAATGCATTCTCCAATTCTAAAAATACTCAGTCTAAAATTCAATTCTGAAATCATTTCCTAATCCATTTAACACATCAAGGAAGGGAAGGAGAGGTGGGGCAAACTACTATTTACTGAGCTCTCTGTCAACATGCTCCTAGTTAGTTCTGTCATTGTCTTATTTATATGCATTTATGTATGCCTGAGTGAGTTTATGTGTACCGTCTCTATGCTGCCACCCTTGGAGCCCAAAAAAGTTCACTGCAGCTGGAGTTACGGGCAGTTGTAAGTGCAGGATATGGAGCTGGGCCTTAGCTGGGGCCCTCTGCAAAACAAAACAAGTGATTTGAACTGCTAAGCCATATCTCTATGCACCAATGTTGGGGTAATTTTATAGTTAACAACTGATCTAATATCTACATCTCCAAAAATATGAGACATATTTACTGCTTTTAGCAGGTAAAGAAACTGAGGCACAAGGAGATTGCCTGCATTCTCAATTGTCAACGTGATGAAATCTAGAATCGAATAGGAGATGAACCTCTCAACGTGCCTGGAAAGATTACATGGGAGGATTACGTTCATTGCTGTAGGAAGACACACCCACTTTGAGTAACAAGATCCTTGGGATCCTGAACCAAATGAAGAGAAGAAACTTAGGTGAGCATAGGCCTTCATCTCTTTCTGCTTCCTGCCTACAGCTGCCATTTGACCAATTATGAAAAGCTTCCATGATTTCCGTGCTATGGTAGATGCTGTGGTAGACTGTAGACCTCCAACTGTGAGCCATAAGAAATCCTCATTCCCTTATGCTGTTTTTGTCAAGGTATCTTACTGAAGCACTAGGAAAATAAGCTAGTACATAGCTAAGGAGACACAAACCAGCACCCGAGTTTAATGATTCTGTCTTTCAGAGTCCAGGAAGGCATGAAACCCCCCAAGGTGGATAGTGTATTGCTGCAGAAAGAAAAACCAGACAAGCCCAGATAAAAGCATGCATTCGGGGACTGAATAGGGGTGTTAGTCAGTAAGGTGCTTGGTACAGAGCACGAGGCTCTGAGTTTGATCCTAACAACCACACAAATAAAGCAGCATAGTGACACAAGGCTGTGACCCCAGCACTAGAGAGGCAGAAAGGAGAGAAGCCCTGAAGCTCACTGGACTCAGCCTAGCCAATCATCAAGCTCTAGGCCAATGGGAAGCTAATCTCGGAAAACCAGTGTTGACACCCGGTCTTTATGTATGTTCATGTGCATACATGTGTACATACAAAGAGATAAAAAAGTGGTCCCATTTATAATAGCATCAAAAATCGTGAGATGCTTAGTAATGAAGTAAATCAAAGAAAGGAGAGGTATGCTCACACTAAAAGCCAGGATACGATGATGAAAAAAAATTGAAAAGGGAAAAAGATCTCATGATCTCAGACTGAAAGAATTAATAGCACTAAAACCGGACCCAAAGTGGTACATAGTATTTTAATGAAATGGCATGTTTTACAATTATATATATGTATATATATATATATATATATAATTATACTGTAACTATTATGAAAAATGGAAAATAAATGACCTATAATGGCCAAAAATCTTGAAAAAGAACAAAATGCAAAGTGTGCATTCTTAACTTAAAAATACCTTGCAAAACAGAAGTAATTAAAAGAATACATGGTAATAGTGTTTGGACATAAGAACCGGTACTGTCAAGAACCTAAAAGTGGATTGACACAGGAACTGTTGGCTGGTGGTCAACAGTGAGCAACACTGGACAGAGGAGTCTGGTGTTGAACCAGTGAAGAGCAGCTCTGTATCCGGATGCAAAGGGGTGAGGCGGCTCAACAGTTCCGGGTGGTGACTGTTTCTCAGAGCTCCCAAGTTTGGTTCTCAGCACATCCTGTACCTCCAGCTGCAGGGCATCTGACATCCTCTTCTGGCCTCCACAGACACAGCACTCAGATAAACACACATAATTAAAAATAGTTTCTTTTAATCAATTTACAATGGACTAAAGACTTAAATGTAAATCTGAAGCTGTCAAATTTCTTGAAGAAAAATATATGAGAATAGATTCATGACACTGATTAGTCTTGAATATCACACGCTCACAGACACAGACACAGACACAGACACACACACACACGAGCAAAGAAGACAATCAACAGAAGAGGAAAAAAGCTCGCAGAATGTAGGACAACAAACACAGTTCTAATACGGGGTTAATTCATTCTTACAATTCAACAGCAAATACATAACATACTTATTCATGTTTAAATTCAAAGGTTTAAGTAGATGTTTCTCCTGTTGATTCTACAGATGACCAGAGGTTACAAAAATGTAAACCACTACTCATGGGAAATAGCATCTTACACACACTATGGCAGCTACTGCCGAAAGAAGTGAGGCATGGAGAGGCTGTGAGGAATAAAGCTTCTGCTCACTGGCAGCAGGAATCTAAGACTGAACAAACACCAGGGGAAACTATGTGGAAGATCCTCAAAAGGCTGAAGACAGAGCTCCCAGGTGGTCCATCAAACCCACTGCTGTATAGACAGTCCCAAAGAACTGACACCTAGATCCAAATAAACACTGCCCTGCCTGTCACCAAATACTGCAGTACTGGTCACCAGAGCCAGGGCACACATTCTAGTTCAGTTTCTGCTTCTGTGACAGGCTGGCAAAGATCAATTACAGGGAGAGAATTTATTCAGCTTACAATTCTGGGTCACAGTACACCACTGTCAGAGGAAGCTGGGGCTTCAAACCAGCTGGTCATAGCTCATTCGCAGCCAACAGCAACGATTAAATGCAGTCATGTTGGCCGCTTGTGCTGGGCTATCTTCTCCTTTCTTACACCGTCCAAGGCCCCCTGGCTAGGGAATGGTGCCATAATGCCATCAGTCTTTCTACAACAATTAACAATCAAGACAGTCCCCCAAGACAAACCCACAGCCAACCTGATATAGCTAGTTCCTTATGAAAATCCTCTTCCCATGCTATTCTAGGCTGTGTCAAGTTGGTAGTTTAAACCATCCACCACGATAAACAAACAACTAGCTGTCAGTCAACAGGCAATTGGAGTAGGAAACTGAGGCATGTGCATACAATCAAATATTAGTTAGTCTTCAAAAAGGAGAAAGTCTTACCCCTGCCAATAATATCAATAGATCTGGAACTCAATGTGTATGATGAGATAAATCAGTCATGGATCAAGAAACGTTGCATAGCTTTACTTACATGAAGTATCTAAGAGAGCCATGCTTACAAAGGCCGAAAATGGGACATTGACTGCTCTGAGACACCACAGGAGGAAATAGAAAATTACTACAATGAGTATAAATTTATAACATGATAAAAAATTCAAGATATTTGCTTTATAACATGTTTCCTGGTGTTTGAATCAGAACTGACCCCCCCCCCAATAAGTTTGGTCCTCACGTTAAGAAGGTTATTGACCCTTTACACAACATTGTCATAGGACGTCCCTAGATGTTTTATAGCCTGGTCCTCTCCCTTCCCCCCCATCTCTCTTTCTCCCTCACTCCCTTTCTCTCTCTCTCTTCCTCCCTCCCTTTCTCTCTGTCTCCCTCCCTCCCTCTCTTTCTCTCTCTCCCTCCCTCCCTCTCATTCTCTCCCTCCCCCCTTCCCCTCCTGCTCCCCTCCCCCCCCTCTCTCTCTCTCTCTCTCTCTCTCTCTCTCTCTCTCTCTCTCTCTCTCTCTCTCTTCTCTCTCTCGTGTATGGATAATATGATCAGCCAGCTTCCAGCTCCTGTCACCATGCCTGCTGGTCACTGTGCCTTCCCTGCCATAAACGGCTCTCTCCCTCTGAAAACCAAAATAAACTTTTTCTTCTTTAGGTTATTTTTGGTCACAGTATTTCGTGACAGCAACAGACAAGTAACTAATGCATTGCATATACCTAACACACTTAAAAAAACCACAGAAAGAAAAATCTGAGCAGCCACTGCTTGCTAAGCTGAATATAGGCAACTTCTGGAACCTCCGAAGAGAGGAGTCATAACTCCATTCCTCTCCCTTCCACCAGGAAAGGCTTGTTGTCCATCAGCAAATAACTAGTGCATTAACGTCAAAGAGAAAGGTTCGATCTTATAATAGAACGTGAACAATTACCTAAACCAGCCATAGTGACATTGGCCAGTCAGTCTAAATAATGGGGAGACTGAGGCAGAAAGATCACGAACTCAAAGCCTGTTGGGGCTACAGCGTGAGCTCAAGACCAGCCCTGGCAATTTAGTAATATTCTGTCTCAAAAGGAAAAGCAGAGAACGGCCCACGCGGTAATCTGATGGTGGAGTGCTTACCTAGCATGCACAAGACTCTGAGTTCAATGCCTAGTGCGGCAGAAAATAAAATATGAACTAAAGTATGTACAGACATGCAAAAAGGCCACTCACTCCGTGACAATAAGCTGGATATTAGCTCGTGCAGGGCAGACACTGGGTAGTCTTTCATCCCTGACATGGGACAAAATCCAAGTCCATGTATCAGCTTTTCATCGAAGGGGGACAAAACTACTCTAAGCTCGTTAGATACCATTAATTTCTAGATCCTGACTATGGAAAACCCTGTGTGTGGACCTGTGCAACAGCCCTCCGAATCTCAGAAGTTTAGAGTATCAACCTCAGAGCAGCCTTCCTGTTCGATTGTGGAAGTGGGTCCGAGATTCCCCAGAGTGGCGTACTGGGCCCCCGTCTGAGGTGCACCAACCTTGCTCCTTTTCAAAGAGCACACAGTTCACATGCTCCGAAGACTGTCATTAGACGCTACTTGCAGATGTGTGGGTGTGTGGGTGCCAACCGCGCTGACAGCAGCCAGCAAGAAGGGAGGAGGGTTTCACCACAGAAACACGGACTTGTCTCTGAAATAAATGAAAAAAGTGGTGTTGGGCTTGGGATCTGCTTTCTTAATGCACTGAACGCTGCAGCTCCTGTCTTTCAGCATTTCCTAAAAGGCCTGTGGAGCTTAGCTCAATAGACAAGCTTCCATATTGAAGTCCTTTTAGCTGTTTAAGCTTTCCTCTTCTAACAGGGGTCAAAGGGTATGAAAGATCTCCTCAGAAGGTTAGAGAAAGAATCATTAAAAAGAGGAGGAGAGAGGTGAAAGGTCAGCTTCTTTCCCTAATGGGTGCCTCCCTGAGGCCCAGGCTCTGGCTTCCTCCAACCTGAGGTGACTTGATTAACACTTTCCCTGAGAAGGACATGGGGGAAACCGGGGGAACTGTCATCAAGGGTGTGTGGAGGAAAACAGACACAATAGAAGTCCAGTTGTGCTAAGTAAATTTCACCCATGACATGAACTCCAAATATCACCGAGTTGCAATCAGCCACACAAAATAAACTGTTGGGAGCTTTATGTATTTTGAATCTGTCGAGAAGCTTATGTCCTTCCAATGATAAACAGGCCCTGTATAAGGACAGGTTTAGGAGCAAAAATCCATCTTTGCATGCAGCACAGACATGGGGTTAGTGAAGGCTCTCACAGATTCTTAGTCAACAAGCAATAAACTGCATTTGCACCCACACACCTATTCCTCACACCCCATCTGGTAACGTTCCCACGTTTCCAAGAAAGAAATCAATAGCAATAATCTTTGAGGGACTCATCGGGTGTGTGGTTTATCACACTGCCATTTGAAGAGGGGGAAAAATGTCCCTTTCATACTTAAAGCAAAAGATTGCTCTCTTTCTCTAATATATATATATATATATATATATATATATATATATATATATATATATATATATAAATTATTACTGGGGGGAAAGAGGTTTGAAGGGGACATTTACTCAATTAAAATACACGTGAGAAAATAGATTCCAGTGGAGCCGAAATATTAACGGCGAACAACTGAAACATGTCCAGTCTACCAATTCCCATCATTTTCAGACTATTTCTTTTTTAAAAAATTTTAAAAAAGACACCTACAGACGCATGTTGAGGCAGCTTATCAGAGAGAGAAGCCATCGTGTGTGTGACGGCAGGGCAGCGAGAACGCTCCCGTCCCCGAACTCTGAAATTTAGAACTGGTGCTTTGCACACGAAGGGAGGGATGAGCACTCTTTGTTACTAAGCTTATTTACTGCAGACCTTGTCTGGAATCTGCTATTGAAGCCACCCTGAACTTTCCACTGATCAATGCCGGCGCCTCTGCAGCGTGAAAGAATGGCTTTCGGACAAGCTACCATCAACGCAGGCGAGCCAGCTGCCCACAAGCCTTGTTTTAAAGAGAAAAAAAATGGGCCAGAGCTATGGATGCTCCAGCCTGGAAACGTGCCTCCTCCTCCATCCCTCTAAAATGGTAGACAGTCACAGAATCTGCAAATTGGAATGTCACGAGAGTGGGAGGAAAGGTCAGGCACAGAGAACCCAGCTTCTGTGAAGTAAGCAGCCACTGTGGGGTGGAAACACACCAGGAAGGGGAAGGCTAATACAGAACGAGCGGAATGATCATATTTCTTCCCAGAAATGTGACAGATAAAAAGTTGCCTTTGTTTTCCTGTGCAAATAAACTTTACTTCAGAAATGATAGGGGTGGGTTGATGTCCCATAAAATAAGCTTTATCTTCTGTGGTGACAACTAGAGACAGGGTGGGGGGTGGGAGCTGGGTAATAACCATCTTTTCCATTATTTTTGTCAATATTTTTGTTATTTTGTGGAGAGATGGCTTGGGAGAGTCTAGACAAATGCTATTAAGAATGAGGGCTGAGGAGAAGGGTGGAATCAAATTGTTGAGCAGCTCTCATTGGGAGCCTGTGACACTGTGGTAGACTGGAACAGAATGTTTAAAGACACCGTGTAAACACTGCAGCCTTCCCCTGAGTTCTGGCCTTATAAGGGGAGCTTCCCTTATAAATGGGAAGCTCAGTGTGTGTGTGTGTGTGTGTGTGTGTGTGTGTGTGTGTGTGTGTGTGTGTGTCTGTGTGTGTGTCTGTGTGTGTGTGTCTGTGTGTGTACCTCTGACTGTCTCTGTGTGTGACTCTGTGTGTGTAGCTCTGTATGTGTCCCTCTATAAATGTAGGTGTGTCTCTGTGTGTCCCTTTGTGAGTGTGACTCTGTGACTGTGACTCTGTGTGTATGTAACTCCGTGTGTGTCTGTGTGTATATGACTGTGTGTGAGACTGTATATGTAGCTCTGTATGTGCACTTCTGTGTGTGTGCCTCTGTGTATATGCACTTCTGGGGAGTGTGGAGGGTGTTTAGGAGACTGTCTTCACATATTTTTCCACCATTGTTTGCCTGCCTGCCTGCCTGCCTATCTGCTTGCTTGCTTACTTGCTTGCTTTGAGACAGGGTCTCTCATTGGCCTGGAACTTCACCATGTATGCTAGACTAACTGGCCTGAGAGCTTCTAGGGATCTACCTGTCTTTGCCTCCCATCTCCCATCTCCAGTCTTTCATCATCTCCCATCTCCCATCTGGGATTACAGGAATGTACCATTACACATAATTTCTTACATAGAGATTCAAATTTAGGCAATCAAATGCCCACATATAGTCTCTGAGAAAGAACACCAGCAAGTCCTCAAGAGCTGTTGCAATCCAGTGTCTTCTGAACAACCACAGCCAGCCACTGAAAACCATGAGTAGTGGGCCCATGAACTATGATTTTCTATCTGTTTCAGTCCACACGTATCAAAGATGAGCTCTAAACTCTGCTTAGCCCAAATGCCCTTGCCTGTAGACTGACTCTGTGCTTCAATCTAGTAGACTTCCAGATGTTTGTAGAATGACTGGATGTAAAGAATAAAGATGAACAAAGGGCCTTGGCCCTACGAAATGCCTAAAACCTCACATCAGAAACCTCCAGTCATAACCACATTGGAGCACGCAGCACCCAGCAGGAAGGCACTTTGGGATGGCATCATGAGAGGCTCTCCACTGCTCCAGGTTGCCTGGCTCCTCTGTAAAGCCTGGCCTTACTGTCCCTGAGTTTACAATAGCATCACCATAGCTATCCCAGCGGTAGACCCAAGACAGAGTGGATTGTCTGTCTGATCTTGCAGCTCCACATTGGTCCTGTCCTCACTTTCAAGCTCCCTCCACATATACCTCTCACCACTTCTCATGGTGGGGATGTGGAAGCTACAGGGAGACCATTGTCCTGTGTTCCTTGTAAAGACATTGAGTTTCTTTCTAGTTGCTAATATCATAACACCATTAAATGATAAAGTTATGCTGAAAGGGGAGTTATTTGGCTCACTTTCTGGCTTAAGGTCAGGCAACTACATCTGATGGTGACCTCCATGCTGTGACAGTCCCAAGGCAAATACAGGAAGCATATGTGAATGAGGTCTCTGTCCTTCTTATAATGTATTCAGTGATAGGACTCTACTCAGTGACTTTATATAATCTTAACCATCACCACCCTAAAGGCCCCAGTTGTACACATCATAGTCAAATTAAGCTCATACCCATTCAATACATTAAATGGAGATTAAATTTCAACATGAATTTTCTGAGGGGACAAATCATATTCAAACCATAGCAGACACTGTAATCAGCAGTCAGACTTAGCACCAGCCCTGCACTTTTGGTCCTCAGTTGGGTACATTTCTACATTTAATACAAAATGTATCATCAAACAGTAAGACATCTGAAGTTATAATGACTGAAAATATCTGGAACTTACCAGAAAACATGCACAGACACACACACACACACACACACACACACACACACACTACATCCCCACTCATAGACACACATATGCACACACATAGACAGACAAACACACAGACCCATGTGTGCACAAGAAGACAGCTGTGCTAGGCTCCTGTCTACAAGCATAATGGAGTATCATTAGTATTGTCAGGGATTGGCTCTCTCTCTCATGACAAGAGTCTCAAGATGGGCCAGTCATTAGTTGAGCATTCCCTCAATCTCTGCTCCATCTTTATCCCTTCATATCTGGTAGGCAGGACAAACTGTGGGTCTGTGGTTTTATGAATGGATTGCTATTCTTATGCCTCCACTGGGAGTCCAGATTGACCACTTCAATCTCCATAGCCCCAACTGCTAGGAGTATCAAATAGCCTCACCCTGATAGATTCCTGGGAACCTTTCCATCCCATGTCTCTGGTTCATCCCAGAGAGACCCACATACACACCAATTTCCACTCTACCTCCCAGGCCTCTCCCACTCTCTCTTTCACATTTGTTCCCCATTCTTGTTTCACTGGTTTACTCTGTCCATCCACCTCCAATATCTATTTTATTCTCCTTCTGTGAAAGATTCAAGAATCTGCCCTTCTCTATACTCAGCTTCTTTGGATATTTGGATTGTAGCTGGGTTAACTTACTTTATGGCTAATGCCCACTTAGAATGTGTGATTACCTTACTCAGGATGATTTTTTTCCAATTCTACTCACTTGCCTGCAATTTTCATGGTATTTTTGTTTTTAATAGCTGAGCAGTATTCCCTGGCATAAATAGATGCAAGCATTTCCAACAGACTACAAGAAATGGAAAAGAGAATCTCAGGAGCCGAAGACAGTATTTAAAACATAGACAAAACAGTCAGAAAAGATGTAAAAACCAAAAAGCTCCTAACCCAAATGTGCAGGAGATTCAGGACAAAATGAGAAGACCAAACCTAAGGATAATAGGAATAGAAGAGGGCAAAGAATATCAACTAAGAGGTACAGTAAATATCTTCAACAAAATCCTGGAAGAAAACTTCCCTACTCTTAAAAATAAGATGGCCACAAGCATAAAAGAAGCCTACAGAACTCCAAATAGGTTGGACCAGAAAAGAAATTCCTCCCGACACATAATAGTCAAAACACCAAGAGCCCAAAGCAAAGAAAGAATACTAAAAGCAGTAAGGGAAAAAGGTCATGTAACATATAAAGGCAGACCAATCAGAATCACACCCAATTTCACAACAGAGACTATGAAAGCTAGAAGAGCCTGAACAGACATCATGCACACCTTAAGAGAGCACAAGTGCCAGCCCTAGCTGCTATACCCAGCAAAACTATCAATCACCATAGATGGCGAGATGAAGATATTCCAAGACAAAACTAAATTCACACAATATATGGCCACAAACCCAGAACTACAATGAATTATAGGTGGAAAACCCAATACAATGAGGGGAACCACCTCATAGTAAAAACAAGAAAACTTCTAAGCAAGAAAACTAAAGGAAGAAAGACACACAGACACAATTCAACCTACCAAAGCAACAATAGCAAGAAACAGCAACCACTATTCCTTAATATCTGTTAACATAAATGGATGCAACTCCCCAATAAAAAAATGTAGGCTATCAGACTGGATATATAAACAAAGCCCAGAATTTTGCTGCATATAGGAAATTCATCTCAGAAACAAAGACAAGACACTATCTCAGAGTAAAAGGTTGGGAAAAAAACTTTTCAAGCAAATGGCCCCAAGAAGCAAGCTGGAAGGCCATTCTAATATCAAATAAAGAGGATTTTCAACAAAAAGTTATCAAAAAAATAAGGAAAGACACTTTTTACTCATTACAGGGGAAATATGTCAGGAGGAACTCTCAATCCTTAACATATATGCTACATATACAAAAGCACCCGTATTCATAAAAGAAACCCTACTAAAGCTGAAAATACATTTTACCCCACAAAATAATAGTGGGGGACTTTAATATCCCACTCTCACCAATGGACAGATCATGGAAACAGAAACTGAACAAGGACACTGCAAAACTATGAGAGACTATGAAACAACTGGAATTAAAAGATATCTATAGAACATATCATTCTAAAACAAAAGAATACACCTTCTTCTCGGCACCTCACTGCACCTTCTCAAAAACTGACCACATAACTGCACACAGAAAGAGCCTCAATCGATACAAGAAGATCGAAATACTCCCATGCATTCTTTCAGATCACCATGGTCTAATGCTGGTCTTTACTAACAACAAAGACAACAAAAAGCCCTTATACACATGGAAACTAAACAATGCTCTATTAAACTATAGCAGGGTCAAAGAAGATATAAAGAAAGAAATTAAAGATTTTCTATAATTCAATGAAAATGAAAACAGGACATACCCAAACCTATGGGATGCAATGAAAGCAGTACTAAGAGGAAAACTCATAGCACTGAGTGCTTCCAAAAAGAAACTGGAGAGAGCATACACTAGCAACCTGACAGCACAATTGAAAGCTCTAGAACAAAAGGAAGCATATACACCCAAGAGGAGTAGACGGCAAGAAATAATCAAACTTAGAGCAGAAATAGACCAAATAGAAGCAAAAAGAACCACTGAAAGAATCAACAAAACCAAGAGCTGGTTCTTTGAGAAAATTAACAAGATTGATAAACCCTTAGCCAGACTAACTAGAGGGCAAAGAGAGAGTATCCAAATGAACAGAATCAGGAATGAAAGTGGAGAAATAACGATTGAAACTGAGGAAATTCAAGAAATCATCAGATCCTACTAAAAAAGCCTATACTCAACAAAGCTGGAAAATCTAGAGGAAATGGATAAATTCCTAGACAGATACAAGATACCAAAGTCAAACCAGGACCAGGTAAACCATCTGAATAATCCCATAACACCTAAAGAAATAGAAGCAGTCATCAAAAGCCTCCCAACCAAAAAAAGCCCAGGTCCAGATGGGTTCAGTGCAGAGTTTTATTAGACATTTATTGATGACATAATATCAATACTCTCCAAATTATTCCACAAAATTGAATCAGATAGAACACTACCTAACTCATTTTTTGAGGCTACAATAACCCTTGTTCCTAAACCACACAAAGACCCTACAAGTAAAGAGAACTTCAGACCAATCTTACTTATGAACATTGATGCAAAAATACTAAACAAAATCCTTGCAAACTGAATCCAAGAACACATCAAAATGATCATTCACCATGATCAAGTAGGCTTCAACCCTGGCATGCAGGGATGGTTTAATATATGGAAATACATCAATGTAATTCACCATATAAACAAAGTCAAAGAAAACTACCACATGGTTATCTCACTAGATGCTGAGAAAGCATGTGACAAAATCCAACACCACTTCATGTTAAAAGTCTTGGAAAGAACAGAAATACAAGGCCCATACCTAAACATAATAAAAGCAATATATAGCAAACCAACAACCAACATCAAACTAAATGGTGGGAAACTTGATGCAATCCCACTAAAATCAGGGACTAGACAAGGCTGCCCACTCTCCCCCTACCTATTCAACAAAGTACTGAAAGTTCTAGCCGGACCAATTAGACAGCAAAAGAAAATCAAAGGAATACAAATTGCAAAGGAAGAAGTAAAAATATCACTGTTTGCAGATGACATGATAGTGTGCTTAAGCGACCCAACAACTTCCACCAGAGAACTCCTACAGCTCGTGGCTGGATATAAAATTAGCTCAAACAAATCAGTAGCCTTCCTATATTCAAAGGACAAACATGTGGAGAAAGAAATTAGGGAAAAGATACCCTTCACAATAGTCACAAAAACTATGAAGTACCTTGGTGTGACTCTTACTAAGCAAGTGAAGAAACTATGACAAGAACTTTAAACCTCTAAAGAAGGAAATCAAGGAAGATCTTAGAAAATGGAAAGATCTCCCATGCTCATGGATCAGAAGGATCAACATTTTAAAAATGGCCATCCTACCAAAAGCAATCTACAGATTCAATGCAATCCCCATCAAAATTCCAACCCAGTTCTTCCGGGAGTCGGAAAGAGCAATGTGCAATTTCATCTGAAATAACAAAAGACCTAGAATAATGAAATCCATTCTCAACAACAAGAAAACATCTGTGGGAATCACTATCCCTGACCTCAAGCTATATTACAAGGCAATTGTGCTGAAAACTGCATCGTACTTGTACGGAAATAGGCATGTGGATCAATGGAATAGAATAGAAGACCAAGAAATGAGCCCTCACGTGTATGGTCACTTGATTTTTGACAAAGGAGCTGTAAATATTCAATGGAAAAAGGACAGCCTTTTCAACAAATGGTGCTGGTCCAACTGGCACTCAGCATGTAGAAGAATGAAAATAGACCCTTTCTTATCTCCTTGTACAAAAGTACACTGAAACTATTAGATGAGAAAGCAGGGAAAACCTTAGAACTCATAGGCACAAGAGAAAATTTCCTGAACAGAACACCGATGGCTCATGCTCTAAGATCAAAGATTGACAAAGTCTCATTGGGACTTAATGAGATTGAAAAGTTTCTGTAAGGCTAAAGACACTGTCAAGAAAACAAAACGGCAACCAACAGATTTAGAAAAGATCTTTACCAACCCCACATCAGATAGAGGCCTAATATCCAAAGTATACAAAGAACTCAAAAAGCTACACACCAAAGAATTAAACAACCCTATTAAAAAATGGGGTACAGACTTAAACAAAAAGTTCTCAATCGAGAAATATCGAATGGCTGAGAAACATCTAAGGAAGTGCTCAACATCGTTAGCCATCAAAGAAATGCAAATCAAAATAACCCTGAGATTCCACCTCACACCAGTCAGATTGGCCAAGATCCAAAACTCAGATGACAGCAGATGATGGCGAGGATGTGGAGAAAGAAGAACATTTCTCCACTGCTGGTGGGGTTGTAAACTGATACAACCACTCTGGAAATCAGTCTGGTGGTTCCTCAGAAAAATGGACATAGTACTACCTGAAGACCCAGTTATTCAACTTTTGGGCATTTACCCCAGAGACGTTCCAACATACAACAAAGATACATGCACCACAATGTTCATTGCAGCTCTATTTATAATAGCCAGAAGCTGGAAAGAACTCAGATGTCCTTCAGTAGATGAATGGACACAAAAATTGTGGTATATTTACACAATGGAGTACTACTCAGCTATTAGAAACAATGACTTAAGGAAATTCTTAAGAAAATGGATGCATCTAGAGAATATCATCCTGAGTGAGATAACCCAATCACAAAAGAACAGACATAATATGCAGTCACTGATAATGGGATAATAACCCCAGAAAGCTCTGAACATCCCAGAAACAACTCACAGACTCTGTGAAGTTCAACACAAAAAAGAATATATTTTAATTAAAATAGAACTGTATCACATCCCCTTTCCTCCCTACAGCCCCTCCTAGTTTCTCTCCTATCCCCTCAAACTAATAGCCTCTTTTCCTATATTATTGTTACGTATATACATATGTGTATGTATATGTGCCCACAAATACTTAATTTCAACCTTAAAAAATGTATTCATATACTTTTATGCAAAAATGTGAAAATTTGTACATTTATCTTTGTTTTTTAGAATAAAGTAAAAAAATATATACAGGTCTTTCACTTGCTTGGTTAGAGCTACACCAGTATATTTTGTATTATTTGTGGCTATTGTGAAAGGTGTTGTTTCCCTAATTTTTTCTTAGCTTGTTTATTGTTATATAAAGAAGGACTGCTGATTTTTTTTTGTTGTTGTTGTTAGTTAATTTTGTATCCAGCCACTATGCTGACCATGTTTATCCACTGTGGGAATTCTCTGGTAGAATTTTTGGGGTGTTTTATGTACACAACTATATCATCTACAAATAGTGATACTTTGACTTCTTCCTTTTCAATTTGGTATCTCCCTTGATTTCCTTTTAATGTCTTATGGCTCTAGCTAGACTGTCAATTACGATGTTGAATATATTTGGAGTGAGGAACCTTGTCTTATCCCTGATTTTAGTGAACCTGCTTTAAGTTTCTCTCTATTTAATTTTATGGTGGATATTGGCTTGCTGAGTATTGCAATTACATAATATCTAATTATGTTTAAATGTGTACCTTGAATCCCTGATCTCTCCAAGAGTTTTACCATAAAGGGGTATTGGGTTTTTTCAAAGGATTTGTAAGTATCTAATGACATGATTGTGTGACTTTTTTATTTGTTTCTATTGTGGATTTCATTGATAAATTTTTATATGTTAAACATTCTCTGAACCATTGATATGAAGCTTATTTGATAACAGTGGATAAGGTTGTTGATATGTCCTTGGATTCAGTTTGCAAGTATTTTATTGAGTATTTTGCAAAAATGTTCATATGAGAAATTGGTCTGAAATTCTCTTCTTTTGGTTGAATCACTGTGTAGTTTAGGTATCAAGGTGACTGTGACCATAGCAAATGAGTTTGGCAGTGTTCCTTCTGCTTTTATTTTGTAAAACAATTTGAGGAGTATTGGTATTAGCTCTTCTTTGAAAGTCTGGAAGAATTCTGAATTAAAACCATCTGACCCTGGGCGGGTTTTGGTTGTGAAATTTTGAATGACTTCTTCTATTTCCTTAGAGCTTATTGGACTATTTAAAATGTATACCTGATCTTTAATTTTGGTAATTGGTATTTTTCAAAAAAAATCACTCATTTTGTTTAGATTTTCCAGTTTTGCAGGGTACAGCCTTTTGAAATAAAACCAATGATTCTTTGTCTGTTGTTATGTCTCCCTTTTCATTTCTGATTTTGTTTGATTTGTATACTGCCTCTCTGTCTTCTTAGTTAGTTTGGCTAAGTGTTTGTCAATTGTGTTAATTTTCTCAAAATAAAAAGGGGGTTCTTGTAGTTTGTAGGCATCTTATTTTTTATGTCAGGGAAATTTTCTTCTATGATTCTGCTGAAAATATTTTCTGAAAGTACACTGTTATTAAAACAAAATGGCAGCCAAAAGATTAGAAAAGTATCTTTGCCAATCCTATATCTGATAGAGGGCTAATATCAATATATACAAAGAACTCAAGAAGTTAGACTCCAGAGAATCAAATAACTGTATTTAAAAATGGGGGACAGTGGTAAAGAGAGAATTCTCAATTGAAGAATATCAAATGGCTGAGAAACACCTAAAAGAAATGTTCAACATCCTTAGTCATCAAGGAAATGCAAAGCAAAGCAACAATCCTGAGATTCCACCTCACACCAGTCAGAATGACTAAAATCAAAAACTCAGGTGACAGTAGATGCTGGTGAGGATGTGGAGAAAGAGGAACACTCCTCCACTGTTGGTGTGGTTATAAGCTAGAACAATCACTATGGAAATCAGTCTGGGGGGTTCCTTAAAAAATTACACATAGTACTACCAGAGGACCCAGCTATACCACTTCTGGGCATATACCCAAAAGATGCTCCAACATATAACAAGGACATACACTCCACTATGTTCATAGCAGCCTTATTTATAATATCTAAAAGCCGGAAAAAAAATCAGATATCCTTAAACAGAGGAATGGATACAGAAAATGTGGTACGTTTACACAATGGAGTACTACTCAGCTATTAAAAACAATGACTTAATGAAATTCTTAGGCAAATGGATAAAACTAGAAAATGTCATCTTGAGTGAGGTAACCCAATCACAAAAAAAAAAAAAAAAAAAAAAAAAAAAAAAAAAAAAAAGCATAGTATGCACTTACTGGTAAGTGGTTTTAGACCAAAAGCTCGGATTATCAAAGATACAATTCACAGATCACATGGAGTTCAAGAAGGAAGACTGAAGCCTGGATGCTTCCATTCTTCTTAGAAGGGAAAACAAAAATATTCACAGGAAGAAAGACAAAGTTTGGAGCAAAGGGTGAAGGAAAGGCCATGGGGATCGAGACCATATAAAGCCACCAAACCAAGACAATATTGCTGATGCCAAAAGATCATGCTGACAGGAGCCTGATACGGCTGTGTCCTTAGAGGCTCTGCCGGATCATGACAAATACAGAGGTGGATATTCATCAATGGAGGAGTTAAAGGATTGAAGGAGCTGAAGGGTTTTGCAACCCCATAAGAACAACAATACCAGCCAAGCAGCGCTCCCAGGGACTAAACCACTATCCAAAGAGTACACACGAACAGACCCATGGCTCCAGCTGCACATGGAGCAGAGGATGGCCTTGTTGGGCATCAATGGGAGAAGTCCTTGGTCCTGCCAAGGCTTGATGCCCCACTGTAGGGAAATGTCAGGGCAGGGAGGAAGGAAGGGGTGGGTGGGTAGGTAGGTGAGGGAGCACCCTCATAGAAGCATGGGTTGGGGGGAGATAGGAGGTTTATGTAGGGGAAACCAGGAAAGAGGGTAACATTTAAAATGTAAATAAAATATATCCAATTTTAAAAAGAAAAGAAAATATTTTCCGGGCCTTGTAACTGGGAATCTTCTCCTTCTTCTATTCCTATTATTCTTAGGTTTGGTGTTTTCATGGTGTCCCAAGTTTCTTGAATGTTTTGTGTCATGAGCTTTTCAGATTTAGCATTCTCTTTAACTGAAGTATCAATTCTTCAGTTGTATCTTCTATTCCTGAGATTCTCACTTCCATCTCTTGTATTGTGTTGGTAATGGTTGCATCTGTAGCTCCTTTATTCTTACTGGGTTTTCCATCTCAGTTTGTGTTTTCTTTATTGCTTCTATTTCCATCTTCAGTCCTTGAACAGTTTTATTAATTTCCCTCACATGTTTGATTGTACTCCCCTGTATTTCTCTAGGAGATTTACTCATTACCTCTTTAAAGGCCTCTATCATCTTTATAAGATTGGATTTAAAATGTTGGGATATCCAAGGCTTGCTATAGCAGGATAGCTGGGCTCTGGTGGAGCCATATTTCCCTGGCTCTTGTTGATTTTGTTCTTATGATGTAGCCATTTGGTTGACCATGGTGTTGGCTGGATGTTCCTAATGCCAATGGGACTCCTTGGGGAGGCAGGCAGAGCCATGGCCTGACAGTGGATCTCAGGGAACAGCATGCTGCTTGCCTCTGCTGGCTGGGTCCCAGGTGGATCTGGCAGGCAGGGGATTGTCAGGCAAGGGGTCTAAGCTGGATGTCCCTGGGAGGCTGCAAGGCTCCTCCCTAGATTTTTTAAACATATGTCCCAGTGATCAATTCAGGTTCTCATGCTTAAAAATTAGGGAAATCTCCCCCAGTCCACTATAGTCCCTCTCATTTTCAATGAAGTAGCTAAGGGACTCAACCAAGGGTCTTCAGTGCCTAGTTAAGGGTTCAATAACCTCAGAAAAAAGGATGCTGTGAAGAACAAAAGCCCTGCGTCACTTTCTCATGACTGCAGGCCTCCTCTGGCACTGGTCCTACGTCAGGGTGCTGGTAGTCACCTAGGAAAAGCCCAGCTGAGCCCCTTTTTTATTTGGTCTTGTTTAAAGGACCATCACCATGCCTTCCTGCTATTTCTCCCCACAGTGTCTTCTGGGAGCAAGAAGCCATCATCTTCAGGAATCTCTTTCCTTCCTTCCGTTTGTCCTTCCTTCCTACTTGCATCCTTTTGTTCTCCCTCCGTTCCTTCTTCAATTTTAAACTTGAGAAGCCAGTATAAAAATATCAAGTAGAGGACCTTCTCTGGGAAACCCACCTTCATCGATGCAAAAACGTAAGCCATCAGAGACAGCACAGAGCACTGTGGTCCCACTCTCCCCAGGGTGAGGCAGGAGACACAGTGCACTGCTCTGGAAAGCATTGACTCATGACTACTTAGGCTCATTCCTACGTCCCTGTACCCACCTCTACAAGCACTTGCTTATAGGAGAAGGAGACCTACACATTCAAGCAAGGAAAAGCAAAACCAGAGAGATAAACGGTGTCCTGGACAGAATGGACAGAAATTAGTCAAAGCTGGAAAAACATCCCACCTTCTTTCATCCACAATTAAACATTCACTTGGTGCCTAGCAACGCAGATAGTTCCATACCAGTCATTTGCAGTTTGGTGCAAATAAATACCATGCCCAAGTGCAACAATCAGTGGTTGAATCCAGAAGCTGCCATGCTCCAGCATGTGGTTTGTAACTTTAATAGTAGCTGTCAGGGTTTGATTCATTCATTGTGATCATTTCTTAGTTAAATCTCTCAGTTGCTCTCAGAGGTAAAATGACTAATATTCTTAGCATTAGTATCATATAGGTCCAGAAACAGAAGCCCAGGTGAATTCAAACAATTTCTTGTCTGGTTGGTGGCTGCCTTGGCACCAAAGCCTTACCTCTTCTATGTGGCTATAAGTTAGCTCTTATCCAAAAGCAATAAATGAGTCTAGGTCCGGTGTCGCTGAGGATGGGGCAGGCTTTAAGCATTCATAGTCATGGTGAAAAATAAATTAAACAGTATTTGCAGAACACTTATCTCACTGCCTGACCCTAACAGGATTCCTAAAAATGTTATCTTCACAAAGCCAATGAGCCATGAAATCATGAACTAAACCATTTTCTCCAGCTTTAAGGTCGAGACAAGGGAACAATCAAAAGGAAAAGGCATGGGACCAGAGTGAGGACTCTGTGGTTAAAACTATTTGTTAGTCATACAAAAAGCTTAGGTTCAGTTCCCAGTGTCCTCCTCTGGTGGCTTACAACCATATCTAACTCTAGCCGAGTGGAATCTAATGTCATCCTCTGGCCATCACAGGCATTGCACACACATACACACACACACACACACACACACACACACGTAAATTCTAAAATCTTTTTAGAGAAAGAACTACGTTTTTTAAATATAGTTTGATTGTTTAGAAAGGAGCACTTCAATTTCAATCCATCTACCTAATTTATAAACTAACACACTATGATAATTCTAACTCAGCGATTTTACTTCTTTGCCTGGCTGGTTGTGGTAAGTTCTCACCCTGTAGCTCAAGCTACCTAGAACTCACAATCCTCCTGCCTCAGTCTCCCTGGTGCTGGGATTACAGATGTGAGCCACAGTGCCTAGCAGAGAAGATCTGCTGAATAATAAACTATATTCCTGTCTGCTTCGTGGACTTCTGACTGATGTCTCAAGCAGAATATTGTCTGTACTTTAGGAATTGAAAGAAGAGCCGATAATGACTCCACAAGTCTGAGCTAAATTTAAAAGTAACATTGGGGACTTATGGGTTTGAACATTATGTGAGTTTGGTCCTCAGCCAAAGAACCATTAAACCACGGAGTTTAACCAGGAGGATTTGTAGAGGTCACACAAGCCCTCTGCATCCAGAGGCACAGAAATCCTCTGACTCCACTCAACAACGGGTATCTACTGAAACACACTGTGGCTATATATTCCTTGCCAGGAATGATGAAAAGGTAAACAGAAGGTGTGTTTCTCAGAGATCCACTTGTCACAGAGAGCAATGAGTTTTACACTCATTAGCTCATTATGAGAGGGATATGAATGTATGCACATAAAGCTAGAAGCTGATGCCAGGTGTCTTTCTTCATCATTCTCTCTTCTTTTGTAGCCCAGGCTTTCCCACTGATCCTAAAACCCACCATTTCAACTAGACTGGCTGGCCAAGGACCCACACACCCCAGACCTGTGTGACACAGAGGGACATTACTATAACCAGTATTTATGTGGGTGCAGGGGAGGTCCCTGTGCTTGCCCATCTGTCGAGTACTTTACCTGTGAAACCAACTACCCAGCCCCTTTGTACTCAGTTTTTATATTTAACACAGTCATATACGTATATGTTTTATGTCACCAAATTTGGAAGAGAAAGGCAGCGGTGACAAGAAGAGACTCAAAGAGAATAATAATTTCATATTAGCAAGGTTTTGTAGTTTACAAAATACATTGGCATCATCTACTTATAATCTAAAGGAAGTTGTGTTATCACTGGGAAGAGTTTTTTGCCATTAACATTATTTGAAGCTATCAGGCCAAGAAAGATGCCTTCTTCCCAGAATGTCAGCTTTCTTGTTTCACTACAGTTGACTGGGTCTCCAATTTCCTAAAGAGCATACTGAGCAATTCTTTCTTCAACAACTCATCATCTTATATTTTAACAGAGATCCTTCCCGTTGCGTCTTCCAAGTTCTAGAAGCAACAACCTTACTCCCTCAGTGAGAAATCTAAACATGCCTAACACGGCATTAGGCATGTATTATAAGATCAGCAGTAAGTGTTGAAGCTATAACACATGTGAAGGACTCTGCCCAAGGCGAGCCTTGAACATGAGTCCAACACTTCTCATCTGAGACAGCAAAGAGCATGTGCTTTGAGCTGACAACGAGCCTTCAGAGCCTCTCCATTTGGCAGCTAAACTCATAAGCAGCTATTATGAGCTGAATTTTTTTCTGTTATCAGTTCATCTTAGCCCACCATAAGGAGCCTACCCTCTGTCTGAGGCTTCGCTGCACTGCTTTTTGCAACGCCAAAATCCTGCATACTCCACGGACACTGCAGTCATCTCTGTCTATGCAAGTTAGACTATGGGCTTCCCCATCATGGATGCCTCTGCCCTCAGACAGTGAGCCAAAATAAAACTTTTTCCATAAGTTGCTCTGGTTGGGTGTTTTGACACGACAAGACAAGCGTTCCTAATACCCATAGGTGTGGGGCCATACTTTCTCCAGTACTAATATGTCACGAGGAGCCCATTTGTACAATTAATAGACACAGTAACTTAAGAAAATGTCTTCTCATTACTCCGGTGTTTCTCCTACATGGCCCTGTCTTTGGACTGAGCCTTGGCTGTAGCATTGCTGGGCCTGAGAAACACAGCTGGCGCTTTTTCCAGGCCTAAGGAGCATCAGTTTGGAAAGTGCTCGCAGCAGACAGCTTCCACTTCTGCACTCAGCCTCACTCTATCTCTTAGCCAAATGCAGATTCTATTTATTTCCTTGTGCATCCTCCTGCTGAGCACATTAATTCACTTATAAAAGCTGCAGTTTCTCAAGTACTTAGTTTAGTGGTGTAATTGTAAATGTCTTAAACCAACAGCACTCCGTTAAGCTGAGTCGTGTCCTGGGTCTAATGATTTCCAAGTGTGCTCATGTCTTTCTGTTCTGAACATGGAATTTAGGTGCAGGGTTCCAGCTGTGAAATCAGACCAGCAGGGAGCCACCAGGTTTTATAAATTTCATATTCTAATGCATATGAAGATCATTTGTTGCTACTTAGGTTGCAAATCTGTTGATAAAAATCATTTCATAGCCACATATCTCATTTAACCTAATAGAGACATAGGAATCAGTTAACTGCCATTATCAAATATCTGATGCATTATTTGCTCTACTCTGACAGTTTTCCTATTACTATGTGAAGATACCTGAAAGACTCGAAGGAGGAAACGTTTATCACAGCTCACACTTCCAAAGGAACATACCTTCATGGCTCACAGTTCCAGATGGACATACCTTCATGTCTCACACTTCCAAAGGAACATACCTTCATGACTCCCATTTCCAAAGTGACACTGGCTCACAGCAGTTCCAAAGAAACACACCATTGTGGCAGGAAAGGCATTGGGGAACTACCCCCATATCAGCAAGGAAGCTGTCTGAAGTCTCCAAAAGCACTGGACAAAAGGGTTAGACTAGACCAGGAAACAAGAGTAACCTTC
The DNA here is from genome assembly GCF_963924665.1 of Micromys minutus. Taxonomy (NCBI): domain Eukaryota; kingdom Metazoa; phylum Chordata; class Mammalia; order Rodentia; family Muridae; genus Micromys; species Micromys minutus. Next base: position 8,317,227 of record NC_137956.1, read on the forward strand.
AAAACCTTACTCTGAGACATCTGTGTCCTCTAGGGAGGCCCCATACCCCAGAGTTCCCAAAATCTTCCCAAACAACACCAGCAGCTGAAACTAAGTGTTCAAACACATTGGGGAATTTCACATTCAAACCATAGCTGTCTGGAAGTCTAGAAATTGTTTTACTAAGTAGATTCTTTCTCTCTCTCTCTCTCTCTCTCTCTCTCTCTCTCTCTCTCTCTCTCTCTCTCTCTCTCTCTTTCTATCTCCCCTCCTTCCTTCCTTCCTTCCCTCCCTCCCTTTCTCAGTTCATTTTAACAAGTTTTGTGTGGCCCTGGCCATCCCAGAACTCAATCTAAAGCCCAGGCTGGCCTGGAACTGAGATCCACCTACCCAAGCGCTGGGACTAAAGGCATGTGCCACCAGCCTTCAAGTAAATATCTTAAATCAATGAGAGTTCCCTTTTGTTGACTGTTAGTTTTGTACAGGTTTTTCACGGGTCTTCCTTGGTAATCTAGCCTGCTCTTAAACCCGAAACCCTCCTGCCTCCATTTCTCATGCTATGTACCTGGAACTTCATATTTTCTTCTCATTGCAAATTAAGACTTTGCTTAGCATTCATGATTCCCAAGTACGGTACCCAGCGTTTTCCAACCATTAAAATGAAGGCTTTGACTGTAAGGCATACCTTCTAAAAATCTGACAAGGAGAGGGAAATGAGGTAGAAAAATAAGACCTGGAATGGCTGGTCTTTTGTTTCAAAGCTTGAAGAGTTAGATGTGTGGCTCAATTTGTAGAGTGTTTTCCTGACATGTGCAATCAGTGGCACCACAGGTGTGGCATTGTACACCTATAATCCCAGCACTGATGAGGTAGAGGCAGGAGGACCGAAAGATTGAGGTCATCCTTGGCTATACTGAGAGTTTGGGGCCCAAGTACATAATACCTTATCTAAAAGATATTTTTTAAGAAGCAAATGGGAAGAAACTTGAATATGTTTGAGTTTGGGGACAAAGAGTCAACATCACAGAAAGATTTCCAGCACAAAAGAAGAGAGTAAGATTGAGTTCCTAAGGGGGTGGGGAGGAGCCAGGAGAGCAGAGTTCATCTTCTGTAAGAAGAAAAGGATTCATCCTACATCATTCACCTCACCGCAAATGGGAGACAAAGGAGATTCAAACTTTGTCCCTAATTTCCCATTACTATAGGCTTATCTCAGATGAAACCACTGTAAAGTAGAGAAAATTTTTGTGCTTAACGAACTTTAGAAAGCAGTTCAGTCCTGTGCCCTGTACCTCCCTCGATTCTGACAAGCAGAACATGTAGTCACCCGCACCACCACCATGACCTGGAGTGCATCCTCAAGGACGCTTTACTGTATTGTTTATAAAGACAAAGAACAATGTCTGGTTTTTAACACTTAGGAAAGAAAGTCTGCCATCTGTTAGTGTGCTCAGTTGTTCCACTTTCAATCCGGTTGTAAATAATTTTTACTTTGGTTGGGAAGACCACAGAGAGATGGTGCAAACCAGTAACCACTTTTCGATGGCCTCTAAGATTCATAAGCTTTATACCTAATGCCACAACTTTCCTTGTCCCTGCCCTGAAATGACTGCCTGGAAAGTGCATGTGCTCCCTTCCTGTCAAATGCAAACTTTCCACTTGACCCCTTACAATCCACCTCCACCGTCCTGGCCTTCACATAAGGACATGCAAAATTCTAGGGGACTCAATGGTGTCGAGCAATGAGAGAGGCAAGCCAAGGCCTCAGATGGTTTGCACAGCCACAAGTCATGCACACATGCATACACCATGACCTCTGATTTAACACAGTGAGAGGAGCAACAGAACACAGCATGTCCAGGTAGAACAACCAAGTCTGCCCCAAAGAACAGGAAAGCCACAACACAAGGCTTGTCCCATATGTGAGATATACACAGGTATTTGTGACACCAGCCACCATGCAGCCATCACTGCTGCCTGCTTTGCCAGCAACTCCTCTTCCCCTTCCTGAGAACATGTCTCATTCTGCTGACCCTCACTCTCCATCCATACTTCTGACCAAAGTGCTCACAATGTCTTCATATGTGTGGTGGTTTAAATATGTTCAGACCAGGGAGTGGCACTATTAGGAGGTGTGGCCTTGTTGGAGGAAGTGTGTCACTTTGGGCATGGGCTCTGAGACCCTTCTCCTAGTTCCCTGGAAGAAAATCTCTTCCTGGGTGATTTCAGATCAAGATGTGGAACTCTCGGCTCCTTCTCCAGCACCGTGTCTGCCTGCCTGGATGCTGCCATGCTTCCTGTCATGATAATAGACTAAACCTCTGAAACTATAAGACAGCCCTAATTAAATGTCGGCCTTTATAAGAGTCGCCTTGCTCTTATAATGTTTCTTCACAGCAATCAAACCCATAACTAAGACAATGTTGCTCTTTTTGGTGATAGTGCTAGTGGTCAAACACAGAGCCTTATAGCTGCTGATAAAGCACACTGCCACTGAGCTTCATCCTGGGCCCTCTTTTTGTTTTGAGAGGACACACCAAATTTCCCTTGGCTTTGAACTCAGAAGACAGACCAGGGTAGGCTATGGAATTACAATCTTTCTGCCTCTCAAATAGGAAGGATTACAAGCCTGTACTACCATGCCTGTCACACTATTTCTCTCTCTCTCTCTCTCTCTCTCTCTCTCTCTCTCTCTCTCTCTCTCTCTCTCTGTCTCTCTCCTCTCTCCCTCCCTCTTTCCCTCCCTCTCTCTCTCAACTCTTAATTAGCAATTTTCTGATTATAATAATAGGAGTCCACTCTTCTTGTGACCTGCCCTTGCACGGGACACTGCTACCAATGGCTGCACTATCACCACACTTGGCAGTGTCAGAATCAACCTCACTTCCCTGGTTGTATAACAGGGCTCTTTGCTATCCTAGACAAATATGCCTTCTATGCCCACTGAAGCTGACAAGGCTCCCCTTTCTCAAATGTCTCAGCAGCACCTGTCCCTGAGCTTATAGGGTCTAGTGCCTGCCATTTTCACTGGTTCACATTGCTTCAGTTAGATCACAAGGGTTTGAACTGGCAGTCACCTACTGCTTCTCACTACTCCCTGACTATCTCCATCCCTGGATATTTACCATAAGAGCCCACCCCCTGCACCATGCTGTGCTCATGACAGACATCACCAATCAAATGCCAGGTTCAAATTTGATTCTTAATCGTTTTCAACACAATATTTCATCCAGCAATGTCCAATCAAATAAAAATCTCTTTGAGTTTAAAAATCTGTTCCTTAGTACTTGAATAAACACACTTGTGCTGTAATCCATTTCTGTTGCATTGATTGAATTTTGGCTTCCTTAGTAAGATGGCTACAAAATTCTTAAAACAGTTTTATAGTAAGTATGAGCAATTAGCACTAAGTAAGAGCTATATGGAAGAGAGTTTGAAGTTTCATCAATAAAAATCTGCTAAATTCCAGCACATGCTAAAGATATAGGAAGCTAAAAAGAACATTCTCACCACCCTTAAAACGAAAATAAAAAGATAATATTCAATCATTTGGATCATAATTTTTCTATTATAAAAGTCAAATTATATTATTGTACATAATTAGGGTCATAATTTTTCTAGAATCTCTGAGTCTGCTGAAGGATACAAAGGAAATGAGCAGCCTGAAACCTCAGGGAAGACGGGCTGCCAAAAGGAACATGACACCTAGCCCAGACATGGAGCGCACACAAACTGAGGGAAGAATGTGCCTAATATCTTATGACCAATTGCTAAGCAGAACAGGGAGACACCTGTGCAATGTGAGGACCTTGCAAGCCACCATGAAGCGTCAGCAAACCCTGACCTGCTGTGGACTGAATCTACAGATGTCCCTGATGAGTTATACTTTAGATGGCTTTAGCTTCCCTGACCGTTTCCTCCATTGGTTAAATTCATAGCGCTGTTGATTATAACAAGGTGGGGGCTCCGTCTGAGAAGAGGGTTCAGTGGATTGCTCCAGTGCATGCTGCCAAGCCTGATGGTCTGAGTTTCATTCCTGGAACCCACATTACAGGAGAGAATGGACTCCCATGGGTCATCCTCCAGCCTCTACACATGAAATAATTCAAATGTTTAAAAAGAAGGTAGAGCCTCTTGGAGGAAGTAAGTCACTGGGGACCTGCCCTTGAAAAGTTGAATTGTCCTAAACCACTCTTCATTTGCTTTCTGCAAGATGATGAGACAGAAACATAAAAAACATACATAAGTAAATACATAAATGTATGATATATATTAGAGAGAGATGATGATGATATGTATCTGAGATAACTGTAAGAAACACCCCGTGCCTAACCCTTAGGCATGTCTATATTGAAAGGGACTTAGTTATCTCAAACAGAGTCTGTCCAGGTCCTGGGTCTATTCCCCAGCATCATGAGAAGGAATAAGATGGAGGAAAGAAGAGAAGAAAGGACAATAGGGGAGGATGGGAAGTTGGGCCAGCAAGAAGGCTCATCAGGTAAAAACGCTTGTCGGAGAGCTGACATCCTGAACTTGATTGTTAGAATACTCATGACGGAAGAAGAAAATCAGCAAGTTGTTCTCTGGCCTCTAAACTCAAGCTGAGGCATATGCACCCACATGCTTATCAGCACACACCACATAAACATGAATGCATTCATATGCGCGCGCGCACACACACACACACACACACACACACACACACACACAAATAAATTAAATAAATAAGTATATATACAAACATATAACAGAGCATACATACATACCCAATGACATCTTTTTTACAAAAGAGTCAAACACGACAACAAAGAGTATTCTCCATTCCACATCCCTAAAGCCAGGCTGGTGAGGGTTAAATGGAAGGAAAGAACATCTAGAAAGTCTTAGAGTGTTGGCTTTCATAAAATCATAAAGCCAAGGATAGAACAAAAGTGTGAGAAAACACTATAGTGACAGTAATTACATCAACGATGAAACCCCTACTGTGTACTGATTATAATCACACACACACACACACACACACACACACACACACACACACACACACACAACTAGAATAACCAGAATCAGGTATGACCCAGATACTGGAAATTTTAAATAACTATGTTTAATGTGCTAGAGTATCAAGTGTGAAATGCAGAAAGTAAATTTGAACACATCAGAAAGACAGATCTACCAGTCAGCTCACAGAATAGAAATGTCAGTTGAGTGAGACTGAGATAGAATTGCAAGTTATAGGCTAACCTTGTCTACACAAGTTCTAAGCCAGACAAAATACAGAGAGAAACTCAATCTAAAGAAGATAAAAGAAAACTAATGATACAGAGAGAAGAGAGGGAGATTAAATTATGATTCTTGACAAATACAGAAACCCCATAGCACATCACAGTTGATGACAAATGGCTCAGTGCTATCCTTTAAAACTGAGAACCAAGAAAGGCCACCAAGTCTCACCACTCAAATTAAGCATCATTCCGAGACTGTGTAAGTGCAAAGACCAATGACTGTATACATATCTCAACAGGAGGAAATAAAAGTTCCAATAGACATCATCACTATCATTGTAGAAAAGTCTCCAAGAAGCTACTAGACCACTGGGTTAGTTCCAGACTTGGACAATTAAGAATTTCTTGAACACATTTGGGCCAAGATTCCAACTTTTTCAGGGTACTGGCTACTTGTAACAAAATTTCCAACAGAATCAATTTAAGGAGGAAGGGCTTTACTTTGGCTGGTATTTTAAGGCTTACAGGTGATCCTTGCCAAGAAGACAGAAGGCAGCTGCTCACATTGCAGCTTTGCAAGGACAACCAGGAAGCATAAAGTGGACAGGAAGTAAGGAAAAACCTGCCCCAGTGACCCACTTTCTCCAGGGATGCTCCACCTCTGAAAGGATCCACAGCCTTCCAAAACTGTGCTGCCTTCTTGGAACCATGTGTTCAAAGCCTCTGGGGGAGCATCTCATACTTAAACCACAATATTTGAGTAAATACCAAGAAGCATGTTCTGGGTGAATCCTGTCTGATCAGAATCTCATCCCACCTATGCACACATATCTGCATATCCTTTGCTTGGTTTTTGTTTGCTATTTGTTTCAGTTTTGAGAAACAGAGTCATGCCAACATCTTCTCTGAAACATCTATGCCATTTTTTCATTGCTGGGGAGCCTGAAAACCATAGTCAACCCTATCAATGGGTTCAACACCACTTCACTCATCAAAGCAGATAAACTCTACTCCTTTGTCTAAGGAGAACAATAAGGAAGCTGTGAAGCAGAAAGAAGGGACTTGGATGTGGGTGTCTGATGTAAAATCTGCCTGTAGACAGACTATTGGGTCACTAAGTAATCTAAAGACTGTGTACCAGCCAAAAGGTCTGTTCTACATGATGCCTGATGGAAACCTACATTCCTTTTAAGACTCCTAGCTTAGCAGACTTTGTAACCTACAACAATCAGCAAGTACTGAATGCTTAGAAAAATTTTAAAGTAGCCCATGTCTCTTCAGGTGCTTCATTCATGGGGGAAAACAATCAAATCGCTCAGGCAATGGAACATTTGTGTTTACCTTATGTAAACTCTATCCCATCAGCCTCTAATTCCTGAGATTGACTGAGAGGTCTAAGACTTTGAAGAGCTATGAAATTCACACACAATATGAATTCTCGTTGGTTGAACTGTTTATTGAGGCTCCAGGAGCAAATGGTACTCAGAACGTGACTGCTGCTATCCCGGCACTGAAGAGATTACGATCTAAGTAGGCTGCATTCATACAGACAAAGGGGCACACAATGGTGTAATAGCCAACTGTGAATAACAAATTAATTAAATTACTAATTCAATAGCTTCTGAATGTTGGAGCCTTGTATGGCAAGTATCAGAATATAGTTTAGCAGACTCACTAGACCAAGGGAGCTCAGTTAATACCATATAAGAATCCACCTGTTAAACAGAACCAATTGCAGGCTGCTAAATAAAAGACAAAGCAGAGCTTCTGGAAGAGAATGGAATAAAAGAACAGGAAAGGAAAGCATGCTACAGGCAAGGAGACTGGTAAAAGGCACTGTTCTAAACACCATTTTATTTTGAAGATGAAATTTGTTGATAGTTTTCAGATGGAAACATACACTTGACCGGAACTGCTCTGCAAGAGTGTGCTCAACAGCTAATAAAAAACAAGAGCCAGAAGCAGGAAGGTCATCCTGCAGATTGTGGGAGCAGGTGGGAGCAGACAGGACGCTGGGGAAAGAGCACAGATGGCCAGAAGTGGAGGGTGATTTTGTTTGTTTTGTCCCTGAGATGAGACCACTTCTGTTATACAGGCCAGCTGAGGTTTGCCAAACCAGAAGAGGTCAGAAGAACGGACAGAGGTAGTCATTCCCACAGTGCTTCCCACATGGCAACCACACAGAGTTAGTCCATTGCAGCAGAGTAGAAAGATAGAAACTACCTACCCAGACAAGGGGTTGCTGAGTCAGAAACACGCAAACAAATCCAAGCACTTACCATGGCTTGGCCTACAGTTCTCCCAACTCGTACAGTGGTGCAGACAGGACATGCAGTGGCATCTTTATTGAACATCTGTAGACTTCCATTGTGCTCCTCTGGAAACAGTAATGTGCATCATGCTTACACTGTATTATCAACCACCTGGAGCTGACTTAATGAATAGATACAGGAAGGTGTGAGGTTACATGCCAACAGTGTCATTTTTGATACAGGAGGTACAGGAACTGTGGTGTCTGTGGTTGGTCCTGGAGCCTGTCCCTGCAGATTCAAAGGACTGTGTGCATCATGTTGCTAAGCTGAGATGTTCTGTAGGTCTGATGTATCAAACACATTTTTGGCTTATGATGTTTTCAGATTATAATGAATTTATTGCAATGAAACCTCATTGTGAGTCAAGGAATATCCAGGTAGGAATACTTAACTCATTAAACCCCTTTCCCTCAACTTCAGCAGGGGGTCATGAGAAGATCCTGTATGGTCTCAAAAGAACCCTGAAGATAATTTAAAACTACAGATGTTACTCAAAAGTAACTTTATCTCACTTCTCTCTCCAATTTTAAAAGGAAAAAAAATAACAGTTCCAAGATGATGGCCCCATACCCATATACATATAGGGAATACTAACTGAATTCAGTATAATTTTAAAAAAATGAAGTTCTTCAAGTTGGGGGAGGAGACATGTTGAAGGTTTCCCAGGAGGAGACGGAGATGAGGCATATGGGGTAGATATGATAAAAAAAAAATACATGTGTTCATATATAAAATAAAAAATAAAGAATGGTCAAAAGAGGAAGGAAATGGATCCAAGGTTGCCTGGGAATAAAAAAAAAAAAGAAATCTTACAATGGATCAGGAGAATTCAAAAATTTATCAAAGCCATTAAGAATAATCTACAGTGGCAAATGCACTTAAAACAAGCACACATGACCCAGGTTTATTCACCCAATGAGTTATTAAAGTCTTCAAACTCAAACCTACGCAGAATAACGAAAAGCATTGTGTGTTTGAAGAACATGAATGCACTCACCACTCATGTAATTTTACCATGTTGGGTTACATGATTCTGAAATAAAATTCTGCAGGTACAGCTTAAAAGGTTTCCATCTTCCTCTGTCACCCCAGATATGCACTGACCTGACATTAGTGCTTAGTTTGGCTATTAATGTGTCTTTGCTTTATTCCTTGTGACTCTAAACACAGAACACTATCTTCCTGTTTTTGGGTTTTCTTTTTTTTTTTGCAATGGAAGATAATGTTTCATAGTCTCCTTATATAACTTTATCATTCAATATTTGTTTTTTTCAATATTTGTGTCAATGTGTAGTGTGTGCATGGCATGAATTTTTGTATTTGTGTCTGGGTATGGCATGTGCACATGCATGTGGGCATGTTCACATGTGTATAGCCGGTGCATGGGCATACATGTATGTAAAAACCAGGTTCCCAAGGTTCTCTTATCTAAATCAGTGAGCTCCAGGAGAGACCCTGTTTCAAAACATAAGGTGGGAGATGATGAAGGAAGATGCGGAGTATAAACTTTGACCACACAGTCACATCCATGTGCACTCACACTTGAATACAAATGTGCGCACACACACACACACACACACACACACACACACACTGACCTTCTGTGTGTTCCTTCAGACAATTCCCTCGGGTTCGAGCCTGTCCTGGCAGGGACTGGTGCATCCCTGTGGGATTTGGTACAATATTTTGTTCTTCTGATGGAAATGTGTGTTGTCTGGTCCCTATAGTTTAATTTAGAACAATTAAGGGTCAGAGAACACGAGCTGGCAAGGCATATTACAAACAATGGCTGGAGAACAAACTGCGAATCAATCCACAGTAAATCACCCTGAGAACCCTGCCTGCTCCGAAGAGCCGCAGAGCCAGAGCCAGAGCCAGGCCTCTCTCCTCAGCCTTCTGTCCTCGCCCCGATGGGCAGGCCTCTGGTGTTCGGGTTTGTAATGATGTTGTGTGGTGTTTGTTCTTCAGGGCATAAAACTTTACAGCCTTGGGCTGGGGGGTCAGAGCGAGTGGGAGGCTGAGGTGATGAGGCTCTGCTCAGATTACTTTGTCCGATAGATGGAAATGGAGAGGATCTTTTCTTGTTTCCCAACCCTAACGCATATCAACACATTATGAAAACTTGTAACACTGCACCTAGACAGCTTATCAAGTGAGAAGCCTTTCCTCTTTTATCTATCATTTTATTTGGCACCTGATGAGCATCCCTCTGTAGGTACTTACCCCACAAAGCTGCTATATGGTCTGCCTAGGATAAGCTACCCAGTAAAGGAACTTTCTGAAGGTTCGACTCACAAATGCTTCCTGGGCCCATATCAGCAACTTTTTTATTGTTTCGGTGGAAGAGTACCAGGTCACTGGCTGGTCCCGTTTCTCTGGTTCTGGATAGGGGCACCACTGTGCTGGAGCTGGTATGTTTCCAAATGCAGAGAGCTGTGTAACATTAAATCTTTTTTAATATGCTCATATTTAACCTGCCAATTTCATCTTAGGACGAACCCAGGAAGACAATGATGTACATGTGACACTTCTTGAAATATCACATGGGCAGTTGAGGCAGATCCTGTAGGCACTGTCTAGTGCTCTGGTTTCCACACATGGCTGGGATGTGATACTCTGCTGGGATGCCTCAAGTATCCAGTTCTTTAGCTGCAGCTTTGACTTGGATAGCAATGCACACGCTGAGCAAAGACACACTTGTATGCAAGTCTCCTTCTGCAACTCATAATTACCACATAATTCAAGCTGAAGTTTTCTCCCAGAAGGAATCAGTATTCTACTCAGCAGCCATTCAGTTTCCAAACAGTGAAAACTCACCATCAACAGCTTGATTGAATGACCCACCTGGAATTGCTTATACTTCATTAATGCTTTCCATAAATCATGGAGTTGACAGGCTACTGGCATGGACTTCCCAAATCTCATAATTGTATTTTGTTTTTCTCTGGCTTCATCAGTTTCTTTTTGGACGCTGACAGCTTAGCGAATTTTTTTAAGTTTATTTTTATTTTATGCGTATGGGTGTTTTGCTTGCATGTATGTCTGTGTAACATATGCATACTTTGTGCCCAAGGAGGTCAGAAAACGGAGTCAGATCCCCTGGGACTGGAGTTACAGATAGTTGTGAGCTGCCACATAAGTACTGGGAGTTGAATCTGTGACCTCTGAAAGAGCAGCAACTTCTCTTAGCCTCGGAGCCGTCTTTTGAACACTGCAAATGTTTTGAATACCATTTGCTACTCTAGTGACTTCTGTCGAAAGTGGCAATTATATGTCAAAACTATCCTGAATGTCTGAACACCTGGACTGTGTGTGCCCTTGGCTTTGCCATGTGTGGGCTGTGTGACCTTGTTAGGTCTCTGCCATGATATCTGAAAGAAACAATAAGTAGTCTGTTCCCTAAGAGGGCCATAGGATAGCATGAAACATAGAGGTAAAGAATTTGGTGAAGTGTGTGTCAAGCACCAAGCACTGAATGTTAGTGATAATGTTTTTTTTTTTTTTTCTAATATTAAAACCCAAGATCATTTGAGTAGATTACATGCTGGGGGAATCCCAAAATATCAGCTGCAAGGCCAGAGGATACCTTATGTCCATTCCCAAGAGTAACACTTGGTGGAAGAGAAGATCAGGTCCCACATGGTGACCGGGCAGCACAGTGGAGCTGGCTCTGGAGGCCTGGGAGCAGGAGAGGTGACCTGCCTCCTGCCGCTGGCGGCACTGGGCGGCCTGGCCACAGCGGTGCTGGAGAGCTTGCCCTGGTGGTGCAGATAAGGGAGAAGCTGGTGGCTTGGCCAGCTCTGCTTCCACCCAGGCCCAGATCCAGGGCTCTGAACTGGCCCATCTCAAAATCTCTGTCATCAGAGAATGATGCATGAAAGGGCCAGTCCTGCTGTTCAAAACCCGCAGGCTCTCCATGACACAGGGCAACAACCGGGAAGAGTCCTGATTAGGATCTAATATTGATGCTGTCACAGAAGCCAGAGTGAGCAGACCAATGGCTCACTGCGATGGACGTTTGCAAGAGAAGACAGGTGGACAGAGGGGTGTGCTGTGACACACCAACACACTACAGTGCCCATGAAAGAGAAGACGGGTGGACAGAGGGGTGTGCTGTGACACACTGACACACTACAGTGCCCATGAAAGAGAAGACGGGTGGACAGAGGGGTGTGCTGTGACACACTGACACACTACAGTGCCCATGAAAGAGAGGTTGGGTGGACAGAGGGGTGTGCTGTGACACACTGACACACTACAGTGCCCATGATGAGATGTTTTCTATGCTTTGTTGTAGTTGGTGGTGGTGGTGGTGGTGGTGGTGGTGGTGGTGGTGGTGGTGGTGTGTGTGTGTGTGTGTGTGTGTATGTGTGTTGTAGTTGGTGGTGGTGGTGGTGGTGGTGGTGTGTGTGTGTGTGTGTGTGTGTGTGTGTTATCTGGGGGAGGCAGGTTGCAAGGGAGAAGTGTAGCTATGAGGGGACACCTGGGATATGAGTAGAACTGGGTGCATGATGTGAAACTCGATAAGAATCAAAAGAAAGTCTGAAGTTCCTCGAAAGACTGCCTACGTGTTCTCAGAACTGCTGGGTATAACTCATCAGTGAACCCATCTAGCCCTGCAGTTCTCTTTGTTGGGGGGCTGTTTTAACTACTGACTCAGTAACATTACTTGATACTGGGATACTCAGATTTCTTATAACCTCTTGCTTTAATTTTAAAAACCTCTTTTTGCTCAAAATTGCCTTTCAGTTATTTGGCATCTTCTGTGAAGCCATATGAATTTTACAGTTCTTCTCTCGTTCTCTGGAGAATCTTATTGGAATTTTAATGAGATATTAATACTGGAGCTATAGATTGTTTTTAGTAATACAGCCATTTTCGCTGATGTTAATTCTCCAGTCCACAAGGCTTTCCCACCTTCTTTATGTGCACATGTGCACACACATACACACATGTACATTCATGCATGTGAATATGGCACACACATGACATATAGCATATGTGTGCCACAGCAGGTATGAAGTTTGGTAGACTGGTGGCAGTCTTCCCATGTACCTTGTTTGAGACTGGCTTTCTGACACTCTGTTTCCAATGAATAACTCAGGCTGCTGACCCACAGGCTTCTGGGAATCCTCCTGTCTCTGCCTCTTATCTTCCCTGCAGGAGCACTGGATGAGCAGACTCTTATGCTACATGTCCAGTTTCTTTCATGGGCTCTAGAAATCCAGACTCAAAGATCAAACACACATGACAATATTCATATCTTCAAAATGTCTGTTGTGAGTGTTTTAAATCCAAAATGCTTTGTTGAACATGTAAGGGAAACATTGAGGTACACAATAAACTCTCAGAGATGGAGATGCAAAATTAAAGATCATCCTTTAACACATAACCTGAAAATTCACAGATGGAATGACTGGGTAGAGAGCACAAAGACAAGAGAAATACACTGGACAGCAGCCTCAGGACATGCCAGAGTTTATAATGCAACCATATGATAGTCTAAATTAGCACACCAGTGTGGGCAGTGCAGATTTAAAGAAATGAGCAAAGGTGTGGTGGCTCACTTCTTCAATCCCAATATTTGTGAGGCAGAAGCAGACATATCTCTGTGAGTCTGGGGCTAGCCTGGTTTACACAATGAGTCCCAGGATATCCAAGGTTACACTGAGACCCTGAAGAAAAAAAATCATTTTGCAAAAACAAAGATGGTGCCCATTTGTTGTGTCAGCAATGATGCAGCAGTTACAAGCACAGAGCAATGTGCTTCTTTTGCCAGGGACCTAAGTTCTGTTGCCAGTACCAATGTCAGGTACACATTTGCCTGTAATTGCAGCCCCAGAGGGATCTGACACCTGTGGCCGCCGTAAGCACCATCTGCACTTTTGCACACACACAAACACAGACACACACACACACACATACACACACACATTTTTTAAAAGATAAAATGTAAGAGATTAGCAGAAATGCAAATAGCAAGCAAAATTTCAAACCAGAAACATAGAATCCTAAACCACAGCACAGAGTCTGAAAGCTTTAGCCTCTGTCTCCTGCTTCCGGATAACAAGCAGAGAAAAGTACAGATCCACCCATGTGGACATGAGAGCTGAGAGCAATAGATATGCTCGGATAGTATAGCCTCCAGCCCAAGATGAACACACACCTCTCCACAGAACTAAGGAAGGTGAGATCTTCTGAATGAGTACCTAAAGCCCAACAGTGGACACCAACGAGAGACAAGAAAAGACCTGGTTAACATAGAGAATTAAATAAATACTTTGTCTCAGGAAATTGGGACCTGTGTTAAGTAATGTTGTCTCAACCGTCATGAACACCACGAGCTAAGCCTTTAGTTGGATGCTACATGGAAGATGCAGAGATGTGTGGGGCCGAACTCAGATCTTCAAATGAATTTCAGCCCAGTAGACTTGAAGAGAAAGTGCCAAGATGCTAGATGTCTGATGCTGAGATGCAAGCAAACCCTGCCCCGTACTCTCACCTTCCTGGAATCGTAATGACTGTAAACTATAGGCAAGATTTCCAGTGTGTTCCAACTGTGGAGGTATACATCAAAGAACCCCTTCTCCAGCATCTGCTTCTGATACACGGTGGTACATCAGAGCTTTTAACAGAATAAAGAGCCTGTTAATAGACCAGGCATGACTTTACGATTGTTTAATGTGGCCCCTTCTAGACATCAAGGACCTTGGGGAACCTGTCTCTTTAAGGAGACCTTGGCTCTGCTCTTGAGTCTTGTGGCCTGAAAGGAGGTTCTGCCATCAGGTTTAGAGATTGGATGAGCTAAGTGTTCACAGAATCACATTGACAAACACAGACCCTAGTGGGTCTGTGCTAGGCCCTCTGCATATCTCTCATGGTTGTGTAGCTTGGTATTTTCTGGGACTCCTGACAGTGGGTGTGGGGGGGGTGTCTCTGACTCTTTTGCCTGCAATATGCTCGAAATCTTTTTCTTCCTACTGGGTTGCCATGTCCAGCCATGATATGCAGGTTTGTGCCCAGTTTTCTTGTATCTTGTTAGGCCATCTCTTGGAAATCAGCTTTTTTTTTTTTTTTTTTTTAAGAAAGAAATGGAGGAGGAGAGATCTGGGGAAGTGAGGGTCGGTGAGGGATGGGAAAAGCGGAGGAAAGGAAAGCTGTGGTCAGGATGTAATGCATGAGAGAAGAATAAAAGAGTTTTAAAGGAGAGTGGATGCGCACTATATTATTGGGCACTGAGCGCACCATCCTGTGTACTTTTCTTTCCCCTATCTTTTAACCATGGCAGGTATCACTAGTCTGTCATGAGTCCTGCAATACTTCTCAGAGTCCTTTTTATCACAGTACCACAGATTTACTGTCAATCAAAATCTCCATGAGTGGTGTAACTTAACGCCTGTCTCTGGAAAGTAGCAGCAAAGGGCTTAGAAACAGACACCATTCTAGATCCTGGTCCTTTCATTAAGAGCTTTGGGGTTCTGAATCCAGGCTTCCCTGGTGATTTATAGTAACTCATTCATGATGGACAAGGTTTCATGAGCCTTGTTTTCTTCATCTCCTCTTCAGAAGAAAATCCCAAGTGCCTATGAAAGCTTAAGAAGACAAGAGACATGTCCAAAGGTAGAGGAAACAAGTAAGGTTTTCATAGAGAGCATCAGGCCTGAGGTATAGGGAGAAATTATGAGACTCTCTCCACACAAAAGGAAGCATGAAACGTCAGAGAAAACCCATGAGGTCATCAGGTGAAAGCCAGGTGACCTAAGAGTTTTAGAACATGCTAAGAATTGTGATCAAGATCCAAAGTTCCATGGTTGAACATAGATGAACCAATGTCTTTGTCAGAGTTTCCATTACTATAAAGAGACACTATGACCAAGACAGCATTTAACTGAGGCCAGCTTACAGCTCTTGAGGCTCAGTCCATTATCATCATGGCAGAAAACATGGCAGCATCCAGGTAGGCATTGCACTGGAGGACATGAGAGTACTTGTTTCTCTTGTTTCTAAGGCAAACAGAAGACTGGTTACTAGACAGCTAGGAGGACGATCTCAAAGCCCACCCCCACAATGATACACTTCCTCTAACAAGGCCATACCTCCTATTAGTGACACTCTCTGAGCTAAACACATTAAAACAACCATGATCCAGAAGGGAATAAATTATTCTCCAACCTAAAACACACATCCACTGACTCCTGTGGCCATATACAATATGAAAAGAACAGATTAGAGGCTATATATAAGAAGGAAGCTTTAAAGACCAGGCAGAGACATATAATGACATGACAAGCTCTTGGTGCTAAACTGAGAGAAAAGCCGTGGATAACCCCTGGAGTTTGGTTTAGCCTTCCAGATAAGTAGTCCTGGCTTAAACTCAAACAACAAACATTTTCAAAAGACCAGTTAAGACTAGAGAGATGGCTGTAAGATTAAAAGCCCCTGCAGCTCTTTCAGAAGACCTGAGCTGAGTTCCCAGCATCCATGGCAGGCAGCTCACAACCACCTGTAACTCCAGGGAATCTGAAGCCCTCTTTTGGCTTCTACAAGGTCCTGCACACATGTGGTATATGCTCACACAGATGTGCACATACACAAAAATGGAAATAAAGCATTTTTTACAGACCAGTTCACTGTGGACATACACTGGGCTGTTGAAACCTTCACAGGGCAGATTCCAGAGTTGAGAGGAAATTGCTGAAGAGAGCTTTCGTGCCCACTCACAGTACTCTAGCCTCATTTTACAAATATGAAAACTGAGATGCTTATGGGGATAAATAACTATGGACAATTGATGGCTTCTAGTGAAGGAAGAGCCATTTTTTCCAATGGCCCCAATAGGGTGACCATTCTCTGGTGGATGGCTTCATGACCAGGAGTATATAGGCAGAAAAAAATTGGAGCCAATGGGTGTATTGACTAATTTTCATCAACTTGACACAAGGTAGTCAACTGAGAAGAAATGTCCAATGAGAATATGTCCCTATGATATTATCCTGCAAGCAAACCTGGGCATTTTCTTGATTAACAATGAATGTGGAAGGGTCAGTGCCCACTGCAGGCAGCACTATCCCTAGGCAGGGAGCCCTGGGCTGTATGAAGAAGAATAATGAGTAAGCCAGGAAAGCAAATCAGTTAGCACAATTTCTCCCTGGCTTCTGCTTCAGTTCCTACCTCTAGGTTCCTGCTGGAGTACTTGCCCTGACTTCCCTTCACAATGGACTGTAAGCTGTAAAATAAAATAGAGCCTCTTCTCCTCGTGTTGCTTTTGGTCATAATGTCTATCACAAGAATACAAACCAAACTAAGACAATGGATTGTCAAATGTTATTTTTTTAAAAGGGCGAGTAGAAAGTTGGGGGTAAGGAGATGAGTGTGGATATAATCATAATACATTAAATGAAATTTTCAAAGAATTAATGATAGTATTTTTAAGGTTTGGACAAAAAGATAGCTTCACCACTGTGTCTTAACCACTGAGCCATCTCTCTAGCCCCCACCTTGTCTTTTGAGACTGGTCTTTCTCATTACCATGGGGTTCACCAAGCTCCAGGAGTCTAACTCCTGTTTTTCACTGCTGGAATTATAAGCATGATGTTAAGATAGGTTTGGGGGTCAAACTCAGTCAGTCCTTGCCTTTGTAAGAAAGTAGCACTGTACCTAAGTTTCATTGTTTTACTAATGACATATCACAATATTTTCATGCTGTTCTTTATGCCTCAAAAAATAATATTTTCATGACTACAAAATAGTACCCTTATTTTTTATATGATAAAATTACCTATTCCTTCCCAAATTCATGCAAGCAGTCTTTATAGGTGAAAAAGACTATACAGTGTTTTGGAGTAGGGGATGGAGAGATTGTTCAGTGATTAAGTGTACTTCCTGCTCTTCCAGTGGAACCACGTCAGGTGAGACAGACCACCTGTAACTGCAGCTCCCAGGAATCTGACGCCATCTTCTGGCTTCTGCAGGCATAGGCACACACACACATACACACACACACACACACTTACATGCACACACACTCACACACACACTCACACAGTCTCACACACACACACTCACACACTCACACAGACATACAGACACACACATACATACATACACACACACACAATTAAAAATTAAAAATTAAATTTAAGAAAAACATTCAGAGCTGGAGGAATATGCAATTTGCTTCTCATCATAATTTCAGTTATGGTCTGTAAATTTACACGATGATGTTTACAAAGCCCATTGTCCCAGGCAAGAGCCTTAAAGGAAGCAAAGGACTTGAAGTTTGTGCAAAACCCAAACCGGAATGGCGACTTTAAGGCTTAGAAAATCCCAGTTAATCTTTTCCTTTGCACTTCTCCTTTGTTAAGCTTTTTAAAAGCTGACTACAGGCAGAATGGCCGTGGACTCCTGGCACACTCGGGTTCATCAGCAGTATCTAGTACCAGAAGTCCTGTTTTCATCCTGATAACCAGATATCAAAGGGCCTCAAACACTCGGGCCTGCTCCTGATAGAGATCTGAGCTCTCTGAGGCCTCTCTGAACTAAATCTACGACCTTGGTGAGCCGGGGCCATTGTTACTGGTGGAACACAATCTTTCTGATCCCATGTGGGGAAGCCTGGCAGAAAGAGGCCAGAGTCAAACACACTGTGTGCTCCTGCCCTCTGTTAAAATCAAATCCTGATTGCTTCCTGAGCCGCTGTACCTACCTTGGCTTCATGATGACAGACCATCAGATAGAAATGAATTCTGCGGATCTTTGGGGTCTACCTTTGGAAAGCTCAAAAGTGGTTTGTTTGGTTTGATTGTGTCTTTAACTCTGGACTTGCAGAACTGTATGTGTCAGCTGTCTGACCAAAGTCCTTTGCTCTCATCCTTAGATCCATAATGTCTGCATTTATGCCAATCTTGACTTTCGGCCTTGTGCCTCACATTTGATAGATGTACAGTTTGTGTTTGTTAAATGAGTGGGTGGATCCAGAAAAGGCTTAAATGAACGGACTTGCTATTAACTCTTTCGTTTTACTGAGAGTGATCGTGGATTTTCATTTGTTTTAGAAATAGAAATGTTGAGCCAGGGCAAATGCTCAGTTGGCAAAATGTGTGTTGTGCAAACATAAGGACCTGAGTTCGATCTCCAAAGCCAGGGAAAGTGAATGAAGGCACGTACTTACACCTTCAGTCCAGGAGAAGCAGACGGGGAGGATCCTTGGAGCTGGCTGCTGAGCCAGCCAAACTGAATCTGTGAGCTCTGGGTTCATGAGAGACCCTGTCTTAAAACTTAAGACAAGAAAGTCAACATCAGATTCTGGCTTCAACGTGTGCTTATGTGCACACCCATATTAGCATGTACACATGTATACGCTGCACACAACACATGTGTATGAAAATGGTCATGTCTGATATATGCTTTGTGATTTGTCAACGTTGAATTGCATTCAGTGAGATGAATAGAAAACACTTCTATGCTGCATGACTATTTTAAGCTGGTGATAATGCTGGGGGTTAGAAGAAAATTCAGTGTCTCTTTATTGTGATTTACTGAAGGGCCTCTTAATCATGTTTTGACAGGTGTCAGCTCAGGATGGGAGACAGCAGTGCATCATTTCAGCACGTGTCTGATGTGATTCTCTTGTTCTGTCTTCTGCCTGTTGCTCTCACTTTCCAGTTGCAATTTAGGAACAAAGCAGAAGTCATGTTCTTGAAGCCAAAGGAGTGAAGAAAACTCCCTAAGGGGTAATTAATACTCCTGGTTCCCCATTCACACGGGGAAATGCCATGGGGCTATGAACTTAGAATTGGGAAGGGAAGAAAAACTAAATGAAATTGGAATCTCGTCATTTCCTGCCTTCCGTTCTCCGGTATGTGGGAATAAGGAGGGTTCATGGACTCAGCTCATCATCTGTGCCCATTGCCACAGCAGCCTTCAGTTAGTTCCTAGAGAGGCTGCCAGACTTTAAAAGCGCGTGTCAGCAGCACAGTGGCTCCCTCAAAAGTAGTGAAGCGAGATTCTGAAGCTAGGGTTGCCCGTGCCCAGAGCCTGTTCCTGTCACTCTCAACAGCCAGCCTCTTGGAACTAGTCTAGGATTAAAGTGACTGAGAAGCTGGGTAAGCCGCCTGTGTGGACACAATGTTATGCAAGCATGAGGGGGCTGAGCTGAGTTCTCAGAACCTGCAGGAAAAAATTCTGAGGATGGTGATTCACGCCTCCAACCCTGATCCTGGGGGTAGAAACAAATTCTTGACTCTCATTGCCAGCCCACGTGGCTGAAATGATTAATTACAGGTCTACTTAGAGGTCCTGTCTCAAAAAACAAAAATAAAGAGTAACCAAGGAAAGATTTAACGCAGATGCATGGATGTGCAGGAGAAATGCATATTCTCAGCCATACTCCAAAATTACAACACACATACTTTATTATATTGTGTGTGTCTGTGAGAGAGAGAGAGAAAGTGTGTGTGTGTGTGTGTGTGTGTGTGTGTGTGTGTGTGTACCACACAACCCACATGTGGAGGTCAAAGAACAACTTAGAGGAGACATTTTCTCCTTCCATCATGTAGAAGCTGGGAATCAAAATCAGGTCATCTGGCTGGACAGCAAACCTTTACCTGCTGAACCCTATCACTGGCCCTAAGATTTCTTCATTAAAAAAAATAATAAAATAAAGTGACTAATGGGCCAGGCACAGAGTCGGAGCCTCAGAATCTATTCCCATTGAAACCCTTTGATCTATACCTTTCCTTTCTTCCATTCCCTTGACCACCCCAGGAAAAGAGTGGCTTCTCCTCTACCACTCAGGACCCACCTATGCCTGAAGCACAGACACCATGCATGGCTCAATGGGTAGGAAGCCAGCCTGTGTGCATGCTGGCCCTGTAGTCCAGCATGCAATGGTGCCCATGGCAGGGCAGCATCTGGATATCCATCCACTTCAACACAGCCCTGAACTTTCTCTAAGCTAAAGATGGTCTTCATCGCCCCGTTAGGGTGGAGAGCACAAAGAAGAGAGAATGGCTTGTCATGGGGGACGGGGCACCAAAGGTTTGTTCTTTCCAATGAGGCCTCAGCACAACACTTTCAAGCACTAATTCCTGTTGTTAAAAACCCTTAACGCCAATTGAATGTTCCACAAAGAGTGCATAAAGGCATTTGTTTATGTATTCCATTCCTGATACATAAAATAGACTTACTCTGCTGCTGCTGCTGCTGCTGCTGTTGTTGTTGTTGTTGTTGTTGTTGTTGTTGTTGGTGGTGGTGGTGGTGGTGGTGGTGGTGGTGGTGGTGGTGGTGGTGGTGGTTTGTTGTTCTTTCATTCAGAAGAATTTTTCCCCTCGGAACTTGAGTATCCAAGCTCCATTCATGAATAATCATTTTTTACCTTGGGCTTTTTCACATTTGCAACACATTTTAAAGCCTCTGATAAGAGTGCAGACCTGAATATATGTCACAAATGTCCTTTTTCCCCTTCAGCATGATGTCTTTCTTGTGAGTAGTGGGGAGCAATGTTTATAGTAACAATTGTGAGCATGGGGGAGGAGGCATAGGAAAGAAATGGAAATCCTGTTTGCATCCATAGGTGCACTGCTGCTGGGAGGACTGCAATTTGACTTTGTACAAAAAGGGCCACGGAACAGAAGGTCAAGCAGCTGGCTATTTCCATATCAAAGATGCTATCAAAAGGCCAAGAGGCAGTTCACCCAGCAGCCCTTTAGCAAACAATATAGTTCTCCCCTCTCTTTTATGATATGTTTTTTTTTTTTAATTGCCAAAATAGTTGAGCAAGAAGTTCAACGGTTTGTTTTCTGAGAAATACAAGTGGCCGGTGTGAGGTCGTTGGGACACACATTAGTTCACAGAATTGGGAGTTTTAAGTAATGAGGAACCATTTGAGGCCACTGTTCAAAGGTCCTGCCGCAAGGTAACAAGTCACAACGGGACCCAGAAGATCCAGGAAGCCCAGCTCCGCATTACAAATGGTCACATCTGTGAGAGGATGGCTTTGCAGACACCTCACTGATTCAGCCAGAGCCCCTCGCAGAAACAACAGGAGAAGAACACAGAACACAGGACATCACACCTCATGGCTGTCAGCAAGAGCTTGGCCATCCGTACTTGACATGAGCCTGTCACATTGCAACACGGCACAAAGAGGAGAACTTTGGAACCTTGGGAGACGGCTCTGCCTACAGTATACTTCCTATCACGGGAACATGAGGACCTCGAAGAGTTCATTAGAGACCCTACCTCAAAGAGCAGGTTCAAAATGATTGAGAAAGACACCTGATGTCACCCTTAACACATACACACGCACCACACACATGAACAAATCTACTCTTACGTGGCATGCACACACACAAAGGCCAACTGGAATACAGATGGGCTGTCACCAAGGCCATCGATCAGCATCAGGATGCTCTACACTAATTAATTGGTGGAGATGGTTGATGAGAACAGCCTTACTCTCTGACCAGCCTATTGAAGGAATGGGAACAGATTGGATCATGTGACCAAACCCACCAATGCAAGTTGGACCCAGAGTCAAATCCAGGGAAGCCACATTCATCCACTGGTCCCAGGAATGTGAGAGGAAGCTAAAGAAAGGTTGGGTGCATGAATAAAGATGTGGGGTGACACAAACAGCTGGAAAGAGGGGAAAAAATCCAAGATACAAAATGATTGCTTGAAATGAGTGGTCAGAAGGCGCCAATTATCATGGCAGGAGGAGCGTAGCCAGTGAGGGTTTGAGTCATGGGCCAGGCCAGATATTCAGGGTCCTAATGTTCCTGGGAGATATCTTTTAAAAGCCCTCACATTACCATCTTTAACCCTTTTCTCTGTAAAATGATACAAATGGCTTCTTGGCTTGTCCTTTTACTCTCATAGCAGCAGCGGACTGGACTTACCCCTCCCAGATGAGCAAGAGCTCAGTGCAGCCATGGAAATCACGTACACGTCAAGGTAGGGCAATTTCTCTGCTGCTTTGGTCATGCTTTCAAGGGGTAAGAAATGAGGGAGGGCTTTATGTATGTGTGACCAACTACTCTATTTTGAAAACACATCTTACTATGATGGAAAATGCATTTACTTCCAAAATGCCAGCAGTTTCAAATTATGCCCCCCAAAAAAATCTGATATAATTTTTATTTCCTTATTTCACCTTTAAAGGAGCCTTATTTAAATCAGCTGTCATGCTTACAGGACCAAAAGGTGTCTTTTGTTCTTCATTTACATTTTCCAAAGATGCTCTGGCTCCAGTGCTTAAGAGGAATGTCTGTAGGTAAGAAGAGAAAGAGGAAAAGGGGAAAGAAAGATAGGAATGGAAGAGGAGACAGGAAGGGGAACATGAAGAAAAGGACAAGACCAAACTTGGCCCCTGCCCAGGCTGGGAGGCTGAGGAAGAACTCAGTCTGAATCCCCACTCACCTGAGTCTGTAATCCTGGCTCTGAGAAGGAGCCAGGTAGAAGCCTAGGGCTCTCTAGATAACAGCTGATTGCACACATGAGCTCCAGGTTTAGTGAGAAACCCTGTCTTTTTTTTTATTTATTTTTTTTAAATATTATTATAGCTCACAAAACTTGTTACATAATAATATATCATAAATACACGATTTTTTTCCTTTTTCTTTTTTTTTTTTTCTAAGAAGGACTGAGGCTTTCACATTTTGGTCTTCCTTTTTTTAGAGCTTCATAAGGTCTGTGAGTTGGTTCTGGGGTGTTCAGAGCTTTCTGGGGCTAGTATCCAATTATCATTGACTGCATATTATGTCTGTTCTTTTGTCTCTGGGTTATCTCACTCAGGATTATATTCTCTAGTTCCATCCATTTGCCTAAGAATTTTGTAAAGTTGTTGTTTCTAATAGCTAAGTAGTACTTCATTGTATAAATGTACCACAATTTCTGTATCCATTCCTCTGTTGAAGGACATATGGGTTCTTTCTAGCTTCTGAATATTATAAATAAGGCTGCTTAAGAACATGGTGGAGCATGTGTGCTTATTATATGTTGAAGCATCTTTGGGGTATATGCCCAGAAGTGGAACAGCTGAGTCTTCAGGTAGTACTATGTCCAATTTTCTGAGAAACCACCAGACTGATTTCCAGAGTGGTTGTACCAGCTTACAACCCTACCAACAGTGGAGGAGTGTTCCTCTTTCTTCACATTCTCGCCAGCATCTGCTGTCATATGAGTTTTTGATCTTAGCCATTCTGACTGTGTGAGGTAGAATCTCAGAATTGTTTTGATCTGCATTTCCCTGATGACTAGGGATGTTGAACATTCAATGGAAAAAGGACAACCTCTTCAACAAATGGTGTTGGCTCAACTGGCAGTCATCATGCAAAAGAATGCAAATCGATCCTTTCTTATCTCCTTGTACAAAGCTCAAGTGCAACTGGATCAAAGATCTCCACACAAAACTAGGTACACTGAAACTATTAGAAGAGAAAGTAGGGAAAAGCTTAGAACACATAGGCACAGGAGAAATTTTCCTGAACAGAACACCAATGGCCTATGCTCTAGGATCAAGAATCAATAAATGGGACCTCATGAGACTGCAAACTTTCTGTAAAGCTAAGGACACAGTCAAGAAAACAGACTGGGAAAGAATCTTTAACAATCTCACATCTGACAAAGGTCTAATATCCAATATTTACAAAGAACTCAAGAAGATAGACTCCAGAGAATCAAACAACCTATTAAAAATGGGGCACAAAGCTAAACAAAGAATTCTCAACTGAGGAATACTGAATGGCCGAGAAGCACCTAAAGAGAAACCGTCTTAAAAATTAAAGTTGAGAGCAACTGAAGAAGACATTAGATTCCAACAGATAGCACACACACACACACACACACACACGCACACACACACGCACACACATGCATGCACGCTTACATACTCACACTGGCACTGGCCACAAACTCAGCTCCATGCAGGCCCAGTGTCAATGCTGGGGCTTTTTGTCTACCTCCTTTCTTTAGTCATTTAAAATAAAAATCAAGGACAGACAGCAGCCTGGAAGGTTAAGAGATCAAGACCAGAGTGTGGTTTCTAATGTCCACATCGAGGGCTCGTGACCACCTGTAACTGCAGCGCCACGTGTTCTGATATTCCCTTCTGCCCTCCTCAGGCACCAGCACGCATGCGACTTTCACTCACGCAGACATGGAGTGACAACTTTGGAATTTTGGTTTCTTTAGAAAACATAGAAATATTTTAAGAATGTGCTTTCATTTTAATCTCAGGTGTAGGGGTGTGGGACTACTTCAGACTGGCCACGGCATCTGACTATGATTTGCCTCATGCTCTAACAGAGGAGTGGTTTTGCCAGCTGTAGAAACCGTGCGACATTTAAAATTCTGGGAACTTTCAGAGGATATATAATTTCCAGAGCCCTAATAAGCTCGTTGTTAGTTATTAGTCGTTAGTTGTTTCGTTTGTTAGTAGTCATGCTCAAAGAAGAAACAAAAGGAAAGAAATTAGAGTCAGGGATCCCCCCCCTTCTATCTTTCTCTCCTAGTGACAGGGGGTAAAACTTGGGGATGAAGTAGAGTAGGGGGAAAAAACCCACAAGTAGCAAAGGCCAGATAACACACATGTGTACACAAATTAAAATATTTTTAAAATTCTATAGGTCTTACCCATATTACCCCTGAGGAAAATGAAGGCTCCAAGAAGGTGTGTGGCTAGTAAAAAGCAAAGCCAAAGAGACAGACATTGGAGTATCTAATCCAAAACCCCCTGCCGAGAATCAAGGCAGGACTGCTTATAAGGTAACAAAAGCCATCAGAGAAAACAACAAATGCCTCTTGGGTTTGAGATGCACCCAAGAAGCGGACTTTCAAGTAGTAAAATCTGTAGCATTGTCTCCGAACGTCATTGGTAAATTAGACAGTTGTTTCCCCAACTCAGGGTGAGGCTATGAAACAGAGCAGCAAGGAATTGCTTCTCACTAAGAGTTCTAGGAGTTGGTGGCCACCAGTGCAAAGTCTAGGCTCTAGGCTCATGGGAAACAGTCCCAAGATCTTTATATCAAGAAAAGAGCAGAAGGAAGAAGCGAAGACGTAGACGAGAGTAGTCTGGGACTGTGCTCAGAGAGAGGAGCCAGGGGAGCACAGTAGGACTGCAGAAAGCAGTACAGTCAGCACCTGTCAGACCCTGACCAGGCACCGCCTGGGTGAAAGGTAGACCTAGCCTAGATTAACAAACTGGAGTAGTGTCTTAGCCTGGCTAGTTGGCAGTAACTCCAAGCCCCCTGGACCTCAATCCATACAAAAGCCTGAGACAGTTTTCTCCCTTTGAGACTCAGTCCATCAGTACTGTCAGAAAGATGGCAGACAGAGCTGACAAGATGGAGTTACATAGGCTGTAGTGAAAAGTATGCCAGTCTCAGTTTGGAGCCAGTGAGAAGCTATTGAATCCCCACTACGTACCTGTGCCACAGCAAACATTATATAATCTATTGCCTATTGCATCCTCCAGCGGCCCTGGAAAGTGGGTGTGATGATTCCTACTTTACAGTTGAGGGAACTGGGGCTCAAAGATTAATTTATGCAAACAGCCCACCCTGCTTTATGCTCCTTCTGTTACGCGAGGCAGTTTCGTGATGATGGTTGACGTCAGCTTGGCAGGATCTAGAATCACTGTGAAAACACTTTTCTGGGTGTGTCTATGAGTGTGTCTCAGGCATGATTTAGCTGAGGAAGGAAGACTGATGCTGAACATGCTGGCTACCATTCCTGTGTTCCGGAGTCCAGGACTGAGTAAAAGCAAGCTGAGCACTGATATTCATCTCTCTCTGCTTCCTGACTGTGAACTTGGTGTACCCAGCTGCCTCCCCTCCCTGACTCCATACCTTCCGGGACACGTTAGACTGACTGCTCCCTCAAACCAGGAGTCAAAATGTACCCCTCCCCCATTAAGTTGCTTTTGTTATCTATTATATCACATAAATTGGAAATGTAGCTCATACATAAAGTTGATAAAACTTCAGCCAAACTCAAAATGTCATGCAAATATTAGCTTAGTGTAAGTACACACACAATATTCTCATATTAGCAATTATTTGAGTCTAGAAGTCCTTGTATAAAACAACCATGTGAATTAGTATCAGTGGTGTCTCTCTCCATGAAGCAAGCATCTGTACCTTACACAATTCCCCTGTGGCTCCCATCATCACCATACCATTAAATGTGGTCCCCAGATGAGGTATGAGAATGCTGGCCAAAATGGATATTCACAGCCTGAAAGCACTTTATGATTATCAAGGGAGAAAAAATGAATTAAAATCACACCCTGCTAAGTGCCACAGAAGTATTTTCAAATTAGCCCCGTCGCTGCTGCCTCCCCGATCCCTGGCATGTGGGTTGTACCTGCTGACACGTCCCTCAGGAGAACTAATATGTTCAAATGGGACCCAAGACAGATGATTAGAGTTTATTTTCTATACCAGTAACAACAGAAACAGGCCAGCTTTGTCAATGGGCTAAAGTGCTGTGGGCTTTCTTCCTGTCCTAATGAAATGTGTGCCTTTTCAGAGGGCCATTTCTATGATTTATAAATTCCTAGCAATGCTGGAAGAAGGGAGAGGCAAGGGAAGTACCCAGAGCACAAAATATAAGGAAGAGATCATCCCTAGACCATGCGATCACTAACTTTATTCTTGTACCTATTTGATATGGGTACTTCTCAAATTCTGCACTCTTGGCATCTTGCTTGCCTTTCCCTAAGCCAGGTCCCAAATCTTCTAGCATGAACACAGACCTATCATGGAAGAGAGTATGAGTCTATTGGAAAAGAGCTGCTGCCCCCAGGGAATACCAGAGAAGCCTCCACCAGCCCAGTGATATATATTTCTAAACTACAAGGCAAAAGAAATCAATACATGAGAACAAGCCAGCGTGATTGGCCCAGCGTCTGAAAGCCATGATATATATGCTATTGCTTACAGCCTCACCTTTCCCTTTTTCCAAAACTATGTCACACATAGAGGATAGGAAGGACCTAAGGGAATGTATGTTGTTGACATGGACGTGTCAAGGACCCCAATGCCTTAGACTCACAGCAAATGAAAAAGCCTTCCCCAGGCAAGGGAAATGGAAAAACCTTCCCTCTGGGTCCATGTGTGGATGTTGACAGTGTTTGCAGAAGATATATACCATAGCTTGAATACTACTCTACTACAGAGACTGCTCCTACCAAGAGTAGCTAAACTTGCCTCTTTGTTCATCTGTATATAATAAACTTCCTCCTTGTCCTCTGTATATAATAAATAACTCTACCTTCTTGTTGAGCTGCATACAATAACCCCACCGACCTAATCAACTATTTATAACATATAACCCAACTATCCATGATGCTGAAGCTTTTCCATCAGAGAGCCCAGATCACTAGATCCCAGCTTTTTCTGTGTGTCCATGTGTTTGTCCTTTCTGCTGTCTGTAAGCAGGTGAGGTCAGATAATACAAGCTAAAGCCTATGATTGGACAGTAGAAGAGGAGGATGGGCAGTTTATATCAATATTAATTGGCTCTGAGTTTATTGTGTGGACATTTTGTGGGGTAAGAATTTACTGATATAACTCTGATTAATAAATTGCATGCCTCCCCAAAGGAGTTAGAGAAAGAATTGAAGGAGCTGAAGGGGTTTGCAACCCCATAAGAACAACAATACCAACCAACCAGAGTTCTCAGGGATTAAACCACTATCCAAAGAATACAAATAGACAGCCCCATGGCTCCAGCTGCATATGTAGCAGAGGATGGCCTTGTTGGGCATCTATAGAAAGAGAAGCTCTTGCTTCTGCCAAGGTTTAATACCCCATCATAGGGGAATGTCAGGGTGGGAAGGTGGGATGTGGGAGGGCACCCTCATAAAAACAAGAGGAGGAGGGATGAAATAGGTGTTTATGGAGGGGAAACCAGGAAAGGGGATAACATTTGAAATGTAAATAAAATATATCCAATAAAAAATTAGAAGCCTCTAGTGTTTTTATTTTTGCCGGGTTACAGGGATTTTTTTGACAGCTAACCTCGAAATGGGCGGTTGTTGCATGGGGCTGGCATGATAGCGATCTGCCATGGGAACTAGATGGGTGGTCACTGCTGGGACCAGCTATGGTGGCAAGATTGCCGCTGGGGCCAGAGAGTAGCCAGCAGTAGCGTGGCATGGTGCCTTTTTACATCTTTTAAAATATTTATCGCTACAACTGGAGACAGGCAAGGATGCAGCAGTTAAGTAAGAGCGTAAGAGCAGGACAAGCCTTTCTGTCTCTGTGAGCTCTCACCCTGCTCCTTCCCTGTGAGCCTCAGCATTCTTCAAACACAGCTGCAAAGTCAAGGTAAAGGCTTCAGTCTTCCCGGCTTCAGTTGTACTTGGTTTGAATTGTCAACCTAGCTGCACCTTCAATTTCAGCACTTGGGAAGTAGAGGCAGGTAGATCTCTGAGTCTCAGGCCAACCTAGCCTAACAGAGCAAGTTTCAGGACAGCAGCCAAGAATACACAGAGAAACCCTGTCTCAAAAATAAAAACCCAAAACAAAAGGAAACCTCAACCTAATGTAGCATCAAGCCACAGGTAAGATATACTGTACAACCAAACACACTTCATGAGCTTGGGAGAGGACCAAACAGGGATCCAGATTAGTCAGAAGCCCTTTCTATACACACATGTGGATCCAGTCGCCCTGGCTTTAAAACTGAGGAGAGGAAAGGTAATAAGTGTTCCAGGGTTTAGATGACTCATGTTGCTTTTATTGAGATGGAGTGAATGCACTCAGTACAATCAGTAATTCAGGTGAGTCCTGGGTATCCCAGTCAACATGAATCAATTTGCCTAAACAACACCATGAGCTCTAGAGAGCCTAGTAATGACTGCATCTATCCATGGCTCTGTTCCAGGAGCACTGTGTGCAGGAGCACTGAGATTCAGCCTCCCTCTTCAACTTGCCAAGTGGTGAGACTGCAAACCCACCTCATGCACACACAAATCCATGGTTCAGGAGGGAAGACAGAAGTTGAGATAACAAGAAACAAAAACACAGACCACTGGAGCCAAAAAAAACAGTGACATGGCCAACTCCTCTTACAGAAGCTGTATGCAGTCACACAAACTCTCCGGCAGACAGCTGGTCCACCCCTTTTCTCTAATGCTTTAACTAGAAAAGCTAACAAGATGCAGCCCATTCTACACCTAACACCTAAAGCTTCCAAACAGGGTCTGTCTTCTCCAGGACCCACTAAGAGAAATCAGTCAGGAGTCACTGACTCTAACATCAGCTTTTCTGAGCTCTCCCTCGCTCATCTGGAAAAAGGCAACTAGACAACTGGGTTATGGCTCAGTGGTAGACTGCTGACTTAGCATGCATGCACGGAGCCCTGAGTTAGATTCCCAGCACTATATAAATCAGGCATGCTAGTACATACCTACACCCTCAGTACTGAGAATACGGAGCCAGGAAGATCAGAAGTTCAAAGTCAGCCTAAACTCATCAACATAAGAAGCCCAAGGCCAGCCTGAGTCTCTGTCCAAAGAAAGAAGGTGGGGGCAGGATGAGGGCAAGAAAGAAGTAAGGATGAGAGAAAAGGGCAGTTAACCCAGTACAGTGTCTAATTTTCAGAAAATATTAGCTTCCTTCACATCGTCGGTATAGAGATTTTTCTTGGTTATGAAAACCATATGTGAACACACCCAGTACAAAACCTAGCTTGTATAAAACAAATCCTTTTTTTTCTGTTCTTCCTCCCACCTCCATCAGACAAACACAAACACATTATTTTTCATCTGGTCCAAGTAGGATAAAACAGAGGTAATTTTTCTCTGTTCTCAAAAGGTCAAAAGACTGCTAGGATCTAAACTCTTCTGGATATTTTATCACAAGAGCTCAGACAGGACAACAGTGGGGCAGGGTGAGAAACCAAAGGGGACAGAGGAGCCTTTGAGAAAAAGAGATGAAAGCACAGACACATCTATCCAGAGAGATGGAGTAGGGAATTCACCTTCCCAACGCCTCCCCCCCCACCCAACCTGTCAAAGGCACACACCTCCTATCATAACATAGATAACAGATTTAGAAATGATTGAAGGTTCCCCTCCAAGGAACAGGGACAAGTGTTAGGGTGGGACAGAAAGAATGTAAGAGCTTTCAGAAGGGCAGAGTGCTGAGGAACACTATCCTCCAAGCAGGGAAAGCTGTTGCACTCTTGAACTCAAAGCAACCTCAACAGGGCTGGGCTTATCACTGCTCCATCTTAAATGAGGACTCACCCTCCCTGAGAAACTCCAGGCAGTTAATAGTTGGTAGAGGATGATGAAGCATTGTCTTCAGTGGTGTAGACACCTGTAAGTTGTCCGTGCTCCTGTGAATAATCCACCCTTGCTCATTTGAGCAACTCTAGTTAAATTCAATGGGACACGCACACACACACACACACACACGGAGCTTGGGGCATGAGCACAGACGCGGAAGAAATTCAAAGAATGACAAAGAATCAGCTGCGTGGTGGGATAGTACATGGATGAAGAGCATAATGACCATCATATCCAGACAGATATCTCAAACACAAGATGCATCCTGAATCTCATTCTTTAAGCCATACCTGACTGCATTTTCATCCCCAACATGTGTATTTGTTTAATGATGAGAATCAATGACATATTGCAGCAATTTTCAATTATGTAAATAAGTTTAACCAGCCAGAATCTCAAGGTCCACAAAGAGTCACTGTGATTCAAACAACCTGATACATCTAACCTGAAATATCCTGATGACAACCCAAATTGACTACATGATGTCACAGTGTAGGAAGAGCCATTCATCTGCCACCCAAAAGTTAAGTCCCACCTACCATGTGGTATTTCTAGAACACACAACCTACATGAGAGCCTTTGAGTGTTGGTAGGTTTTCCTACAATTAATCAAATTAATATTCTAACAAACTTAACAGCTGAATCATTTGTCCCATTACTATTTTGTTGGTTTTAATTCTAAAATTTAGGATCAAGAAGGAGATCAGTGGCTGCCTGGGATGACATTAAGAGAAGGTTGATCAGAAAGAGAAAAGAGGAGACTTTTTAGGGAGACAAAGCCACTATGTGTCTTAATGTGAAAACCTGTCCAATTGTTGCTTCCAACTGTCAACTGTTGTTGCTTGGGAAGTAGACTTCAACAAAACCGTTTTAAATGGCATAATGGCTTTATACAGTAGAGCAAAGTAGCCCAAGAATGTTAGAGGGAACGCTGCGGCTACACAGAGGCAGAAGTAGCATCTCAGGTCTGCCAAAAGAGCCCTGTCACAGCGCACTCCATCAGAGCATGTCAACATTTCTCAGAATAAATCACCATCTGTGGGCTGCCCGAGGTGGAACGGTGTAATACTTAAAGTACCCAGCACAGGTGTTTCCACACACATCCCTACAGGAGCCTTAGTTAACCCATTAGAAGTTAAAGACACTTAAGTGGACATCCCAGGACAGTCCACCAAGAAAACAAGGCAAGAAGTTTAGTCATAGCATAACTCTCCATAGCCCAAATGTATGGTATCATCAGAGCTTTTCTTTCCTTTGTCTGTGTTTACCTGGTTAAAAAAAAAAAAAAAAAAAGAATTGAAGAGACTGAATGAATGTAGGCACACAGAGCCCCAACTGCCCCACCACGCCACACAGTACAGGAGGCGGGAGGTATCCATAGATCTGCTTGCTGTCATCTCACACAGGCAGGCTGTAGGCACCTAGACCTACTCGCCACCACAGGATGAGGCACAGACAAAGCAGGTGAGCCAGAGGTCCACCAGCCAGGTAGCCCACCTGCAGCAGAAGCCACTACAATGTGCAAGTCTGTGATGGAAGAATGGGACGCTACAAAGAGATTAAACTAGTATGTGGTGAATGGCTAGCTCTGCCACCTAAGGCCACGGTGAAGTCTAAGCGTGTGCTGCCCCTGGGAGCCACATCAGTATCCATAACTACACAGCTCATATTACCACTAGAGAACATAGTCTGGGCAGCCACCTGAGACTATGTGAATATCCTGGAGCTGTACCAAGCTGGCCCTGCCCCTCACTAGCCACAATGCTCTGGAGAGCTGGCCACACCTATCACCTGTGGTGACACTCTGGAGAGGAGCCCCTACATCTCACCCAGGCAGCAAAGGACAGATGACCCTAGTGGTGGGGATGTTCATGAGCAAGGAAAAGTTGTCCCTGCAACTCATCTGCCATTAGGTGGACTGGGCATGGGGAGTGGGGGTGGAGGTGGGGGGGGGTGATGCCCTCTTCTCCTTCATCTTTTCCCAGCCCCTCACTGGCTCCAGCACTTGGAAGAGTGGGTTCCACACCTTGCCTGGGCATCACAGTAGCATTAGCCATGGTGAAAGAGACTTGGGTGAGCAAGCCCCAAGAGCAAGAGCCAGAGGGCCCTGCCCCTTGATGAATCTGGCATTTGGGTGAGCTTAAGGGGAAGAAGTGCTGGAGAGCTTGCCCCCAGTGGCATGGGTACAGGAGAACTGAAGTGGGGGAGGGGAAAGCTGAACAACTCAGATACTACCCAGGCCCAGATCCAGGGCTTTGAGTTGGTCTACCCCAACATTGACACCATCTTCTGGAGCACATGAAGGAGCTAGTCCTACAGAGTCCTGCAGAGCTGCAGGATCTCTATGACACAGAGCAACAACAGGTTATCCAAGAAGAGTCCCAGTGAGGACCCAGCACTGATAGTATAACAGAAATCAGAGGCCTCAGACCAACATCAAGTCAAACTGGTCATGAAAGTCTATCAACTCTACCTCACAGGCAGCTCTTCAACCTGCCCACTCTGCTATCCATGGGGCATGTCACACTTTGCCAACAAACTCCTTTTTGCTCCTTTTCTGGCAGGCTGACCTCTGATTTCTGTTCTATAGCTAGCGCTGTTGGGTCCCTGGTGCTATTAACTAGCAGTCGCATTGCCCTTCCAGACGACGCAGGTTGCAGCTATGAGTGGCTTGTCTGTATTGTTTCCCAGGAGACTGTCATGCCTGGTAGAGCAATATAACCTAAAAATTCCTGGGGTGACACCTCACCCTGTAGTAAGGCTGACATTCCAGTGCTATCCGTGGTCCCAAAGCAGAAGGTTGTCTCCTCTTTACCCCTATTATCTGTCCAAAGCCCTTTCCTCTATACGCCTCTCTCAGGACATTTCCTCCTTGGAACTGGAGAGCATTTGCTGTTCTTCCAGAGGATCCGAGTTCTGTTCTCAGCACCCAGTTGAAAAGCTCACAACCACCTGTCACTCCAGCTCCAAGCAATCCAACACCCTCTTCTGGCTGCTGCAGATATCTACAGTTATATGTATGTGTTAAAATATTTCTCCTTGGTTGCATTTCTTCATTAACCTACACAAAAATATCCCCCATCTCAAGCTCTACTTCCAGGTGATCCAACCTAAGTTATCCATCATGTTCACAAACAATAACTTGCTTTTTAAGAACTCATTGATCATGCAACTCCTTGACATACATAGCCTTTAAAGTAATGCCTCACTGTGTATATAAGCTCCAGATGTTAGAATGTCATACATACTTGCCTCCTTCTACTTCCAGTCCCTGTCCTAAGACCCAACTCTAACAAGGCTACTGCTAAGCTGTATGACTTCGTCCAAAGCTATGTTCCTTCATATTTCTGGACTAACTTCCATTCTTGTTTTGGGCCAGAACTCATTTCTCCATTTTAGTTGTCATGTTTGTTCTGTGTGGGGATGGGGGACCAAGTGGGAGGCCAGAGAACAACTTCAGATATTATTTCTCAAGTGCCATACACCTGTTTTGTTTGTTTGTTTAATCATTTGTTTGTTATCCTGGGGTTTTATTGCTGTGAAGAGCCAACATGACCAAGGCAAGTACTCTAAAGGCAAACATTTAATTGGATTTGGCTTATGGTTTCAAAGATTTAGTCCATAAATCATCATGGCAGAAAGCAAGGCAGTGTGTGGCAGACTTAATGCTGGCAGAGCTGGGAGTTCTACATCCTGATATGAAGGCAGCCAGAGGAAACTGTTTTCTGCAGGCATCCAGGAGGAGACTCTGACTCCACATTGGAGAGAGCATAAACGTGGGAAACCTCAAAGCCTACTCCCATAGTGACACACTTCCTCCAACAAGGCCGCACCTTCTGATAGTCCACAGCCTATGGGCTAGGTAATCAAACACATAAGTCTATGGGAGCCAAGCCTATTCAAACCATATTTGTTTTGCTTTAGTTTGTTTTTATTGTTTTCTGTTTTTGTTTTGTTTTGTTTTTTGTTTTGTTTTGAGACACTACCCTGGGACTCACTAAGTAGGCCAAGGCCCCAGCAATCCCTCTTCCTCTACTTCCCTAGCTCGGGAATTCTGTGTCTCTGCCATATCTAGATTCTTTTTATTTTTTTAATGTGGGCTCTGAGGATCAACTCAAGCCTTCAAGTCCTAACACTTGCAAGGTAAACTTTTGCCAACTTAACCTAACCCTCCCCTAGTCATACTTTAAGACTCAGTTTTAATGTTACCTTCTGGCACTGTTTCCGGTCCTTCCTCTCCTTCTGAAAT
Organism: Micromys minutus; assembly: GCF_963924665.1. Classification (NCBI taxonomy): domain Eukaryota; kingdom Metazoa; phylum Chordata; class Mammalia; order Rodentia; family Muridae; genus Micromys; species Micromys minutus. Next base: position 8,352,291 of record NC_137956.1, read on the forward strand.
AAACTCAGATACCCTATCCTTCACACTCGAGTGATGTTATATACACACCTCTGTCACTTGCCATGTGGGCCAAGTTGCCACCAGAGTTATTCATCATGTGATGCTATGACTCACTGGAATGGAAAACAACTTCGTATCCCCAAGCCCTTCACTGTGCCAAGCACAGAGCAAGTCCTCATAAATATCCGTCTGTCTAGCGCCCAGCGGTCTCCAGTTCTATAACCAGGGGTCTGCCCTTTCTTCTACGATCTGAGCAACAATCTATCAATGCCTCCTTCCATTTATTCCACTCCGACAAGCCTAATCTTTGACCAGGTTGTCTTCCCCAGGTACTCCTGGAGCACCTAAGGGGTATATTTGTAACCAGGAGTCAACCTGGCTGCCATTTGTCCAGATCTGGATGACTTCTCTGAGCTTCTGTGCAGGTTGATGCTTGGCTGAACCACCTAATGCCACCCACTTGACAATTTAGTACAGGTTCTCCTTTAAATCCCCAACATACTGTCTTATGCGGATGTTTGCTAACATCATGGAAATGCCAAAGAGAAATGACAACACAGTAGGAAACAGCTGCCCATTTTCCCAAAGAGATGTCTCCAGAAAGCAGTGTGGTCAACCTGAATATATGACTCCAAGCATATGAATGAAGTGATCAGTCAGTTTTGTACTTGAAGCAATAGTTCAGACCGAGACAGTGGTATAAGCCCTTAATCCCACCACTCAGAAGACAGATGCAAGACAGTGACATTTTATCTCATCTGCATACACATTTAATTTGTGCCATCTGTCTATGGTCATATCACCCTGAACACGCTAATCACATCTAAGTTACACATGCAGAGTTTATTTAGTGTCTTAGTCAGAGTTTCTATTCCTGCACAAAACATCATGACCAAGAAGCAAGTTGGAGAGAAAGGGGTTTATTCAGCTCACACTTCCATATCGCTGTTCATCACCAGAGGAATTCAGGACTGAAACTCAAGCAGGTCAGGAAGCAAGAGCTGATGCAGAGGCCATGGAGGGATGTCACTTACTGACTTACTTCCCCTGGCTTTCTCAACCTGCTTTTTTATAGAACCCAGGTCTACCAGCCCAGGGATGGCTCCACCCACAATAGGCTGGGCCCTCACCCCTTGATCTCTAGTTGAAAAAATGCCTTACAGCTGAATCTCATGGAGGCATTTCCTCAGCAGAGGCTCCTTTCTCTGTGATAACTCCAGCTTGTGTCAAGTTGACACAAAACCAGCCAGTACAGTTAGAAATTCTTTGTATTGTTGTTATTGTCAAATTTCTTATACAATACAATTTTATTATGTTTTCCCTGCAATTCTTCTTACCTGGCTTAGGATACATGAAGTAAGCAAATACATCACAAATGTGCTTAACAGAGCCCAGAGGGAGCCTTTTTGATCTATGCTTCTGCCTTAGTTAGGATTGCTATTGCTATGATAAAACACCATGACCAAAGCAACTTGAAGCAAAAGGGATTTATTTGGCTTATGCTCCCACATCCATAGTACATCACTGAGAGAAGTTAGGACAGAACTCAAACAGGACAGGAACCTGTTTATGTAGAGGCTATAGAGGGTTGCTACTTACTGTATTACTCCCTCTGGCTTGTTCAGCCTGCTTTCTTATAGAACTCAGGACCATCATCCCAGAAATGGCATCACCCTCAGTAGGCTGGGCCCTCCTCCACCAATCATAATTTAAGAAATTTACCAACAGACTTGCCTACAGCTCAATCCAATAGAGGTATTTTCTCAGTTGAGGTTCCCTCCTCTCAGATGACTTCTGCTTGTGTCAAGTTGACATAAAACTATCCAGCACAGCCTCTTCAGTCCCTGTATAATTCAGTTATTGACTCATTTACTGAAAGCCACAAAATCATTCAGATTTTATTTTCTTTTGTTTTATGTTCTATTGTATTTTAAAGCCTGTGTGTGTGTGTGTGTGTGTGTGTGTGTGTGTGTGTGTGTGTGTGCCAATGTCAGCGTACATCTTGCAGGAGTTAGTCCTTTCCTTCCAGGTGGGTCCCAGAGATCAAACTCAAGTCATCACAGTTAATGGCAAGCATTCTTCTTACTCACTAAGCCATTGCATCAGCCTGAAGAATGAGATTTTAAAACATATTCCATAAAGGCAGGAATGTTGCTTTGTTAATGACTGGTGCCTAGAGTAAAAGTCAAAAAGCACTGTGCCTGGGTGTTGTATTTATAGATAAAGTTTTATTAGAACACAGTCAGCCCCTTCATTTAGGTATCATCTCTAGCTGCTTTGACTTTGGCAGAACTGAACAGAGATGTGTCAGAAGATGGGTTTCTGTGGATTTGGTCTAATGTTACTTATATTAATTAGGTCCCCAAAACTACATAGGAATCCACGCATTTGCACATAAGACACTGAGGAACCCTGGCCCTAGTTACTTATGATTGGTAAATAAAGTTGCTGGCAGCCAATGGTTGAGCAGGACGACATTGGCAAGACTTTAGGATTCCCAGGCAAGGGACCTAGGAAGGGCAGTAGGGAGAATCACTGTGACTGGAAAGGAGTAAAGCCCAGGCCTGAAAAGTGAAGGACAGAGGAGACAGTCAATGTGTAAGAGCTGGGGAAGAGCCCCACCCATCCCCCACTGGGTCTAGGAAAACAAAGATGGACTATAGTAAGTAATAACTTAGGAATATTGGAGGGACATGTGTTAGCCACGTGGAGGCTTGAAAGTGGCCCAGCCATTGAGCTGTTTAAGGCATATTAAAATACAAGGCTCTCTCTCTCTCTCTCTCTCTCTCTGTGTGTGTGTGTGTGTGTGTGTGTGTGTGTGTGTGTGTGTGTGTGTGTGTGTGTGTTTCATTCAGGAACCCAGAACACTGGGGCAGGTAGCAAGAAATGTATACCACCAGATTAATTTGAGTAGAGGTTAATTGGCAACTGCTACAATGGTGGCTTAGAAAATCTGAAATAGTCATTATCTGGCAAATGGTCATTGTCTTAGAGAAAAAACATCAACTGAACCTTTTTATAGACCATTCTCTAACATGTAGGAAGGGGGAAAGCCACCTCCTCGAGCTATCAGGAAGAAACCTGTGTTTTGCTGACATAACTATAATATAAAGCCCTGTTTTCCAAAGGATGGTTTACAGAACAGAACCAACTTTGCATGTGGCATCCTCAAGCGCCCTCCAGACAGGCCCTTCTAGTGACCCTTTGAAGCGCTAAGTGGCATAAGAGATGTTCTTATTCTTAAGGGAGCATTTTCTGGGGCAAGCTTACCTTCCTCCACACCACAAACAACTCAAAGGTCTTGGCTTCTCTCTCATGTGCCTCCACTTTCCACAACTTGAATGCAATGTTTGCGGAGCTTGCAGGTCAAGTGTTCGCCAAGAGAAACTGCAGTAGGGACTGTGTGGCTTCTGTCCCTGAATGAGGGGAGGGTTGGAGTGTGGAGAGGCTGAAGGGCCCTACACATGTGGCCTTGTGGGAGACTGAGTCTTTATGGGATTTCTTCCTCACCCGCTTTGAGACACTCTCACTGGAGCGGTTGTGAAAGGCTCCTGAATTGTGCTCTGTTCTGTACTCAAACATAGCAGACAAATTTTTCTAATCTTGATAGAGGACACAGGTTCCTTCAGAAAAGGTTCTGTCAGTATCCTGGGGAGGTATTTTGTAAAAGTTTGCAGGTAGTTCGGCCCAGCTAAGCCTCTGTAGGCAGCTGCACTGCTGGATATAAACCCACCGCCAGGAAACTGACAGGTAACTGATTGTGTATTCCTTCTTGTAGAGAAAACTGGAAATCACTTCCCTCTGTGATGAGAGAACCTAGAATCAGGAGAGTTGGAGCCCTGGAGCTTTTGATGCTTTTTTTTTTCCGTTGTTTTTGGTTTTTGGTTTTTGTTTTTGTTTTTTTGTTTTGTTGTTGGTGGTGGTGGTTTGTTTGGGGGGGGGGTTGGTTTGGCTTGGTTTTTATCGTTATAAAGGCTCATAGATCTCTCTCTCTCTCTCTCTCTCTCTCCCTCTTTCTCTCTGTCCCTGTCTCTCTGTCACTGTCTGTCTCTCTCTCCCTCTCTTTCTGTCTCTCTATCTCTGTCTTTCTCTATCTCTCTGTCTCTTTCTCTCTCTGACCTTTCATCTACTGCCACCTTGAAAGAGAGCTCTGATCAGGGTGAACTGAACCCCTTTCAAGTATTTCAAAAGCAATTTGGAAAGGAGGAGGTTCCTCTGACAGTTTTGCCATAGCCCGGAATATTCTCAAAGGGAAAGCTACTGTGAAGGCTTTGGTATCTGAGCTTGATGATTTGAGAGCATGGCTCTGCCCTGAGCACATGCACCCACAAACATACAGAGGGGAGGGAGGGAGGAAGGGAGAGAGGGAGGGAGAGAGGGAGGGAGAGAGGGAGGGAGGGAGGGAGGGAGAGAGGGAGGGAGAGAGAAAAGGAGAGAGGGAGGGAGGGAGGGAGGGAGAGAGGGAGGGAGAGAGGGAGGCATGGTGAGGGGCAGCCTCCCATGGAAGCCACACTAGGGTCTGAGTATGAGAATTGTATGATGTAGCCATGCCTTCCTCCCAAGAGGGAAGTGTTTTGGAGATGTGATCCTTGCTGCAGTGATGTTGAGCAGTGAAAGAACCTTCCAGAGATGAAGCAATTAGATGACCAGGGATATCACAGTCAGAAGCCGTTCTCTTGAGCGCCCATGAACGTAAGAATAAAAACTAAGAGTAATCTCTGGGCCATCTTCTAGTCTCTCGCCTCAACACGTGGCTTCTCTCTCCCCTATACTGCAGCTGCCATAACGCAATACAACCAAGACAGCCCTCCCCAGAGCCCAAAGGATGCAAACCTATGAAATCTTTAGTAAAGCCAGAGTCCCGGTGTCAGGGGTCTCCAAGGGCTCCCCATCCTGTCCTAGACCTAAGACCTCACGTGGTCTCACCCCTGCTTCTCCACTTGCTCTCTCAAATGTCAATTTCTCGCCTAGATAGTTTGAAAATGATTTTTCATTTTTACCTATGTGGGAAGGAGGCAGGGGGTATGCACAAGAACCAGTGCCCACAAGATTTCATAAGGGGGAAGTAGATCCCCTGGAGCTGGAATTACAGGCAGCTGTGGGCCACCTGGCACGGGTACTGGAGAGTGAATTCAAGTCCTCTGCAAGCAGTACTGTTCTTAACTGCTGAGCCATCTCTCCAGGCCCAGCGCTGTGTTTTCACACTCCGTTCAGATTCAAGCTTTCACTCTGTCCTTCTCTCCCTCTTCAGTTCTGTGTCTCCACTTTGGTCTCCTTTATACTGAAAACTGCTTAAGGACAGAGAGTCTTATTAACAGAAAAAAAAAAAAGAACCTCTTCCTTTCTCTCTCTCTCTCTCTCTCTCTCTCTCTCTCTCTCTCTCTCTCTCTCCTCTCTCTCTCTCTCTGTCTCTCTCTGTCTCTCTCTCTGTCTCTCTCTCTCTCTCTGTCTCTCTCTCTCTCTCTCTCTCTCTCTCTCTCTCTCTCTCTCTCTCTCTCCAAATTTAAATTGGCACTTAGAAGGTCCTCAAAAAATGTTGCATATTTACAATATGTTTACATTTATGATCTCTTTATAGTCAGCCCAATGGATTGCTTTGTGTTTAATCCCTCCCTTCCCTAGAGGGCAGGACAGTCAAAGTAACTGGTAAAAAAAATTTTTTTAAAGACTCTTAGAAGGATGTATTTTTAGAACACATGTAGCCATGATTCATCTGGGTTACTAGTGTTTCTTGGAAGTCAGGTAAACATCTCAGGAGAAGTCCACAGACTCATAGAAAATCCCTCAGAGTTGTGTTTTGAGATGAAAAGATCTCTGAGATTGGGTTACCCAGCCATTCTCTGGGAAGGAAAGAAGAGGAGGTGGCTTGATCAATGACCCTGAGGTAGTTCCTTCCAAGACATCGGGAGCTCCGCCCTTTCTAGTTCCTCTTAGCCTTCATAATTAGCCTGTGGAGGTCAAGACACTCTCAGAGGTGCCTAGAACGCCTTTCTATTCCCTTCCTAAGCATTGGGAACCCCAGGAGGGACCCCTCCAGCATGACTGCCACCTGGCACCTCTGGCATCCTACCTGCTCCCTTCCCCACAGTCAAGCTTCACCAACCCTTGTTTACTACCCCAGAATGTGTGATGGTTCCCCAAGAAACAAGGAAACCCACTCTCACCCATGTCCTCAGATCCTCCTACCCCCAGTCTCAGCAGTAACTCCTGGTTGGCCCAACTCCCAAAACAGTGTTCTGCATTGGCAGAGGTCCAGGAGCTAATAGGAAGGGCTCTACTCCATCTTATAAGCTAATTTAGATTTACCTGACCAAGAGTCACAGCAAATGTATTTTGAAGGTGGAGACTGTTAATTACCACAGGATGGCTGGGTTTGGTGGGGGAGCTCGGGGGGAGGAAAAGCTAGTGTCCAGAAATAATGCATCCCTCCTCACCAAATAGGAATGAAATGTGGGAAAGATTGAAGGGGACGGACGGAGAGAGTCACCCACAGGAACTAAATAGGGTTATAATTAGTTCCTGCGTCTCCAAGTGTCATCTTTCACCCTCCTCCACAGAGACAGCCACAATGAACTCAAGATCCTTTGTGTCTCTCAGAGAAGGGCACTGAGCTCCTTGGGGTGTTGGGGGGAAGAGCTGCAAGCAAGATGCCTGCTAAGAACAAGGAGTCAAAGCCTCCCTTTGGTGCTGAGAGGTGCCCCACGCAATGACCCCCTGAACAGACACTGTTTACCGACAGCAGCTCCTCACAGCCATTACAGATGGCCTGAGAGTGTCCTAATTAGACGGGCTTGTCAGCGTCCCACACTAATCCCCAGCTGAGTGGGCTAAGTGTTTGTCTTAGCCACTTCACGCCCCGGCCTCAGAAACCATAGCCTAGAGTGACTGCTCCCGTGCATTTATGCTGGTTTACTTTAGCTGCGACCCTGTTCCGTGTTCATCTCAGAGGTATGTTTGAGCAAAGCCCTCGTATGTTAAAGGACTCCCACGGCTCTCTTATTGCTGGGATGTTTATCATTTTACAAAAGTGTTCTCCCTAAGCCAGCTCTTTGATGAGTGTTAAGTTGGCTTCTCTCGCTATTGTATGCACTGTTTTCTCTCGTCCTGGGTCTTCACACTGTGTCGTGACCTCACTGTAAGCAGGTTCTGAGCAAGCAAAATTTTATTTTTGATTTTTGTTGGGTTTTGTTTAGGTTTTTTTTTTTTGGTTTTGTTCTATTTTATTGTTTTGGTTTTATATCCTAGACTGCAGTCTTGGTTGTTAATTTATTTTAAATTGTGTCCTATGGGTGTATGTAAGCATTCTCTCCTGGTACTCATTAATTCATAACACACTTTTAGACAGCCTCTGTATGACACTGCCCGCCTTCCAATGTAGACTCGCTGTACAGAGTGCAATTGGGTGTCTAAAATTCTGAGTCAAGAGAGCATTCTGAAGAACAGGAATAAGCCCAAGGACCAGACACACGAGTGAAAACACATGCAGATATGTTCATGTGAACATTCTTCCCTTCTCAGAAAGCATTCTCCCTGTAGCCACTATCATGAGCAAAATGCCAGGGAGAAGAGGCAGTCTTATTTTCTTGAGACAATACCTAAGTAAGTGTGTCAAATATAGGATTTCTCTTACATTGTGTGGAGCTGGCCAAAGTTTAGTCCGACACCTATACTAATGGTTTTGTGAAACAAAGGGGGGGGTCACAAAGGAATCAGCAAAACAGTCATTTTAGAGTCATATAAAATTACCAGCAAAATGCTTGAGAAATTTGCCTATCAAATAACAAAATTATAATCAAATTCAGTCACCCCAACTCACATAGCCATGTTTAGGTTTCTCAAGAAGTTCAAATATATTTTTAGCTTTTTATTAGTCAAAGTTTCACATATATACAAAAACCATAGAGAACCATGATGAATTCCATGTAGCTGTAACTTACTATCAGCACTATTAACTCCTAGGAAGATTCTGTATTCCCCATCCCTCCACCTATCTACTCCAAATTCCAAAGTTAATTCAGGTGATCTCGTGTGTGTGTGTGTATGTGTGTGTGTGTGTGTGTGTGTGTGTGTGTGTGTGTGTGTGTGTGTGTTAATATCCACATTTGTATGCAGATGCACAGGGAGAGTAGAGGACAAGCTCAGTTGTCTATACAGTCTCCACCTTACTGTTTGAACGCAGAGCTTCTCACTGAACCTGGAGCTCATCAGTTCAGCTGTGCTGGTCGGCACAGGAGCTCCAGAGATCCCCACCTCTGCCCCACTACCCTAATATTGGTTTAAACACATGAACCACCATGTCAGGCCTTTATGTGGGTGCCGAAATCCTATCTTAGATACTCAAGCTTACAAAGCAGTCTCTTTATTGAGTGTGCTATGTCCCTATCTCCAATTCGGACTATCCTAAGGTATTTAAATTGGTATCTCTCCAACTTAGGGAGTCCATTCTAGAATAGTGCATTGGGCTGCTCCGGTACAATTTCATTAGTCTACAAGAAGGATTTATAACTTATGTCCTCCCATAGTTGTCTGCAAAACACACTGTAAGCCCTACCAGAAACCCACTCATCCAGTGAAGTGACCAGGTGTCCCAAGTAAGAGCAATTGCCAAATGATACCAAGGCACCGAAGGGTTTCTTGTCATGGGGTCATGTAAGCAGCACATCACCAATCTGTCAATACCAAAGGCTCTCCAATCAAAAACCCAGAAACAAGGAAGCATCATCCCTCATAGAAAATAGTTCAACCTCCTCAAAAACAAAAGCATGAGAAGTTGGAGAGATGGCCCAGCAGCTAAGAGAATATACTTATATTCTTGCAGAGGACCTGCACCCCATGGAGAGTCACAAACTGCCTGTAACCCCCAAATCTAGGAGAATTCCTCTTCTGGCCTCTATGGGCACTGTATTCATGTGCACACATACACATACATTAAAAATAATAAAAAGTTTAAAATAAATCTTTTTTTAAACAACATAAGAAACACACAAAACATCATTAAGCTGTGTGGTACCCATAAATATGCATGAGCTAAAAGGTGTTAATAAAGATGAAAAAATAAAAAAATACAAGCCCATAGTGACCAAAGGGACTTACCATCAATTTCTCCTTCTCTTACTACAGAAAATGGCAATCATTTGTTATTGCTGCACCAAGATTGTCTGACCAAACAGCACAGAAAAATCAAGGAGATCAACCAAGTTTCATTAACAAGATGAGTTTATCCGTACTAAGCATCTAATCTTCCCAACCAAACAATGGTCAATCCAGCATCCATGAGCAAATACACTTTATAGAAGCCAATCCAAGAAGCAAACAGAAATAATGTGCACCCACAACAGCTCTCTCAGAAAAAAAGAGCAACAGCCTGAAATTCTGGAAGCTCTCATCTTTTTAAAAAAAATGTTTTTGCTTTATGTGCATTATGTTTTGTCTACATCTATGTGTGAGGTTGTATGTGTGAGAGTATCAGATCCCCTGAAACTGGAGTTACAGCCAGATATGAGCTGCCATGTGGGTGCCAGGAATTGAACCCTGGTCTCCTCAAAGAGCAGCTGGTGCTCTTAGCCGTTGAGCAGTCTCTCCAGTCCCCCGGAAGTCTTCTTAATCAGCTTTTGTCGGTAACCACCTAAAACATAAGAACAGAAACATTGGGAAGCAGGTCCTGTCAGCAGCATTTACTGCATCTGGAGATGGCGCAGCCTCTGTGCAGCAGGGAAGTCATCCGATGCCAGCTCGCTGCTAACAAATGTAGATGGACAGATATGCAAAGATGGTGTGCCATAGGTTCCGTCTAATGCACTTCCTGCTAAAGCACCAGACCTGTTAGGTGGTGGTGCCATATGACACTGATGCTGGCTTTGTAATTTGCTGTCAGCTCTTAGTGTTGATTCTCTTTCCCACAGTATTGCTATTCGTGGTTTCTGCTGCCAAGATGAAACAGCTTCACAGATTGCTAAAGTCCTTTGTTGACTGAAAGAGAGGTTGACCTGGTCTACACAGTCATGGGAATCATGGAGGGGTCTTGGGGAAGGAATGAGAAGAAACATAAATATGATATGAGGGGCTCCTCTAGAACTTTCCTCACATTATTTCAGGTAAAAGTCGCATAGCTTTGTTGAAGAAAGTCATGGATATTTTACATTGAAGACTTGGCTGAATTGGAAACTACTGGGCATCCCTGGTGATTCTAAATATTCTCTCAGGAAGGAATAACTTTTATTTGTTGCTCTGGCCTCTAGGTAGAACATCCAGTGATTCAGTCTTTCTTCCCAAGACCACACTTGTGGTAAAGGCATGGTTTACCTCTGTATGCAAGGACATCTCAACCTTCTTGGGGGTATCTGCATTCTACACCCCTTTCCTTACCCTTACCACCACAGGGAGGGTAAGAAGGCATGTGGTGCAGACAAGGAAGGCCTTTGTTAATAGCTACTAGTTTGAAATTTGCATACTTGAAAGCAGGCCTTGTCAGCAATGTTTACTGCATCTAGACACAGTGCAACCTCTATGGAACATGAAAGAAACTGGAGGCTGGCCTGTTGCATTGGTCCACCAAGCTATGTACTGGAGATATAACCAAGCAGTTAAGAGCACATACTGCTCTTCCAGACAACCTGAACTTGGATCCAAGCTCCCAAAGTCTGGTTGGTGGTTTACAACCTAAAACTTACAAGACTCAAGAAGTTTTGAAAGTTTCAGGACTCACAAGGCCTCTCCCTGAGGCTATATAAACAGAAATTTCTCAGGGTGAGATGATGTTTCAGTGAAGCTGCCTGCAAGTTGATCAGGGAGCTCCACAGATACAGTGTTTGTGAGTCATCACTAATGCTGAGGTGGGCTTTAGAGTGGTACCTTTGAGTCAACTATGCTCTTCTGAGTAATCCCTCACTCATTACCCACAGTAACCTCAATAAACTCATTGGTTCACCAAACTAGACAGCTTGACTTGGCTAGAATCATTTTCACTACTGGCCTAGATGGAGTGAATAAGTATTCGTCCCTATCTACCCAGGAAAAGTTGGTTCCCCTGGAAATGGAGTTACAGAGGTTATGGGCAACTATGTGGGTGTTGGAAACTGAACCAGGGATCTCTGCAAGAGCAGAAAGCATTCTTAATCACTGAGACATCTCTCTAGCCTTTTTGTTTTTAGTTCTTAACAGTTATAGTGGCTCTAATGGATACTGAATTACTGACAAGTGTCAAAAACCAGGATTTTTAATTTGCTTTAAAATATTCTGAAAATTCAGCCATCTAAAACAATGAAATTCAAATGGTAAATAAATGGTTCTAGAAAAAGTCATTCAGGGTAAGTTTAAAAGACCAATAAGGCATGTATTCTCTTATATATAGATGTTTGCTTTCAAGCCTGTGATACCCATTCTACAATCTATATGGCCATGGAGAGCAGAGGTAAGGGACTCGGGGGCAGGGAAGGAACTCTTAAGGTAGGAGAAGTAGAATTTAAAGTTATGGAGAGATTGAAGGGTTAGAATGAAAAGGGAGACTGAAATAAGATGAAACAGAGATGGGAAGGGAAGAAGAGACTAAGCAAGGGAATTCAGGGAGGAGACAGATAACACTAAGGGCCATTTGGAGGACCATGTGGAAACCTACTACACTCATAGCTTCTTAAAATACCCATATATATGAAAGAAATCTAAATAGAAGCACCAAATAATCAGAGATACAAAGCTCCAACTAGATCTCTCTCACCACCAAGTGAAACCTTCCATGGTAGAAATGGGTTACATCTGATTGAGCCATGGCCAAGGAGACCCCATAGAACCACCACCACCACACCCAATCAACTGAGGCAATTGCCAAGGCTGTCAGTTGCCCTCCACAGACGGTAAAACCTGTTGCTGAAGACAATACCTACATATCTCATTGAACATGGAGAAGTCAAACAGGTGCCCAACCAGAAGCTTTACTCCTGCTGACTGGTGTTCACGGTGCCAAAAGGTGCTCTGCACAATCCTACCACAGAAGAAAGCTGAACACCAATCCAGCAACAACCCCTTCTATCTAAAAAAGTGACCTGTCTGCATGATACACTGGTGCAATGGTGGCACAAAAGTTACAGGAGCAACCAACCACTCTCTGGTTGGATTTAAGACCCACTTCACAAGGCAAACCCGATGACTGGCAAAGAACCTGAGACTAAATAGGCCATGGACTTAGGAAGCAAACAAATACATTTTCCTACCAAACAGATATAACAACAGGGCTGAAATGACAGCTCTGTGATTAAGAAAACTGGTTGCACTTCCAGAGGACAGAAATTCAATTCCCAGCACTCACAACTATTGGTGACTCCAGCTTCAGAGGCTCCAAAGGCTTCTCACAGACATAAATACAGGTAAAATACCAATGCCTATGAAACAAAAAACAATTTAAAACATTACAAAAAGGAACAGAACAATAAAATGACACCTGGGGGCATTCTGCTATACGCATAGATCAGTGCCTTATACAGCCATCATCGGAAAAGCTTTTTCCTGCATTCAGTCAGAATGAATACAGGAATACAGACCCACGATGGACAGTATGCAGAGGCTGAGAGACCTTGGAACTCTCTGAAGCAGCTTTGCTTAGGCTTTTGTGTGCTTGTTTGTTTGTTTTTAGCTTGTATTTGCTTATCAATTATGATTTTCAATTTTGCATTTTAAGTTACTTTGTGTCCATGTGTGTATGCATGCCTATGCCCACCTATGAGTGTGCCCACCTATGAGTGTGTGTGTGTATATTGTTTTCATGTGTTTGCCCTGCTTATTTGTTTTGTTTTATTTTGGTTTGTTGGTTTGTTTGTTTGTTGTTGCACTGTTCTGAGAGAGGGGGGGGGAGGGAGAGGAAGAGGGAGAGGGAGAGGGAGAGGGAGAGGGAGAAATGGGTGTATAGTTGAATGGGTGTAAGGGTGGGGAAGATCTGGGAGGAGACAAAAGAGGGAAAACTGTTGTCAGAATATACCGCATAAAAAAACATTTTCCATTAAAAAAAGTACTCTGAGAATGTTATGCATTTTTTATTTAAATATAAGCTACTCCAGGAATATTGGAAGTTGATAGAAGAAATAAGATTGGCAGATGTTGATAGCTATTAAATTTAATGGGTATATGAGAGACTAATTACTATCCTAACTTTGTGCATATTAGAAAATATCCACTTTAAAGATATTTGAAAGAAAATTATACTAAAGCAGACAGAAACTAACCCAGTGCTGGTCAGAATAAAAGTATAGTATCTCCCTGTCTCTAGCTGAGTATCTCTGGGAGGGGTCTTGCCCTAGACCTCTGACACTACCCCTCACCTTCTCCTCAGGGAAGATGCAAGACAGGGCAAAATGGACATCTGCTTTGTGTTTTAAATGCCACATTACACACCCATGCTTCACCTCCACATTACCTGATCCTCGTTGACAGTGAAATGTGAAGCAGTTTCTAAGTAAGTGGTCCAAATCCAAATATCTTGTGAAGGAATTAAAATTAAGTTTTAAAAATTTCATATTCATCTAATGCCTGGTATCTAACCATCAGCCCTGTTTAGTCAGATGTAGTGTTTTGGTTCATTCAGGGTCACCAATCCATGGGCGGAAGAGATGAACCAATGGATAAACAAACAGCTAGCACACAAGTGTTCAAGGACCGAAGTTCAGATTTTCAGCATCCATATAAAGGTGGGGTGGGCATAGAAAATCACCTGTAATTTTACGGCCCAGAAAATATGTCAGAGGATCCCCAAGCAAGCTCAATGGTATAAGCTAGCTGTACTGCCAAGCTCTAGTTCAAGTGAGAGACCCTACCTCAATGGATAAAAAAGAGAACAATTAAGCTATTATCAACCTCTGTCCTTTACACAGACAGACAGACAGAGAGATAATACATAGATATGTAGACAGATAGATCGATAGATACATAGATAGAAGAGGGGTAATACATAGATATGTAGATAGATAATAGATACATGAATGATAGTTACATAGATGCAAAGATATGTAGAAGATAGATAATACATATATGTGTAAACAAGTAGATAGATACTTAGATGATAGATTATAAATAAATAGATACATAGACATATAGAAGATAGGTAATAATAGGTATGTAGATAAAAGATAATAGATACAAAAAATGATAGATGCATAGACAAATAGAAGAAAGATTGATAATGTATAGATTTGTAGATAGCTACTTAAATGGCAGGTAGATAAATAGATTGATAGAATGATAGAATAGGACAGATATATTAGATAGATAGATAGATAGATAGATAGATAGATAGATAGATAGATGGGAGGGAAATAATACACATGTACCCCTATACTCATAAACAAGCATGAATACACATACTACACACACACACACACACACACACACACACACACACATATAAATATATGCAAACAAAAGCAGCACTCTATTGATTGTGCAAGGACAACATTGCTTTTCTATATCTTAATCAGAGGAAGAAGAGCTCCTATTTAGATTCAAGTGGAAGTTTGTCCACAGTTGCATTCAGACTGTGGCTTGGCTCCCAAAGTAAGTTTTCTCAAGGGACTTGAGTAAGTTTGGTTTTCATAATTAAAGAAGTTGAGTCTCTGTGGGAACATTTGAAATAACTTTGGACTTGAGTCTACTTGTTATGGAAATCTTGATCTAATAGCCTATTACAAAGACTGTGAGGGGCAGTCGTGGTCTCTACCCAATGACATGATGAAACAGCTTAGAGACAGCATAGGGGAGAGGAGAAGAAATAGCCTAAATAACCTTGGGAAAGTATATTTAAATGGATAGGGCAACACAGATCATTTTCAATGCAAAATGTTTGCTTTCACCTTTCTCATTCCTAACTATTCTCTCATCCATTTATTGCTGGCAAGTCACTAGCCTGCCAATCCTACTGTGGTTAAAGTTGCTGTAACAGACGCAGAAGGAAAAGCATCCTCTCTGTGCCAAGGCTTAAACTCCCAAGCACAGGCACAGAGCTGTGAAGTCAAAGGTTGGAGTCCAGGCTCCTAGAACTGCAAAAAAAGCATCCAGTCAGGGTTGCAAAGGAACACCTGCAGCCTCTAGCTTCCTGATGCAGACCCCGTATAGGCAAGAGCTGATGCATGGGCACTAACCACGTGCCCTCATTTTTTTTGTCTCTCCCACAATGCTCAGTACAGTGTTGTGTGCTTCACAGAAGCTCCACTTGATAGATGAGAGCAGAATGTTGTTTGCAGCAATTTGATGCCAGTCACAGATTCTCAAGCCTTCCCATGGCCATCCCTCTGGGAATTCGCCCCATTCAAAACTATATCAAAAGGCAATGGATGTGAGACCTTCAAGTTCCAAACGTGTCAATACTTCTAATCTGATGGGGGGACGGTGCTCTAATCCCATTGCACCTTTCAGTCTAAGATATCATATTAGACTGAAGTGGAGATTATAACTTTACTCAAGAGATATCTCCCCCAGTCTCATTCCATTAGTCATGACAAGGCACCATCATTAAAGATGTTACTCTCTCGCCGGGGAGAGCAAGCCGGTGATGAGCAGCTAAGTTCCACAATTGGCTTAGGGAATCAGTCTTTCATTAAATCAAGGAAAGAGTGCATCAAGAAAAGGATAAATTGGCCCAAAGTAACTCTCTGGGCTTATTTTTCTTTCCTTTTCCTTGAGTCAAATCTCTATCACCCTTTTCAAAAATAAGTTATGAGACAGCCCTGGATGCTCAGATGGTTTCTATGGTCCTGCAAGATCCATTAAGCACTAACTGTATACAGTCATCAATGGAGTAGCTGTTCATGAAAAGACTGTCCACACAGTCCGTCTTAGCTGTTATCGCATTGAGACCTAAAGCAGAGAGAAGTGCTTTTCAAAGTAAAGCAATATTGAAGTAATGGGAAATAAAACAGTGTAGATGAAATAACCAGGGCCGGAGAAATGTCTCAGCCATAATGAATCCTTGCTACTCTTGCAGAAGAACCTGATTCAGTTCCCACATCAGGAGACTCACAACTGCCTGGAACTCAGCTCTGTGGAATCTGACACCCTCTCCTGGCTTCAGCAAGCACCAAAAGACACATGTAAATGCATGCATACATACATACATACATACATACATACATACATACATACATACAAGCAAAACTTTAAAACAAAGAAATTCTGATCCCAGCACTTAGGAAGCAGAAGCAGGCAGATCTCTGTGAGTTTGAGGTCAGCCTGGTCTACATATGAGTTTCAGTACAACTAGATCTACATAGTAAGACCCTGTCTCAAAAAAAAAAAAAAAAACTACATACATACATACATACATACATACATACATACATAAATAGATGCATGTTTACAGGTGGTAATGATGTGCACCTATAATCCAAGCACTTGGAAGGCAGAGGCAGGCAGAACTCTGAGTTCAAAGCCAGCCTAGTCTACGGGGTGAGTTCCAGAACAGCTAGGGCCACACGGAGAAACTCTGTCTGGGAGAGCTGGATTAAGTTAGTAAAGCCACTAACAATTCCTTTCTTCTATGTGCATCCCATTCCTTGGTGTTCCAAATCTCGTTACTCACCATCTTCTCAAACAACCCTGAGTGAGGTATTTACTTGCTGAGGAGACTGAGACTGGTGTAGGTAAGGCGATGAGGCTCCCACCTAGCGAGCAACAGAGCTGAGCAGAGCATCCCAGCCTCTTGCCTTCTGCCTCTAAGGTACTGCTGTTTCTGCCTTACGGATCAGCACCTGACACTGCACTCCCTGGGTGTCTCTGCAGAGTTATGCTTGCACACGGTCCTCAGCAGCAGCCTAGAAAAACAGCAGCACTTACAAGCTCAGCTAATAAGGGGTTTTCTGAGCAAACATTAGGACCTCAGATAGAACTCCAGCACTCATGTAAAAGCAGGACATGGCCCTGTCGTCCCAGAGCTGAGGAGGCAGATGGCAGGGACTCACTGACCACCAACCTAGCCTAACAGGTTAGCTCCAGATTCAGAGAGAGAGAAAGACCCTATCTCAGAATATCAAGGTGGACAGCTCCTGAGAAGTAACAGCCCAGTCCACATGCATGCACAGTTGTGTGTTCTTACACACACACATGCACACACACACACACACACACACACACACACACACACGTGCACATTCAAACACAATTTTTTAAATGAAAACTGACAGTTCTACAAGAAAACTAACTAGGAACTTGATGTTCTTTCAAACTTGAGCATAGTGTCACCCTTCACACAATCAGAGAGAACCAGAAAAAAAAAATCATGTGCAAAAGACAGAAGGGCACATGTGTTTCTCCCTAGATGAGCAAAGTTAAAACCCTGAGACTTGAAGAGGAGGGTGGTTAAGATGCCTGTTCTGTTCTCTCTGCAGCTTTGCTACTAAAGTGCCAGGCCTGGCATGGGTTCCTGGCATCTCTCCACACACCAAATCACCCTGAGCCCTTCTGTGTGCATTGAGGCACTGAGAAGAGGGAATCCAAGCCAAGCTCTCAGCTAGCGTGATAAGCTGACTGGCCTCCCAAGAGAGCCACACAACACGCGTGCTCTGCGTGCCCTCTGAAGAGCAGACAAAGATAACCCCAGGGTGAGCGAGAGAACCACTTTGGGGAAAGTATTCCCGCAGCGCTGGACTTAGGCTAGCTAATTGGTTCCAGAAGCGGCGCAGGCAGCACATGCAGGTAGGACTGCGCCTCGTATATCGACTGATGCAGTCACTTGTTGGGAACCTGTGTTCATTATCTGTGTGTAAAGTGATATTAGCGGAGGACGCCAGGCCCCATGCGGAATGACTGAGCTCCGCACCTGACTGGAGGGAGGTGCGTTATGTAAATGCACTGCCCGGGGTAATCTAGTTACGGAAGTGGATGCCTTGAATGGATCTGAGCAGGTGCCACCAGAGAATGAGAGATCAGAGGGCGCTGACATGTGAAAGACAGCCAGAATGAGGCCCTCGGCTTCTTGAGACCTGATTTCCACATCTCACTCTAATTACCAGGAACTAAAGGGTTTTTCACTTCCACTGCACACCGAGCCGCGGTGGCTGGGGCTGAGGTGAGCAATGAGGTACACGTAGAGAGGAAGAAAGGGAGAGAAGCCAATTCCTTCTACAAATGTTCCTTGGCTTGTTCTGTGACTGAAGAAGCCCATTGGCTAATAATCCGTGGGCTTTAAAAGATTCAAAAACATTTTTAAAAACAAGATAAAAGCTCAATGATGCTGCCCGGGAAGTGGCTGCACATAACTAGCTAAGGGGAGCTGTAATTCCACAACTGAACACGACTTGCCTAGAGTGTGCAAATGCCAAGGAGCCATAGCAGCCCAGCAAGGCAAGACAGACAGAAGAGACAAAAACCTCTGAACTCAGTTTCCCAGGAAGACCGAAAGGGTCAACAAACCTAGACCCTTGGGGCTCTCACAGACTGAAACACCAGCACACATGGGCAGGACCTGTGTCTCCTGCACATATGTACCAAATGTGCAACTTGGTCTTTATGTGGTTCCTGAGGAACTGCAGTGGGTCTATCCCTAACGCTGTTGCCTGTCTGGGGTATATGTTCTTCTAGCTGGGCTGCCTTCTCTGACCTCAGTGGGAAAGAATGTGTCTAGCCAAGCAAAGACTTCATGTGCCAGGGTAGGGGGATACCAAGAGCGGGCCCTACCCTCTCAGAGGAGAACGGGGAGGGTGGAGAGGATTATGAAAGGGGGTGACCAGGAGGGACAGTGAGCAGGATGTAAAGTAAAAAACAAAACTCTGATCTCCATAGTCCAGAGGCTTCAGGCACAGAAGGAAGCCTGGATGGTCTCTGCCTTATGTGGGGGGTCGAACAGGTAGCCACTATATGCCCCAACATTGTCATGGAGAGTCGCCTGCTCCCCATTCCACCATGGCCTTGGAGCCCAGTCCCCACCCATTTCTATTACATGACCCCACAAAGACTTCCTGAGCAGTTCCCTTCTCTCCTCCTGGGGCTGTTAGATTTCTGAGGCAGGTTAAAGAGTCAGGAGGCAGAGAAGAGACCAGTCTGAACTCAACAGACAAAACTGTTTATGTCAAACAGCTAGGTGCAGACACAGGAAGAATGGGAGGTCTGCCCAAAGGGGAAGGGACGCTTAGGGTTTATATCTAGGGTCTGGGGGATGCAATGGCTGGGACTCTGTGCAAGCTTGCAGTTTCTCCTTCCTGAGGAGTTTGTCCAGCAAAGCTTTAGACACTGTCTTGCACAGGCTATCAGGATGTGGGCCATAGTGGGTGGCTGAGTTTGGCAATGGAAGTAAAGGCAAAGGGGCTGAGGTTTTGATACAAGGCCTTGGTCAGATTGAGCAGAGACTGATCAAGGTTTATTCCAACAGCCACAACCATAAGCCACTCCCCTCAAGATCCTCCCATCTCTTTCTCTTTCCAGTGAGACAATGACATTTGCACAGAAGCATTTCTCTGTCCCCACCCCCCTCCCTGCCCATTCTGTAGAAACAACAGACCACCCCATTTCCCCCACATTATCCCAGGGATCCCAAGGACTTTCCTGGGTGCTTCAACACCATCTCAGGAGGTTCTGCTTTGAGTCCACCAATTCTGTCTCCTCTCACTCTTGTTATAATCAAGGGGGTCTCTTCTGTCTGTGCTGCTCCTATGAAACCACCTAAAATTTGGGGTCATGGATCCCAAACACAAGTAGACTATGGAGTTGGACCTATTCCCATCACTTTGATCCTCAAAATATACTAAATTCTAGGATAGCATAGCTTCGGATTTCCCCCAGAAGCCAGCTCACCTTCAGTGGAACCCAGCCACCGATATTCTTCAACACAGAGTTCAAAACCCGTCACTTTGCCTCCCCAATGGTTCATCTTCCCCCAGTCTCACCCTCACATCCTGCTCACCAACTCATACTGCCTTCCTTTTTCATTACACAGACATTACTCCGGAAGCTTCACCCAGCAGTCCTCAGCTCAGCAGTTTCCATCCTCCTGTTGCAGAGATGCCTTGCAGTGGTGTGCAGCCCTTCGTGGAGAGGGCTCACCCTGAGGGTTGATGTTGCATTTGTCTGGATCCCTGTGCTCAGTTTTGCACACAGCCAGTGTTCAGCAAGCAGTCATCAGACTGAGGCACTCAGGAGACAGAAACCCAAAGCTGATGAGTTTTGAAGACAAGATAAGGCCAGGCAATGGAAGAGCTCCGTGGGAATCAGGAGGACACTGGTGTAGAATGAGAAGGGGGAAAGGGAACAGACAAAGCAGAAGGGGAGTCCTAGATCCAGGGCTGACGCCAGCGCCAGCAGTGTGAGCTCTCTGATAGCCTTCAACCTGTTTCATCTTCCATTCATGCAGATCAGAGAAATTGGGATTTTCAAATATTATCAAGTATACTGCCTAGCCCCCCTTCATTCGACTGACACAGAGGTCTGAAAAGGTGGGATGCCTTTCCCAAGGACAAAGCATGGCAGATCTGACACCTGGGTCTCCAGGTTGCTAATGTTGTAGCCTTCTCTCTCCATCTTTCAGATGAGAAGGACATCAAAGGATGAGGAAGAAGGAGTCTGAGAAACAGCAGCAACAAAGGAATCTTTTTTCATGCAGCTTCCCATTTTTTAACGATCTCCCAGTAGAGGCTTCTTTAAAAACCTTTGTTTACGATGGACAAAAATGTGTGAACGTATCCAGATATAGAATGCCAGGACTGTGCTGATTATGCTACCACACAAAGCCCTCTTGCCCTCCTCACTGGGACTTGGCAGGCTGAGCCAGATGTGCAGGAGGCAGGTTCAGCGCATCACTGCAGTTAGCACCATTGGCCCGCATGGTTATCTTCTCAGGTTTATTACCAGAAGCACAGCACTATAAAATTATAACCAGACAACTAAAAGATGTTGAATGCAGGAGAAATGCCCTCGCCAAGGGAAGAGCTACCCCAGTTGGCTACCTAATACCAGCTGGTTAGCCCTGACATCATATACATACAAGTTAACATTATATGGACTAAGCAGATTGTGTTGAAATATTTAGGAGTATATATGTACATACTACCTAAATCAAAGAATAAAAGGCCATGAAGTTGAAGGGCAGCACGTTCAGGTACGTGGGAGGGGCTGAAAAAAAGGAGAGGGAAGAAGGAAATGATGTAATTGTAATTTCAATTCAATGATGAAATTTCAAAACAATAATTTAAAAAAAATAATAAAATAAAAATAGGATCACAGCATTCCCTAGCTCTAGACTGCAAGCCACCACCTCCTCTGGCCCTGAGTTACTCTTTTGTATTCTGCAAAACCAGGCTGACAACCATGTGATCTGACAGCTGTGTAAAGGTGATGTCCGCCGCTGCAAGTGAATGGCTGACGTGGTCAATTTTAACATGAAGCACACAATTTACGGCGAGGGAGATAGCCTCATACCTTTCTTGTTCAGCTTGAAAGAGTGGTTTGCTGAGATCTTGGGGGCTTCTTGGGGGCATATTCATTTTTAATTATGTGTGTGGGTATGTGTATACATCCATGTGTGTGTGTGTACAAGTAAATGCAGGTGTCTGAAGGTGCCAGAGATGTCAGATCCTCCCAGAGCTGTAATTATAGGTGGTTATGAGCCACCTTACTTGGTGCTGGAAAGCAAACTGGGGTCCTCTGTGAGGACAGTATTTGATTTAACCACTGAGCTATCTTACCCCATAACCTCACCCCATAACATGTTCTCAAATTCTCCAGATTCTCCTCCATGATCTATCAAGGAGCTGGGGGCTTTCTCTTCAATGTCATGAATATAAATCAGGTAAAGAGATAAGTGATATCTGGAGTAATAGCTCAGCCTATGAAATGTTTGCCTCATAAGCAGAAAGACCTGTCTTCAAGCCCCAGCATCCATGTAAAAAGCCAGGCGTAATAGCCCATGTGCTTGTACTCTGAGGACTAAGGGGTTCAAAGAGAAGATGCCTGGGCTTGGTAGCCAGCCAGCCCAGCCTATCAGTGAGCCCTAGGTCCTGATGTGAGACCTTGTCTCAAAATATCAAGTGGATGGTACATAAAAAATAATACTGAAGGCTGACCTCCAGCTTCTACATGCATGAGCATACATGCACATACATACATATTGCTTTAGAATAAAGTCATTTTGAATTTGTCAATATATTTTGTTCTCTAATGGAGAACCCAAATAACATAAAATCAAGTGCCATTCATCCATTACTGGCGCTGACATTAGAGACAGGTTAATGAACATGGCTTGCAAAATACCACTTATACTTTGCTCTAAAGTTACCTGGAGAATTTTATTTTCCTTCATATTTGTGGCCATTTGAAAGTTTCTAGCATGATAATTTTTTTTAAAAAATCATCTCCCTTTCAAGTACAGGATGGGGCATGCTCTTCCTTCTGTTCCAGAAGCCAATGTACATAACTCAGAGACGTCTCCAATCAGCCTTGTCGACAGTAGCTTCGTGGTGAAGGATGTCACCCTGCAGTTATTTTTCTTCCACAAATTAGTGGTACACTGTACCTCGGTTGAAATAAGTGTGTTTGACTGTTCTGTTGAAGTGTATTACCCTAAGTGGGTTGTCAGTCAGATGTCCTCATTAGAAATTCAAAACTCCAAGTTCATCAGCGAATAGATTTAGAATGGCTAATGATGTCGGGAGGCTGCCAACCCTTATTCCTTAGAAAGATTAACTCCATGATATCTCAAGAGTTCACACTTCCTCTCCCCTCTCCTGCTCTTATCCGGGCTCTTTCTACTTTTTTTTTGCTATTCGGTAGCTTTCCCTGTTCTCTCTCCACCTTTTCCAAGACTCCATACAACACACTCGCATGCATGTGCACACACTTATACACATGCATGAACACACATACACTACTTTGCTCTTCAGCTTGGCATCCCAGTCACCAAGCTGTCTCCTTGTGTCTATGTCTCTGTGTCCATCACCCGCATGGGGGTCAGCCCATGTCCACATGCTACAGTCATCATGCCTCCAACAGATTTGCCTTACACCCCCCCCCACCTGGTGTCTTTAGTCCCTCCCTCTCATGCTCATTCAAATCTTCCCTTGTAGGAGTCCTTAGAGCCTCAAATAGAACTAACCTCTCCTGAGGCTCATTCCTTGATTCCTCTCATAGAGAAGACACACAGCCTATCAGTTTGCACTCAGAGCCCTGCCGTATTCGCCTTCCCTTCCCAGGTAGCACCTAGCTGCTTTAGATGTTTCAGAGTTTCAACAGAATTCAGTGCAGTCACTCAAGACTAAGGGCCTGTGAAACTATGGACCAGCTATAACACTAGGCAAAATGCTGTGGCAGAATATTTAAACTATGCTCCCATTTATATGAAATAAAATCAGATATGGGTAGAACTATATAAAGATATAAATGGGCAAGCCGAGCTCTGATAAATCTCTCAGAGTTACACAATAAAACTCTGGCAACACGGGTGAGGTGGTGAGCACATGGGTCAGTGGTGGGACGGAGAGTTACTGTTTGAATTTTATTACCTTGTGCATATATTACCCACATTACCCATGCTAAGATAACAATTCAATCGAAAGTAATAAAATAAATGTTTGATTTTAATTGAAGCTGAGCTGAACAACCCTGAAATTAATAATGGAACTGATGGAGTCGTCGGCTTGCCCAGGAGTTCAGCATTCAGAGAATTTTATTTCTCTAATTATATGGAGATCCAGTGCCAAGTCTAATTCATCTGTTTTAATAATAGTGATAACAATTAATATGCTTATAACATGAATAAATCAGAAGTAACTTCTTATATTGGGAAATTCTATCCAACTATGTTAATATTCTATCAGTTTGCAAAATCAGATCCCAACTATGTGGAGCTCTTGAGTGTTTTGTTTTTATTTTGCTTTGCTTTGCTTTGTGGCTGTTTGTGTCAGGTTTTGGCCCTGTGTGATTTATTGTTAAAGAGTGAAACCATTTTAGTGAACATGCCCCCATATCTCACTAGGTTCATAGTTGCCGAAGCTGTCTGGGGAAGTTTAGGAGATACAGCCTTGCTGTAGGAATGTGCCCAGCATTGAGGGCTTGTGGTTTCACCAGACTGACAGTTCACTTTCTCTGCTTTGTGCTTCCATTTGAAGATGGGAGCTCTCCACTTCCTAGGCCAGACCTGCCACTTACTGCCATGCCAACCCATCGCCATGGTCTCTTATCCCTCTGGGACTATAATAGCGAATAAACTCTTCCTTCTCTCATCTCCTTGGTTTTTGTGCTTCAAGAAATAGAAAAGTAACTAGCACAGATGGTGTTTCCAAACAGCAAAAGTTGGAGCATTGCAATGCATGTTACTAAACATTAACAGGTACTTATATTATACAGGGAAATCCTTGCTGGAAGTGTGTGCCTGGGGGGAGTAAACCCATTCCTTGCAGTTTATGATACAGCTTCCCCATGATGAACAGGAGCACAGTGTTTCCAGCTAAAGGGAACCCTTTAGGGTTGTCTGTCTACAGAACCCCTAGATTATGTTCACTCTTCATGTACTTTCCACTATTTGAATTTAAAGAACTAATCTACCATGTATAGGTAGAATATTATGGGGTCCTCGACATCCTGCCTTTCTCTTACTGGTCTCTTAGTAAGCATAGTCCATGAACATCAAAGGAAGACTGGGAGGAAGGAAAAGAACTCCCTTCCCTGTATAATATGCATATACTGTTCAGTGGCTTCTTCCGCATTAGATGAGGAGACCTTGTCCTGAGCACCAAGATCTCATCATTCCAATCATTATCTCAGCCTCTGGACCTGAAAGTGTTACCTATGGCCATTAAATTATCCTGCCTTCTGTAAGATCTCTTTTTAAAGAGCCACCTATGATGTATAAGCGGCTCTCAAACTCCACCCCTGTGGAACACTGGGGGCTGAATGGAGACTCATGAGGCAGAGCAGATCCTGGGGGACATTAATGAGGGGCAGGGCCAGTGCAGGAGGAACACCACTTATTATTAACACATTATCCCGGCAGGGCAGCATGCCAGAGCTCAGAAGCCACAGAGAAGCATAGTGTCTCAGCTATGACATAACTGCTAACTCCAGGGTAAACACACACCTGTACTCCAAACCCTGCATCCCAGCTGTGCCCCCAAAACCACTATTTCATAACAAATTCTCAGTCACTGCTGGTTACAATGGTAATGCTAGGTATTACTACAATGCATGGATCCTGATTGCAGCTCTCTATAACTAATGCTGGCACTGTTGACAGCATGGCCTGTAGGCTGCTATAGGGTCCATGATAAGGCGATGGGCTATTGAACCTCCAGGGATTTTCCCAGGATATGGCTAGTGGTTGATAGTCATTGGACATAATGTGCTGTTAACTATAACATAATATTCATACCATCCTTTTTCCAAGGGATGGAAGGGCTCTACTGTTCCTTTAAACTGAAGTCTTAGGTCTAGTGATATGACCCAGACAGCAGAGCGCTTGCTCACTATTCACAAAGCTCTGGGTTTGAGTCTCGACACTACCAACTGGGGGGGCATTCTTGTGATACTCAACACTTCAGAAGCAGGATCAGAAGTCCAAAGTCATCTTTGGCTTCATAGACAGTTCAAGGCCAGTCCGTGTTTTATGACAACTTGTCTCAAGGGGGTTAGGAGGTTGGGTCTTACCTGAGAAAAGCAGGTAGGAGTTTTGTTCAGGAAAGTCAGGCATCAACTATGCTGAAAGGGAGGAGGGGCACTCCTGCACAGTGAGCTGTTGCTAGCCCCGAGTGCTTGGTTCCTCCTTTCTTAGTTGAGCTACCTGGGAAGAAGTAGAGGGGAACAGATTTGCTCCACTAAAGGTTTTGTACTATTGCAGATGCTCATCATCCTCTTGAGCTCTTGAGCCATCTCCCTCTCTGTGGCTTTGGCATCCATTCCAAATAGCTTATAGGAAGCATTTGGAACCATCCTCCATAGAACCCAGAGAAGAAATGCCCAGGGCCCTTCCAGGTCCAGGTTGTGACTGTGGACCTCTGGTTGGTGAGAATATTGGAACAGCCTTTTGAAGAGCAACTTGGCAATGGCCACAGCCAGCGCTCTGGAACTGCTCTTCCAGCCAACCCAAGGAAGGCATCCAAAATGTCTAAAAGACTTTCTATGCACCCGAATGCACTTGGGGTCTCAGCTGTAACAGGAAAAATCTGGACGACATCTAGTCACAGCAAATGGTCTTTTTCCTTTGACATGCCGAAATATTACACAGCCATTAAAATGTCTATAAGAGCATGTAACAAAGTAGAATACATAGACTTGAATTATAAATCAAAACTATGTGTATACAGTTTAATTAGACTATAAAATATATGCATAAAGCCATAGCTTAAATTTCCCTAGAAGAAATACAAATAAAAAATTGTAATGAGATATTATTTCACAGTATCAGATCAACAGAATTTAAGGTCTAAAAATATCAGGTGTTAGTAAATATGTGGAATATTGAGGCCTAGGGCCATATTTGGCAATATCTGGTAATACTGAAGAATTTCTTTTTTGTATAGGTTCCCAAAGAAACCTTTTACAAACATATAGACAACCACAGATGTTTTTAGTTTATAATGCTGAACCACAACCACTTATAGATGAGCTCAGTCAATGAATCATTTTTATTTTTAAAAAAAGTGATGACTAAATGGTAAACATTTGGAGAAATAGCCCACAGAAATAAAAATTGGCAAAGTAGAGCCCTAGCAACATGCTTAAATCTCAGTAATAGAACATTGAACAATGTGTGTAAGTTACAGAAAAGTAGGCATATAACCTATGAAAGAAACCAAAGAGATGCCTGGCAGTACTTGGTTATCCACGTGAGGTACTTAACCATAGAAGTGAGAATAAAAGCACTGCCCACGGGCATCTCCCTGGGAGAGTTTAGGAGACAGAGCAAGAATACTCACAGAGTTCTCGAAGCACACAGGAACATTTCATTTTCTAAGTGGAACGCTAGGTAGCTGGCTGCTGGGCCGTCTTCTTCCTCACATCTCTTAGTGTGTCTTCAGTATTCCGTCCTGATTCAAAATACAGAGCAGCAAATACATGAAAAACAATTTATCTAGCAACATGATGTCTGCCTCTGGATAGCGACGAAGATGAGAGGTCTCTCCCCATTTCCGCAGTTGCTAAGCATGTAGCATGCATATTTATTTTATTTTATTTTATTATCCTTACTTACTGAGAAGAGGGAGCTCAGCAGAACTATGAGCTACAGAGGCAATGGCCAAAGTGGAGACTAAGGGGCCTCCCTTATACTTTTATTTTTTTTCTTTTATTTTTGAGATTATAATTACATCGCTTTTCCTTCTCATTTTTGTCTCCAAACCCTCCCATCGCCCCTCCTTTCTCTTTCAAAACCATAGCCCCTTTCCCTAACTTGTTCATACATACAGATATGCATGTCCAATGAGGTTCTTTGGGTAGGGTTGAGACCTCCTGGTCTTCCCCACCCCCACCCCAGTGAGCTTTAGCATGCCTATTGGGGTTGTCCTCCCTCAGTCAGCTCCTGTTCAGGTGAGACTTTATTAGCCCTGACTGGTAAGTCCTTTTCCTGCAAAGAGTAGCTGTCCTCCTGGGGGTTTTGAGCCCCTTGGGAGATCTCCAGAAGTTCCTAAGAGCTCGATTCAATCAGCTAATCCCGATGAAGGTTTACAGCATACAAGTCTTGCCAAGGTCCAGCACAACTGTGTCCTCCAGCAACTAGCCTAGTTTGTTTCCTACCCATCTGTATCCAGTCCTTCCAACACTCCTCAGTCTGGCCTGCCCTGAGATAGAGACCAACGGAGCAGTGCCCACAGGATGCTCCCCTGAAGTGCTCTGCAGTGGGTGCCAATAGCAAAGGCATGCAGACATTTCCAGCCGCATCATGCTCTTTCTTGGACCCAGCTTGTCTTCCTCAGTCTCTCTCCACCTCTTTTTATTTTTTTTTTAAATCAGTGGTTCTCAACCTTCCCGATGCTTCTCCCTTTCAATATAGCTCTTCATGTTGTGGTTACTACCACTCCAAACATAAGTTTATTTTTGTTGCTACTTCACAACTGTAATTTTGCTACTTTATGAATTGTAATGTTAATATCGGTGTTTGCTGATGGTCTTCGGCAACCCCTATAAAAGGGCCATTTTACCATCACCCCCCAGGTTGCAACTGTATGATAGTGTGGGCACACCTCGTACATTTATTTACCCATGTCAGGAATCATTCTGGAATAAGCCCTCTGACACCAGTGTATGTAGAGAGGAGACATCACCAATGGACCAAAGTCAGAACAGCTCCTAAAAAGCCTGGGTCCTGGGTCCAGCTGACATTCTCACTGTATACTCTAATACTGAAAAGGTTGGGTAGGCAACTAAGTGAGATTTTACAGAAGTGTATATGGCACTCAGCAGATTCTGAATGTAAAATTATCCATTGCTTCTGCTATTTCTCCAGGTCACTGTGTTCCATGCAACAAGTGAAGTCATGATTGACAAGTGGGCAGTCCAAGCAGTATGTTAAGTGAATCACTAAATAAGCCAATAAGTCAGCATCTAATAACTACCTTCATATTCATTCAGCTAGACTGAGCCACCAGCCAGCTCCATGGATCTGTCTGTCTCTACCTCCCCAGCACTGGGATTACAGATATGTGTCATAAAATCTGGCTTTTTACCCACTGGGTTCTGGGTTTCTGGTCTCAAGTCCTCATGCTGACACAGAAAGTGTGAATGAGTTACACAGAAGTTACTGAGTGAGGAAAACTAGGTACATGGGCCAGCAAGATGGTTGAGCAATTAGGGATATTTACTACTAAGCCTGATGACCTAGGCTCAATCCCTGAAACCCACATGGTAGAAGGAAAGAATTGATTCCCACAATCTGGCTTCTGACTTCCACACATACATGCATATAAACAAATAAATAGGTAGATAAATTTTAATAGACTAAAAGGTATGCTGTCCGGCTGGAGAGTCTGATTAAGAGCACTGACTGCTCTTCCAGAGGTCCTGAGTTCAATTCCCAGCAACCACACGGTGGCTCACAACCATCTGTAATGGGATCTGATGACCTCTTCTAGTGTGTCCAAAGACAGCTACAGTATATTCATATATATGTGTGTGGGTGTGTGTGGGTGTGTGTTAAACAAATAAATTTTTTAAATGTATGCTGTCATAATGTCTGCTAACTTGTTTAAGTTTTCTTAAAAATAAGGATTATAGGCTCTTATATTCAATTCACAAATTATTCCATTTCCCTAGGTCTGGTGGTAATGAGAAGCATTCTTAAGATAGTAGAATTATGGTACTAAACCAGGAAAATCTCAAGAAAAAAAAAATGGTTTAAGTCAGTAAGTCACCCTAAGACAGAGAGAAATGATAGGTAACAGGTAACACATAGATATTTATAGATAGATAATAGATAAATATAAAGATGATCTACAGTAATTGATAGATGGTTCATAAATTAGATAGGTAGATAATTGGTAGAGAGACAGGTGGTTGATAGGTATGTAGGTAGATAGATAGATAGATAGATAGATAGATAGATAGATAGGCAGACAGGCAGACAAACTTTACAAACTTGTATATTTGTAGTGAGCATTACAGAATATCGATAAAATTAAGATTGCTACTGTGGCTTCTAATATTTGTAATGAAATTACAAATTCAACTTGGTCACTAGTTATACTATTTCCATATTCCATCCTTTATTCTGTATTCTCTATACTCTGGATAACTACATACCAGCCAGGATGATTTCAGCTGAGTGAACTTAGAATCAAATCTGTTGGACTGAAGAGCTGCCTACTGCTCTTCCAGAGGAGCCAGGTTCAATCCCCAGCACCTACATGGCAGCTCACAACTTTCTGTAACTCCAAGATCTGACACCCTCACAAAAACATACATGAAGGCAAAACACCAATGCACATAAGGTAAGAATAAATTATTTAAAAAATCAAGTTTGTCTCACTTGAGACAGGATGGAGCTTATATTCCGTGAGTTCTTTGATCTTGTTAGCTAACCTGTGTAGGATCAATTCTTAAGATATAAGAATGACGAGCATTTATTGACTTATTCAACAAATATCAAGCATCTAATTTGTGTTACATTACAGTGTTATGTGACCAAGATTGATAATATGGGACTACTCAGTATTTTCCTGTCTTAATTAGGGTTTTATTGCTGTGAACAGACACCATGACCAAAGCAACTCTTATAAAGACAACATTTAGTTGGGGCTGGTTTACAGGTTCAGAGGTTCAGCCCGTTATCATCTAAGCAGGAACATGGCAGGATCAAGACAGGAACATGGCAGCATCCAGGTAGGTGTGGTGCAGGAGGAGCTGAGAGTTCTACATCTTCATCTGAAGGCTGCTAACTGAATACTGGCTTCCAAACAGATAGGATGAGGGTCTTAAAGCCACACCCACAGTAACACACCTACTCCAACAGGATCACACCTTCCCTGGGCTGAGCATATACAAACCATCACACTTCCCTAACAGAGGAAGCACTGCCACTCCCTCCAAAGTTTTACTTTCTCCCTGTTCTAAGAGAATAAAGACAAGATGGGTTACTCAGTAAAGACCCAGAATAGTGAGGCAGGGAAGCAGGGAGGCAATAAAGGAAGTCTGAGCTAAACCGTGGCACAAGTGGCCTAAAAAAGATCTTGAGGGAGGAGATGGGTAGAAAAGATTTTACAAAGGCTCTCTGTGAACTACCTTCATGAATCCCTCCACAATCTGAGAACTACAAAGACCTGAATTATTGGAACTGACTGTCATCTGACTGTGTTTATTTTTGTCAAATTCCAAGCTAGGGCCTGGGTGCTTGTTTGTAAGAACCACATCAGAAATGAGTTCAAATTCAAACAGGCTGAGTAATGGGCAATGAGTCCTTCTGCAAAAACATTCCCCAACCTGGTCTAGCATACCCACCTCCACCGGTTGCACAGTGCCCTCTACAAGATGATCGCCATGCTAAAGGCAGGCAGACACACTGTCTAAAACAAATCCAAACATGCTTGTCCAAAGCAAATGTTACTTGTTTGCATTTTATTTCTAGTGCACAGAAAGGAAATTCTGGGAAATAGTTGCAGCCCAGACGTTCTTCATACTCTCATGAGCATGTGTGCTGAGGGGGTTAACTCATCAACATAGGTACCAAGCCACAGGCACGTGAATGTTTTTAACACATCATTTTTTAGTCAAGTCCAAAGAGTGAAGAAAGCAAAACCTAAAGCAATAGAGCTCAGCTAAGATGTAAAGATGGCTTTTACTGATTTTGTACTCAATGGCCAAATGCTACAAGAACAATAGACAATAAAAACAGGAATATAGTGTGTTTGGATCAGGAAATATCTGTGCTACAATTGGGAAAAAAAACTGTCTACAACGTTTTCACAGCAGTAAATTAAATACTGTGTTGAGGAAGACCAATATGTTCAAATCCCCCACCTCATTCATAACTGCAAGCCTCGGGATTCCACACCGAGTATCTGCAAAGACTCAGCCGTGCAGAGAATTTCCGAGTTTAATCGCTACAATCCTCTCGTGTGGAAGAACCTCTTAAAACATGCCTCGGTTTCTTCTCTCGTTATTGTGATAAAATGCCCTGACAGAAACAACTTAAGAAGGGGACGTTTGTTTCCATTCAGTTTAAGATACAGTTCATCATGGCAGAAAAGCTGAATCAGGAGTGACGCAGCCCATCACGTGCCCATCACGTGCTTGGTCACGTTGTTTAAGTCCATCACGTGGTTAGTCATGTTGCATAGGCAGCCAGGAAGTAGAGAGCAACAAAGGCATGCTACTTCTCAGCAACCTTTCTTCGCTTCTGTAATTCAGGATCCCTGTCAAGGGAATAGATCCCAATCTACCCGCACATACTAACTATCCACAAGATCGACACTAGCCAGGCAGTGGCGTTGCATGCATTTAATCCTGGCACTCCAGAGGCAAGTGGATCTCTGTGAGTTCAAGGCCAGCATGGTCTAAATAAGGGCGTCCAGGACAGCCAGGGCTCTGTTACACAGAAACTCTTTCTCAATAGATAGATAGATAGATAGATAGATAGATAGATAGATAGGTAGGTAGGTAGGTAGGTAGGTAGGTAGGTAGGTAGGTAGGTAGGTAGGTAGATAGATAGATATTTTAAAAAAAAAAACAACTAAAAGCCAGCCCCAGCCATCCTCCTGTCCCCGTGCCCCACAGTACCATTACAAATTTCAGTCAGTTGCAGCCAAGCCTGGTTTTTTTTATGCAGGGCCTAGGGATTTGAACTCAGGTCCCTGCTTGTGTGGCAAATGCTTTTGCTATCAGAAACATCTCCTCATACCCATGTTTATGAGTTTCTACTGTGGATACAGCATACAAACAACCTTCACTAAGCTAATATGGGCCTGTATCCCCAGTAACAGTAACAAGAGACATCCACCAATCCATGGCCTCCTTGTTAGACTTTACCTGAGTGAGCGATAAAGAGAACAAACTCCTTTAAAAGAACAGATAGATCTATATAAATATAGTACCTTCCTTTGACAGACTAGATTAAATATGGCTTGCCACACAATTTCACATTTCAAATAT
This sequence comes from Micromys minutus, assembly GCF_963924665.1. Classification (NCBI taxonomy): domain Eukaryota; kingdom Metazoa; phylum Chordata; class Mammalia; order Rodentia; family Muridae; genus Micromys; species Micromys minutus. The sequence goes on from NC_137956.1 coordinate 8,384,820, forward strand.
CCATGTTGTGAGTTTCACAGCATTAAACTGACCCTAGAAAGCTTCTCCATCTGCTGATGTCTCCCTTCAGAAGAAACTATGATGAATAAAAGGTTTCTCTCAACTACAATACAGAGTGGGGGTGTTCTATGTCTTCTCCCCACCACACCTTTTCTGCCTATGCCTTCTTCTTTCCCACAGCCTCACCTCAACATCTGCCTTGCCACTTAAGCCAAATCTTTATCTTCTAAACTTTACTTCCACCTTGGTCTAAACCACCCTCCTTCATATAAAAATGCAGACCTCCCTCACAGCCGCCCACCCAGTCCCACCCTTGACCCCCTACACACACTATTTGGTGAACAAAAAGCAGACGGAGGAGTTTTTTAAAACATAAATTATGGGCTGGTGAGATTGCATGCTGGGTTAGGACTCTTGTCAAGCCTAGCAACCTAAAATTAAGTCCTAGGATCCACATGGTGGAAGAAGAGAGAAGAGAGCTGACTCCCGCAACTTGTCCTCTGACTGCCTTACCATTCCCCTTCCCCCTCCCCCTTCTCCTCCTTTTTGCTCTCTTCCTCCCTCTGTCTTGTGAACGTGTATGTGTGTGTGTGCGCGCGTGTGGTCGCACTTCCATCTTCCTATGCTGAGATCACAGATAAGAACCACTTTGGTTTGTACAGTGCTGAGATCAAACCCAAGGCTTCAAGAATGCTAGGCAAGCACCCTCTACCCAGCTTCCCACCAAACGGAAAACATGCCTGTCTCTATTGTGGCCTACAAGACCCTGCACAGCCAAGCTCTTTCCCAACTCTACACTTCTGTCTAAAGCAACTATTGGGCTTTCAGTACACAAACTAGTCTATCTTAACAGACACATACATTGATTCTGAATAAATATATCTCAACACACATAGCCACCAGTCACCAGTCACTAATTAACTGCCTTTGTCACAACTACAGTTTCTAATCCCATATCTGACCCTCTAATATAAGTATGAAACAGGTAGGCAGTGGCTTTATCCTTCCTCGACAACCGAAATGCATAAAGCAGTTGTGGTACACAGGATAGAGAGCTACGTCTACTTTCACTTAAATGTAAATTTAGCATCAATGGAGCCTCAGGCTGTAATTCGCCCTACAGAGCAATATTGTCAGCATCGGATGTATGACTTGTTTTGCAGAAGTCTTAAGAACTGGAATGCTACATGCCTTACATTTGTTTTTATTAAATTTTTAAGTGTTTTAAAGGTCTGTATCATCTAATATCTCTGAAAATTGCAATATTGCTCCAACTCAAGATTATATCCATGTGGGGGGAGGACTGGATTTGTGTTGTCATTATGGTGAAGAGGCTTTTGAAATACATCAGCCATCCATGTCACAAAGAGGGTTATCATCAATTCTCTAATGTCAAATACCCAGTTAGGGGCCTTTGACATTTCAAGCAAAACAAAGAACTCAGAAAAATAAATAAACTATTTCTACCAATATGGATCAAACTGTATTTTTGCTTGAAAGCTAAAGATAATTTTGTGGGTAGGGAAAGAGACAGCGCCTCATATAGCACAGGCTGGTCGTGAGTTCAAGATGATTGGACTCTCCTGCCTTTGCTGCCCAAGTGCAGGGATTACAGTCATGAGCCACCGTGGGTTCTGTGCATTCTCAGCAAGCACTCTACCAAATTCTGCAGCACAAAATGTAAAAGAGTAAATCATTTTTGTTGTATTTATTTATTGGTTGTTAATCACAACTTTTCAAATAAATTAATAATAATTATTATTATTATAAAGAAATTTAGATAACATACAGGTACTAAAAATGTTGTTTGTGCATGCTTGAATTCAACAAGAAGCCACCACACAATGACTCCCATGGCTTCCAGAGTAGCATTCTCTAGCAATGCTAATTAAGACTCTAAACATGTGCACGCAAGGACCTCTTCAAAATCAATGCTCTCCCTGCCAAACTCCATCCTCATCCCAGACCTCCTAAGGTCAAAGTCCCCAGGAGCTGTACTTGACCCTCCTCAGAAGTCCCTGGGATTTTACCCCCATCCTATTGAACATGATCATCCATTTTCTGACACAAATGTAAGTAGCAACATGTGTTACATTTAGGTTTTTAACTAAGTTGTTTGTCTCATTCTATAACTTCTTCTGCTCGTACTGTATTTCTAGACTATAATTCCAGATGGAACTTTGGGCTTCTAGAACAGGAAAAGAAAGGAATGCCTGTTGCAAGCGATAAAGTCAGTATTTTCATGTAATTGCATACTTTGCTTTGGCAGCACAGCTTTGTTTTAAATCAAGAGAGGCCAGGAGATGCTATCGATTCGGGGTGTGGATGGCACCACTCAGCAAAAGTCAGGAATGACGGCCAAGTGCTCTGGAACAGAAGTAGGAACAAGAGGAAGAGGCGCATAAACACGTTTTTCTGGATATATAGGGATTTTACTGCTTATATCTATAAATCTGAAATGAAGAGCATTAATCAAAACACAGAGAAAAACAATGCTGTATGTTTCAAGAGAGGCGAGAATTAGTGAACCAAATTCAAACTCAAGTGGAGTGCCCTTTGCATAAGGTCATTCAGGGTGACCTTCCTACTAACCAAGTCCCATTCTTTCTGTGGATGCTCCAGGCTCTATTACTTTAAACCTCCCCTGGGTGCAGGCCTGCCTTGGATAGCAGCTCATCAGCCTGGATAAGCAGAATTTTTGCTATGGGTTTGAAATGAGGGAATCACTCAGCACAACCTGATCCAATGGTCTCCCTTAATAAATGTTTTTGTTGTCTCCTTTACTGCCACTAGGTAAACTTTGTTGATATCGTAACCTACACATGCACGAATTTCATATGACTCCAACAGTGATGGCAAAAGCAAAGGCAGGCTCTTTTTTAAAAACGTGTACTCCTGGATGCTCAGGCATGGCGACACTAAAGACCAGTTGGAGTATTTGGAAGCTTACAAAGATCAATAATAAATAAATTAGCCTCTTTCTAAAAACTTGAGAAAATCCAGAACCATTTCTAATGAGAGACCAATCAAGAGGAATGTGACAAAGAATAAAAATTTTGAGATTTTTCATATTGGCAACCAACAGATCCTAAGAGAGAGGGAGGCATAGGATGCAGTTGCATGTCCCACTGCTGGGAACGCCAGGCTCTAATGGATAGTTTCAAACCCATGGTCGCACAGTTAATCAGTGGGACACCAAAGAGACAGAATATGGGAAAGAGATTTACAGGAAACAGGAGGGACCAGCAATGAAGGGAGGGGGATAAAAAGTAACAGAATTAATATTAAGTATTACATTGTAACATTGCATTATTAACCAGGATGCTTTGTGTGCAGGTGTAGAACCATCAAAGGACAAAATTAGAGTTCACAGAAGTAGAAAGAAATCATATCTTCCTGCACATGATAAAATACAAAAGGAAACAGCCAATTTACCATGTGCCACCAGTCATTTGTCTGCCTGCTGACAAATGCCAACTTAAGAGAAAGGGGCTTATGTCAGCTCATAATTCAAGGTTACATTTGGTCATGGGGGTGTCCTGATGGCAAGAGCTTCGGGCAGCTGGTCACATTGTATCCGTCCTCAGGAAGCAGAGAGATGGGTCCGGGCACTCAGCTTTCTCTGTTCAGTCCAGGGCCTTGGTTCATGCCATGGTACACCTACAGTCAGAATGACTTTTCCCACCTCAGTTAACCTAGTCTAGAAACCCCTCACAGATGTTTCCTGAGGTCAGTCTCCTAGGTGACTTTAATCCTGTTAAATTGATGATTAGCATTAACCACCACACATAAACAAATTGGACTTGATCTAAGGTAAGGAAACAAGAACTTGTGGTCAGAAATGCCAATATACCCCTCAAGGGTGGCCAGATTTGGAATGTATTTCAAAGCTGCAGGGGTGCTGTTCGTAGCCCAGCCCCAGTCCCCCTCCCCCCCCCAACTCTCTAGTTCAAGGCCACCCTGTTCACCTAATGAGTTCCAAGCTAGACAAGGCTTTAGTGAAACCCAAGAGAGAGAGAGAGAGAGAGAGAGAGAGAGAGAGAGAGAGAGAGAGAGGAGAGAGAAGGAGGAGGAGGAGGAGGAGGGAGAGAGGGAGGGAGGGAGAGAGGGAGGGAGGGAGGGAGGGAGGGAGGGAGGAAGGGAAGGAGAGAGGGAGGGAGGGAGGGAGGCAGAGACAAAGACCTAGGGACTACAAAAATGGCTCAGTGGTTAAAAGCCCTTGTTACTCTGTCAAAGGACCTGGAAATCTGCAAGTTCCCTGCACACGTGTGGAACTTCACAAGTGTCTGTAACTTCAGTTCCAGGGACTCCATCACCTCTTCTGGCCTCCATGGGTACTGAACACATGGGATGCACACACAAACATGCAAACAAATACAGATGACATAAGATAAATCTTTTTTGATGAAAATTTTGAAAACCCTACTAATGGATTAAGGTTTTATGAAATTTTTTAATGTGAACAGGGCTAGGGATAAAACCTGGTAGGTAGAGGGATTACCCACATGAGGCCCTGGGCTAGATCTCCCGTAGGATATGAAACTGGATTTAGTGGCACATCGCTATAATCCCAGTGACTAGAAGTACAACTCATAGCTCCTGTTTGCTCTCTGCACTGGACAGTCCCTCACCCCTTCCTCACTGGTCTTTCTCCTGCCACGCCCCTGTTCAAACAAAAGAAAACAAGAAGAGAAATATGACTTTCCCCCCAAATCAGAAGTATGTGATTTTAATGTGTCATTTATTCCACCTAAATAAATATGTTATGTCAGCACTAAGGCATAGATTACCATCGCAAATGCTTCTTCTGTGCTAACAAAAAGAATAATTCTGGGTTGCTATTTGCAACCTCCAATAAATCAATTCTCCTTTGTATCAAATTCTCTTCCCAGTGTTTTGCACACTCCTGTCCTGAGGTTTCTTTCTCTTCTTAGGTCAGCTGTGCCAGGTTCTATATCCCCAGGGTCTCCTGCCAGGCATGGATCAGCCAGGAAGTTTCTGGCTTCTTGAGGCCTCTGTTCTGACTTGATTCCTGCCCCCTAGGAAATACACTGCTGCTTCTGAAATCTTCCTAAACCACACAGAGGTTCTCCTGTAAGGATATCCACAGCTGGAAGCTTTTGAATGCTAGTACCTGGTTTTGTGCTCTCTCGGTCTGCTAAGGCTCCTGGTTCTTCCCTTCTTCCCATCAGAGAAACCAAGGGCTGATGAGTCACCATTTTGGGCCTTAAAGTGCTGCCCAGAAGCCCTCTGACAGAGGCAGCAGTAATAGACACAAAGATGAATTCTGGGCGATAATTCACAGATTAAGCCAGTGTCTACTGCTTACCACACAATGCATCCTTCCATTCAGTCTTTATCTTTAGCTCTGTGCCCTGGACGTTAATTATCTGTATTCTGTAATATTTATTTTTATTTATCTGTGTGAATGTATGGCACGTGGGGGCAGGTACCAATGAAGGCCAGAAGAAGGGAAGGGAATCCCCTGGAGCTAGAGTTTCTACTCTCCACTGGAAAGACTAGTATATTCCATGCAGGAAAGTTTGTCCCATATGATCTATTATCCACTTTAGCAAGTGCCTTACAACATGCATACATGGCTTAGTGCTCAAGAGCACCTGATCTTGAAGAGGATGGAGGTTGACTTCCAACACCTACATGATGACTTACAAGTTTCTATAAATCCAGACCCATGGGATCCAACAACACCCTCTTTCTGACCTACGTGGGTACCATGTACATGTGCATGCCAGCAGTCAAAAAGAAAGAAGAACTAATATATATAAATATAAAATAAATAAATTTCAAAATGCATACAGTCTTAATCTAGTATGACCTCACATGATCATCTTTTCCTAAAAAAAATGGGATGGAAAGATCTGCCCTATTCTTTGAACAGAATCATGCAAAACTAGACAAGGTAGAAATTGTACAAAGTTGACCTTGTTCCCAGGATCCTCTTCAAGCAGGAATAAGGCACTGCCTGGTGAAAGTGTACTTAGCACCCCTCTGCTTTGGGGATAGACAGAGCCATTTTACCAAGGAAGTTCCTATGGTAGCATCAGACTATTAGTGGGGAAAGCATTTACTTTAGATTATAAGGCTGTAAAGTAGATCAGACGCCCTCTATGACTGGCTATTAGAGGTGTTAATTAAATATTAATAATATCTAAATTAGCATAGTGAAAGCTCAATTCATCAATTTGTTCTGGTCTGCTTGTAAGGGGGGAAAGAAATAACTCCAAATGTCCCTGAAGAAAGATGCTATGTGGGTCAATAGAAAGATGGCTGAACGCTTGATTATAGTTGTGGTAAACTTTTTATTCTGGCTTTATTTAAAGGTACTTGTTGCAGAACCTTACCTTAAATCATTTCCCACAGTCAATATGCTGGAGTGACATACATTATTCATTGTTACCTAATGAAAAATTTGCCAAGGTACTTCCATGATGAATGCCTGATTGATTAATTGATTACTTGATTGTTACTTCCAAAAAGTAGGGACTAGATCTTATGTGGAGAATGGGGCTGTGGAGGCTGAGGTTTCTAGATAGATGTCCTATATTGCTAGCCAGGCTGCTGAAGGACCTAGACTTTTCTATACCTTACAACAGTTCCTTCTTAAAAGAGCTGATTTTAGGGATCATAGTTAGTAACTGAGAGAAATAATCAGATCTTCCACTGAACCGGCTCAGTAAGTGCCTGCTGCTCTCTAGTCCTGTGTAGAAACCAGTGTAAATCCCTAAATGCCCATGGTTTCTGGATGGTTGTTGTGTTTTATTCTTATGGGCAGTAACAATTATATTATTTATCTTGTTTTTTTACGTATTTATTTACATTGGTGTTCTGCCTTCATGTATGTCTGCTGAGGGTGTTGGGACCTATAATTATAGACAGTTGTGAGCTGTCATGTGTACTAAGATCTGAGCTTTGGTACTTTGGAAGAGCAACCCGTGCTCTTAACCCGAGCTATATCTCAGGCCCCCTCTTTATATCATTTTTAATAGAATTTATTTTTATATACCTCTGTGTGTGTGTGTGCAGGTGAGTGTAGGTGCCCACAGAAGCCAGTAGGAGGCATCAGATTCCCCTGGAACTGTAATTAGTACAAGTTATGAGCCCTGGGTGTTCTGCGAAAGCAGCAAATGTTCTTAAGTGTTGAGCTAGCTCTCCAGCCCCTCTTTATCTCATTTAATTGTGGGGAAGTCTGGAATGAGAAAGGCAACAGACATCTTTTCAAGGAGACCGGTTCTTTATACTTAAAGGAAGATCCATTGATGAGAAGGGGTCACCTAGCTATCTCTAGCTCATCTCTACCCACCCCCTTCCAAGAGCATCATTCACATACACACACACACACACACACACACACACACACACACACACACACACACACACACACGACAGGTCCACAGTCATTTAATAAATGTTTATTTATTAAATGCTACCACGGTGAATGTTAGTCTCTCTTCTAGGTACGTCTTTGCACTTCCTGCGGATTAGTGAACAGATCTCTTTATAGGACTACATCTGTCTCTCTCTTCCACAATCTGTCCTACCCTAGGGGGAGGGCTGGCGGGAAAGGGTTAAAGGTTTTCTGGTCGAAATAGTCCAACAGAAGGGGCCTGGCCCAGAGCTGAAATCTAAGTCTAATGACCGCTGCCCTTCACCTCGCTGCTGTCCACAGGCCGGACCTGCGGCCCGGTGGGGGCCGGGACCAGGACAGGACACAATGTTCTTCGTTTAACATTTGAACTTCTCCTATCCGAGGCAGCAGGCCGTTTTGTCCTGGGGTCGCTGACCTCGCTCCCCCATCAGCTGCCCTGAAACCTTAATTGAATGACAGATGGTCATTTTCGGGGGCGCCAGAAGCTGCGCCGGCCAGCGGAGGGGCTCAGGCCGGGGCGGCCTTGCTTAGGCTCTGCCTGCCGGGGGTGGGCAGCCAAGGCGGCCGCGGCCTGAGGGGCCTGAGGGCTCGAGGTGGGTCACAGCGGCTGCACGCGCTGCCTTGCGGCTCCTGGAGGAGGTCGCGGCCTGAAGGGCAGCTTCACCGGGTCCTAGCGCCCCTGTCTGCCTGCCAAGCGAAAAGCTCCCCACAGCCCATTTCTAGGCCAAAGGCTGACGTCCTGAATCCTCTGCAGACATGATCTGGCACGTGTGTACCCCAGACACACCTCCTAGGGCCAAACGGCTCAGGCCGTCCAGATCCCCGCAGGGACCAGATCCATAGAAGGGCTTGATCCTGAAATGTCGGATCTGCCGACTCTACCTCCAAATTTGTCTTTCCCACACAGAAGCCACATGGGCCTGGCAAGTTCCGGGTGGGGCTTCTGTGCTGCCACTTCCCTACTGGGGAGAACACTCAGGACTCCCTGGTTTTCCAGAGCAGTGTGGATAGATAGATGGATAGATAGATAGATAGATAGATAGATAGATAGATAGATAGATAGATAGATAGATAGATAGATAGACAGACTGACAGACAGACAGACAGATAGAGGCACCAGGACCAACCCCGTGGCCTCCGCCGCCTGCCGTGGCCTAGTGTCCTATTTCTTTAAAATAAAAGCTGTGAGCCCTACAATTACTGGGATTACAGTGAGCGGGTATTGATCTGCAGCCTGCATTGTAGGATAAAGCAGACGGGCGGAGACAGACATGCTGCCAGCCCACCACCACCTCTCTACCCCCTGGTCCTGCAAAGCTCTTTTTAAAAAGAGAGAGGGGGTGGGAGAGAGAGAGAGAGAGAGAGAGAGAGAGAGAGAGAGAGAGAGAGAGAGAGAGAGAGAGAGAGAGAGAGAGAACGCAATTTTAAATGTTTGATTTCAGACACACCATTAACACCTGCAGAGGGGAGAAAAAAAAGAAAGAGAGGGGGGGGTAACCCAGTCGCCATAGCTCCCTGGAGTACCCTTGGGACTCCCAGGACTGAACCAGCTAAACAACCACCTTCAGCCTTTTTTTAAACGTTTTTTTTTTTTTAATTACTGGGAAAAATATACACATAAGCAAAAGAAAGAAAAAAAAAAATATCCTCCCGGCAGGCGCGAGCGGGGGTGGCGAGCAGGCCGGGGAAGGCGGTAACGCCAGCCTAATGCACGGATAGCTGACATCAACTTCCGTCAGGCGGCTCCGAGAGATCGAACCTTTCGATTGTAACTGGGACAATTTGCATAGTGATTCCCTTTCAGAGCTTTCTCGGGTCCCTAACAAGCGCAGGCAGCTATTCAAATGCAAGTTGCGTCCCCAAATGCGCGGTTGGCCTGAGCTAGAGGAGAGGCTCGCCGGCGAGCGAGCCGGGACCAGCGCTGGGGTTCTGGGTCACTTTATTTTCTCTCGGCTTCTCCCTGGCTCTCCGGTTCCGGAATTAGCTGTTTGTTTACGGCTACAGAGGTGTGTGTGCCAGCAAGCCGAGCCAGCGCGCGAGGGAGGGAATTGATCTTTCCCCAGACTCAAAGCTGGGGAGGAAGAAGTGCGGGGAATTTGGGTTTCTGAGTGGGACTCAGACCCTAGGTGCCGAGGGGGAAGCCTGTGGGCTCTGCAGCCCGCTTCTCTAACCCCAGCGACATTGCAGGAATCCTCAGGCCTGAGAGCGCCCAGGCTCTGGGCTTTGCAGAAAGTGGCGGCGGCTGCGTCCGGGTCTTTAAAACGAACGCAAATAAAGGTACCTGCAAATCGCAGTGCTTACTTTTCCGGGTTCTGCACCAGGAGGCCAAGGGGTGATTTGTGCGGAAGGGGGGCTTAAAATTTGTGCGGATTGAGGACTTAAAATAGGGCTCTTCCTTTCCTCCTTTCTCATTTGAAATTATGCTTCATTTGAAAATATGCAAATTGACGCAGGTTTCCCTTGCTCCTAGGAGGCAAAGCTGAAACCTTGTCCGGTGTCGGAAGCAACCTGCGGTGAAATCCGTTAATGAGCACCGACTCGCCCTTCGCGGTAAGCCAACCTCTCAGGTCCACGCGGCCGGGGACCGAGAAGGGGAAGTCAGCGCGGCCAGGTGTGCCACGCGAGTCCTCGACTGAGCTCGTGGCCACCCGTAGAGCGTGGGAGCCTGGGGCGGAGGGCAGGGCCCACGTTACGCCTCGGAAGCAGAAAGGGGGAGCCCCCTCCCAGCCTGCCTGCCCGCCACCGTGGGTAACAGGTCCTCCCCGGGAGTTTAAAGCAGCAAATGAGAGCGGAGAGCTGGCCTGGGAGCGGGGTGTAAACGCGGGTGGCGGGCACGCGAGCGCGCGGCTGAGCTTTGCGCGCGGCTCTCCCCCCATGCTGCGCGCCGCGGCCCCGCGCACCTGCTTTGTGCGTTTCGTACAAACGGAACGGGCGGGATCCACTCCTTCGCGCAACACCCCCAGCTGGAATCTGTCCCTTCTTCCCCCACGTCTAGTTGACGTTTCTACATCGCTCAGGTCACTCCGTTGTCCCTTGGAATCTTACCCACTCCTTTTAAAGACAATCGCGGCCACTAACCTTGAGACTCTAGATGTCGTTTTATAACTATCTCGTTCTCTTCAGAAGTGGCTAAATTTGTATTCTGGTCGGGTTTTTTTTTTTTTTTTAAGTACTGGGGGGAAACGTGGGTTATTTAAACCTGCAGACATAGCTAAACATATGTTTCAAGTGTTCTCATACTACTTCAAGTGGGCAGGAAGCTTCTTTGTGGTGCCTGCTTTTTGCAAAACGTACTGAGTGATTCCGTTTTCTTTTGTTTGTTTTGGTATCTTTAAAAAATGTAGACTCTTTCTCTGTTCTTTTCATAACCTATTCTTTAGCAACCAAAATAGTAAGCGTGTGTATGAGTTCGAATAGTGGGGAAAGCAGACATGCTGGAACAAATAAATCCAACACAAATTGAAAGCATTTTGCTCCAATTCAGAACAAAGCAAATGGAACTATGAAAAAGACGCAAGCAATTAACACCCGGGGGGGCGGGCTTAAAGACTGAAATTTCTAGACTTTACTCATGTAACAAAACGAAGCCAAAAGAATGAAATACGTCGCCTTGCCCTTGAATGTCTAACTGAAGACAAGAGGCCTGCCCAGAGCCATCTTGGGCAAGGGTGCACTCGGAGGCTATCGAGAGGCAGATTCACTTTGAGACAGTTGCATTCATTTTCAGGAAACTAGAACCAATTAGGGGACCTTTAGCTCTGGCGGGAAATTATTTTAATTTTATCTCTGCCTTTGGGGGAGAAAAGGCTCTGACAGTTAAGTTATTACTGGTTCCCGTGGAGTTAATTTAATGCAAATAGTCTACTCTCCTGTCCTCACCCGAGAAAGTAGCAGCCCCTGGGGTCAGGAAGGGCCAGTCAGACGATGAGGAAGCCTCTTGGCTCTGGGGACAAACTTACAAGACTCTGAAGTAACGTTGGGCTGGTTGCTTCTTTCCCTCTCCTAAAACTGTAACTCAAGATGTAAGTAAAAGTGTTTTCATTTTTTTATTGATCCCACTAACATCTTTCATTATCCAGCATGTAGCCACAGCAAATTATTGCTCATTTGATACCCAGAATTCTATTGACCATGGCTTTCGTCGGAGAGAGAATTCTAACTACTGGCTGCTCTGGGCTCAGAGCTGAGGCTGGAAACCAGTAAATCCAGCCCTGACCGGCAAGAATTGATGGAGATGTGCTTGTGATTGGAATCACGTGGGCTTGTACAAAAACTTGTGTTTTACTCTGCCTGCCTTGCTGAGATTCAGGAGGAAGGTCGGCCCCTTTGGAACAGATTTGCTTACTTGGAAGGCCGGATATTCATTCGTTTGGCTAGTTCTTTCCAGCTCTAGCCAGGCTGGGGTAGAAAATGAGACAATGGAAGATTGCTCCTCAGGCTTTTGGTCAAAGCTAACCCAAGGCAGGAATACTTGAAGAAAAATATTAAACCATACTTTTTGATTTTGCTACATGAAGATCATGTCCTAAATTTCAACCCCCCACCCCCACTCCTTCAAGACTACTGCATTATAGATCTGCTAGAGCATCATCGTAGGCACATGCTGAGATCTGGTTGGCAGTGGGCACCCAGCCTCCATGACAGGGGCCACCGTTATAGTGTCCAAGTGTGTGAAGAAAAAGCCTGTGCCCAGAGAATATCTGATCTTTGACTCTGGAACTCACATCTTTAGGTTGGTGGAGAGAGTTAGTCCCAAAATGAGGACAAGAAGGTACCTGGAGGGCAGTGGGAAAGTCCAAGTGAGTTCCCCAGAAATATGGCCACAGATTTTGCATTCCTGTTGCAACTCCCAAGCAGGAGACCCAAAGACTTGACCTGCCGAAGGGTGCCTGATCATCTCCGAACTGGCCTAGCGAGGGACCCACACCTCACCTCCGCACTGCTGCTGTTTGGGAGAAAGTCACCTCAACTCAAAAAACAAAAACAAGTTGAAGTGGATCAGACCACAGAACCCGTCAGATTTCCAAGGAACAAGCAACCCATGCCCTTCTCCTTCAGCCCTGAAACCTAGAGGGTCTGTGGAAAAGATGGCTGGCAGGGGTCTCATTTCAACAAGTACTGGGAGCTAAACCCGCTAGGCTGGTTTCCAGAGCATTAAGAAGAACAACAAAAAGAAGCAATCAACGATTTTCTAAATGAATCCCAGCATGGGCCGCCTGGCTCCAAACCTAAAGGTGCATTTAAGGGCGCTAAGGGACCTGGCTGGGTAGTTTTTTTTGTTGTTGTTGTTGTTTTGTTTTGTTTTGTTTTCTAATGATACTGCTAAATGTGTGTGAAATCACAGTCCAGAAGCCATGTTGTTCCAGAACCAGGCAATAAAAATGTGGGCACTGCATGCCCAAGGTGGAGTTCGGGAGATGTGGAGAAACTGTCATGAATTCTGACACTTACATAGAAGATGTTGGAAGTGTGGAGGAAGATACATTACAGACTCTTTTGTGTTTTTATGTAGATTTAAAAACAAACAAAACCCCCAAACCTGGCTGTTGGTGTAGTCATAGCATCTCATATGTCATTTATTTCCCCAAGTATAGTCACAGCCTGCTTGTGTGTGTGTGTGTGTGTGTGTGTGTGTGTGTGTGTAAAACAAACAAACATTTTGCTGATTCCAGTATAAGCTCTGAAAGCCAAAACAAACAAATCACCGTGGGGGACAAGGGGAGGGTGACTTCAAGCCTTCCTATGGGGTGGCTGGCCGAGGTCTGGGACTATGGAGTCCAGAAAAATCAAAGTAGATCATTGGGAACTAAAAGTTAGTTACCTTGGGAAACAAGGCTTGAGACCTGGGGTTGAGGTCATGTGAGGGTCATCCGGTATTCCTTTGGAGCATAACTCAGCTGGACTCAGTTGCTTCGGACTGCAGATTGGGAAATTTCTTCCCCTGGCCTCACCTCTCTCTCTCCGGGGGCTCCGGACTGAGGTACTGCACTTCCCAACTGCCTTCGGCTCCTCAGGGTGTTGCCAGGCAAATGAAACAAAAAGAACTCAATAGTAAATTATTTTGTTCAGCCTTCTGTCTTTTTATGAAAATAAAAGCCAACACTTTGTCATTTTTAATCACATAAGCAGACAATAAATCTAATTTCGATATTGATTCTTTTTCCAGAATCAAGTGATTTTTTTTCTTTCGCAGTCTGTTGTGTTTTCCTTCTGAAAAGACTCACTCCTTGTTTACCCTGTGGGGACAGAGCCCGTGGATCTAGGGGGGGAGGGGTGTTACTCTGAAACACAAACTTCATAGTGGACTTCAAAAGAGATTTTTCTTGAAAGCAGGAAGTTTGGGTTTGGTCAAACTATCCGGAGACCAGTTTCAACTTAGCCACCCTTATGTCCTGAAATAGAGCTGAGGCTTAGCTGGCGATTTTAGTGGTTATTAGCCTCTGAGATTCATTTCGATTTTCCCCTTTAATTAATAAAATAAAGTAAAATAAAATCAAGCACGCAGAAGTCTTGCTGATGTCCTGAGTCGGCATGACACCGTAAGGCCCTAGAAACTCTTCCCAAATGATGACAAGCCTGGGCTCCAGCCAGATGAACCTTGGCAGTAGCAAAAATCTAGTTGAGAAGCTCCACCGAGGATCTGGCAACAGCAAAGGACCACTGAAGCGCTGGTGGGCTCTGTGCTCGCTGCCCCTGCTTTAATAAGGGGGGAGGAATTCCTTGGTATCTGTGCCAAAAGTAACTGGCACCTTTTCCTTTGAACGTCTAGGTGTGCAGAAGCCGGTAGCAGCCCCAGAAGAGGAGTAAAGGAAGCTAGAGGCTAGAAACCAAGACTGGAGGTAGGGTAGAGAGAAAGGAGGGAAGGATGAAGGGTGGCAAGGAAGAAGCTGGAAGAGAGGATGTAGGGATGAGATGATGTCGGAAAGGAACCGGGAAAGAAAGAAAAGGAGGGAGGGAGAGTGCATGAACAGACCAAATAGACAAAAATACATCATCCCTATTTCTGAAGAAAACGATGATTGACCCACTTCCCCCCGCACCAGACGTCCTCTTGTCCCTTTCGGCGCCAGAGCAAGCATCCCAACTTCCCGCTCTAACCCAAAACACTTAAGCCAGGATGCACCCGAATCGCGGTCAGGCCTGCCTGCCCTCAGCGACCCGCAGCGGCTGGGCAGCCCTTCGCTTGGCTGTCAGAGTCACCACGACCTCCGCCCTCCGAGGCCTGTCCTCGTGCTGGGGGAGGGGACCGGACTGCTGAGCGCCTTGCAGAGGGGGCGAGGGGGAGGGGACCAGGGGCTTGCAACCATCCCTTGGGCTCTGACCTTTCTCGCAGCCCCGCAGGGTCAGGATGTAACCTTTCGTATCCCCGCTGCGTTGTCCCTAGCTGTGGCCTCGGCTAGGAGACAGAGAGAGGGGTCGATGCCTGGGCTGGCAGCCTCAGTGGCCGCAGAAAACCGGATGTGGATGAAGACCTGAGCCTGCCTGCTCTGTATGCCAGCACCGCAGAGCAGCCTCGGGCCCCGTTAACCCGGCTCCTAGCAAGCTGAATGGGGTGGAAGGCAAAGGGTGAGCAGCCCAGGCTCTCTGCAGAATCTCGGCAGCTTTCCCATCCCTCGGGCCGGGCCGGGGTGAGGTGCGCGCTGCCGCCGGATCCAGCAGGCCCTGGGCCCATAAGAGGCTACTGCGTCTGACCCCGCTTCGGGGACCTATGCCAAGCCAACCCAAGGAAAACCTAGGGTGAAGTCTTGGCCGTACAGGTGCAGCCTCTTGTCCCCTCCTGGATACTGGGGACCGAACTCTCCTGCCGGTCTCCTTCCACCCACTTCCAGAATCTTCTGCCATCGGAGCCTCCAGAGGGCTCTCCCAGCAGGGAACCGGACAGAGGGGCTGCACACCGGAGGCTGAGGCTGCTGAAGCTTACCCGGCCCCCCAGCCATCCATGGCTTGGGGTTTTCGCGGTCTCCCCAGCTGGAGCCAGGGCTGCCAGAAGCAAAGAGCGTTAGGTTCAAATGCATCAAGGTTCCGAAGTCATTTATCCGGGTTTCATAAATAATTTTCTTCTTACACTTAAGCCCAACTCTTGCCCCTTTCCTGTTTTTATTGCGGGGTTTCAGTGGCTAAAAAGTTTCCAAGGCGGGTGGGTGGTTGTTCCCTTTTTTCCATCATTAATGTCATTACTATGAACTATCAATAACCTTGTCGTTGGGAGCCGAGTTTCACGGTATTGATCCACGCAGCTATTCATCTCTGCCATGCAAGACACGGAATAATTTTCGCATTACAGTAGCTTGGATTTGCTTTTAATTCATATTTAAAGCTGCAACTGGCTCAGTGGAGCGCTCTGTGAAAGACTAGAGGCGCCTAATTAATAATAAGTCAGAAACGAAGGAAGGCACTGGCGAATAAATAATTAATACAGACATCTATGTCTCTTTGAATATTGCTCCTTTAAAAATTTAGACTTACCAGGACCATACTGTAAGTCTGCCATTTATATTACGTGGATGATTTAAGAAAGCTATTTTCCCCTTGAAATACAATAATGAATTATTTATGGTGTTTTGCAAACCTAAGTTCCTTCATTAGCCGGCCCCTCTAGTTTGTTTCCTCCAGGTGGAAAACACCAGTTTTAAAAAATAATTACAATAAACTCCCAACAAAAACCACCAGCCAACATTAGATACAGAAGAGTTAGGGCCGGCACAAAATGTGAGGAGAACGGAAATATAGTATCTCCTGCTCTGGGAAAATCCGGGAATTGGCCACAGATGGGGTTTTGTCCAGGAGAGAGAACAAAACCCAGAGTATTTTCCGGTGACCTTAGAGTATTTGCTGGTGCCCTATGGGATAGGTTTAAGAGAACTCGAGGTCCTGAAATGGCCCCAGAAAAGTGATGGCCAGGGCTTAGAAGGTCATCTGTGCTTCTCCATGTATATGCCCATGACAAAAGGGTTGGGGAGACTGGAATTTTAGAGCTGTGCCATTGAAAAGTTAGGGTGGTCAGGAGCTATAGGTAACCTCAGAGCTTAACAAAAAACGGAAGTGATAGAAATGATTGAAAATCTGAGGAGGTTTTTGTGGGAGATGGACCAGGATTTGTTTGCAGTGTTGTTAGCAATATTGATTTTTTTTGTTACTTGGATTAATGTATGTTAAACAGGAAAATGCGGGCATTAGTCAAGTACATTATAATCATCTATTGTTGAGAGGAAGGTTTCTCAGGTGACTTTGGGAAACAGGGCGCCAGGCAGTTTCAGCGGGGTGGACATACTCTGGAGTATTTGGAGCATCTGGAACTGGGGATTGGGACAAGGTGGAGATGGGGCAGATCCACCTGCAGTGTCGCCTCCCATCCACCCTCCTTTAGTAGGGTTATAGCTTAGTATTTAACAACACCTCGACCCAGAGGGATCAGCTTCACTGCCCACTTCCCTCCTCCCCTAAAGTATTAAAGGATGCAGGTGTTTGGGTCTTCCAGCAGGTCCATATTCCCACAGCCCGGCCTCTACCACTCTCAGTCCTACTGACCCTCTCTTCTGTAGTCTGGGACTTCATCTCAGACTTGGGGCCTCCAGTGGCAAAACAGTACACCCAACCAGCTACACATACACTTTAACGCACACACACACACACACACACACTCTCTCTCTCTCTCTCTCTCTCTCTCTCTCTCTCATAGACCATGGGATGGACCAAGTCCAGAGAAGCCTGCATCTGACAGACAGTTCCCTGCACCTTGGCAGTCCTCTCTGGGTTGGTTCTTCTTCCATCACACCATACTTCACATCCAGGTGAAGTTGTGGTGGGACCAAAGCTTTCTTACTCTTCCTTTTCCTTTTAGTCCCACAGCAGACAGACAGACAGACAGACTGACAGGAGGGAGAGACAGGGGGAGATGGAGGGGGAGAGAACCAACTGGTTGCATTTATGAGCAAAACCACTACCAACTGCAAGACCCCCTCGCCCCACCTGCAGGCGCGCACCCAGGCCAAGGACTTTGCTGGGCCCCATAGAAACTAGAGCTCAGGCACAAGAAGCCTTTTGTCCTAGGTTTTGAAAGGCACTTGAGGGCTAAGGTCTGGAGGTTGGCGTGGGGCATCTGACTCTGGTCCAGTACATAATCCTACGCTTGGATGGCGCTCAGGCTAAAGGGCCTTCACAAAAGTCTCTGAATCAGAGACTCGAGGGTGGGGACAGACCGATAAAGTGACTGGCTGCTTTGAGGAAGGTGAGCCAGGACAGACAGGGTTGGGGTGGGGGGAAGATGAAGTACCAAGAGAAAGATGAATCTCCCCTAGGAGAAAGCAAAAGCCAAACCAGCCGGAGCAGGCACCAGAGTGAAGCTCGGGCAACAGGGCAGGAGCTCAGAGCACCTTGCGTTTTATTTTTAAATCTTCTAGGTGTCTGCGGGTCAAATAAAGACAAGGGCAGTAACGATTATTCTGTTAAATCTATGGTACTTGACTGCGCAAACACTAATTGATTAGACACCAAAATGATTTGTTTAAAGAGTTTTCCTCCTTCCCAAGTGCAGCTGTTCTGGGCCTGCGTCGCTGTTGCCGGGCGACCGTAGAGCTCTCCAAAAGGGCGTGCCAAGTCAGGCCAGACTTGGGGTAGGTTGGCTGGTCCTGAGTCGTGCACCTCTGAGGTTCCCGGATGGGCGGTGGCTGGTGACTTCTGCTTTCCAATTATCTCCGGAGTCGGAGAACGAACGTCTTACCAGAGAGCATCCCCAATACACTTGGCCTTCCGTCCACCCCTCTAACTTTTCCCTGCTTTGAGTCGCTTTGAATGAGGACCCCCCTCACTCTCAACCCCCTGCCTTTCCAACTCCCAGTTTTGGCACTCCCTACCATTAGGAAGCCACTGCTAATCCGTCATAGACTCCCAAAAGACTGGGAAAAGTGTGTTCACTGATACCCCAAATCTGCAATACTCATCATCTCCCCATTTGCTCCCTCACAATCTTGGGCGCGCATGTACACACCACACACACACACACACACACACACACACACACACACACACTCACACACTTAGTGTAAAATTTTGACCAAGAGAGAAAACTCACTGAAGATCATATCACAGAAGACCAATTTCCCGGAAGTCAGGTTAAGTTTCTGCAGAGTTGGGCTCTGCCACCTGTCACTTAGGAGCCAGACACCTCTCAGTTCCACAACCACTATGACACCCCTTCAATGTTCTTGATTTGAAGGCATGGAGCCTTTGCCAAAGTAGACGACCCCCAGAAAGAGTTTCAACCCAAAAGAATCCATTGCTACTTAACCCAGGGTCCCAGGAGAGCAAGCGGGTTTTCTTCCTTGCCCAGGAAGTAACTAAAGATGCTCTCTCAGAGTGGTCAGTTTTCAGACCCACACCGAGGCAAGTTCCTGGAACTCCATGTTAGGTGGGGCTGGAGGGAGCCAACCGCCCTTCCGCAGGCACTTTCTTTGAGGATTTGGGGGGTAAGATACAAAGGTGTGAAAATGCTGAATTTAAAACCATTTTGTTTCGCAAAATAATTTTTAGGAAGAAAAGAGTGTAGGTGCACAGACAATGAAAGCTATGTGGACATTAAATAGAGGGGCAATGCTTGAAAGGAGGCATTAGAAACATTGGTTTCCACTCCCCCCACCAGAACTGAGAAGTCACATCTATGTCACGTGGAACTGGGAATTAATGTGTTGTTTTAATTATTTTTAATAATAAATCACCAGGCCACTGTTTTCGCTAACTCTTGTCTATTCTAAGCCAACAGCAATTCTCTGAACAAATTTCTCTAGAGATGGAAAGATGCAACTGGTAGAACCAACCAAACCAACCAACCAACCACCACCACCACCACCACCACCACCACCACCACCACCACCACCACCACCGCAGGAAACACATAGAATCAAATCTTTCACCCCATTTTACCAAGGGTTCTGCTGTAGCCAGATGCCATCCTCATGTCTCTCCCTAGGAGTTTCATTCTAGACTCTGCAAGTTCCAGAAATGTTTGGGCTTCAAATACTGTAGCAAAGCGTCTCTCACCTGAAGCCCTGAGTAGAAACATTTTTCTGAAACCCAGGACTGCAGTCACCAAATAAGGACTGAACACCTAATGCCCAAAAGAGGACAGAAACGTTTCTTTTGAATGGTTCATATGTTACACCTCTACTGCTCACAAAGAAATCCAAGCCATTAGCTCTGAATCACAGGGACCATTCTTAGAGAACAACAGTGTGGCCAGCATTTACAAGAATGGCCTTTCCCACAAGTCTGATGGCATTGCCTTGCAAACTGTATGGAATCTAGCTGAGGACAAATTTCATGTACCTACGCACTCCCAGGCACTTAAGACATTTACAAAAATAAATATCAGTGGTATAGCCTTTGCCCAGCTCAAGGCCTCAGTAGCAAGAAAGTTGGGTTTGGACGAGAATATAGTGCAACAAGCATCTAGGTGAGCCTCTAGCTCCTGTCTTTTAAACTCATATTTTAATATTTTTTATAGTTTTTCTATAATTCTCCTTCATTTGCTTAGAAAGGAAGCAATTAAGTTTAACCCCTTCTTTCTGCTTTATACACTTACTGTCCAATTTCAAGGAATTCTATAGACTCTAATTCTCTATTCCCCTAGGATTGCTTCAAGCCATCCTTTGGTCTTATAAGAGAGGCAAGTACTCTAGGCTACAGGAAAAATGAGGATAGGGGGAGAAGTAAAAGGGAGATCTAAGGGGACCAAACTTTGTGCTGAGCACTCTGAGAAGACCAGATAACAGCAGGCACCTCCAGTCCCCTAGCATGTGACGATCCCTCAGAAGCCAGAGAAAAACCTTTCTACCCACCATACAGAAAATGCTCTGAGAGGTGAAAAACCGCTTCTGACTCACCAACTACAGAAAGCAGTGTTCTAATAAAAGGTGTGAAATAGAGAATTAGGAGGAGGAGGGAGAAGAAAATGGAGATTTGTAGAGAGGTGAGCAAGACCAAAAGATCCTTCCTCAACTTCTTTCCTCCTTTGGGAACCAATGCTGAAACAAGACACCTTTTTGACAAGGTCCCTTTGGGCAGAGTCCCTTTTGGCTGAGTAGAGCTCCCTAATTCCATTCCTCTTCAGATGGACTCTAGGGCTCAGCCAGGAGTCTCCATGAAGGAGGAGTTCCAAGATCAAGTCTCTAATTAACTAGAGGACAGATCTGTGTCCTAATTTCTTTCATTTTTTTTTTTAAAGGAACAGTCTTTCAAGAAGAGATGGCCATGCGGGCAGATCAATCATTTCAATGGGATTAATATATGGTGGTAGAAACAGATGAGCTGAGATTGTTTCAACCCATCCTTTGGTCTTACAAGAGTTTCGAGCACTCTATGCTACTGGAAAGGAGTTCAAGACAGAAAAGAAAAGAAAAAAAGAGAAAAGAAAAGGAAAGGAAAGGAAAGAGAAGAAAGAAAGGTAGATTGGTTTCTAGAAAACATTTTGTGCTTGAATGTGTCTGAAGAAATGATAAATAAATTAAATTACTATTATTTTAGTTTTGGCCAATATACACCCCCATGACCTTTTCTTGCAGGGATGGGCTTCAGATTCCTAAAATGATCGTGACCAAGTGGACTTGAATTAGGATCCACAGGAGTTAGATGTTTCTGATGTTGAGACAGACCCAGCAGCGTTAGTCTTTTAGGAAGTCTTAGTGTGCCCACTGACCTTGACTGTGGGTCTGGTGCTGTTGGAGGCAGGCACTTAGGCTAAGAGATGAGCCCGTTTGTACCTTAACTGATGGGATTTCGGCCCCTGCGTTGACCACATCAAATTTTTCTTATAGAACCCCACCACCACGACTCAGTCCTAAGCTTTCTGAAAACCGTTACAAGGAAACACAGGCGGTGGGTTCTGTGTTTGGCGCAGAGCAGGCCTCAGACACTTTGTTCAGTAGCTGAGCCCTGGAAGCCTGCTCTGAGGCTATCCTTATTGTGAACACCGCTAGCCCCAGGCTGAGGCTCTGCGCTGACCCGGCCGTAACTGCCAAGGGCCTGACAATGGGCACATCTGTCCTTTCTCCAAGGGATAAAAGCACCTAAGCAGACAAGGCTCTGCCTTTTGTTACGGACTTTTTTCTTTCTTTCTTTTGTAAATAAAAGAAAGCCGCGGCATGTGGCGGCCGGGTGTGTGTCCCACACTGGGGGCCTCCCCACGCGTCCCCACCAGGCTGAAGGCCCGAGTTCAATTCCGGATTGGAGCGTGACTGTGACAGGGGCACAATTATGCCCAAAGCTGAATTGATTTTCAAATCTGGAGGCTTCTTACAGGGACGCCAGGAAAAGCAAAGCGTCCCTGCAGTCCAAGCCGCGCGGAGACCTACTCGGCCGTGCACTCTGCCTGCCTGCTAGGTGCTTCTTCCAAGCAGCGGCCTCTAGGTTCTTTTCTCGAAAGACCAGTCCACCCCCGCCCCCATGCTATCTAGGACCCCTCTTCTGTTTCCCTCAGTATCCCCCAGGCAGAGTTAACCGAAGTGGGAGAGCCTTCTTAATTGGGAGCATAGTAAAAGCCCTTCTCTGAGGTCTGGGACAGTGAGGTGTGGCCTCAATCAGAGGTGCTCCTCACTGAGCACAGAGTGCTCCTCTGCCCCTGACTCTGGTGGGAAAAGGTAGTGCGAGGAATACTTTTGAGGGTCACGGATGCCAGTTCTACAACGCCCATGCTGACCTAGACCTTCTGGGTATACACGTCCCAAGTCCCAGTAGGACAATCATTTAAGGACAGGGAATGAGCTGGCCTCCAGCGACCCTCCAGGGAATCAAGCCCAGTGGGCGAGCGGGCGAAGACCACCGCATAGTCTCCAGCCCCCAGCTGGTAACCTGCGCTGGGGGAACCAGCCACTCAGACCCAGGAGCTCCGGTTCTCTAACCTAGCTGGCCCACGGTGACAGAAACCAGGCAAAAAGGTCGGGCCGGGGAGAGAGCGGGAGGAAGTGAGGAAGACGAGGAGGTAGCAAGTCTCCCAGGGCTGTGGCGGCGGCTCCAGGTCGCGCTCTGCGCGCGTCCCGTGCACGTGCTCACCGATCCCGGGCCATTCGGCGCCGCTGAGAAAGCTCTGCCCCCCCCCCGCCCCCCCTTGGTTCATTTGTGCTAGGATGTCACGGAGCGCTGGGACTGAGGGGGCGGGGCCTGGCGGCGCGCATGCGCGCTGCGCCCGGCGGGCGTGAGGGTGGGCAGCGGCAGCGGCAGCAGCTACCGAATCGCAGCCACAGTCTGCAACAGTAACCGAGCCATGGCTCGAGCTGGCGGGCGGCACAGGCAGGCAGCAGCCGCGGCAGGCGCACGGGCCGCATCAAGGGAGCCGGGGGCAGCAGGATTCTAAGAAGGAGAGGGGCGAGAGGGGGCCGGGCTGGGCGGGCTAGGGGCACCGCGCTCTCCCAACAGCACGGATCCTTTTTGGAAATTAATATTTAAAGGGGAAAAAAAGAAGGCAGAGGGGAAGGTGGGAGCAAGAGAGAAGGCAAGACACACACACAGAGAGAGCGAGAGACACAGATCCCCACGGTGAGAGGAAGAAAGGCCACAGTCGCAGGCAGCCGATGTGAAGACTGGACTCCGTGCGCCCCTCGCCGCCTCTGCCCGGCCACATCGATGTTGCAGCCCGCTCGCCCGCATCACGATGAACGCACAGCTGACCATGGAGGCAATCGGCGAGTTGCACGGGGTGAGCCATGAGCCGGTGCCCGCCCCTGCTGACCTGCTGGGCGGGAGCCCTCACGCGCGCAGCTCCGTGGGGCACCGCGGCAGCCACCTGCCTCCCGCGCACCCACGTTCCATGGGCATGGCGTCCCTGCTGGACGGCGGCAGCGGAGGCAGCGATTACCACCACCACCACCGCGCCCCTGAGCACAGCTTGGCTGGCCCCCTGCACCCCACCATGACCATGGCCTGTGAAACTCCCCCAGGTATGAGCATGCCCACCACCTACACTACCTTAACCCCTCTGCAGCCGCTGCCGCCCATCTCCACCGTGTCCGACAAGTTCCCTCACCACCATCACCACCACCATCACCACCACCACCCACATCACCACCAGCGCCTGGCGGGCAACGTGAGCGGTAGTTTCACACTTATGCGGGATGAGCGCGGGCTGGCCTCCATGAATAACCTCTATACCCCCTACCACAAGGACGTGGCTGGCATGGGCCAGAGCCTCTCGCCCCTCTCTGGCTCCGGTCTGGGCAGCATACACAACTCCCAGCAAGGACTTCCCCACTATGCTCATCCCGGCGCGGCTATGCCCACCGACAAGATGCTCACCCCAAATGGCTTTGAAGCTCACCACCCTGCCATGCTCGGTCGCCATGGGGAGCAGCACCTCACGCCCACCTCGGCCGGCATGGTCCCCATCAACGGCCTTCCTCCGCACCATCCCCATGCCCACCTGAATGCCCAGGGCCACGGACAGCTCCTGGGCACAGCCCGGGAGCCCAACCCTTCGGTGACCGGCTCGCAGGTCAGCAATGGAAGTAATTCAGGGCAGATGGAAGAGATCAATACCAAAGAGGTGGCGCAGCGTATCACCACCGAGCTCAAACGTTACAGCATCCCACAGGCCATCTTCGCGCAGAGGGTGCTCTGCCGTTCCCAGGGGACCCTTTCGGACCTGCTGCGAAACCCCAAGCCCTGGAGCAAACTCAAGTCCGGTCGGGAGACCTTCCGGAGGATGTGGAAGTGGCTGCAGGAGCCAGAGTTCCAGCGCATGTCGGCGCTCCGTTTAGCAGGTGAGCGGATGGGCGCGCGTGGGCGAGATAGGGACTGAAGGTGGGAGGGAGTGAGAAAGGCTGGGCGCGCTTCGTCCCGTTCCGCCTCCCCCTTTCTTCAAGAGAGGTGTCTCTAGACCTGAAAGAGCCAGCTCAGGCAGTCAACCTCCTCCTCCTTCTCCAAGGGCTCAGGGCTTTGGGCTAAGGGAGGCTTCGAAGACCGAACAAGACGGCCTCCGCGACTTCGGGGTTGCTCGGGGACAGAGCTGCGAGGTTTTGAGCCGTAGGCAGAGACTCTTAGAACCTGGCGGAACACTGGGCGCAAGGTTCTTGGCGAAACACAGAGGGGTTGGGAAGGGACGAAGCATGCCTAGAACTCAAGACGCATACCCACGGCCGGCGCCGCTCAGCTCAGGCTGCCTGTCAATATTTGGCGGAGCTGGCTGAGCGACCCACTCTTGGCCAATTTTATTGGCGCCGCGCATAAGGGGAACCTCACTTCAGTAGGGTGTTTACAGAGATTCCAAACCTGCAGACGATAAGTGTACGGCGGGCTGCTTTGGAGGGGTTATCACAAGTGCTGAGTGTATTGTGGGCCGTGGAAAGCAAGGGGACAAGAGGCGGACAGTGGCCAGATCTTCGGGGAAACTCTCTGTTGAGCCTAGGCTAACAACTAGCTTTTCTTTTCTTGTGATTTTTCTCCCATCTAAATCTCTGCGCTGCTAGTGGGTGGAGATGTGTAAATGTCCTTCGAATCAGCAAGCCTGTCTCCCGGTTCAAAATCCCTAGCAGGATGTTTGATTATTTTTTCGAGCACTGAAAGTCTCAGCTGCTAAGTGCAGGCACCAGGCCTGGTTCCTGTAGTGGGCCAAGAGACTTAGCGGACAGCTGAGCTCAGCTGGAACTGCACCAGGAACCCAGGAACACTTGGCGACCCTTGAAGATGAGAGAAGAGGGCAGCCTAGGGGCGGACTGTGTTCAGGAGACCTGGGCGGAGGTTTGTCGCCGTTGATTGACTTCAGTATCCACGTCCTCCCACCCCCAAGCCTCCCCCCCCCCCCCCCCGCCAGCCCCAAGCCACACACACACAGCCTCATCTGAGCCCTGCGCCTAAGTCTGAGTCTTGGTGAAGAGAAAGGTAAACGCTGGAATGAGGGTTTGTTAATTAACTGATCGTTCTCCATTAATTTGTCCCTAGAGAGTGGAAGACAGTCAATCCGCTCTGAGCCGAGGGCACTGAGCCGTTTCACAGACTAAAATCAAAGCGTGAGGCCCAACACCCCCTCCCCCCACCTGGTGCCTGCCAATAAGAAGCTGGGGAGAGGTAGTTGGGAAGGAGCCTCCGATCCTAGCCCATGAGTCTACCCTAGCGTTTGCCCTGTCTGGGCTCTAGAGGCGGTCCATCAAGGATGCCGCTCTGCTTCCGCCTCTGACTGCCCAGAATTCCTGGCATAGCTAAGTCCTTTGCTCTAAAGTTCTCAAGGCAGACTCGGGTTGGTGACCCCAGGAATCTGGTGAGGCCTCAGCTCAGATAAGGTACCTAGGCTGACCAAATGCCACCTCCTTGGCCTCCTGGTTCCATTATGTAGCACTCAATGTAGTGTCGGCTCTATTGGGCCCCTGTGGGCAGCTGACCTTGCTGCTCTCCCTTCTGCTGAACCTTCAGAACCTTCCACAGCACCCTCTTGAAGCTATTGCTCCAGACCTTCCAGGAAAGGTAGTACTTTGAAGTACTACCCCATTGTGGGGCCCAGACGTGTGGGTAAAAAGCTACTCTCTCACGAAAGTCACATGTCACTCCAGACATCAGTGACACCCCACATGGTCTCTGTCACACCCCGGAAGGACGGACTGATATGACAGGTCCTGTACCAAGATGATTGTCTAGTCCTGGAAACCTAACCTATCTATCATGTGCAAGGTCCTCTGCCCACCAGATAAGAAAACCAAGCCAGGGATTTTTTTTTTTTTTTTTTTTTTTTTTTGGAGGGGGGATAACTACTTGGGGAGCCCCATGAACAAAGACCAAGTTCTAGAACTTGCACACCAAAGGTATGAGTTGGGTGCTGAGTAAGTGCTCATGGGACCCAGCAGGTCCTCACAGGGGTATCCAGGAACCTAAGTCCAGATGGCTCTGTTATTCTTGGCTCCAGGCATGTGGCCCTTTCCTAGACTGTGGAGAATGGGAGACTGCACTGGGCATAAAACCAGAGGGACACTGGATGTCCTGAGACGCAGCAGAGCACCGCCTCTTCCATTTCTTCTTTTCTTTTCTCTTCTCTTTTCTTTTCCTTTTGGTCTCTTAACCATAAAGGAGAGAGAAGGATTGGTACTGAGTCTGCAGTGGGGAGGGGGGGAGCCCAGAAACATCCTATTCTCCCAGGAAAGTCACAGCCCTGTTTTGGAGCCACTAAAGAAAACCCAGCCCTGCTCATTGTCCGTTTCTGGTCTTTGAAATGGTGGCTAGCAGGCCTCAGTGATGAAACCTAGGACTGACCCGCCTGATGCTTTGGTGTGGTACCTGCTCCCCAGGACCAGCCACTGCAGCTTTGCTAGTTGCCACGCCAAAGTAAATCAGCATCTTTTCTCAACCCCCTAATAAGACCCTGCTGAGTTCCTTTACCCTTTAGTGAAAGAGAGGCTCTCCACTTGCCCCTCTGTGCTCCGTGTTCCAATGTAGCTTGTCTGGAGGATCAAAATCGTCTGCACGTGGCAGTATGTTTGGGGAGGCGCCTTCTGGTGTATAAATTACAAGCACTGGTGAAAGACTGGAGGAAATTCTCACCAAATTAACTACCTTTTAAAAATCAATATATGTTGCTTCAACGTAATGCTTGCTGCTGCTCATTAAAACGCAGCGTGACCAGACGCACGCCCGCTCCTGGTCCTGAGTGGGGTGGGGAAGCCAAGATGGGTGCCCCGCCTCTGACGTGGGCGGCTATCAAGACAGGAGGAGATTAGCCTCCAATTAAATATTCCAGAAGGGTTTCGGCCCCTCGGCGGGAGCTGCCATCACGGAAAGAGACTGCAAGAGACACCCACCAGTGAATGTGACTATAGCACTGTGCACCCAAGAGGTGGTGGCTGCTCGGGTCCTCGGCCCAGGCAAGACTGTGTGCTGAGCAATCTGACCCTGCTGGAGGTGAGGAGACCTCCGAAGCCCTGCTCGGATGGCCTGCCCTGCAGCACCTGGGACCTCGCCCCCTTGCGGTCGGGTATTTACTCCTCTGTGCAAGAGGAAGATCTAAGCTGAGGGCGGACTGGTGGGAGGGGGGAGGGCGTTCCTACCTGGAAGTGGCCCTGAGAAAGTCTTGCCCAACGCCAACCTGGGCTGTGTTTGCTGTGAGTGGCCTTGCGGCCTGGTTGATTGATAACTGAGTCTGCACACGTCCATTTGCTTTTGTGTTAATATTTATCCCGACCGGTGACATTTCAAGTGTCCCGTGCTGCCTCTGCAGCGACAGCCAGGCAGGAATGCTAGGCTGGATCTTAGAAACAGCATTTGTTCAACCCCTGAAGAATTCTGGGTGCAGAGAAAGAGGCCAGGACTGGGCGCAAGAGATGCCAGGGCTGGGAGGGCTCCTGGGTTACAGAGTGGGAGGAGAAGGCGGTGCCACCACACTGATTTCCTGGCGCCCTGAGATGTGGCTCTCCCGTGATGCAGCTGCTACTAGCTCGCTGCAGCTTGAACAAAGGGCCCGCAGGGCGCGACCGACCATGTTCGCCTTGCAGGCTGGGGTCAAGGCCTGGAATGGCTTTCTCCCAGCGAGGCTAAGGGATAACCCGTTATCAGGAGGCAGCCGAGAGTCCCAAAGCCTCCAAGGATGAATGGTGGGGTGAATTAGGGTAGTTGGAACACACACACACACACACACACACACACACACACGATATGAAGTCAAAAGGACTTGGGACAGTCACCAGTAGGCTCTGAAAGGCATCTTTTCTCACAGACTCTATCTCTCCCCTCCGTGGGATAATAGTTGGCTTTGTGTGTTTTTCATTGGTAAACCCATACGGAGAGAAAGTGCAGGAGTTTGGGTGTGCCTGTGGTGATAATTAGTGATTGTAGTTTTTGCAGTGGGCTAAGCCTACTTAGAGACCTGGTGGCTGTGGTGTAGTGACCTTGTGCACAACACAGAGAGAATACCCACCAAAAACAAATCCCATGGCATGTTCAGAAGGTGCCTACTTATCCTGTCCTCCCCAAAATGCAACCTGATTTTGGATAGTTCTGAGTCATCCACATATGCCCAGGGGCCAGGGTACTGCGGTCATTCCAGACTCAGCTGCTTACAACGGACACAGAAAATGTAACGGGTAGTACCGCCATGTCTCTGTGTCATAGCAGCAAAGCCATCCAAAACCTATAACGTGCCTGTCTTCGAGGCTTTCTGCCCTCTCTGTGAGCCGCGCACAGGCGGAGATTGAACTGGCTTCCCTCCCAGATTTGCTGCAGCTGGAGTAGTTGAGCAGAGGACGCTGCTCGCGACCCCTAGTGGCGGCCTAGCTAGGGAACAGGAGATAGGTGTCATGCTGGCTTTGTTTTTAGAGCATCCTTGTCCTAAGATTTTTCTCAGCGGTGTTTTGGTAAGAAGAGGGTGTGGAGGAGGAAGAGAAAGCCCCATCAAGGGAGACACGATTCCTTCCCTACCAGTCACAGCTCGAATTCTAACCTACCCAACCCCTAATTCTAACCTACCCTGAAAAGGTAAATGCTTCGATTCCATGCCCGAATTACTCTGACAGTTTACCTGAAAGGAGCAGTAAGTGCAGAGGTGACCCTGGCAGTCTGATGGGAGGCTGGGACCAGAATAGTCTGCACAGATTAACAGTTCCTTTGTTTCGCTCGCTTCCCAGCAAACTGGCCTGAGTAAGCCAGAGGGCACCCCCGCCCCCAGGCCTTAAGCTTAGAAGCCTTTGTTTTTCCCTCCCATGGGGTGAGTGAAAGAACTGTCAGAGCCTGCAGGCATGGAACCCAGAGTCAGGACCCTGGACAGAGTCCCACTGCCGTAGCCTAATCCTGGACTCTGTCCCTAAAAGGCAGTTAAGATGCTGTAGCAAAGAAGCATTGATAGCAAATATTCCGAAGTTTGTGAGAGCAGGAAGCCCCTTCTGGAATAAACACTGGCCCTGTCGGGTCGTCGAAAAGATCAAAACCGTCGTCAGAGATCAGGTGTTGATTGGTTTGTTTCTACGTGGCATGCACGTGCACACCAGCATATAAAATCGGAATTTGCGTCCCGGTGGGTGTGACAGGAGTTGGGTCATTAAGCTAAAACGTTCAATTCAGTCCCTTTGATCCGTGCTGGGGAAAATCTATAGTCATCTCTAATCTACGAGGTCTTTAAGGAGGTTGTTACACTAGCTGTTTGATGTCGTCATCTTCCATATCCGTGGCAAATTCAGCTGATCAAACACGCTGGTCCCCAAAGTTCTCTCCAGCAACAGTTCTTACAGAGTATACCAGTAAAACCCATTCCTGGTTTTCTTGTAAAGAAAAGGAAATATTCAAGTCTAAAGGCTGTGGGTAATTTAGAAGGAGGTTCCCAGGTGCCCCACTCTTTAGCTTCCATGGTTAGTGACAGCCATGTCCTTGAAGTGGTAATGCCCAGCAGTCTCAGTAAACTGCATATAATGGAGTATTTCATCACATGTTCATGTTCGTAACTCAACCCCAGTGGTTCGAAAGTGAAATAACCAGCTTCACTTCAGAGCCTATTTAAATACTAAGATTTCCACAGTTTGGTAAAATGGAATGGCCAAACTCGGGGTAGCTACAGAAAGAGGGCCTCATGAAGCAAATGATGGTTATAGAATCCATTTCTAATATATAAAACAATTCAACCATATGCATGACCGATCATTTTCTGTGTTGACGTTTGAATAAGACAAGAATGCACCCTCAGAAGACAGTCACGTTATTTCTACATGGAAAAAATCAGCCTCCCAGCCCAGTAAGAATAAACATCTTATTTCTAATGTAAACACATTTGGTGTACAATCACACATTCATATATCACTCATTTTTTTTACAGGTTTTCGTTTTAAAAATCAAGTATCTTCACTCTGATAAAGCTTACTTTCTCCCCAAGGTGACAGACAACTGGGCCAGCCATGTGACAATCTATTTGGTACAAACGTACAATTCTTTATCAGAGTCTCACTGTTCTATCATTGACACAACTTTCTTCCCAAAGATATTACAATGGAACAAAATAGCTTTTAAACATTTTCTTGTTTGTTTAATGTGTCGATTTACTATGACAACAGCTGAGCAGAGCCCAACCCCGGAGACTAATTCGTCAGGCTTGCCATACCTATGAATAAGAAGAGAATTTAGGCTGTTTGCTCATTGTATTTATTTCACGCTGAGGTAGACATTCTCACTGAATGCCCCCTGTCTATGCCAGTGGTTCATAAGTCTTACTACACGTGGAAATCACTTAAAGACCTAAACACCTAATGTCTGGCTGCAACCTCAGATATTTCGATTTAATTGAATGGGGTGTGACCCAGGCTCCCAGGCGATCTTAGTGTGCACGAAGAGCTGGGAATCTATATGGTGTATGGTAGTTACTTTGGTTTTCTCTGGTGTTTTCTGTAGTGAGTTAAATAATGTGTCTCTAGTCAGTTGGAATTGACTGATGCCCTGGACTCAGTTTTCCCAAATTAAAGGCTCTGGCCAAACACCCTCCACCGATCACTTCCATTGCCAGTTCCAGATCACAGTCAATACACCCAGAACGAGCACATCATTATCTTAAGCATCCATTTAACAAGGTCTGTACATCATAAAGCTCTTGAAATTATAGAGTAGATATTTTCTCTGAGGCTCTCAATGAAAGCTTTTGAAACGGTTCTTTCTCCTCAGTTGTACAAGCAAGATTTCTTTTCATTGATTCCCCTCCAAAGAAGCAGCCAGAGCGGTAACAGATGTGAAGCCTATGTCTCTCTATCCACGTTTTCACTTAAACAATTATCAATAGGCAAGGCCCATCTCATTAGATATGCTCTGTGGGTAAGCCTGGCCCTCTGGGAGCTATGCCTAGAGGAAGGCCCAAAGGCCCAAGGCCACCCGTGTGTCCAAGGCTGATGTTCTCATATGCCCTTGGCTCTGTTCTTCCAAAACTTGTTTGTTACCTCAAATTTAGGATTCTGCATGCACAAACACACACACACACACACACACACACACACACACACAGAGAGAGAGAGAGAGAGAGAGAGAGAGAGAGAGAGAGAGAGAGAACAAATTGACAAAAAGCTCTGCTTGTATGTTGGTGATTGTTCCAGAGCAACTTGGTTTCTGTCACATACCCAAGTGCCTGCCACCCCTCTTTCTTCAAATACAGCACCGAGTCAAGAGAACAACGTTTTTGAAATCATTTCTTTCTTTTAATATCTGATGATGACTTTATGACCCCAAAGACATTTTGTCAAAAGAACACAGCAAACTGCGTGCTTTTCTTTTCATTTTCTTTTCCTCTTGCCTTCTTAAACAGAAGAATTGGAGGTAGGGGGTGTTAAATATACAAGCGTGTGAAGCGCGCCACCTAGTGGCAGTGGCCCTTACCACAGGCGCCTTGATGAGTGTCCGGAGCTGCTGCCGTGATTCCAATATTGATGGAGTCACAAAAATCGTTCATTAAGGCAATTTAATCTTTGCTATTAAATGTCCTTTCAATTCATTTGGGGTAATTAAGATGCAGTTAAAGTGATTAAATTCTAATTACTTATGCTAGAGAAAGACATATTTGTCACGCTAATGCTGTTAGAGGAAGGACTCAGAAAGAAAGTTAACGTTTACTTCAAATGATGCAGCTGGAGAAATCAGTTCCTCTTTTCATCATTAATCTGGTGAGCTGGGTGATTATGTAATGGCACTACAAGCTCATTAAATAGGAGAAGTGCTGATTAAAATGACTGCCAGGAGGAAAACTTGAACAAGAAGTAACTCAGAACAGTATAGTCAGCATTCTTGGGCAAAATCACTAGGTGTTCAAGCTTCCAAGCCCTCACCCCAAAGTAATAAAAACCTGGTAAGCTTTATCCTCAGATTGAAAAGGAGTGACACACAGAAGACTTTTATTATCAAACCAAATGTGAACATTAAAAAAAAAACACCCAAGTGGTCTTGTGTATTCCAGGCTCGTCTTAAACTCACTGTGTAACAAAGGATGACCTTGAACTTCTGATCCTCCTGCCTCCACCTCCTGAGTTCTGGGGTGTGCCACCCTGCTCAGTTTGTGCAGTGCTGGTGATCAAGTTTAGAGCATTCAAGCATTTGAGGCAAGCACACAACCAACTCAGCTGTAGCTCCAGCCCTGGAGAAATATTTTCAAACAAAGATCAGCTCCTTGGAGTAGAGATACCAAGGCGGCTAAGCAGGAGCACAGTAGCAGAGAATTTCCAAGGTCAGCAGAAATCAGCATTTCCCCCTGTAGGCTGTGGGAGCCTCTTCCCACAAGGACTGACACTAAGTAGTCCCTTCCCCATTTTGATTCCTTTCCCTGTGGTGAGTGGATCAGAGTCCTCTGCACTAAGTATCTCCTACAAATTAGTTTTCCATGTTCCAAAGTAAAGCAGTCTTGCATTATAAAGAGGAAATCCACTGATTCTGTGCTACCGTAATCTCACAGCCTCCGGCCCCTTAGGCCCCTTAGGATGGCTTGATTGTGAGTGTTCATAAAGGAGAGTCAAATTGAAACTTAATTGATTTGAAGTTTGCTTTACACACACACACACACACACACACACACACACACACACACACACACACAAGATATTTAAGGAGATGCCTCAGGCTTTCCCAGGGAGGAAAATAAGCAACAATAAGAACAACCAATGAGATAATTGGGGGTTATTTTTCTAAAGAGATCTGTGTCTTTTAGCATAAACAAATGTGCATGTTGAAACCATAATTGAGGAGGTCGCCTCTGTCTCCTGTTCATCCCATCAAATACTATTCCTGTGCACACTATAAGCGAAAAAAAGTGGACATTATCAAATTTATCAATCAATTAAGTTAGATGATTACTTTTGAAAATAAATCAATTATTTAAATATTTAAGGTAATTATGAATCATGCCAAGCTGTTTTTAAAATATACTTATATTAATTCTTTGATAAATTCATACATGACATCATGCTGTCCTAAATTACTAGGAGTGGGTAACTCTGGATTAAGAATCAAGTGCCCTAGAGGAAGGTTCACGCAGCTCTTAGACCTTGTCGAGTAATTTAACCCTTCTGAGCCTCTATCCCCTTAAATGTAAAATGGAGGATTTGGCCTTCAGGTCCCTTCCAGATCTCATTCTGTCACTGGCTGCCTTCTATCATGACTAACCATGGCAAAGCCCAGTGAGCACCTTCATCCCCATCTCCATTTGGTATTCTGTGCACCTAGATTAAGATTAGACAAGGTATGGGGGCGGGGCTCAGGCTAGATGGCAGTGTCACAGGCTTGCCTCTCCAGTCAGATGATCAGGAGGTAACAGGATCACTGCCTCCCGGCACAGAAGTACTGTAGTGTAATATTCTATTATCTGTGTCCTGGTAACACCAGCTAACAGGCATAAGCATGGATTGTCATGGGCACATATACATTGCTTAGATACTATGATGGGGATGTAAATTAGCATCTTTGCTGTGACAAATTTGCCATCGTCATAGAGCTATGAGCCCACACGTGACTAGAAATTCCAATATTTTGTATAATTCTAAACTCACAGCATTCTTGGAAATATGAAAAGACTGCTCCTGGAACCGTTCTTTCAAAGAGTGAAAGAATCAGATAGCCCAAATGTAAGCGTACATATATGAAAAAGAAGGCCAAACTCAAAACCGAGCAAGACTAAACAACTGTGTTTAGAGATGTATGGATACATGATATAATCTCCCTCTTCACTAATGGGGTTGGGTGGTGGTGGCACCTTTAATACCAGTACTTGGGAGGCAGAAGGCAGGCAGATCTCTGAGTTCGAGGACAGCCTGATTATAGAGCTAAATCCCTTTGTCTCTGACTCACTCTGTAGCCAAAGCTCTTGAACCTCTGATCTTCCTCACCTCCCCAGTGCTAGGACTACAGGCCCAAGCCCACACCTTTTGTTCCCTGCAGATTCCTTGGATCTGAACTACTATAAAGCTGGTGGCTTCTCTCTTCCTCCAGCTTAGCAGCACCTCCCCACCAGCAACAAAAGCATCTACCAGGCTCTGATTTCAGTGATGGAGAGCAAAGTACCATGCATTCCATATTCCTCTTGGGGAGAATCAGATCGGTGGAGAGGGGTAGAGAGGATATATGTTAAGAGAGATTCCCAGATGCAGCTGGAACAGAGCCGCACGCCTGTAACCCCTGCAGTCCAGGGCTGAAGCAAGAGGATAAGGAAAATTGGTACTGGGAATTTTTTTTAAAAAACTTTATTTTAAAAAACAAAGATAAATGTACAGATTTTTAAGCATTTTTGCATAAAAGTATACAAATACATTTTTATAAGGTTGTAATTAAGTACTTGTGAGTACATATACATACACATATGTATATATGTAACAATAATATAGGAAAAGAGGTTATTAATTTGAGGAGATAGACCCTTTCTTATCTTCTTGTACAAAGCTCAAGTGCAAGTGGATCAAAGATCTCCACATTAAACCAGATACACTGAAACTATTAGATGAGAAAGTAGGGAAAACCTTAGAACTCATAAGCATAGGAGAAAATTTCCTAAACAGAACACCAATAGCTCGAGCTCTAAGGTCAAAGATTGACAAATGGGACTTAATGAGATTGCAAAGTTTCTGTAAGGCTAAGGACACTGTCATGAAAACAAAATGGCAGCCAACAGAGTGGGAAAAGATCTTTCCCAACCCCACATCAGATAGAGGTACTGGGAATTTAATAGCAACTGGCTTTTATTTACTTCTCTCTTATTTCTGGAATAGCCCACTGCAGTGCTTGGTGTGCACAGGGTATGTATACAAACTCTGTAACTTCTTTTCATCTCTTTCAATTCTGAGATTAAAACTTAAGATCTCAAGATTCCTGTAGGAATAGCTGCCTCTGAATACACTCTTTCGACTTGAAAGCTATCAGGATTCGGTGCATCCTTTCTTCTCTGAGTGAGGCTCAAAGACCTGTATTTTCACAGGGTCCCCAGGAAGTTTCTATATCTGTAAGTCCCAAAAAAGACTATAGCAAATCCTTCAGCGTGTCCCTATTCCTTCATTTGTTCAAACACTGACTGGCCAGAGACTCTCATGCACCAAGCACTGAGCTAAATACAAGGACACAAAAGAGGAACCTTAAAAGTACTGGCAGAGACCTCTAGTGTCTGTGCAGACTAAAGGCCTCTGGCAGCAGGGGCTAGAGGGAGCTGTGGCCAGTTGTGAACGGAAATGATCAGATCTGTGCTTTTGAAAGCACACTGGGATGGCAGGGAGCAGATGAACAGCTGTGCAGCAGCTTAGAGAGTTGGTCGGCAAATATGTGTAGGGGGTGTAAAAGCTACTTTAGAAATAAAATGAAGCAGACATCCTGGGAGTGGGGGTGGGGACTAAAGGCTGTAACCCTGCCTTGGGAAGCCAAACACTTGGGCACACCTTTATCCACAGAGCAACTGTGATAGTGTGGTTTTCAGTTCTCCCCACCCCAGCCGACTGCTGCCTCTGAGGACACCGGACCCTTAAAGGACCAAATGTAAGGGATCAAACATACCCATCCCTGGTGTTAGACGAACAAAAGTCACCCCAAGAACAGGGCAGCAGTCTATCAGCGATTCTGAGAGAAGAGACGAAGCACAGGTCCTGTGCATGGCGGGCAGATGTTGGCTCATCTTGGTTGAGTCGTGAGTCAGCCTGTGGGAGCAACACTCTAAACACTGTTGTCTTATCAGAAAGGGAATCCCGCTTTCCTTTGATCTTGTTCTCTTAGTTTGCTTTCTATTGCTCCAAAACCAACGTCATGGGAGCCTGGCATGACGGCATAGGCCTTTAATTCCAGCACCTTCAGGGCAGAGGCAGCGGGCCTCTGTGAGTTCCAGGCCAGCCCAGATTATATTAAAAAACAAACAAAAAAACAACTTCGTGGAGGAGATGATTTATTTTACGGCTTACAATCCATCATGAAAGAAAGTCAAAGGCAGGGAACTAAAGGCAGAAACAGGAACACAAGCCATGGAGGAGTGCCTGCCGCTTTTTACTCAGCACATAGAGATTCCTCAGCAGAACGCAAGATCACTGGCCACGGTCTGGGCCCTCCCACATCAATTGTTAATCAAGAAAATTTTCTAGGCTCATCTGATGGAAAACTTTTCTCCACTGATATTTTCTTTCCTAGATGATCCTAGCTTGTGTCTAGTTCACAAAACTACCCAGCACACTAATTTGCATGGTTGTCCCATGAGCCCCAAACTGAAAGAGGGGTCATTTCTAATTAATAAATATTTCTTTTTAATATGTGTCATAAGAGCATAATTTTTTCATACAAAGTTTTCCTCCCAAACCATTCTCCTGATATTGAGTTTGTCAAGGTTCTTTTGTGTGTATTCAAGGACTCTATACTAAATTTAATAATCTAGAATTTTAGATTTCAGTATTACTATCCCGTCAGGAATAGGTTGGAAGGAACTTCACATACTAGAGGGTTGGTTATTTGTATAGGGATTGGGGGGGGGGGCAGGGCTAAAGCCTGGGGCGGGAGGAGCTTCTAAAACTGATTCTTCTGTACTCTCTAAAGATAACCTATGGCTATAAAAGTGTGTGTGTGTGTGTGTGTGTGTGTGTGTGTGTGTAGGGTAAATGGTCTTCTTTGTAAGTAATTAAAGGCTTTTTCATTTTCCAACCTGTACATTTCTAGGGAAAACGGAGAATGCTTCTTGCTTTAATTTTTTGGCCAACAGTTGCTGCTCTAGAAATGTTTATTTTCACATTGGGCAGTGTGCCAGTGTGGCAGGCTGAGTGACAAAGTAGAGAAACCGTGCAGGGTGGCCATGTTCTAGAGAGGTAGGAAGTGGTCCCAACTTCAGTGGAGGTTCCTTTATTTCAAGTCATGTTTGAAAAGTAACTCGGGGTCTGGAGAGATGGCTCACAGGGTAAGAGAGCCTACTGCTCTTGCAGAGAGGTTGGACTTCCAGCACCCATGTCCACGGGCTCAGTCACCTGTAACTCTAGCTGCAGGGAATCTAATGCCCTCTTCTGGCCTATATAGGCACTGCATGCACATGCACATACATGCACGCAGGCACACAGGAATACCACATGACTAAAAATAAAGCTTTTGAATAAAAATGTTTGGTGTTATTACATTTATGGTGGAATATTTGAAAACACATAATAGCAAAGGCCATAGTGATCCCTCATTACCCCTGCCCAAAATATGAGTAGCATTCATTCCTTCTTCCTTCATTCAGTCAGAATCTATGTAGAGACAGGATGGTCACCATCTGCAGCACAGCAGAGAGGCACACACTCTGCCTCCGCTCTCAGAGCACTTAATGCCAGAAAACATTTACGAATCTCCTATTTCATAGTTGTGCTATAATTTATTTAATCAACCTCCTATTTTTAGACACTTACATTGGTCTATAAACTACTCATGGAAATAAAGTTTTATGGTCTTATATTTTAGAAGTTTCATAATTCACATGTCCTCTCTGACAACCATTCCTATCCTTGGATCTCTCACTGTATTCAGGGCTTTTGCTTGATTTTGCTATTGTCAAATGACTTAGCAGCCTGCAGCGTTACACATGAAATTTTAACAAAGATGATATTAGATGCCTATATAGAAAACTTTTAAAAATATAAGACTATAGCAAGGGAACAAAACAAAATTGCTCCTTACTCCATAACCAAGAGATGATACCTTTCTAAATATTGGTTTATTTCCTTCTTGTTTGAAAAAAAGACCCAATAATATTGTTAATTCTTTGAGAATTTCATACACCGTATTTTGCTCATAATCCCACCCAAACACACTCCCCCGTAGCTCCTCCCAGACTCTCTCTCCCTCTTCCTACTCTCCTAACTTCATGGCCTCTATTAAAAAAAAATAAGCCCATGAAGTCTTAGGACTTAGTGGGGTTAAAATTTTATACACACACACACACACACACACACACACACACACAGTGAACTGATCGACACACTTAAAGAAAACTAACTCTCCCTCCCCCAAAAGCCACCAGCAGTTAATAGCTCCTTGGTTGGGTATGAAGGCCTAAAAACCTCTTCCCACCTCATACTGGAATGCCCATTGTTGAAGGTCCCCCTTGGTAACCACAGAGTCATGAGCTCACAAGTGCAGAGGTCCTGTCATGTCCAGAAGATACTGCTTTGCTCCAGTCCTCCCTGACCTCCGGATCCCATAATCTTTCCTTCTAGTTTTTAACGGCACATACATAAGTGACATACTGGCCACAAGTCTGATGACCTGAGTTCAACCTCCTGGACCCTCATAGTGATCAGAGAAAATCAATTCCCCAAGTTGTTCTATGGCCCCCATCTGCACACACATGTGCACATATTCACACTCCCCACCTCCACCCCCACACACAAATAAACAAATAAATTCAATAAAACTAAAAGTGCATAGAGAAGATGTACCCTAAGTTTTTATTCTATGGCAAAATTATTATGGCATGTTGTTAAATACCATTCAGAAGTGCAGAAAGCTGTTCACATTTTCATTTGGAACTCATTTCAAATTATGGAAGCCTGCGAAGATAAATGGAGCAAAAGACGATCAGGACCCTCAGCTGTGAGCACTGGCCGGAGGCTGGTGTTCTGCTAACTTGCTTCATGTTTGCTCTCTTCACGTGGGGGTTTGCTTTCTCTGAAGGCATGCTACGTTCATCATGGCCCTGCCCCTCACCTCAAAATACTTGAGGGTCTTCCTAGGCACAGGGATATTATTCTCTTGCTCGGTCACTGCTCAGCTTTGTCAGGTGATTCGGTGGTGTCCTTAGAGCATGGTTCTCCCACACAGAACTCCATCTCAACCGTGCTTCCGAATTCTAATGTGCAGTGGTCCTCTTCTACCCGCTCTTTAAAATTTGTGTCTGTTTTACTACATGTATTCATTCATTCGTTCGTTTGTTTGTAGGTGTGTGTGCATGTGTATATGGGTGTGTGCGTGTGTGTGTGTGTGTGTGTGTGTGTGCACCAGCATGCCAGGGCAGCCATATGGAGGTCAGAAAACAATATGCAGAAGTCCAGTCTCTCCATCCACTGTGGGGGGTCCCAGACCTTGAACTCCAGTCAAGTTCCCTTTATTTGCAGCCCCTGTAGAATGCGCGTGTTCTCCTGTGTGTGCTTCTGTTGTTTCCTCGTGCTTCCATTGAGCTTCTGCTCTCTTACCCAGAAAGCGTCATGGGTGGCAGTGTGCCTTCTCTGAGGATCACATCTGGAGGCCCCCAACTGTCTGTTCCTCCCTTACCCGGTGAGTGAGCTTTGTTTAACCAAAGTGTTGTCTAATTTGTATGATTACTGAGCATTCCCCCCCCCCACACACACTTCCTTCCAACTAACAGGCAGTGAAAATATTCTGCTTCTCAGAAGTCCCTATATACTTTACCTGTTTATCTTTGCTTGCTCTGACTTTCCACCCTCAGCATTGTACACACCAGACAGGCAGTCCTCAGCCCTGGCCCCTTCTCTCTCTCTCTCTCTCTCTCTCTCTCTCTCTCTCTCTCTCTCTCTGTCTGTCTGTCTGTCTCTCTCTCTCTCTGCCTCTGTCTCTCTCTCTGTCTCTCTCTGTCTCTCTCTGTGTCTCTGTCTCTGTCTCTCTCTCTCTCTCTCTCTCTCTCTCTCTCTCTCTCTCTCTCACTCTCTCTCTCTCTCTCCCTCTCTCCCTCTTTACCCTGCCCCTGCTTACTATTGTGTGAAATCACACAATTCCCTTTTTATCAACAATTTGCAAAATATTGCTTGCTTTTAAAGATTTTTGTGCTCAGGTTCTCTCAGACTTGGCTAATGGGAGCCCCTCTTAGGTCCTGTGACATGCTATTACTATTTTTTAAACTTTTCAACATAAAGTGATATTTCAAGTTCATTTGGTACCCTCCCTACCCTAAGCCTTGGGTTTACCCCTTCCTTGATGAGCCATGGTTATGCTAGTGGGTAAGGCATTAGAGACAGAAATGCTGGGTATTACCTGTGTATGCACTATTAGCATGGCTTTGTTTCTCCACTCTTTTAGATGAAGCTAGGAAGTATATACATAGATATTTACACAGAGATAAACATAAATATATTCATAAATATGTGACTCACACAAGAACATGCTTAATATTTACATTTGATTACATTATGTTTATGTGTGCATGTCTGTACTCATGAACATACATATATATGCATATGTACATACATGATGCAACATATGTAGGGGTCAGAGGAAAATTTACAATAATCAGTTCTCTCCTTTCATCATGTGGGTCCTGGAAATGAAACTATATTTTTCAGACTTGATGGCAAGCTCCTTTATCCTCCATCGTGTGTGTGTGTGTGTATCAATTCCTGCACCCACACAATTGTTAAATGATCCCAGGGATTTTTTTTTTTTTTTTTTTTTTTTTTGCCTTTCCTTATGCCCTACTTGTATATCCTTCATGGGACTACGGTCAGAAACCTGACACTTAATAATCAGTTTTCATTCTCTCTCTCTCTTCCTCCCCATCTCTTTCACACACACAAACACACACACAGAGACACATACACACAGAGAGAAACATACATACAGACACACAGAGACATCTACACACAGAGACACAGACACATACACAGAGATATACTCAGAGACATACACACAGACACATAGACAGAGATATACACACAGACATACACACAGACAGACACAGACACAGAGACATACACACAGACAGACACAGACACATACAAAGAGCTACACAAACACAGACATGCACACAGAGACACACAAACACATACTCACACTTACATATTTTCTCAGTCCTATAGCACACCAGGAAACAAACCTGCTCAACCATTTTTTGATAGGAATAACTCCTAGATCTTCCTTCCGATACATGTCCTGAATCACTTGGGAGCTTCTTAGAACCCCCACTGAACCGGAAGCCCTGAGACACATCCTCATCATCGATATCTTAACAAGCTCCAAAGTGTTTGTAACACACACTAAACTCTGAGACTCAGCTCACTGTTGCATTGCAGGTTTGTCCTGTTCATCTGGTGCCGGCCTGGTAAATGACAGGCACACCAAAACTTCTCCTCATCCCTCTGGTCCTAAATGTGCACCCACCCAAGAAGCTGCTTTCCAGTCTCCCCAAACTCTCTCCTTAGATGTTTTTGCAGGATGGGGGAGGCTCCACTAATTACTGCTGAAAACCCTTAGAGTCAGGGGCTGCACTGTTGGTCAAAGGTACAGTATGTTGTCAGCATGGTTAACTTTGAGTTCGATTCCCAGCACCAGAATCCATGGATCTGAGCATCCTGAAACTTCTGCTTCCATCAGAAGCACCTGATTCAGTTTAGCATTTATAATCTCAGCTCCCATTAGTCTTATGCTCAGATAGAATCCTCACATGGCTCAAGTCTAAGAAACACTGACCCAGAACACCTCGGCTTTAGCTATGTGACTGAATCTCCCGGGGCTGCTGTGTACACAGCACATCTAGAGCCAGTTCCCAGCTACCAGCTTCTAAAGATTCTTAGCTGGTTCCAATGTCTACCCACCACTAAAAAGTCCTGAAGATTCTTCTCTCCTTTTTCACTGCTGAGTGTAGGCTAGCCTAGGCGCCCAGGAGAAAAGTAGGACACCATTACCTATGGGAGTAGGGAGCCAGTAGCCAGAGGGATTCAAATGGCAACATGTTTAGTAACACACGGTCTCCATAAAAGCAGCTAAATGGCATCTTTGTGTGTTTCTAACACATTATCCATGTGAGTGCTTCTGCCCCAGAGACTGACTTTTCCCAAGATTCCTTTCCAGGTGCCATCTTGTGAATTTATTGACATGGTTTCCACTAGAAGAGAGGTAGATATGTGCTGTCCACAACCCTACATCCAACTGGAATAAAGATATGGCTCAGACACCAGAGAGCTAAGTTTGTTCCCCAGATAGGTAGACAGACATGGTGATTCTAACACTTGGGAAGCACAGCAGGAGGATGAAAAGTTCAGGGCCATCCTCAGATACATAGCAAACTTGAGGTCAGACTGACCTACACAAGACCCCCTCTTAGGAGGAAAAAAAGATCCAATTATTTTCTTCTGTATCCTGAACTAGGAATATATTGATCAGCTACACTCCAGACTTAGCAAAGAAGATCACAGTGTACCTTGACCTTCTGGAACACAGCCTACACACCAATTGCTTGTGAGAGGTGTGATTACTCTGCTAAAAATTCATCTCAGGGTCTCAGACAAACTTCACTCCCCCTGCATCTTCGGCTTCTCCAGCTCCATCTTCCCAACATGTTCTCTGCCTGGCCCTGCACCACCTTCTGATTCAGGGTATCACGGCTTTCTTCACCAAGAATTCAGATGACTTTGTTGTTGTTGTTGTTTTTGTTCCTTTTTAGGTTTTATTTATTTTATTATTTTATGTGTATGAATGCTTTGCCTGTGCATGTGTGTACATATACCACGTGTGTACTTGGTGCCTGCAGAGGCCAGAAGAGAGTTTCAAGTCCATAGGGACTGGAGTTACAGACAATTGTAAGTCATCAAGAGGGTGCTGGAGTTCAAACTCAGGTCCTCTGCAAAAGCAACAAGTGCTCTTAAGCACCGGGCCATCTCTCCAGCCCTCCACTGATTTCTAATACCACTTTAGAAATGTCTCCTCAGTAGAGTTGCCCCAGTTGTCCTCAGACACACCAGAAGAGGGCATCAGGTCCCATTACAGATGGTTGTGAGCCACCATGTGGTTGCTGGGAATTGAACTCAGGACCTCTGGAAGAGCAGTCAGTGATTTTAACCACTGAACCATCTCTCCAGGCCAATGTCTCTATCTTCTAGCTTATTTATATAACAAGAGTGCTGGGGGTGGGGGGCATCTGTGTGTATGGGGGGGTATTCTGTTGTCATGGGAACCAACAGTTTTCCCTGGGACAGAGAAGGCATAGAGAAAGGGAAACTCTGGAACCTGGCCTTACTCTATAAGGAATCCGTTGTATGGGAAGAAGGAAGGAATGGCATTCTGGGTGGATGTACAGCTTAGGTACAGCTGTAGAGGGAGGAATGTGCTTGGTGCATTTAGGGGCAGCTGAGCAGTGCAGGAGGAGTGACAGGCAGTGTGGGTGGGCAGTGAGGAGACAGATGCAGGGTGGTGGAGGTCAGAGCATCAAGACCCTGGAGTCCTGAGGTAGAGCAGGCACTGAGCTTTCTCCTTGGGCTTCAGGAGACCCCTGTGAAGTTCATTTTTAGTGTTTACTATTGGCATATTATGGACATTTATAGTATGGTTATACAGACATCTTTGCAGAAACCCAAACGAGGCAAGCTTCTCTCGTTTAAAATTTAGTTTCATTTGCTCTTTTCTGTCTTCACATGAGTGCACAATTGTGCACATCCGTGCTATACTCAGAGGAAGGCCTCGGAAACTCTCTCTATCGCTCTTTATTCCCCTGAGACAGTCTCTCACAGACCCTGGAGCGAGAATGGCAACCAGTAAGCCACTTACAGGCCTAGGCAGCCATTTGTTGTGTGTCCTGGGGATCCGAACTCAGGTCTCCATGCCTGTAGATCAAAATCTCTTACCTGCTGAGTCATCTCCTGTCCCTGGAAACTGATTTTTATAGTTCTGGGAGGGCTTTTTCTTTTTTTATAACTTTTAGTTGTTGTGAACACTATAAACTATATAGATGCTAATTATAAAAATCAGATCAATAAATTTTATGATTCACAATAGATGTACATGAGCTAAAATGCAAACTAAGCATGTAGTTCATCAGGTCAGCTATATATCTTGACTGGCTTGCGGAACAAACATCATAACTGTAGAACCATACCAATTATTGGGCTCCAAATGATCGAAAGGCTTTTAAGATATTTGTTAATTATGTGTATGTGTTTGGGTATGTGTGCATGATGCCCTCAGCTCCCCATCTCTCCTCTTCCACATGGAGGCTAAGAGGCCTTCTCTTCCTAGCCTGCCCCCACCTCGCTCTCATCTCTGCCTACAAGAACAAGGACGATACTGATTTACAAGAAGAGTGAGATGAACAAATGGGGAACAGAGGGTCTGCCTAGCCAAACCAAGAGATGATCAAACAGTTCAACCCACACTTCTTGAGGAGTTCATTTCCTTTTTGGGTTGGGGAGTGGGTTGAAACTGGATCTTGTCACGTAGCCCAGGCTTGCCTCCCTCAACAATGCCCACAGCCCGGCCTCCCAAGTGGTGGAATTCCAGGCCTGTGCCTCCAGGCCTGGCTTATGCTGTTCGTATCTTACACCAAGGCTAACAGTCCTTGACAAGGTCTGTTCTGAGGTCAGGGTGGCTGCTGGCACTGTCAAGCCATGGAGTTGCTTTTCAATTTACCTCTTTAGGAGCCTGGCCCAGGTTGGCATAAGGATTTGATGAGCTCTACAGCAGAACCAAAGCTCTGGGAGAGTGAATGCTTTTCCCATGGCAGGATC
The DNA here is from genome assembly GCF_963924665.1 of Micromys minutus. Taxonomy (NCBI): domain Eukaryota; kingdom Metazoa; phylum Chordata; class Mammalia; order Rodentia; family Muridae; genus Micromys; species Micromys minutus. The sequence goes on from NC_137956.1 coordinate 8,429,544, forward strand.
TCTTATCCCCTTTGAACGTACAGCATTTATATACACTGATAAAAGGCCTCTCTCCAGTCACAATTCCACCCATGCAAAACAGCCAGCCCTGAGACAAAGATACTCGAAACACAACAAGTGCATTCAAAAAACTTTTCCTATACCTGTGATGGAAGAGTAGAAACTCAGCCTCAAAAAGCATGCACACACATATTGCTATGTAACACAAGATGTATTCTTATTTTGAATTAAGTTTGTTTGTATGTCTCTGTGTAGGTGTATATGAGCTTTATTGCCTGCAGAGGCCAGAAGGGATTTTACAGATGCCCCAAAGCTGTACTGAGTGTGAACCACCTGACTTGAGCTTTGGGACTCAAACTCAGGTCCTCTATAATCACAGTATGTGCCCTTAGCTGCTGAGCCACCTCTCCAGCCTCTGTTTCTTTTTAACGGAAAGACACGGTGTTGAATTGTTTGTGGAGTTTGTGGTGTTTTAAGCTCTTCTATTGGTGATCTGAGCAATTGTGAGGGGTCGTGGATTTGTTTTCCTGTCCCCACCTAAGTGAGACTGAGCCTGGACTTGCTGATTACAGAGCCATCACTGTTCTGTTTTTGCTGCTGTTCTTGTTATTTACCCCTTAGAGGGAGGATCTCCCCTTGTATCCCAACATGGCCTGGAATAGGTTACAGGCAGGTGTCACACAACTTATCTGCTCACTCTCAGAAAGCAGTGGAGGAGTCTGGAGATGCAGTCAGTAGGTAGAGGGCCAGTCTAGCTTGCATAAGGCTAGGCTCAGTCCCCAGAACCTCCTAAATGAGACGTGATGTCACTTATGCCTGCAACCCCATACTTGAGGGGTTCTCAGCTCCTCATTCTCAGTTACCCATGGAGTTCCAAGTCAGCCTGAGAACTTAAATACTGTCCCCAATAAACAATAAGAATAGAGAATAAAAATCCATAAAGGTCATAGATGGTACAACGGAAGTCAACGGAGCAGCTATACACTGAGACAGAGAGATGGAGGGTTGCTTATTATAATTATATATATAATTATGGATTATAATTAAGGTCATAGTAAACTTTAGAAACCAGAAGAGGTGCTTCAGCCCTGAGTGGTAGTTTGAGAATCCCCAGAGGCCTCGCACCAATGTTTACTCAGTTAAAATGGTCTCCGGAATCTGACAACTTCATAACACAAGTTAGAGTCCGCAAAGTCTTGAGCCCAGTGTCTGACTTACAGACTGACTTATGGAGAAAGGAAAGCTTGGAAAATTAACATGCAAAGAAATTCACAGTGGTCGGGGCTCTGTGCTAGCCACCGAGCTTTATCTCCAGCCTCTAATGTGCAAACTTCAGCTTATGGTTTGAATCACATCTATGCATGTGATCTTATTTAAAATGTATTACCAACCCGAGAAACAAGAAGCACACTGTAACTGAGAAACATCAAGCTCAAGAAAAGGCAAGGAACTCACACAGAATTCTCTTTCGTGGCCCCAAACTATTCTCTGCATCTTCTGAGTGCTGGTTTATCTAACAGGTATTCCAAGTCCATCCGTCCTTGTAGAAGTTCCCCTGGGCCGTGATATTCATGCCCACATACTCCCAGACAGACTCCTGGTAGACTTGTGCACAACTCAGTCAACGGCGCAAAGCGTCTTAAAATCTAGGTAGTAGAGATATAGCACCGCTTGCTTGTTGTCTTATTTTTAGTCTGCGCCCATCTTGGATATGTTGTTCTGTAGTGTGGGGGAAATGTCCTGAACCCATACACGAGTGCTCCAGCCATGTCAAGTATCTACAGACAGTTCTCCCTGCTCACTCTTCGTTTCCTACAGTGATCCTGCTGCAGGTCAGTGACAGCTCACAGACCGGCTGTAGGGCAGCCAACTATACATTAAGAAACACTCCTCCAAGGGAAACAACCCCTAAACTTCTCTGATCATCAGGAGCTGGGGGCACATTCCCACATTCCAGGCTGAGGTGTGTATGGGGGGTATCGAAGGGGAGGAGGTATCGGAATTAATAACTGGGCTTGATCAGTTATCGGTTCCAAACTGACTTGACCTCAAAACTCCGTTCACAGAGTATCTTTTAACACCCCGAAGACTCGGTTTCCAAAACACATTTGGCTCTGCTTTGCATATTATAGGAAAAGCACGTTCCCAGACATCATACTTCTGCCCTTCCCCCACCCGCTGTAACTTCACATGCTTGCCACCTGCACCTGACTCTTTTCTTTCCTTCTACCTCCCTGATGTGCACAATCCTTCATGTCTATTTCTGCCTCCTGCGTGGGAATATGAGTGACCACACCCTTGCAGATTAAAGCTACTCATCTGGCTGAGGCATCTCTCACAACGTGCCACAGGATCCTGAAAGCACGTTGACTTGCCTCCTTCCCAGAGGGGACTCATATTGGGGCTCCATGTGTCTGCAGTATTCTGCCTCCCTCCTACGGGAGGGAGGACACCTCCTCCCCTTCCTCCTACCCACCACCCCATGTATATCTTATGTGTGCCTTTGTATGCAAGCATTTCCCTGTAATACAGTGCCCCTGGTCTCATTCCTTGTCCATGTGTTCCTCCCCAAGCTCCCACATATATGTGTGAAAACTCAGACCTCTAGCTTAAGCTTTTCTAACTTAGTGTGGGTCACCTCTAACCTGTAATGTATCCCATAGACATCCCATGGCATCTCTTTCATTTATATGGTCTCTGAAGGACTCTAACAGTTACACCCTATGGAAGCTTCCAGAAGTGTGGCTTTGTTTTTGCACGCTATTCCTCTTCTCCTCTGCTCACCCCAGGGCCTAATGAGCTTGTCTGTTCTCTCTTCTATTGACACCACAGCCTTCATGTTTGGCAGCTCAGAGTTCTCTCCAAATGCACCATGCAAGCGCTATCTCTAATAGCCCTGCAGGCTCTGAGCTACCCTTCCAGCCTGCATTTTTTCAGGACACCCTAACTGGGGGTCAGGGGAGGAGGGGGCTAGCCAAGTCCCTGTTCCAATAGAGCTTTACCTCCAAGTTTTCTGACCCTGCAGTATCTACAACACTTGAGACCTTGACCAGCAAAATGTAGTGATCTACATTCCCCTGATGTGAAAGTATTGTAAAATTTATGAATATGCATACTCTACCACAAAGGATTTGGGGTTGAATGGATTCAAGAAACAGGTGTGAAACGTGAATCTTGAAGAAGAGGCTGTCTAGTAAGGTTTCTCCAGGTGCCATCGGCCTACAAATCCTCCCTTCAAAGACCCCTGTGGAAGAGAGCCTCTCTGCTCTGATGCCAGGTAGAGAATGATGGCCGTGGGTGGCTTCAGTCCACATGTCCTGCCAAGTACCCGGGACCTGCTTAGAGCCCATCAAATGTACTCCCTGGTTAGCTGGAAAATGGACATCTCTTTGCAGAGATTTCCCTTAGCTCTGCCTTTTGAATGATAGATAAGCTGAGGCTTCGCCCAATACTGTTATTTACTTCTCTATAAGTATGCGTTGTATAATTTATCATCTAGAGCCCTAATGACTTCCAAGGCTGTATTTCTAGCTCAGACCTGTCCCCTGAGCTCCAGGCTCCATACATCCTGCTGTCTTCTGGACAACTACCTATCGGAGATCTTTAACAGAATGCCCAGCCAGCACTTCCAATGTACTTCATCCTATATACAAGTAATTACACCCTCATAATTCCTTTTTTCCATGTGCCATCATCTAACAAGAAACCTAAAAGTATTCTGAATTCTCCCTACCCAGGCCCCTTAGCCAGGTTAGCAGTATCCTCTCTGTGTTCTACCCCCTGAGAAGCATATCCCACTCCTCACTTACCACCGTCTAACTCTGGGTCTTCCCCACTGCCAGCTGACTTCTGACTTTACTCTTGGTTTCTGGGAGACAGAGATTTGCATGCTGGGAGAAAATGGCGGGTGCTTTAGAAAACACCTGCTGTGGAGGAAGTATGAGGTTGGAGTGTGATAGAGTTATGCACATAGACCACAAGCACACACAAATAGAAAAATAGAATTAAAATTTTTTTAAAAAAAACTAAAGTTCAAGTTAGGAGCTAGAAAAATGGCTCAGTGGTTGGGAGCACTTGCTGGTCTTCCAGAAGACGTAAGTTTGGTTCCTAGAACCAACTCAGGTGGTTCAGAAGTGTCTATAACTCCAGATCCGGGGGATCTGACACTTTCTTCCTGCCTCCATTGACACCTGCATTCATGTGCACCCCACCCCACAGAGACACAGGTATATATATATATATATATATACTGAGAATTAAATGTCCTTTTAGAAGAAGAATGCCAACAGTTCGCTTGGCTAGAGGCCTGATGGAGCTTTCTGACCTTCCTAAGACAGAGTGCAGAAACAGGTCAAAGCCAGAACCCACCCCTAGTGCACAAAGTGCACCTGTATCTCATCTCTCTGACTTTGGTTACACTTCCTCCCAGCCATTCTCATTGCTTTAGTTAGGGTCAGCAGACAGAAAGAAGGCTGTGAAAAATGACTGACCAATCCCCAGTAGGGAATTCATTCTAAACATCTTCCATATTTCTTTGCAGCCTGCAAAAGGAAAGAGCAAGAACACGGGAAGGACAGAGGCAACACCCCCAAAAAGCCCAGGCTGGTCTTCACAGATGTCCAACGCCGAACTCTACATGCAATATTCAAGGAAAATAAGCGTCCGTCCAAAGAATTACAAATCACCATTTCCCAGCAGCTGGGGTTGGAGCTAAGCACTGTCAGCAACTTCTTCATGAATGCGAGAAGGAGGAGCCTGGACAAATGGCAGGATGAGGGCAGCTCCAACTCAGGCAACTCAGCATCCTCATCAAGTACTTGTACCAAAGCATAAAGGGAGAACCACAGACTAGAACCTCGGTGGAAAAGCTTTAAATTAAATTTAAAAAAAAAAAAAAAAGAATTTTTAAAGACCAGGACCTCAAGATAGCAGGTTTATACTTAGAAATATTTGAAGAAGACAAGTGGTATTTATAGTCCAAAGAAACCAAAGACTGAAGCTCACCTTCATTCTGACTTTGTTCAGAGACACATACTTCAGCGGGGCAAGACTCGGCAAGAAAGATGATGGGGAAAACATCGGATCTCACGCCTTCAACCCCTGCACCTCACTGTGCTTGGCTGCTCAATGGCTCTAAGCACAGTAATGTTTGAGCCATCGAGTGGACATCTTTTAAGAGCAGACTTTCGTATCTGTTCCACCACACCACAAAGGTGTATAGTGTCTCAATATCACGTGTGGGTATGGATGTGTGTGTGTGTGTACACACATAGACACACAAACACCACCACCAGTGGTTAGGGACTCAGGCAGGGCTGGTCTTCAGGAAGCGTTGCACCAGCCCGGTGTAGGATTTCTAAGTTCATTGGATCTGAGATGTGATTTCTCTCATCTAGCCTAGTGTTTGAACCTGCCAGACCCACAACCTAAATGCAGATTCAAACCCAGCAAAGAAAATTTGAATGGCGCCTAAACCAGTGCACTCTCTTTGTTTGTTAAGAAATGTTCAGATATTTTTTAAAAAGATGAAACAAGAGACCATCCATTAAAAAAAAATCACCTAGGTACCAAAGAACACACAGTATTATAGTGCAGGTATTTTATTGCAATGATTTTAATAACCAAAGCTATTTTTACACAAGATACTATGTAAAGTTATACGTATGAACTGATCTAGCTGTAATCCACAGGCCACGTAGATTCAGAACTATTATTTATGACTCTTGAAGCATTTGAAATATGAGTTTTCAGGACTGGCAAAGAAGAATGTGGCTTCAGGGAAGTGGTTACCATCATGACAGAAAGTTTGATGTGATGCACGTGGGATCCATAAATGCCACTTACACACAGAAAAGACATAATACATAATCTACTCATAGTCAAGAAGATGGGAGAACCCTTTCAGAGCAGGCCCCTGTATAAGCTCTGCAAAACTAAATTTAACACAGCAAATAACTACATTAGGAAAATTTTCCAAAGTAATTTCCCCCATTAAAAAAAAAAGTTTAGACTAATTTCGCCTAAATTTACTTTATTCACTTGGCACCAAATATCTTTTAAAAATCCTTCCCAAACACGAAGCAAGCAGACCAATATTAATCACAATTCATTATCCCATGTTTTGTAACCATCCTAAAAAGCAATTGAACTGACTTATTGGCAGTTTCAGGGGTTTTACAACGTAGGTGTTAGGAAATCGCAGGAGCCGCTTAGAACCGGCAGAACTGCATAGAAGAAGCCAGAGTTCCAGCATTACATGAGATGCGTCTCTCTTCCAGAATTAAAGGACTCATTTTGCTAAGCATAGCCTCCAAAGCATGTTACGTTCCCTCTTGCTATAAATAGACCTGGTAATCTTATCACATGGTTTCTACCATCTGACAGGGACAGGTTAAAAAACAAAAACAAAAAAACAAAACTAGTCCCAAGCTTCCTAACTAAAGGTTTAAATTTTGACTTTTCCCCAAATCATTTAACAGGAGATGAACAGATCAAGGCAGGAAAAAGAAAACCAAGTTCTAGAAATCATTTAACTCCCAGAAATACTCTGTCTGAACTCGTTGAACTCCAACCAATGTGAATGGACACCTGCCAAACAGGGAAGTCAAGAATGAGGGGCCCCCCAGTTAATACTGCACCTCGATAGAAAGATGGCACTGAAAGCTATATTGATAGTAAGTTCCTCACTGAGATTCACTAAAATGCCAAATGAAAAAATGAAAAATTTACAACACAAAACCTTACTCCTTGGGGTCAAATCTCAGGACCCAGAGACAGGAACCTAAGCTGACCATTGGACCCATCTATCCGCTTCTTGTTCACTGTCGACTGAGTGAAGGAAACACCTTGACATTTTTTGTCTTAGTATTTTTAAAAGTTCACCCAAGATGCCAAGTCAAGAAGTTTTCCTTCTGAATATGGCACAATTCTAGTTCAATCATGAAGAGCCAGTAAGTCACCACCCTTCGAGTTTTACTGTAGTTTTCAGTAGCAAAAAGGAAAAACAGAAATATATTTTCTCTCTTCATAGTGGAGGGAGATGGGGAATACAGGTGTATTTATAATGTAAGAGAGAGGATAGCCTTATTTACTTGAGACAAGGGAATTAAAATTTCAGGGGAAATCCAGCCGTGTCCACACGCAAGCTTACCAACTTTAAATACTCCAAGAAAAGCCAAAAAAAAAAAAAAAAAAAAAAAAAAAAAAAAAATGGATTCAGTCAACTTCGTGTCTTGACTATACTTTTACCACGTTCCTTTCATGATTGACACAACTGTGTTCTGCATTTTTTCAATTGGTACTGTGGAGGCACAGTCTTCAGAAAAATGTATGATTACATTTTAAATATCCTACCACGATGGGTTTCTGAGAAATAACCGGTTACCCTACTTGCTGACACCAAAGATAATTCCATACCAGCGTTAGATTTGCACCCATTATACAATTTCAGGGCCTAGAGATATATTTTCTCATAAACAGATGCACAAGGGAAGCATAAAAAGCAATTTTTACTCCAAACGTTTGCTTCTTAGAAACAGTAGCAGATAGACTGTGCTTTCCGTAAGCAATACCTTCTCAGCCCCTAGAGGAGCCACCCTTCCTTCGCATACACACTTCTGTCCTTGTTTATGTAGCACCAACTGATGGCTCCCGTCCTGACCTGCAGAGCAGGTCACATGTCAGTTACCATTTGTTATTTCTCAGTTCTTTCGAACCATTCACTCCGAGAGTTTATTTCTCATCACTGTGCACACCACAAAGTCAGGCTTCAAACGCTTTTCTTTTTTTTCTTTCTTTTTATTTTATTTTGTTATTTTTATTTTATTTTAATTTTACATATATATATATTATATATATGTATGTAGAGTAATTTTTGAACGTAAGTCATTCAGGTCCTCAGATAACTGGAAGCTTTAACCAAAAGCCATCCAGAATGACTTTTGGAGTCTAGAGATTGTAAAACTCTGATTTCAGTAATTATCCAGGTAGAGGAATTCTGGGTGCTGGGGACTAAGTACTCCCGTCCCTGGGCACCTTGGGAATTGATTCCAAAGACCAAAGAAAATGTATGGGGAGACCCACAAGTTCTGCCAGAACTTGGCACTCACCATGCCCCTCAGCCCCTCAGTCCTTCGGAAAGACATAAGTATTTTTCCAGAACAACATAAAAGCACTCAATATATTTAGACCCGCCCCACTCCCATTGCTACCCCAGGTGAAGAACCAGTCTTTGCAGGTTAAATGCAGCTTTGCTAAACCAAAGAGTCTAAGGACATTTACCCTACCGTCTGTCCTCCCTCCTTTGTACATACAGGATGAAACTATGCATTCGGCAAACAAAGAGAAAGCACTTCTCCTTTTTTTCTATCTAGTTGTTTAGGGTGCATTCAAATACCAGAGGCTGTTTGGGGATGCACTTGGCCTTCTGGGTTATAACTGTGGTGTGGGTTTGCTTTACAGTGCATTTGGTAACTATTTCCCAAATAGTGTGGACAAAGAAGCAGAAGGTAAGAAATAGCTACTTCCATGTGTTTAAAAAAGAAAAAGAAAAAAAAAGAAAAAAAATGAAAAAAGAAAAAAAGTGTAAAGATCTACTATTTATAGTGTGAACCAAAGACGCTACCTCACTCAGTTTCCATTGGTGATCTTAATCACATTGATATACCAAAGAATACCAAAGATATTTTCGTGCACGGCCGTGGTCTGCAGAGGGAACTCCGCCCTCCCTTCCCTCCCCCACCTTGTCCCTTGTCACTCAGTGTGTAAAGCTGTCTTCATTCTTAATAACAATACGATACTGAGAACAACAACGTTAGGAACGCCTCTTCTTACTACTGCTACTTCTTGTAAATCTCTAGGCAAACACATTGCAAAGTTTGTAAACTCCTAGGACGAGTGCCTTGCTTGAACCAAAGTGTTAAACCGCTGTTAACCTCTCTCACCTTATACTCTTTGAATACCTCAGCCTCTTAGAAAGGCCACTAATGAAAAAAAAAAACAAAAAAACAAAAAAAAAAAACAAAACAAAACAAAAAAAAAACAAGGAATAATTCTTCACCGTGGTGCTTTTTCTGTGCATCCATTCAATGAAACTTTCTTTGATACCAAAGGATGACTTCCCCCACCCCCAATTCTTGCTGATAAACCAAAGCTCCTCCTCTTATTCTGTCCCAAGACCCTCCCCATCCCTTTATGGAGTCCCTCCCCCAGGCAGGCCGTGTATCACTTTTACCAATTCCTCCAAATACCTCATAGTAATAAAGTTTTAGGGTTATGTTGTATAGAGAGTCTATGTGATAAGGCAGAACTTACTAGTTTGTTAATTGTTAAGGTTACTTTAAAGAAAACAAACAAAAAAACCTTTATAATTCTTATTTATTTTGTAGCTGTGTGTTTGGGTTGGGGTTTGTTTTCTTGGCTGAACTCCTCAGTTGCTCTAGGAAGAGTTAATTTTGGGGGGAATGTTAAGGGTTGTGTAAAAACGCAAGAATGGAAATAAGAAATGATTTTCATTTTGATGGCTACTTATGAAAGCTTTGTGTTTTGTAGAAAATTTGTTTCTACAGGGTAAAAAAATTATATATAATATATATATATATAACTTTTTGTGAAACTGGTTCCTACTTTTCTCTATAATGTGCTGTGATTTGTTTTAATTTAATTACATTTTATATGAGCTGATTTAATCACTTTGTTAATTTATGACTGTGTAGTTTTTACAGTGTATAACTGGAATGGCCAAAACTTTATGTTACCATCTCCTTTGTTCTCGATGCTAAGCTGAAGGCAGGAGCTTGGCCTTCAGGGTGTTGTCTTTAGTTTGTTCTTAGTGAGCACATCTGCATGTGCTCTGAACACTGCCAGCTCCCCCTCAAAAACTTGTACATGCCAAATGAGCGTACCAAGACAGGAAGACAGAAGGCATTACCTGTGATTTTCCTTTAATTTATCATCATGTGGGTTTTTTTTTTTTTTTTAGGAAAAAAAAATATCACTTTGCAGGTGAGACCTGAAATTTCAAAGAGTTTAAGACCTTTTCCAGTGTCTCTCAGCACCTGTGTTTGTGGGATACTTTGTTCTATCACTGCTTTTGTTTGTTTTTTAAGTATCCAAGCATGGGTATAAGCCAAAGTATAAGAACCCTAAGAGACAAGCTAACTTGAATTTGGAAACGCTTTCCTGCACTTCTGGGTGGAAGACAGCCTGTCCACTAAGCTGTCTTTGAGAGAAAGACGGGGCTGGGAGCTCCCACCGCTCCCCTGCAGCCCAGACATGAAGCAAAAGAAATTCATATTTCCTAATTTAGGAAATATGATTATGAACAGCACACCCCAGCTCCCCACAGCTGCCTCATCCTTGCCTTACCCAAACGGGAAGGACTCTAATGGTCTTGGGGAGGAATCATGCACCCCAGAGCTATTTGAATGTGTCTCACTCTCCACCTCACAGAAATGAGCTTTGGCCAGGCCCCTTAGCCAAGGCAGGTCTGGTTCTTGATCAGCACACACGGGACCCTGAAGGACCAGGACCATCTTCATAGGAGCCACCTCTCAGCTTTACTGACCCAAGCTGCATAGACCCATTCCTCCCAACACAGGGAATTTGGCCTTCTATTCTTTTGCAGGTGTGTTTGGAGTGGGGAAGGAGAAGAAGGGAAGGTATAGGTTTCGAGTCAACAGGAACAATTTTATACTGATTATATATGTGGATAGGGTAAAGTCGGCCCTGAGCGGGGTCAGGGAGCTGAGGAAAGGCTTTGAGAATGAGGAGTTAGGATTGGCAATGAATCTCAAAGCAGAATTCTTTACAAGGTCACATTTTCTACTTCTATGTTAGTGTTGAAAGATTTTTTAAAATATAGTATGTTCTGCATTTATTACATAATCATTGTGGGCTCATTTTAGATTTGCCAACTAACTGACAATTTAAAGGTAATAATAAACTTTAAAACACCACCTTCCACTTGTTTTTCTAGTTGTTGTACTAAGCCCCCCTTTTTCTGTCCAGTCAGAACCAACCCATCTATCACTCACTAAGACCTGTCTCTTCCAACCCCCCCTTCTATTTTCAGCACACTTTTGACCTCAGCTATTGTAAGAGTGTTCAAGTTTCCCTGTTCAAGTTAGCTTGATGGTTTATTATGTAAGGAGGGTGCCTAAGACAATCATCAGGTAAAAAAAAAAAAAGAGAAAGAAAGAAAGAAAGAAAAGATCAGTAGAATAGAAAATCTTCCAAGGGTAGGGGGAGTTCTTCCATAGCAACGAATAAAGAAATCAACAGAAAAGGTAAATACATGGTTCATTAACTACACACCTAACCATGAGGGGCTTGGGAGATTTCTGATAAGAAACAAATGTTATTGTCCTTTTCTTTGTCAATTAGAAAATGGTGGTAGTTTCTACACTGCATCAACACATCAGATGAAATTTTCATTGTACCCAGTTATGGTCGTTTGCTGATACCTCGTCTGTCTTTCTCTGTTGATGCTTCTTCTGTATTTTTCGTGCGTAGCAACAAAATGTGTCGTGTGCTAGGCATTCTTCTGTTTTGTACTGCGTTAACTTTTTTTTCTTTTCTCTTCTTTATTTCTTCTTCTTCTTCTTCTTCTTCTTCTTCTTCTTCTTCTTCTTCTTCTTCTTCTTCTTCTTCTTCTTCTTCTTCTTCTTCTTCTTCTTCTTCTTCTTCTTCTTCTTCTTTTAGCTTCTATACTGATCTCACTTTATGCCGTGCAATATCATCTGCTGTGTTTGCTAATGAAAAAAAAAAAAAGAAAGAAAGAAAAAAAAAAAGCAAGTGGTGATGTCATCACGCTCCCAGTGTTACAATGTTTCCGCATTTGTGTAGTCACCGAAATGTAGTGAATAAAATGTTGGATTTTCCAGCACTTTAAATTTAGACATTCTTTGCCTTCTTTTGGTTTATTCCCACTTACAGTGCTGAGTGAGTGAGTGATTAAGAAAACAAAAATTTAAATGAATTTTTACTAATAACCTACTGCGTCCAATTTGTGCTGCCCATATACTCACTGGTGTGGGGCTACTCACTGGAACATGGCCAACCTGCCAAGGGCCAAACCCTTAAGGAACACTTACCCTTCCTCCTCCAACAGCCCTCAGGGATCCACAGTCCCTCAGCTAGGGGTAGAGCTTGTAAGCCCCGCCCCCGTCCATCCCAGAATGTTGATTGGCTTGATCTTGCCAGGGGTCTTAGGCAAGCATAGCGGCTGTGAGTTTGAGTTCAGCGTTTCAGATCCTGTTCTACAGTGGTCCTCCCCAACCCCTGGCTCCTGCCTGGCATATCTTTTTAAATGGAAGTAGGGCCTTCTGTTTCTACAGGTGAGCCATTTCTAACAGCCAGATGGACTTGCCAAAGAAGTAAATGATTAGAGAGAGGCTGGCACTTAAGGTTCCTCCAGTTCTTCACGATAAGACTATGCCAAATGAATGTGTACGTGGGTGTCTGTAGGGCTACTAGACGGCTGGAGAATTACTTTTATTTTATTTTGAGACTGGGAGTTGCTATATAGCCCTGAATCATGCCCTGCTTAGAGTTGTAATAATGACTGATAATAAAATCTAATAATGACTAAGACATAGAACTGGATATGGTGGCTGGACCTGTCACCCCAACAATGAAAAGTGGGGCTGAAACAGAAGGATGGCTTGATCCCAAGTTTGGGGCCAGCCTGGAAAACGTGTTTTCCAGCCTGGAAAACCATCTCAACACACCAGTAACCATAGGTTGGGGGAGGGACTCAGGGGAAAGGGGGGTTGCATTTCCTGTTGTGCTTGATCACTAGGGCAAATGACTCCCCAGTCTCAGCTTCCTCTCTGTAAAATGAACCTGCCTGCACTGGGTTGTTGTGGAGATTAGAAGTAAGATACACACAGAGTAGTCGTCCTCAGTCTTCCAAAGCTGCGACCCTTTATGTTGTGGTTGTGGTGACTCCCAACCATAACGTTATTTTTGATGCTATTTCATAACTGCAATTTTGCTACTGTTTTGGATTGTAATGTAAGTATCGGATATGCAGAATATCTGATCTGTGAATCTCAAAGGGGTTGAGAACCACTGTTTAGCTCAGTCCTAAGTGACCCTTAGCTTTTCTATTAAAAGCAGGTTTGCTTCGTGTTTTCTTTCTCATTCAATCCCTGGCTTAACCACCATGAAAACAACTGTCCTAGGGTTTCACTGCTGTGAATAGACCCATGGCCAAGGCAACTCTTCTAAAGGGAAACATGTTGTTGCAGCTGGCTTACAGGCTCAGCCCATTATTGTGGCAGGAAGCACGGCAGCCTCCAGGCAGACACGGTGCTGGGGAGGCAGAGACAGATGTCCCTCTGACTCCCCGGACAGACGGCCTTGCCTAATCAGAGAATTCTAAGCCCGTCTCAGAAAAGGGAGACAGCACCTGAGACATGACACCCAAGGCTGTCTTCTGAACTTCACATGCAACTGTTATACACGCCTATGCACGCATCATATACATACATAAACACATGAAAAGAACTGGCTCAATAACCAGATTTGTGATGCTTTAATGTGTGATGAGCCACCTAATTTTCCCAACCTGGCCCTCCAGTAGTGTGAAGAACCAATACCTCCCCAGTCCGATGTCCCATACATGGCAGAAGGGCAGGAGGCAATGGGTCTCTCCCAAAGTTCTGATCTCTGTGAAATGCCATATGTGACCTCCCTGGCAATTCCCCAGAGATTTGTATTCTATTCACAGGATTTGTATTTATTTGGCCCAACTTGAAGCTCGCCCCGATGCCCTGGGGGCATTTATCAAGAACCATGAAAAGTAAGAGTTTAATATCTATCACAGCTGCCGGAGGCACCGGCCACACTGGAAACCCAAAATGCTAAGTTAAAACGGGAAAGGAAAAGGAAAAGGCAGGTATGACATTCATAACACGCTTTGGAAACTTCCAGGACACTGCAGGGAATCTGGACAGTCACATACATCTGTACGGAATAACTTCACTGACTGGTGTTCACAGGTTATGAACGATAATCCAATAATCACATTGACAACACACCGGCTCCAGGATGGATGCTTGGCTGAAGAACTGGGAGCCGAGCTAGGAGAGTTCAGCTTTAACAGAACCAAACCTTCCTACTGGTGTCTGCTGAGTGAAGTGGCAACTTCTGGTTTCTTTGGAAAGTCAGTTATGTCAAATGATAGTTCACTGGGGCACACAGGTGAAAGGGTGTCTTGTTAAAGCAGACATGGGAAAGGAAGTTTTCCTGAAACAGGCGAAAGGCCATCCTGAGATCGCAAACACATGGAAGGACCTGTGAGGAAGGAGTATAAATCTGACCCCACAGAGGGTGGGAGAGGAGCAGTGAGCTTTGGTTTACGCTGCCCACTGTTCTTCATATGACACACATGCATTGGTTCACTTTACATAGTGGTGCTGAGCTCAACCTGTGATAATGAAACCATTGAGAGAAACTTGCCGAAGAACTGCTCAGGAGATCCCTGGGACAGCTTGCAGCTTCAAAGGCCTCGCCTCGGGCTGGTTAGCAAGCCTTGCAGTTCCTCCAGGATGCACTACAGCGGCTAGTCCATGTGTGATATACACTCACCAAAAGGACTGGACTGTAGCTGCTGAATCATAGTCGGTGTTTGCCATGGAACTGAACTGCCGAGAAAGAGGATCGACCTCAATCCCAAGGAATTATTGCTGATCAGGTCCACAACCCCCATATCCTAATAACTATCTCTACTGGGTGGGGGCTAGAGGAGAGGTTGAACCCTTATTAAAAGTAGGTTGCAAAAAATGTTTACACCTGTAAACTTGATTGTGAACTTGACGGAACCTAGGATACAAGTCCCTGGGCATATCTGTGTGTTCCCATCCCAAATATGAGTGCTGCCGTTAGCTGGGACAGTACTGGGATTGTTGAGGTTGGTATGTTGCTATGCATTGTGATGCTAAATACTGGCCCTGGCAGCCCCCAGGGATGAGGAGCTCTCACCTAAACCCAAGTGAGGCTGCCAAGTTACGACAGATTGACAAATAAAGATGCCTACAGATTATAGGAGGACAGAAGAGAGATAGGTGAAGTTTTGGTTCCCGGGCTGGGGATCTGAAGAGATGTCAAGGAGGAGGGAGAGAGAAGGTGGGAGAGGAGAAGACTCCATGGGGTAAGAGACTCATAAAAACATGGCCATGAAGCCTGGCCAATTGGAATTAAAAGCTGCCCGGATGAAACGTGGGGGCACACAACATATATAGAAAACAACACAGAAATTCAAGTATTAGCTAACAAGTGGCCAGACAACCCGGGTAGATATTTCTCAGTATTCCCCAAGGCATGCCAATGGCCAACAGGCACATCAGTATGCTTAACTTGTTAAGTTCTAGTGAAATGAAGATCAAAACCATCACGGAACATCTCTGTCTGGCAGCTAGGAGAGCATTTTCTTTTTAAACCCAAGCCTTGTGGCATATGCCTTTCAAATAGGCCTGGGAAAGCAAGAGGAAGAGAAAGGATCATCACAAGTTTGAGGCCAGTCTGATCTATACAGCAAGTTCTAGATAAGCCAGAGTTACTCAGCAAGACCCTACTTCAAAAATGAATAAACAATAAATAAATAAATAAAGCCTTAACTAACATTGGAGAGTCCTTAAGAGGAGTTTATGTTTCATTATGTCACTGACAGAAACATAAAATAGTTCAGGAATCTTAGGGACCAACTTGAAAGTTTCTCAACAGTTTCTATTTGCCCTTGTAACTAAAGGAACAACAACAAAATACCTGGGGCTGCAGAGACGGCTCAGTGGGTATGAGCACTGACCTCTCTTTCAGAGGTCCTGAGTTCAAATCCCAGCAACCACATGGTGGCTCACGACCATCTGTAATGAGATCTGAGGCCCTCTTCTGGTGTGTCTGAAGACAGCTACAGTGTACTTATATATAATAAATAAATAAATCTTTTTTTAAAAATGCCTGGTCTCAATGAAACATGCACACAAAAGCTTGTCATTATAAAATTGGCTTATCATTATAAAAATCAATAAGAGGAAGTAAGCCCGAGACAGCAATGGATGAAAATTGGAAACACAGTTAAAACATTATGAGTTCTGTGATTTGATTGTGTGTGTGTGTGTGTGTGTGTGTGTGTGTGTGTGTGTGTGTGTGTGTGTGTGTGTAACTCAACCAGCTTAAACTTTGTAAATGACCATGTGCCCAGGGTCAAATGGCAAGCAAGACTGGTTTGGACCTTTCATTAATCCAGAACTGTCTTAGTTATATCGACTTTGGCCACTAGATGGCAGCACGTGACTACATGCTTGTCAGCAAAACTCGGAAGAACACGGGATCAAAAGGAGGGAGAACTATATAACAGGCTCCTGTTAGCAATGATGTCTTGGTTCAGTGTCTGTATATGGGGTGGAGCCCCAGGTGGAGCAGTGTCTGGATGGCCTTTCCTTCAGTCTCTGCTCCACACTTTGTCCCCGTATTCCCCTTAGAGCAGAGCCATTCCAGGTTAACCCGGGGCATTGCATAACCTCTGGATATGGTCTCTACAGGTTTTCTCACCCCTTTGCTTGACATTTCAGCTAATCTCATCCATGTTGGGTCCTGGGACCCTTTTGCTATCCTGGCATCTGGGACTCACTGGTGGCTACCCCCAGTTCCCCATTTCTACAAACCTCTGTTCAAATTCCTGACCCTCTGTATATCATCCCTGTCTTCACCCATACCTGATTCTGCCCCATTTTCCCCTCTCCCTCTTCTCTTCCTCACAAGTCCCGCTTACCCTCTACCTCCCTTGAGTATTTTTTTTCTTCTTCTAAGAAGGACTGAAGCATCTACATTTTCTATTTCCTTCTTCTTGAGCTTTATATGGTCAGTGAATTGTATCTTGAGTATTCTGAGGTTTGGGGCTAGTATCCACTTATCAGTGAGTGCATACCATGAGTGCACTTCTGTGACTGGTTACCTCACTCAGGATGATATTTTCTATTTCCATCTATTTGCCTAAAAATTTCATGAGGTCATCATTTCTAATATCTGAGTAGTACTCCATTGTGTAAATGTACCACAATTTCTGTATCCATTTCTCTGTTGAAGGACATCTGGGTTCTTTCCAGATTCTGGCTATTATAAATAGGGCTGCTATGAACATAGTGGAGCATGTGTCTTTGTTGTATGTTGGAGCATCTTCTGGGTATATGCCCAGGAGTGGTATAGCTATGTCCAATTTTCTGAGAAACTGCCAGACTGATTTCCAGAGTGATTGTACCAGCTTACAACCCCACCAACAATGCAGGAGTGTTTCTCTTTCTCCCCATCCTCACCAGCAACTGCTGTCACCTGAGTTTTTGATCTTAGCCATTCTGACTGGTGTGAGTTGGAATCTCAGAGCTGTTTTGATTTGCATTTCCCTGATGACTAAGGTGTTAAAACATTTAGATGTTAAACATTTAGGTGCTTCTCTGCCTGACAAATACAGAGGTGGATGCTCATAATCACCCCAATGGAGGAGTTAAAGAAAAGACTGAAGAAGCTGAAGGGGTTTGAAACTCCATAGGATGAACAACAATATCAACCAACCAGATCCCACAGAGCTCCCAGGGACTAAACCACCAACCAAAGAGTACTCATGGAGGGACCCATGGCCCCAGAGGACGGCATTGTCTGTCATCAATAGGAGGAGAGGCCCTTGGTTCTGTGAAGGCTCTCCTCAGTGTAGGAGAATGCCAGGGCAGTGAGGTGGGAGTGGGTGAGTGGGAGGGGGAACATTCTCATGGAAATAGAGAATCAGGGGTGGAATTGGGGGGCCTAGAGGGGAAACCAGGAAAGGGAATAACATTTGAAATGTAAATACATAAAATATCCAATAAAAAAAATAAAAACAAGAGGGAGGGCTTTAAGACGATGAGATAACTTCTGCTCACATTAGAGCAGGCAACATTACTGTGTGATATATAATTACGACAAGGAGATGCAGTTTTTATAGACATTTAAGTGACAAGGTACAAAAGAATGAGTCAATAAACGGTGACGTAGAGTTCTGAGACTAAATTATCCACCCCACCCATCCACATCCTTCCTTCTCTCGAAGTCTGCACAGCCCCGAAGGAGCCCAAGGCTGGACTTGTCTGGTGCTCATGGAGGACTCCCCAGTTGCTCAGGCCACACTGCTGAAAAGAGCAAAAGGTACTCCCAAATGTTTAAGGCCAAGAAACTATAGACCACATCTTCTCTCTCTTGTTTTTCCTTACGTCATTTTTAAAACAAAATTAGAAACAAATTTATATAAGATATATTTTTAAAATAGATAAATGCCCTACATGTACACATGCACACACACACACACACACACACACACACACACATTACATTTTCTCCCCTATAATTGTACACATGGGCTGGGTTCATTCAGTTTTCTCACAAACCTCAAAACTGCTCACTTCAGCAGGAAGTTGTTCAAGCCAGCACCCTGCCCTGGTGAGCTCAGCTCTTTGTTAGTTGCAGGGCCCTGGGAAGCCAAACAATTTGTTCAACACACCTAGGCTATCTGGGTATGAGGGTGCACACCTGTATCCTAACACTGGAGAGTGAGACAGGGTAGTGAGTTCAAGGCTAGGCTGTGACGCACCACAAAACACTGTCTTAATGTCCCACCACACACACCAAAAGCAAGCAAGCTACCAAGCATCAGATGAAGGACTTAACCTTAAAATAGCCAGGACCTTGAAGAAGCACTTTTTGCTCACAGAGCAAGAACCCGTTTAACTACGAAGGAAGGGCTGCAGGGTTGTTAGGACCCATACTTTCCGATACTGAGCACTAAAGAGTCCTTGTCTAGTTGGGTTGTGCTAGATGGGCCGAACTCCTAGGAGGACTAAGCCACAGCTTGTCATTCCTATTGGTTTGGTTTATGATTCTCGAAATGGAACCTAGGGCCTCCCTTGCACATGCTGAGCAAGTGTCCCTACCACTGAGCTGCACTGTCAGCCCGACATGCATTTCAGTAGCATTGCAGGAGCTGACTTCGCTGCACCGATCACTTCTGTCTCTCCTTTTTCTACCCTGCCCAGCCAGCCCACCTTGTCCTTTCCCCTCATCGAAGTGGAAGGCTATGGTGCTGAAATGTAAGCCAGAAGCCCTCAGCTATGTTCCAAGCTTCTCCCAGAGTGACCTCGATCACCAAGCCTCAAACCAAACAAACAGAAAAGGAAATCTATTTAAAGATTTCCTTTCCGCCACTCCTAATCCACAGGCTGCTGCTAACTGGTGGCGGGGTACCCCTGCCTGCTCAGAGGGCAACACTGGAATACCCAGCTATTTCTCACCCCGCTTCCTAGCAGTGTGAAACACCCAGCGCTCTCAGCCTGACCTCTGAATTAACAGAACCCAGAGGCTCTGTGGCTGAAGCACAGGGGATGTGAGGACAGATGAGGGGTTTCTTTTCACTTGTCTTGCTTCTGTCTGAGACAGTCTCAGTGTGGAAGATAAGACAGAACTTAACTGTGCAGCCCAAGTTGGCTTCCAATTCTGGCTTTTCCTGGCTTGGCCTCGCAGCGAGGGCTAGGATTTCAGGTGTGCTCCATCCCTTTGGATTTGTTTTAATCTTGGTTCCCGTTGAGAACATCCAAGGCTGCTGTCTGTCTGCGAATCTCAAGGTTTGTTCCCAAAATGCACAATCCAAGAAGCCAAAGCCAAGTTTCTACATTCTCCCTCCTGAGGTACTCCTTAGGGGTTAGAGGCCTAGCTCTGAGTCTGTGCAGCTGAAGGAACTAGAGACTTTAGAGAGAGATTTCATCTGCCTTCCCACCTTCGTGTGCGTCCTCTGGTTAATATTAGCACAGAGCTTCCTTCTACCTCTGAAGTGGGTCCCTGAACTTGGGAGGCCTGGAACACACGGTGCAAACAAGGGCGTGCCTGTCTCTTGCTGCCTTGCCATAGCTCGGGTGACCAGTGAACGTGATAGGCTGTGGGTCAGAGGGCTCTCCTGTAATGCAGGCCCTGCCTACACCAGCTGACTGAGCAGAACTCAACTCACAGAGGCAGCACGGGAGTGGTGTGTGTGTGTGTGTGTGTGTGTGTGTGTGTGTGTGTGAACGTGTGCCCCAAAACATTTCAGTTTGCTCTTCTTTTCACCCCACAGATCTGACCCCACTTGTGAAGAATAAATAAGACCCACTTTCAAGTAGCCAAGACAAAAATGAAACCACAGCACAGCCACGTGTACCCTGGTCTTGTCACCTTCCTTTTAAAGGCTGAAAATTCCAGGGAAAGGGAGAGAAAGACTGTTTTTTTTTTTTTTTTTTTTTTTTTTTTTTTTTTTTTTTTTTTTTAACTCAGTGCACATTTTTAAAAAAATAAAAACACGTCTCTAGAGTAGAAATAACATCTTTCACAGTTAACCAAATTAAATAGTATATTTATATCCTCAATACTATATAATTTGCAGTAAATGTTAAAATGTCCCAAATTGTCCCTAAAAATGCTCTTTATAGTGATTTTGTGGGTAGTAGTATGTAGTATATAGACCTGAAACCTTCATGTCCCTCTCTAGCCACTAAACTTTTAGTCATGGTCTCACTCCTTGAAGACAGGGTCACCTGTCCCAAAGGATGCCAGGCCCCTTGGTTGTGTCCTGCAAGCTGGAAGTTATGCCTACATGTCATATCCAGAGTAAATATTCTAAAGTGCTAAGATTTTAAGCTTTTAGACAGGATCCTGTGTATCCCATGCTGGGGAAACTCACCATACAGTCAAGGTTGACCTTGAACATCTGATCCACCTGCCTCCACCACCTGAATGCTAGGATTTTATGTGCACATGCTATTCCCAATTTCTACTGACTGTGCCACATCCTCAGCCCCTCTGAGAAAAAGCACGACTTGGAAGAACTGACTTCCATCAGTGATGAACGCCTACATCACAGAGTGTCATATATGCACATACTGCTCCGTTAGACTACACAGAGAGGGGCTACTTTAACTGTCCACACAAAAGCTACCAGGATATTTAAAACCATCTACAAGAGTTCTGCTTTTCCTTGGATTCAGCTGTGTGCGCGTGTGTGTGTGTGTGTGTGTGTGTGTGTGTGTGTGTGTGTGTCTGTGTCTGCTTACTTGCCTGCCTGTCAGTCTGTTTGTGTGTGTATCTGTCTGTCTGCTTGTGTTTGTGTGTGTGTTTGTTTACTTGTGTGTGTGCTTTCATGTGTCTGTGTGTCTATCTGCTTGTGTGTCTCTGTGTGTTTGTCTGATGGTGCGTCTGCGTGTCTCTGTATGTGTTTGTGTGTGCCTCTGTATGTATGTCTGTGTCTGCTTTTGTGTGTGTGTGTGTGTGTGTGTGTGTGTGTGTGTGTGACTGTGTGCCTCTGTGCCTGTGTAAGGTGGTAGATGTGCTCATGAATCTTGTTTGTTTTTTTTTTGTTTTGTTTTGTTTTGCTTTGTTTTTCAGTACTAGAGATTGAAACACATGCTAAACAACTAGTCTGCTGCTTAGCTACAGCCCCAGTCCTTAGGGTCTACTTTTTGAGTCTCAGCCTTGACTCTACTCCTAGTATGCTCCTGGGACAACCCTTTCAGTGGTCACAAGCCTGAAAGTGACAGAGCCAGATGGGAGAGAAGGAAGGTGGGTGAGGCCAGATATGACGTTATACCTTATTCTCCAGGTCTACAACATCTTCTAATGTCTTTCTTCTTTGGGCGGTGCTGAGGATAAAAACCAGGGCCTTGTACATGCTAAGCACATGCTCTGCCACTGGGCTACATGCGTGGCCTCAATACCCTCTAATTGCAAAGCTTAGTATGAACCCAGTTATAATCATATGACCATGTTTCAGGGAATAAACACTTTGTTTTGTGAGCTTGTATCTCACTAACACAAGTCACCTTAGTGACCTGCTAGTGCCAAGGAAGCTCAGCACCTTGGAGTACAAAGGCTGGAAACCCCCTTTGTTTTCCAGTGTGTGGGGCACGAGCCTCTGAGTCATCCTGGAGGCAGGCCAGTCTCTGTGTTCTTCAGAGTGAGCAGGGAACCCGGTAATGCTGGAGTCCCCAAGCACAAGGTATCTTCCGACCAAATGAAGCTTCCAAAGCAAACAAACAAGGGGTGTAGAGGTAGGTGCAAGGACACTCGGGATGCACTCACACAACAGCTTAGAAGTAAAGGTCATGTCAGCAGGCATGTATGCCTGAATACACGTAGACAATTTTTGGCTGTGGCATTGGAGAACGACTGTGGGCAAAGTGCTTGTCCAGCAAGCATTCAGACCTGCGTTTAGGTCTCTCATAAAAAGCCAACAAAGTGGTCCATGCCTATAAATCCCAGTTCTGGCAAAGAGGGAAGAGTAGGATCCTTGGGGGATTGTTAGCCAGCTAGTCCAGCCAATCCGTGAGCTCCAGGTTCAGTGAGCAGCCTTGTCTCAAAGAATGAGGCGAAAGGGCTGGAGAGATGACTCAGTAATTAGGAGCTGGTCTTCCAGAGGACACGGGTTCAGGTTTTTTTCACCCACATTAGGGTGCTCACAACCCCCTGTGGCTCCAGCTTCAGGGGATTCAGTGTCTTCCTCTGGCCTCCCAAATTATTACACCCCACCTCTGTGTGATGTGTGATGTGTGATGTGGTGTGTGTGTGTGTGTGTGTGTGTGTGTGTGTGTGTGTGTTTTAAGAAATGGTTTCTTCTCAACCAGGCTGGCCTTGAACTCACTTACTGACCAGGAGTGATGTTGGCCTTCCTGCCTCCACCTCCCAAGAGCTAGAATTTTACCACACCAGGATTAGTGACTAAACCTGAGGCTTTGTGCAGCTTGCAAACACTCTACCAACTGAGCTACACCCTCAGCCCACTAGGAGCCCTGTAGGTACTGCCTTTGTTCTGTTTCTGACACAGAAGTAGAGTTGGAATAGCTAACCTCATCCAGGGCCCTGTGCGAGAGAAAGGGGAGAGTTACCTCCATAACAATTGCCTCAGCTAGATGAGAAAGAGAGACCAGATATAAGCCTATTGCCAAAAAAACCAGAATGGCAGGTCAGCTATTTAGGGCTTCTTAAGGTGTGCATTAGTCATAAGGCTGGCTGGCGTGTGTCTGGGGCAAACCAATTAAACAGGAAATTGATCCCATTGCCATAAAATGGGCGTATTCTGAAGCAGGTGTACTACACACAAAAGATCTTTGGAAATGAGGAAGGGTGGTAGTTTTCCTCCCCAAGGCAGAATGAAGAATCTGGGCAGGGTGGCACACGCCTATAACCCTAGCATTTAGGAGATGGAGGCAGGAGAATCAGGAATTCAAGGCCAGTCTGGGCTACATAGTGTATTGGAGGCTAGCCTGGGTGGGCTACATGAGACCCTGTCTTTAAAAAAAAAAAACACAGAGTGAAAGAATGATGACTTAAAATTGTCTTTCTCCTTTGAGACAGGGCCTTACTATGTTGCCTAGGCTGGCCTTGAACTCCTGAACTGAAATGCTCTTCCAGCCTCAGCCTCCAGAGTAGCTGAGGTTGTAGATGTGAACCATCACACTCAGCTTTGGTACAGAAATATCAAGCAAGTGTGTTATCTCCGCAAGCCTCCCTCGGCCTGTGTGCTAGACTAGAAAGTAACCTTAGTTCCTTCCTAGTTAGTGGTCATTTTATTTACTCTTCAGAGAAAAGCAGAGAATAGCTTTGGTTCCAAAAAGAAAAAATAAAATAAAATAAAATAAAAGCAATTCTGATGACCAGAAGAGATCATTGATCATTGGATGCTCTGGAGCTGGAGTTAACATGGCTGAGAGCCTTGTGATTTGGGTGCTGGGAACCTAACCACTCAGCGTTCATCTTTCCAGGCCCTGGCTCTTTCAATGTAGCCCAGGCTGCTGACCTCAGACCTTAACTCCTTCTGCCTCCATGCCTTCTCTAGCTAAAGTTTCAGGCCTGTTAAAGGCCACCACACTCTGCCTATCAGAAAACAGTCTATTTAAGAGACTAAATCAAGCCGGGCAGTGGTGGTGCACACCTTCAATCCCAGCACTCAGGAGACAAAGGCAGGCAGACCTCTGGAGCTGAGACCAAGCTGTAGCTATTACACAGAGACTACCTGTCTTGAAACACAAACAATAGAATTCATATTTTTTGGCAGTGATTTATAGCAAATTCAGTCTAGGTTTTGGAGTTGATGCTGGTCTAAGGACAAGCTGACCCTCAGAAATCTTTCAAATGGGACAAGCGGAGGGCTGGCTTCTGTTTCAGAGATAGTGTCTGTTCTCAGTACCACCCCCCCCCCCGCCCCGAAACCCCTCAGGCTGGAGGGGAAGAAAGCTATTTCCATATTCCCAAGACCTCTCAGCTACAGACTGCCTTCTTTATGACTCCATTCCTGTCTGCCCACTCCCCCAGCTTCCTGCCTACTCAGCCTTCTCCCCAGCTGGGTTTTATCTGAACTTAGAAATGCAGTTCAAAGTCATCAGGCTCCCAAAACCAGAGGCTACATGGTCACTGAACCACTGAATCTGTCACTTAGGTTCCTATTAATTCCTTCTACAGTATGAAATGACTCATTTGTTTTCAGACTCCATTGCAGAGTTCAGCCATTTTTATTTTTTATTTTAAATTTTAGGTAATATTTATATATAATTTTAAATATCATTACTGTATAAAATATATATTATATAATATATAAATAATATATCAGCTCGAAACCACCTGTGTATATATACTAGAGAGAGAGGGGAAAAAAAGAGCCTCATTGGGGGCTGACTTGAACTCTCTGCGTAGTCAAGGATAACCTTGAATTTTGGAATCCACCTGCCTTTACCTCTCAAGGGCTGGGATTCTAGCCAGGTATCTTCACCCCTGGTTAGGCCTCACTGAGGATTGAGCCAAGGATTTTGTGAAGGCTAGGGCTAATTGAAATACATCCCCAGCCCGGTCTCAGCACTTTTAAAAATAAGATTGGTCTTCAGACTAAGTCCCCATAGTGGGAGCAACCACACATTCTGGACACCTGTTACCTGACAGGCTCAACTAGATGGTCTCTGTCCTTCTGTTCGGCTTCTTAATTGGATGTAAACCTGGAAACCATTTCCAAACAGCCCGTGTGAGTCACCACAGGTGGCTGTGTGCTTTCCTTTCCGGGTGAGATGATAATTTTGGTTTCTATCCTCTATGCTGTGTCTCAAGAAGATCAGGGCTTGTGAATAATTTAGGATTTTCTGCCTCATGCATGCGATCATTTCCTTCAGGAATGTTTTTGAAAGTGGTTTCTGTTTGTTTGTTTGTTTTACCTTTTCAAAGGCTTTCTGAATCAGGCCTCAGATGGGATCATTTGGTTGTTGAAACACACTTAAACCACTTAGTAACTACAGCCTACCCCGGGTTCTCAGAGCCTGTTTGACACAATGTTGACAAGCAACAGATGTCTGGTTGTTAAACATGAAGTCAACACGTACTGCAGCTGGGATTGCCTTATGGCTGTGTGAGAGGGATTGTGAGAGTCGACCTCCGTTTTCACGGCTTTCACAGGAACAGTTGGTCCCTAATTCTTGCGAAGCCTAAGTGGTAACAAATAACGTTTGTACAGATCTAAGAGCATTCAGGAAGACAGAGCTCGCTGGGGAAGGTCACTTAGGAGGATGTAGAGTAAGATATCATAAAGCTAGAGCAAGAAAAGGCTTACAGAGCACCTGAGGTATAGGGCACATGATACTCAGATGCCTGTGAAACAGGACCTGCTATAAAATCTGATTTCTTGGGATCACTGGGTTGGTAAAAGGTATGGGATGGAGATAAAATGTGAGCTGAGAACAAAAAGTGACAAAAATTATGGTCAACTGAGGATGGGGATCCCAGGAAACCCTGCTGGAGAGCCTGTCCGGTAGCTAATGCCTGTAATCCTAGCACTTGGGAGGCTGCAGCAGGAGGATTACCAAGAGTTTGAGGTCGGTCTGGACTAGATAGTGAGTTCTAGGACAAGAAAGGAAGAGGTGGTGGGGAAGGAACGACTGGAAGGAAAGAGAAAGAGGAAGAAGGAAGAGGAGTACAAATGCTAAGACAGGATCCAACCACCTGGGATGCTGGGCAAGAGGACAGAACCAACTGAGACCACTGGGTGAGCAAAAGCTGGGAGGCGGGGCTACAGGCAGCAGAATCCTTCAGAGTGCCGTGGATACTGGTGAAAGATGGCCGGAGAGGCAAGAGAAGAAGGATGACCTAGCATTGGGTCCTGTAGATCCAGGGACCACACTTTCCTTCATCGCAAATTTCTTTTGAGATGCTGGGTTGTAATCTGGGATTCATGTGTTAAGTGAACATTTTCCTACCAATCTACTAACCGGACCCCTAAATAATTTTATTCCGAGAAATGATATTTTTAAATTTAATTTTACTTTAGGTACATTGGTGTGATGGTGTCAGATACCCCGGAACTGTTGTTATAGACAGTTGTGAGCTGCCACGTGGGTGCTGGGAATTGAACTCAGGACCTCTGGAAGAACAGCCAGTGCTCTTAACTTCTGAGTCATCTCTCTAGCACCACAAATTCATACCTTTTTTTAAACATTTTTTTTTACTTATTCACTTTACATCCTACTTACTGCCCCCTCCCACTCACACCCTCCTACAACCCTTCCCCTATCCCCCTCTCCTTCTCCTCTGAGCAGGTGGGACCCCCCCTGGGAATCCCCCCTCCCCCGGCACATCAAGTCTCTGTGAGGCTAGGCACATCCTCTCCCACTGAGGCCAGACAAGGCAGCCCAGCTAGAAGAACACATCTCACTCAGAGGTAACAGATTTGAGACAGCTTCTGCTCCACTGAGGGACCCACATGAAGACCAAGCTTCACATCTGCTACATATGTGCAGAAAGGCCTAGGTCCAGCCCTTGTATGTTCTTTGGTTGGTGGTTCAGACTCTGAGAGCACCAAGGATTCAGGTTAATTGACACTTTAGGTCTTCCTGTGGGGTTCCTACCTCCTTAGAGGCTGCAATCCTTTCTCCTAGTCTTCCATAAGAGCCTCCAAGCTTCATCTACTGTGTGGTGGCTGTGGGTGTCTGCATGTTTGAGTCAGCTGCTGAGTGGAGCCTCTCAGAGGACAGCCATGCTAGACTCCTGTCTGCAAGTACAACAGAGCATCATTAATAATGTCAGGGACCGGTGCTTGTCCATGGCATGGGTCTCAAGTTGGGCTGGTTATTGGTTGGCTGTTCCCTCAATCTCTGCTCCATTCTCTGTGCCTACATTTCTTGTAGACAGGATAAATTTTGGGTCCTAAGTTTTGTGGGTGGGTGGGTGTCCCTATCGCCCCATTGGGGTTTCTGCCTGCCTAGAGGAGGTGACCTCTTCAGGTTCACCACTCCCAGTGCTGTGAGTCTCAGTTAAGGTCAGCCCCACTGGTTCTTAGGCACCTCCCTTATTCTAGAAAGCAATAGTAATAGTTTAAATATGAGCAGTAAGTGGGTAACATTCTTCTTAAAAAAAATCTCGATCTGCAGAAGATTGGTGTGGGTTCATGGAGTTTGAGAGGCTGTCAAGGTTGATAAATGATACCTTACCAAGGTAAAGCAGCCCCAAAGGAATCCACACGTTAATAAATCACCACGGTTGTTTTCCAGTCCCATGTCCCCATTATGCAAGCACTTTTGCTGAAATTCAGCTTGGAAATTTTCATGTGTTCTGATTCCAATCAGCAGTAACAGCATGCTAATCAAAAAGGACAAATTTAAAGGGCTCGTGTTTTGTTTTGGTTTTTTTTTTTTTTGGCAAATGAGCCTGAAACTCATTGAAAATTCTTTTTCAGGATGACTTTTAACCAAATTCATTCCTAAAGTGAATCCTATTGGGAGCTGCCTGTTGGCTTCTGCAGGAGCGGGAAGGACTCACAGTGGAGGTGGGGTGGGAACAAACTTCGGCAGAGAGTTCGTTCTGCTTGATAATGGGTGTCCTTGTGGGGACCAGAATAACGAAGGGGGCCATAGTGCCTGAGTTGCTAGGTTCTTTTTAACCAGTAGCTGCAAAAAGCACACAGAATGGCTGGCTTCAACTGTCAACTTGACACAAGCAGAATCACCTAGGAAAGAGTCTCAGTGAGGGACTGTCGAGATGAGCATGCGCTGACTGCACATCTATGACTGCCTTTACCGATGTGGGAAGAGCCATTCTGAAAGTGTGTGGTGTTACTCCCTGGCTTGTGGAGTAAGCAGTAACTGTATAGGAGTGTGGGAAAGCCAGCCAATCAATAAGCACTAGGGAACTTATTTCATTCTGCTCTGACTATCAGCCTCAAGTGTCTGACCCCGTGACTTTACTCCTGGGCTATAGCCTAGACTTATGAGCTGAAACACACCATTTTCTCCCTAAGTTGCTTCCTGTTTAGCTATTTTATCATAGCAACAGGAAACTATGACAGCACCCTGAGGATGGAAACGTCTTCTAAGGGTGCATGGGTTCCTCAAGAACAGAAGAGCATCTCCATATCCCCACTGCCAGCTTCACAGACAATGTCACTTTTGATGGTTCAAGATGCCACATTGCCCTATCGCCAAGGGGCTCAGCAGATCAGGTGTTGGTGCCTGGAGTCGTGGGGCATGTTTCCACAGCCCAATTAAGTAATTTATACATAGAGAATTCCTCAGGTGATCTGAGTTGGTGACCAACTAGAGGCTTCCAGAACCCTCCAGAATCAGTCTCTTGCCTGCCATTCACAACCCAGGATATAAGAAGATGAGAAATGTGGATATGGCTTGCTATAAAACCTCAATTAGGGATCACTATGCATATATCTCAATATCCCAACTTTTACCTAGAGTTTTACTATAGGAAAGACTAAAATAATAATAATAATTATCATCATCATCACTATTGTTATTACCAGTAGTCATGCTTGAAGCTTGGAATTCTATATGGTTAAGACTACAAACTTGCAGTGTGATAGTTTATACTGATAATCACAGGATTTGTGAGGCTGATGCATGAGGATTGTTGAGTTCAATGGCTGTATAATGAGATCCTGCCTCTATACTACTTGGGATTATATTTCTAATGCTGTTATGTAAAGGTAACTTTTATTCACCTGATGTAATTGTCATCTAGGAGGGTCACTGCTGAGTAAACTCACCCTCTCTAGTTCTGTCTGAACTCTGGCTGGCTGATTCAACTCAGCTGTTTTGACTCAAACTCCTCTCCAAGCTGACTTACTTACTGGCTTCTCTTGGCTTCTCACTGAATTGTTCTACCTAGCCTCAAACTAACTCTCACTATCTGTTCTAATCTTCTGGCAAATGAACTCTACTGCAATACATTCACTCAAATGAACTGCACCCAACTGTACTGATGAACTGAACTCTCTCTCCCTGTACTGCTCTTAAATAGCCTCTCTTTTCCATCTACTGAGTGTATCCATCCTATCTTTGACTCACCCTGCCAAATCTTCCTCTGATTCATCACTTTGTCTGCCCCTCAATTAGAAATCACTTTCAAACACAGATGCTTCCTTCTGCAAACTAAATTTACCCACACTGTTTGAGATTAAAGGTATGTGCTAAGGGTGTATCTATATTCCAGCCAAAGGGATTAAAGGTGTGTCTGTTTTCCAGTCTGATCATACAGACCTAGAAGGTCTTTGGATATGATCTCTTGCCAGAGCAGTCATATTGCTGGATTTAAATTCCTCTACATTATTTACTGGCTGTGTGACTTTTGAGTAATTGCTAAACTGGGTCAGGGCCGTGATTTCTTCATCTATGAAACCAATATAATAAAAATCTAACTTATCAGGTTGTTAATTAAATTAAATATGTCCATATGTTTAAATTGCTTGAGACAACACCAGGCATATAATGTACACTACAGGAAATCTTGCAATCTTTTCCTCAAAGATCAGTTGAATGAACTCAGACCATGTATCAGTCCCTATTCAGTACGTCTGCCATTTTTATCTAACTTAATCTGCAGTTTCTGGTTGCTTCCCCGAATATCTAATAAGATTTTGTACCTTAATATGTGTATACAAAAATACTTGCATACTTAGAATGTATTACTTTAGTTAAGGTAGGGTCCCTAGAAACTCAGGCTGGCTTTGAACTCTCCATGTAGCTAAGAATGATTTTGATCCTTTTGTTTCTACCTTGAGTGTTGGGATCACAAACCACCACACCCGGTTTTTCAGTGCTGAGATCAGACACAAAGCCTCATACATGTTAAACAAATACCACACCAACTGAGCTACGCCCCCAACCCTCATACTTAGAATATTAAACTGCTTTTTAAACTCTCTCAGCCAATTCTGTGTTTATGTGTATGGGGTGAAATATGCTGGAAAAAGAGGCATTTTCTGACACCGTAAATATATTTTATTTCCCCAGTTCTTACATTTGTTCAAGTCATTCATTGCTGATCATAGTTTGATTGATTTCCCTCTCGAGAAGGTCAAGTTCTCAGGAACATTTGATGTCTTAGTTAGAAATGAAGTCGTTGTTACACATTTATTAAAAGTGAGCTGGGGACTGGGAGGTGTACGTTGATAATTTTTCCTCAGAAACATTGCTGGCATGCTTACATACTCAGCTTGGAATGTGGTTCAAATTAATCTTTTGTGCAGTGATCGATACTTAGTAGGATTTACTCCAAGCACTGAAACTTTAATGTTCCTTCCATTATGTTTACAAATGTAAATCTTAGCAAATCTTTCTGATGCCATTATAAGCTTGCATACCCTCGTCGTGGGACCCAGGCGTACACGGCAACCAGCCAGAAGATTTGTCAGTCAGCTATAGCATTCCTAGGGCACAGGAGTCAGTCCACTCTCCGTCTGTCCAGCTCCATCCTCCCTCACAGTGACTTCAGTAGCTTCACCTTTAGGAATCAGGTTTGGAGCGAGGGCAGAGACCCCTCTTTCCTCTTGTCCAGGGGTCAATAGCAGAGCCAGGCTAATGACAATAGGTCATCTCCGTCCAGCTAAGCCCCAGGAAGGAAAGCCGTCCCCTTCCTCCCTAGGTTCTCCCTCAGATGGATAAATGAGCAGCTGCACAGCCTTCCCAACATACTTTCTTCATCCTTATCACCATGTCACCTGAGGAGACGTTTTGTTTCTTCCTATCTGGACTCTAACACCGAAGAACTTTTGATTAGTGATAGAAGCCTCTACCTCAGAGCTTTCTTCAAAGGCTTCATTTCCCCCTAATTCACCCAAATGAGATGAATAAATTCACCCAGACAGCTCCCTTATCCACACCCACACATGCCCAGGAGAGATAGCCCAGGGTCTTCCTCACCACAGCAGAGTTTTCTTTCGTCCTTCATGGCTGGTGTATAACGCCAGGCCTCCTTCATGCTGGATAAGAGCTCTCCAGCTGAGCTTCGTCCCCAGCTCAAGGCAGCATTTTTCTCATTCATTCATTCATTCATTCATTCATTTTACATCCCCATCATTGACCCTCCTCCTGGTTCTCCCCAACACCACAGAGTCCATTTCCCTCTCCCCCCTTCTCCTCTGAGAGGTTGGGGGCCACCCTGGGGCATCCAGTCTCTGCAGGGTTAGGCACATCCTTTCCCACTGAGGCCAGACAAGGCAGCCCTGAAGGGGATAGGAACTCCAC
The DNA here is from genome assembly GCF_963924665.1 of Micromys minutus. Taxonomy (NCBI): domain Eukaryota; kingdom Metazoa; phylum Chordata; class Mammalia; order Rodentia; family Muridae; genus Micromys; species Micromys minutus. The sequence goes on from NC_137956.1 coordinate 8,461,094, forward strand.
AGGAAGACCAACAGCGTCAACTGACATGAACCCCTGGGGCTCTCAGAGACTGAGCCACCAACCAAAGGACATACAGGGCCTGGACTGAGGCCCCTGGCACATATGTAGCAGATGTGCAGCTCAGTCTCCATGTGGGTCCCCCAACAACGGGAGCAGGAGCTCTCTACCGCTGTTGCCTGTCAAGGCAGTATTTTAAAACTCTAATTATACATTTGCTGCAAGAAAACACCATCAAAATAAAAACCCAAGCAGAGTTTTCCTGCCCGAAGAAACCTATGATCTTCCTAGAGAGCCAAATTAGCAATGGGAAAGAACTTGAAAACACTGTAGGGTGTGTGTGTGTGTGTGTGTGTGTGTGTGTGCGTGTGTGTGTGTGTGTGTGTGTGTGTGTGTGTGTGTGTGTGTGTGCTTGAGAGCAGGTCTTGCTTCTTGCCCAGGCTGTTTTCAGATTCTCTGTGTAATACAGTCCTGTCTAGAACTCCTGACCCTCCGGAACCAGTCTTCTGATTAGCTGGGATTGCAGGCACGCACCACCACACCTGGCTTCTGCAAAACCACATTTAATCAGAAACTGCCAGGTGTGTCCAAACTTCTGGCATTGCGAAATGATGTTGTTATCTACAAAGAACTGCCTAGTTAGGTTGCGAAAACAAAACAAAGCGCTCAGCAATTTTAGTAAGTTTCTGATGTGTTAGGCCACATGCATAGCCATCCACACGCTGGAAAGAAGCCTGGCTGCCTTCTGAAACAGATTTATTCATTCTTGACCTCAGTTTCTATGTTATATATTTTTATTGTTGTTTTGTTTTTAGGCAGTAATCATATTAATCCATTATCTTTCTTTCTTTTTTTTAACAACCCCGTAACATTCAAAGGTAATAGCATGTTGTAGCCATTCTTACTAATATTCCAACATTAAGGCCGGATCATTACTTGGAGTGTTATTATAATATTGCAAGTTCAGGTAGACCTAGTGGCTCAGGGTATAATCCCAGGTACTTGGGAGGATGAGGTAGGAGGATAACAAGTTCAAGGCCTGTCTGAGCTACAGAGTGGGTTCAAGATCAGCCTGAGCAAGCAAGTGAAGCCTTGTCTCAAAGAGGGAAAAGAGGACTGGGGATGTAGCTCATTGAGAGAACCCTCATCTCAAGTACTCCGGAGCCTAAACTCAGTCCTTGGTACTATACAAATAAATCGATTATGATGGTAGATAGATGCTAAATAACAGATTGATAGATAAATAGTGGATAAATAGATAGATAGATAGATAGATAGATAGATAGATAGATAGATAGATGGATGGATAGAGGAGTCCTGCTGAGGAGGTGGAGAACTGAAAGAGCAGAGATGAGGAGAGGGGAATGAAGGCTCTGAGGCAAGAGAGGAGAGGCAGTCTAGCCAAGGGGAGGGACTGCCTGAGGGGAGGAAGGGAACACGTGCTTTGATAGTCGGGCCAAGTGCTTTCCTCAGCAGAATAAGACCATGTGTCCATGAGTTGACAGTAAGGGAGAGGTGAACTTTTCCTTTGTTAAAGACTAAAGGTTTGTCTGGAAAAAAGAAGTAACCTAACAGTTAGATCTCCAGGGTAGAGCTGATCTTGGTGGCACGTGTCTCTAACCCCAACCCCAACACTCAAGAGGTGGAAACAAGAGTATCAGGAGTTCAAGGCCCAGCCTCAGCTACATTAAGTTCAAAACTATCCTGAAATATACAAGAACTTGTCTTTTTAAAAATGCCCCATGTTTTAAAAGGCTTTGTTTTCCCACCCTCCTAAGGAACATCTCACTATTCCCAAAAGTGGGGGTCTTTCTTCTCTCCAAGCTGTTAGATCAGCCCAGGGCTTTGCTGATAAACACCCCAAACTCCACATGGTAATCCAGATCCACGTGGTACACTCTCCCTTAGTTCCCTTATCTGTGACCTCATTCCACACGGTCAGTGGCCATCTCTATGTCTTCATGCTTGACCTCTGCTGAGTCCGTGACTGGCCCTTACTCATCACTGTTTCAGAAGGCTGTATTGTCTGTGCAGGGCTGAGAACAGAACTATCTCCCATTCCCAGACAAACAGCCTCAGAACTCTGTCTGTCACATAAACCAGTGAGATTGTTCCCATAAGCACTCCGTTCTTCTAAAATACAAATGTGCCTTTGGTGGCTTAGGAGACCTTGGAGTCACACGTCACCGTTCATTGTTTTAATTAAGTAATGTTTTAATTTATTAAATTTTCTCCTTCATCTACCCATGAGCTACATGCAAAGGGATGAAGGGTTGCCTGAATCTCACTAGTTCAAAAAATAAAAAAGGAAAGAGGAGACGGGTAAGGCATTCAGGAAGCTACAGCCAAGGGGAGACATTAGAAATTAATCTGACTCTCACATTTGTGCCAAAACTCCAGCATATTTAGGTACCCCATCCACTCCAGGCTTTTCTTTCTGACTTACAGCCTCCAGGAGATACACATTTTCCATTTCTTCCATCCATTTAAAAGGGGGTGATGGAAGAAAGATGGCTTGCTCATTAAAATGTTTGCTGCATACGTATGAGGAGGACTTGAATTTGCTTCCTGGAATCCCCTTTAAAACAAAACAAAACAAAACAAAACAATGACAACAAACCAAAAAGCCAAGCTTGTCACCCAGCATGGAAGAAGTAGAGACAAAACAGCCCCTAGGGCTTGCTGGTGTGATTAGTGAGCTTGGGGTCCATGAGTGACGCTGTCTCTAAAACCCCACGAACAATTCCTCAGGAATGATACCCAAGGTTGACCTCTGGCCTCCATCGCCCCCCCCCCACACACACAACACAAATATATATCACTTTCTTCACTCCAACCCAGTTTCCTGGGGCTCCCAGTAGGAAGTTCTTGGCTGTTTTCCAGGACCCATATCAAGAGTTTCATGTTGCAAATTACATCTGCCCTCTCTATGTGGCAGCCAGCCCCATCCTTACAAACAGTGGAGCTCACGTAGAAATCCAGCTTCGGGGCCCCACCTGTTCTGGAATGTCTGCGAGGATAAAACTGTGTCAGGTATTAGCTGAGGTAAGACATCTCTTTTCTTCTTTCACCACTGGCCCCAAAGATAGACTTTCTGTTCAAACTTTGTCCTCTGGTAAAGTAGCAGAGCCACGCTGGGCTCTTCTCCCTGGGGAGGAATGACCCGTGTTGGGGACAGATAGGGGTGAAGGTCTATTGTCTTTTCAGTATGTCTTGCTGAGACTGTCTGCACCTTTCCCTCTCTGGTTTTGTTCCCATGTACCAGGCAGAAATGCCTAAAACCCACAGCCTCCTAGAGACCCACGGTTCTCTGGGCCTCCCTACCCATAGGGAGAATGAGATGGTAGAATGCTGGCTGGTAGCGGTCCTGCCCTGGCCACGTGGGCAAGCTATACTCTCTGCTCTCATTAGTAAAGCTGGGGCTTCTATCAGGCTCTTGAGACTGTCCTTCAATTAATTCAGAACCAAGAGCAAGGGTAGTGTGTGACTGCCGGGGAGTCCTAATTTGTTATCAGCATTTGCAAGAGAATTGCTTAGCAAGGAATTCTATTTCTTTGCTTCTCTGCACCCTCTAAGAACAAGAATTAGTTCTGTTTGACAGACCTTTTGCTACAAGTTTGTAATCCCAGTACTTGGGAAGCTGGGTTACAAATACCCATTAGCCTCAGTGTGGGTGCTGGATATTGAACAAAGCTCCTCTGGAAGAACAATCAAGTGTTCTTACTTAACTCCTGAGCCATCTTCCTGGCCCTGTCTGTTGATTTTTATACCCTGATCTCCTCTCTAGCCTTGCCTCTCTTGGCAAAGCCAAGTTACCAGTGAGATAGCAGATAGAGGCCTACTTTCAAATACAAGTCCCTAATTCTAGACCACTAGGGCAGTATGATTTTTGTGGCCTGGAATTCCTCATTCAGGCACTCCTAAGCCGGTGGGAAGAGTCAGTTGGTCTTTTCATCTGCAGTTCACCTCTCTAATGCATACCTCCTGGTATGAAGGGTGGACTGATATGGGTTTTTAAAAGAGGATATAGAGATTCATCCTACATGAATCCTACATGGGCAATGAGCTGGCCAGACACATGCAGGAACTATCTTCCCAGTGCAGGCAGTGTCCACAGATGAGAAGCAGGGAGACTGTGAGCAAGGGCAGATCTGGGTCTGGGACCAGGGTTGATTCTTTCTGTGATGCCCTATTGTGTGTATATGTGTGTGTGTTTGTGTGTGTGTGTGTGTGTGTGTGTGTGCACACGCGAGCAGGCGCTCGTGTGCATGTGCGTGATTCTGAGACTTTTACATCCACACTGCTTTCTAGGATGAAGGCCTACTTGTCACCAGAGCACGAGTATGTTTGTTTAAAAACATAGCTTTACTTCCGGCTTCTCTGTGTGCAGACACAGGGTATGTGAGTCCCTAGTTTGTAGTGCCTGTGGCGGCAGGGCTACCCAACTGGCCTCCTAACACCAGGATTATTCAAGGCAAATGTTTGATCCTCCACCCAGGGAGCACAGTGGGCGATAACTGTGGGTGCTGGCTGTTTTTATCTAAGAATCCTCCGGCATGTGCTTTGTGGACTTGCTCTCAATTACTCCTTGTGTGTCGCTGACAAAGGGAGAAAAAAAGAATGGCTACTTTGTGGGTTTGGAGACTTTTGTTGTTGCGGCTGCTGCTGTTTTGTTTTGCTTTGTTTTGTTTTAGAGGTGTTCGTGTGGTCCTTGTTGGCCTTGAATTCCCTGTGTTCGGGATGATAGGATTACAGAAGGCACGCACCAACCACCCCACCCACCTTTCAACCTAGGGTTTCTGCATGCTAGGCAAGCACTGTACCTAACTGAGCTACATCCCCAGAACCACAGAGTGCATTCAAAACGTTTCCAAGGCATTACCCCATCTGACCCTTAGGATTACTCCACAAGTCAGCCAGATATAAAAACCAATGCCATATTATAGATGGTGAGGTGGAGAGGCTCAGGAGGAAGAGGACTGAGCTTGTCCAGCATCTAAAAGATGAAGCCGTTAAGTGGAAGGACTTCGGAACTGATGCTGGAGAGATGGCTTAGTGGACAAGGGCACATACTGCTCTTAGAGAAGACCCAGGTTCAATTCCCAGCACCCACATCAGCTGACTCACAACCACCTGTAGCTCCAGCTCCGGAGGGAATCCACCATCTCCGGCCTCTATGTGCGCCTGGACTCACTTGCATATACATATCTCTCACATACACATTTAATGAAAAATAATAAAAATAAACCTAAAACCATAAAGTTTTGCTTTGGCTAGGTAAAGACTTAAGGTTTTTTCCCCCCATGATGCAAAAGCATCCCATTTCTGCTTGGAAGAGCTGCATTAGGTAAAGCGCCCTTGGCCCTTGGTTCTGCTTTGACTGGCATTGACAAGTATTTTCTTGGAGAAGTCGCCCAACAGCAGCTAAGCCTCCATTTTCATCCTTACAATGAAGGAGCTGAAGGAGATAATCTCTCAGGTTTCTTCCAGCCCAACGGTTCTTTTTACCACTTACACCCAGATTGCTTTTCATGGTTGTGAAAGCAGCCCGGAATCCCCGGGAACACTGCTGTGTTATATTAATGAGCCTTTATCAAATGGCCCCAGGTGGCCTTCAAGTTCCCAGATGAATCAGATCAGCTGGTACCAGTTTCATCGGAAATTAAAAATGAACACAGGACAAAGCAGCAAATCAGCTGTACTGCAGCTGCCGTTCTTTCTTCTAGATCTTTCTCTAAGGAGGTGAGTACTGGGCAGTGGTCTCCCCTGTTCTCAGAGACAGCAGCAGGATCTCTTTGAAAGTGGAGTCTTTGGCTCCTGGGTTCAAATGTCAAACACCTTGGTTCCTAGCCGCACCTCAGAGGTTGTTCCAAGTTCCCTGCCAGATACCTTGCTGTACCTGTGTCTAGTTCTATAGATGGGTTTTCTTTGTGGAGATGTTTTCACTCTCGGATGGATTTATAATTCGTTCTGTCTGGGAGGAGAAGTTCCCATATCCAGCACCTAGTATTTTGCAGAATAGGGTTTTGAGAAACACCACCAGAAAGCATTTGAGGCAGCCATGGTGGTACATGCCTACAATCCCGGCATTCAAAAGGCCGTATCGGGGATTTGGAAGAAGGTTCCATCAATAAAGTTCCTGCCACACAAGCATGAGGACCTGAGTTCGAATCTCCAGCATACACATAAAAGCTCATGACTTTAACCCTCATGCTGACAGAGATCAGAGGGTTTCTGAAGTTTTCTGGCCAGGGATCCCAGCCAGTCACTGAGCTCCAACTAAAGAGAGCTTCTCTCTCAAAAGTAAACTGGCAGGTCATAATGCATGTGTGCACCCTTAATTCCAGACCTCTAGAAGTAGAACCAGGTGGATCTCTGTGAGCTCCAGACCAGCTAATGATATATAGTGAGACCCTATCTCAAAATTTCAAAGAGAGAGAAAGAGAGAGGGGAGAGAGAGTGGGGGAGGGAGAGAATGGGAGAGAGAGAGAGAGAGAGAGAGGGAGAAACACAATGACTGACCTATCAGTTTCACACCTGTCTATTCAGATGTACTCACAGTCACACACATGCCCCACACAAATACAAGTAAAACCCTTATAGCCACAGTGGGAGAATTTTCAGAATTCCAAAGCCATGTGTAGTGGTACCTACGTATAATCTCAGCCCTTAGCCCATCATTAGTGCTATGCAGTGAGTTCAAGATCAGCCTAGGAACCCTGTCTCAAAGAGGGGTGGAGAGAGTATCAAAGATAACCCAATCTAAACCAAGGTTATTGATCTATAATACCTCATCTCTACAGAAATTCAAAGGATTCTATCAACAAAATCATAACAGTCGGGAGGCTCTCGATTATTAACATGGCTTCTTTTTACTGAATGAATGTGCCAGTCCACTGGGCAGCTCTCCTGGTGCTTCTGAGAGGATCCTAGGTCTGTATAAGGCTGGATGAAAGTGGCCACAGTTACCACTGGTATGCCACACTTTTGTTTGGTGGGTGTGTGGGTGTTTTGTCTAACTTGTCTGTTTTGAGACAGAATCTCAGATTGGCCTTGAGCGAGTCTCCACATCTCACTGGGTTTATAGGCATGTGCTACAGGCATGGTTTATGCAGTACCATGGAGTCAACCCAGAGCCTTGTGCACACGCGCATTCTACCAACCGAGCCACATCCTCAGCCCATAATTCTTAGTTTATGATCCAAACAACTTCACTCCTCTCCAGTTCCCAAAGAATCTGAGCTGTTTCTAAAAGTCAAATCTACACTTGTTTTACTACACTCTTCCAGAAAAGATTGCAGTGCATCCCACCCCACATTCCGATTTTAGCCTGAGACCTTGAGCCTGCTCAGAAATATCTCACAAGCCTCTGGCCCTCATCTCTGGGGACACTGGTTCTTGGAAGGCAGCTGTTATGTTCTGAAGAAGTCCAAATAGTTCTGAACAGAGACTCTGAGAGACCATGAGTAGGTGTGCCCAGACACAACTGTGAAGATTTCGCCAGGAGACTAACCCTTAGCCTTGGTTTCACACACTTTTTGCTGGCAAAGGGCCAGACCTCACAAATTGAGGAGTTGAGCCATCCCCTTTTTTCCATGTTAGCGTTCCAAACTCATAGAATCTTTGAGGACACTAAAAGCAACCTTTTATTGGGTATGGTGGCATATGTATTAACCCCATAATCAAGAAGCAGCAGGAGGAAGATTCCTCACTTGAGACCAACCTGGACCACACAAGATTGTATTAAAAAAAAACCAAACAGGTCAACAGGAAGAAGACCCCACCATAAGCTGGGGAGTTATTGACCATGGGTGAGTACTGGGGAAGAGAGAGTCAGCTTTCTTTAGGAAGATGTCCAGTGGAAAAAGCCCACAGCCGTGCATATATGGGCAACACAAATTCAATTCTGTGGGATAGAACAAAGAAAAAGCCATGGATTTGGGAGGGGCTGGGCCAAGATGGTGAACCCAGGAGAAGTTAGGGAGTAGAATGGGGAGCAAATATAATCAAAATACATTGTAGGCATGTATAAAATTCTCAAAGAATTAATAAAATTATACTAAAGAAAACAACAACAACAAAACAACCATTCTTTTATACACAGAAGTCTTGAGATGGTTTGTTGGGCAACAATTATAATTAAACAAACTATCAAAGACGAAATTCTGTTCCTTCTGAGGAAATTCAGAAAGATGTACTCAGAAGTTTTATCTTATAAATTTTTAGGTTGTCAGGTAGATAATCCTAAAATCCTAGAGGTTGATTTTTAAATAAGAATTTTTCTTTCTCTTCCTCCTCTTTTTCCTCTTCCTCTTTTTTCTTTTTTTTTTGTCCTTCCCATCCTTCACACCGCCCCATTCTTCTCTCTTTCTGACTATTATTATTGTTGTTGTTTTGTTTTTTCTAGACAGGTTTTCTCTGTGTGGCCCTGGCTATCCTGGAACTCACTCTGTAGACCAGAAAAGCCTCAAACTCACAGATCTGCCTGCCACTGCCTCCCAAATTCTGGGATTAAAGGTGGGCACCTCCACTACTTGCCCAGCTCTGATTGTTATTAGCAGTAGAAGTAGTATTGAGTACAGGGTCTCCGACTGTAGCCCAAGTTTGTCTGGAACTTACTATATAGCTCAGGCTAGCCTCGATCTCAAGGATCCTCTTGTTCACACCTCCAAGATGACGGGATTACGTTGGAATCTCAGTGTAGTAGAAACTTTAAAACCAGCTCACCAGCATTTTCAAGTCTGAATTTCCTCAGGAGACAAAGGACACTGATGATGGTTCACTTGCAACTCAAGAGAAACTTCCCAGAGAATTCAAAGTCTTAAAACTCTCTTGATGCTTAACCCAGGGTTCTAGAAGAATGGCTCACAAAGCTAATGCCCTTGGCAGCCAAACTGGTACTGACTCATGTAGAGACTCAGGAACCTGGAAAAGAAAGAGGCTACTGCAAGGCAGTGGTGGTACACAGCTTTAATTGCAGTGCTTGGAAGGCAGAGACAGGAGGATCTTTGTGAGTTCAAGGACAGCCTGGTCTACAGAGTGAGTTCCAGGACAGCCATGGGAAGCTACACAGAGAAACTCTATATTGAAAAATAAAAAACAAAAAAACAAAACAAACGAAAGGTGTCCATCAGGATGACTTGCTTTAACTGTATGGCTTTAACTGTAGCCATACGGCCCATCCCAGTCCTCTCCGGGAGCGTTAAGGGCAGTGTGGTGTCCTCCTGTGATCCTTGTCTCCTATTGGTTCTCCTTTACACACTCCAAAGGACACTCGGAGCCCTAGAACACTCTCAGTTTCTGTGTTCTCTGGATGTTGAAATATGGTTTCAAAGGTTATTCCTAAGTGAAATGATCTGCCTGACTAGCACCATGTAGGACAGCCCAAGCTGACCATGGGCTCCTGATCCTCCAGTGTTGTTTTCTCAGGGGTGGAGGGATGGTGGGAACGGTATCTAGGTCACTGTGCACACTAGGTAAGCACTGTACCGATAAGCTGTGTTCTCAGTTAACTTGAAAACATGAACAATAATTTGGGGTGGGGGGACAGGCTTTGGGACCCTCTTCCTCCTATTGGTTGGCCTCTGCCAGCCTCAGTACTAGGGGAGGTGCCTAATCTTACTGTAACTTGGCATGCCTTGTTTGGTTGATATCCATGGGAGGCCTGTCCTTTTCTGCAAAGAAACAGTGGAGGATTGGATTGGGAAGTGGGAAAGGGTGGGGGGGACTGGGAGGAGAAGAGGGAAGAGATCCTGTGGTTGGGAATAATAATACTACTAAAATCATACAGAGAATATCCAATAAAAAATAAAATAAAATATTGAAATAAGAAAAAAATAATACTAATATTATTTAAGAAAAAGGTTTTTGGATTAAAAAATAAAAGAAAACAAGGAAACATCTAGAGAGCTCTTAGTCCTTCGCCTGGGGAGCCAGGCCCGAACAGCAGAACTATTTTGGGTGAGCTAGGCTAGGACAGTCAGGACTTTCACCGCTATTGGCAGGCAGGGGTTCCCTAAGGAGCAGGTCTCTTTAATTAACCTCCCTCTGGGCTTCTCCCTGGAAGCCTCTACCCCTCCTCCCTTGCACTATTTACAGTGTAGGCTACTGACCTGCTGACCTGCAGGTTGCAGCAGCTCTCAGACCCCCTGGTGGTGGTGGACAGCCTGGTGGGTCTAGAGAAAGCTGGGCTTGAAAGACAGGAATGGATGAATGTGATGAGCCTCAGCGGTCAAGAGGTTAAAAGGCTTGAGCAAGATGCAAGATTCACCCTGCTTTGTTATGGATTAGGTGTCCAGTGACCTTCATTCCAACACAGCTGCGGCAGGAGGATTTTAAGTTTGAAGGCCAATAGTGAGAAGATGCCTTAGAATTGAAAATATAAAACAGAACAAAACACACACCAAAAAAAAAACAAAAAACAAAACAAAAACAAAACACTCATCCATGTTTGTAGCTATCATTTCAACATTTCCCCTCTGAAGGTGGAAGGTATTGGAATTCTGCTTCTGCTCCTGAATCCCGGGGGTGTTTTGAGGTTTCACATTTGCCATCGAAGATGGCCTGGAGTCTCTTCCAGCGAAAAGCCCTTGCTTTCCAGATGTAGGCTGCTGACCTCTGACCTCTGACCTCTGAATCATGCTACTCCCGCTGAAAGCTGCTTTGCTTACCCTCTTCTTACCTTTGTTTTGTTCATTTATTTTCTCCTATTTAGGACTGTCCTAAATTAATATGTATGGCAACTTTTTCCTAGGACAACTCCATTATCTTCTCTCTCTTTTTTTCCTTTTCTTTCTTTCTTTCTGTTTGTTTGGGGTTTTGTTGTTGTTGTTGCTGTGTTTGTTTTGTTTTGTTTTGTTTTTGAGACAGGGTTTGTCTGTGTAGCCCTGGCTGTCCTGGAACTCACTCTGTAGACCAGGCTGGACTAGAACTCATAGACCCACCTGGCCCTGCCTCCCAAGTGCTGGGATTAAAGGCATGTGCCACCATCCCCCAACTCTGTTCCCTTTTCTTGAAGTTCCAGGAAAAAAAAAAGTCTCCAATCCTCCCATGACACCAACCTCTGATTACAGGGTTGCTGTGGAAGGGAAGTGAGTATAGGTTCAGGACAGGATTTTTCAAGGTGATCCAAAGCAAATCTGTATCCAGGGGCTCAGGTGTGAAAGGCAGATGGGGACTGGTGATACGGCTCAGTTTGCAGAAAGATCTGGGTTTGATCCTCCTCCTCCTCCCACACTGCCCACCAACACCTGTGCCATTTTGTTTGCTTGCCTGCATTTGAATAACTCGAAAGTAGATGGAAAATATGTGGTCCATTAGTCTACACTTTCTCTGTGTGCATGTGTGCATGTGTGCATATGTGTGCTGTGCTCACCCATGCAGGTGTTGAGATGTCCTCCCCATCTCATCTGCACATTATCCTCTTAGACAAGGTCTCTCACTGAACCTGGAGCTCCAAGTCTCAGCTAGACTGGCTGGTTAACCAATCAATCTGAGGATGTCCCTCCATCCCCACAATCTCTGCCCCACCAATGCTTGGGGTGTGTGGGGGGAGGTCCTGCAGTGCTCAGCTTTTTACATGCTCCTAGGGACCTGAATTAATAATGTCCTCACACTTGCACAGCAGGCACTTTAGCCACTGAGACATCTCCCCAGCACCAAATATATTGTTTTGCATGCCGCATTAAATTATGATTTTTTTAAAAGTTTATGAAAAAGATTGCTTTTATATGAACTACATTCCGTATCTCAATTTTGTCAGTTGCCCAAATGATAAGCTTTTTGTCCCCACTAATGATGACGTCACTCATGACATTGATGGTTTTGAAGAATATGGACCAGTAATTTGATGTGATCTTGAATTGGGTGGTTTTATGTCCTCAGAAGGTCCTGAGAAAACACAGGGCACCTGTCAGCCCCTATTGTAGGACGTCGGTTTCCTTTACCTGACACCATATCTGCTTCTTGTTCCCCTGGAGCCCTTAAGCACTCTGTAGGAACAACAATACCATACAAACACCCTGTTCCTCTCATGAGCTTCCCCTTTGGTTTAAAATCCACTCACATTAAAAACCGACCTTTCCCTGATGGTTGTAAAAATAGTAAACTTCGATGGTGTGCTTAACATGCGCACAGCCTGGATTCAGCCCCCGGTAACTAATTATAGCGACGCAAATGATTGCAATAAATACTCTTTAATTACCTTTAGCTGTATTTAGAGACGAAAAGCATTTGGAGCTGAAGTTTGCTAGATATCATTTCCTTAACTGTGCTCTAGGTAAATATGAATAATATTCACCTTGGGTATAAATAACAGGACCAGTCCTAAGAACTGCTTGTTCAGCATCTGACTGAAAGCTACTGCCATGGTTCGGATGTGAGGTATTCTACTAAAGACTCCTGTGTTGGGGGCTGGGTGTCCAAGCGCTATTTTGAAAGTCTCTGAAAACTTTAGGAAGTAGGCGATAAGGAGGGGAAAGGCCCTCCAGGGTGTCTTTGTCCTGGCCCTGCCTATCTCTCTCTGTTGCATGCTTGCTATGTGCTCCTGCCTAGAGTGTGGGACTAAGCCACCACACACTGAACCCTCTGAAACTGTCAGACAAGGTGGATGTCATCTTCCTTACATTGTTTTCTCAGTTCGGTCACAGTTATGGAAAAGCAACTAATACAGAAAATTGGTGGGGTTGTTGCAATGGTGGATCTGGTTTGTGGGGCTGTTGCAATGGTGGACCTGGTTTGTGGGGCTGTTGCAATGGTGGATCTGGTTTGTGGGGCTGTTGCAATGGTGGACCTGGTTTGTGGGGCTGTTGCAATGGTGGATCTGGTTTGTGGGGCTGTTGCAATGGTGGATCTGGTTTGTGGGGTTGTTGCAATGGTGGATCTGGTTTGTGGGGCTGTTGCAATGGTGGATCTGGTTTGTGGGGCTGTTGCAATGGTGGACCTGGTTTGTGGGGTTGCTGCAATGGTAAATCTGGTTTGTGGGGTTGTTGCAATGGTAGATCTGGTTTGTGGGGTTGCTGCAATGGTGGATCTGGTTGGTGGGGCTGTTGCAATGGTGGATCTGGTTTTTGGGGTTGTTGCAATGGTGGACCTGGTTTGTGGGGTTGTTGCAATGGTGGACCTGGTTTGTGGGGCTGTTTCAATGGTGGATCTGGTTTGTGGGGCTGTTGCAATGGTGGATCTGGTTTGTGGGGTTGTTGCAATGGTGGATCTGGTTTGTGGGGTTGTTGCAATGGTGGATCTGGTTTGTGGGGCTGTTGCAATGGTGGATCTGGTTTGTGGGGCTGTTGCAATGGTAAATCTGGTTTGTGGGGTTGCTGCAATAGTGGATCTGGTTTGAGGGGCTGTTGCAATGGTGCATTTGATTTGTGGTGTATTTGGAGGAGTTTTGAAGTGTGGGATAGACACACCCTAGACTTCTATAAGCTCAGATGAACAGGTGATTCTGATGGGAGTTCAGAAGATCAGAATGCCTATAAGAATATGATGAGTTGAAAACCAGCCTTAGATAAGAATATAAACTCTGTAAGTAGTTGGACTGGAAGGAACCACTAATTCTATAATGGGACAAATAATTTATTAACATCTTTTTTCATGACCTGAGACTATGTAGAGAGTTGAGCTTTAAAATGGCAAATTAATTTGGTAGAAGAAATTTCAAAATTGCCTAGTATTCAGACAGTGGCATGGCTATATTAGCTACCCTTGGCCAGATTCATAGTGAGATTGGTGGCACAAGGTGGAAGAGAAAGGCTTGAAACACTTGTAGTCTGGTCAAAAGTATTCATATAAAGTAGGGGTTAAAAACTGTGTGTTTTTTTTTCCAAAGTAATGAGGAAGTCAACTAAGTTTCATCACAACAACAGGAGAGTTGCCTGGAGAAAACCTCAATAATTAGCCAGATAATACTTATCCCAGGTTCAAGGATATTAAACTAATCTGGAAAAGTTTCAGTTGAGAGAAGAGACTACTTCAAGGGTACCCCACTCACAAAGGACTACCTATGAAGGTGTTTGCCCTCAACTGCTCAAGCACACAGAGGTCACTAAAGCCATGGTCCAAACGGACCCATCTACCACTCAAGTCAGCAACAGACATTGGCATCATCTGAGAAAGGAGAAAGACCATTTGTGTTGGTCTTCCACTGGAAGTTAATTTGTGAACCTAAACTATGGGGGCTAGGGAATAAGTCAACGTTAGAATAATTCTCTAGCATGCACAGAGCCATGGTCTGATCCTCATCATCAGAGAAAGACAGAGGGATGGTGGAGGAAGGAAGAGAAAGGAGGAAGAGAAGAAGAAAAAGAAAGAAACTTGAGAGGTCACACAGGGAGAGAGCCTCTCTCTCGCTCATTTCTCATCACCTGCCTGACAGCAACAAGAATATGGTTCTCTTCAGTCCCAAACACCAGCGTGAAGGCACAGACAAAAAAGAGGAAATAGAAGGTAGATAGTTTAACAAAAGATACTGGCGGTTCAGGGGGCCACACTACCATGGTGCTTGGTGAGTGAGCATTTGGGTTTACCTAGGCTCTTGTTCAGCCCGGGAAAGCTTCCACTAATGAGCAACAATCATAAAGTGCTTCTATTCTCAAAATACTCTGTTTTCACCCTCCAGTTTTACCCATCCAAGAATAGCTTTCTTATTCTTTCCACTAGGTCAAATGGCAGTTTGTCTTGGACTATATCAAAACCATTCCCCCCGAATCTTGCCACACAAGAATCTCCAAAATCATGACCGCTGCGGCTAACTTGTTTATTTAGTCTGTTGTTGCACAAGTAATAGCTAAATAGTAAAGGGATTACATGTCCAGCCCACAGCCTATATCTAGATAACCACGATCTAGATAAATAACAGAACATTTTCTGCATCCCTGAAAGTCCCCTTGTGTACTTTCCCTTCTTATTTATTCCCTAGAACGGCTTCTCTGAGCATCTTTTAGACATGCTTTTGCTAAGCTTTTTTCTTCTTTTTCTTAGAAGAAAGGATTTGTATGCCAAGCCTTAGTTTTTCCTTCATTCCTGTATGTCCAAAGGTGAAGGCGAGCTACACAGCAGGTTCCGCTACATCACCTTAATTGCAAGATCGCATGTGACACTTCCCTTCCAGCCACAGCCACATGGAAAACTAAAGTCTCATATGCTGCATGTGATTCCACAAAAGTAATGTAAAAGGTGTTACTGGGCTCCGTGTTTTTCCGTGTTTGAGTCTCATCCTGATGTCCAAGCTGGCCCTGAACACCTAAGTCTCCCTGCCTTGGCCTCCCAAGCACTGGCAATACAAGATGCTAAGCTTTTTAATATGAGAGGAGTTATAGACTAGAACTCTTTCACCCATGACAAACCTTGTCATTGTCCTCCTCCTCATCATCATCATCATCATTTCTAGTTGGCACAGACAATAGGGAATATGCTCCACTATAATGTTTACAACTCTGCTCTTCACCATCACTCTCCTTTGTCCCCTTCCTCCCTCCAGATAGTCCCTCGTCCTCTTTCTTATATACATATATATGCTACTAAATATAGATTTCCTATGTGGAAGGAAACGGGTGATATTTGTCTTTCTCTGCCCCAACTTGCTCCTTTCTCTCAGCATTCTTCCTTGTTCAGCTTTCATTCACGGTCTTTGTAAGTCTTCCTCATCTTGCTGGGGCTGATCATTTCTTTCTGAGTTATCCGTTTGTGTGTGCCATTAGGAGATGCAACCCAGTGTCCTGTGCTTTCTGGGAATGTACTTTAGGACTGAGCTGAATCTTCAGCTCTTAGCGCATTGAGACTGGTCTTACTGCTTTGCTCAGGCTTGACTTTGAACCCTGATTCTCCTGCCTCTGCCTCTGGAATGATAGAATTATAGATTTATACCAATACTCTCAAGCCTTTTTTTTTTTTTAAATTAAGGTGGAGTATCCTGCTCTGTAGATGAACTACAGTCTATTTCTTTCCTGATGGAATTGACTGTTTCGTCTTTTGGATAAAGCTGTGGTCACAGTAGTCTACAGACCAGAGGATATGTGTATTCAGTTCTCTTGAGTACAAAGAGTAGAACTGCTGATTCCGGCCTCGTGGTGCAGGCCTGGAATTCCAGTTATCAAGGACACGGGTGCAGGAGGATCCCAAGTTCAAGGCTTGGCTGGGTTACAGAGTTCAAGCTGGGGCTGAGCAACTTAGTGAAACTTTGTCTCAAACTAAAAAGAAAACTGAGGGCTGGCAATGTGGCTCAGGGTGGAGGCTGTGGGTTTGATTCTCCGAATTGAATAGAATTTTTGGGTGATAAAAGAGAGGCAAGTTTAACTGTAGTTGAAACTAACAGGTGGTTGTCTAAGAGCATCTTTTGCATATCCCTGCAGCCACAGATACAAATTCTACATCCCTGAAGATATCTGATATTGTCAATATTCACAATTCTGGTGTTTTGGATTTTTTTCAAGCTTTGGTATTATCTGAGTTATTTGCAAGACTGGCTGCTCCTCACCTATCTGTTTTCCTTATTCTTTTTTTTCTTCTTGTCTTTTTATTTAACCACATAAAAATTGTTTCCAAGTTTCCTGTCAAGACTTTTGTCCAATTTTTTTAAAGTACTGGAGGTTGACCCAGGGCTACTCATAGTTATAGAAACATTTATTTAAAAAGAGTAGTTCTGAGACTTGGGTGTAGCTCAGTTGATGGAGTGTTTGATCCTTAGCATTGTATAAAGCAGATGTGGTGATGTGTACCTGTGATCCTAGCACTTGGGAGGTAAAGTTAAGAGAATCAGGAAACACGAAATCATTACTATGAAGTTAGTGGGAGGCCATCGTGGGCTTTAAGGTTGCTAAGGCCTAGGTAAAATGTTAAGGCCTATGTAACTTACCTGGATAGCCTGCCATTATAAGGAAACTGTCTCAAAAGTTTCTGTTGTTACTAGGTAATTTTCTAATGCCAAGATGGATTACATATTCTATTACATTCTGTACCCTTAGAAACCAGTCACAATAAAAGTCAGTTGAACTGTTTTGTATCGTTACTCACAATAAGCTTGGACCCAAACCAACTACCCAACAGCACTTCCTGCACCTGTGTATGAGCTTTTATGGTAAAAGTTACCCCTGGATAGACCCCCAACATAAGAGAGGCATTCATACCAATATAAGAAACTATTTGGAATAAGACTTTCATTTTGAGTAGTGGTCGAGTAAAGTTTACGTTCCCAAGACCTCCCTGGGAACTGACATCCTACTTGGCAGAAAGAGACATGTACATGAGTAACTGATATCCTGGTTGGCAAGTTAAGACATGTTCCTAATGAAATCCCCTATCCTTAAATCCTTATTGGTGACATAACTTGGCATAGATGTTTGTGGATTTTGGGCTTAAAAACTCTGTAGTATTTTAACTTGGGGTCATGGTTCAGTTCCAGATTCTGGAACATGGCCCTAGTCAACCAGTCCTGAGACATATGCTCAGTAAACTATCCCTGCCAGACCGAGATAAGTGTTTGTATAGTTTGTGAGGCAATTTCTGAACCTAAACATAGGTCTTGTCTCAAAATCAGACAGTGGGTATCTGGATCCTATGAACTCCAACTTTCTTTCAGTTGTGCTTTGCAAATAAAAATTTACTTATATAAGCAAATAGAATTGCATGTTAGAAGACAGGGAAACAATCCTGAGGTGTAGTTCATTGTATCCTTATGAGTGGAAGAAGGAAGGCAAGGGAGTTGGAAGGATTGTTTGGTGGGTGGAGCACTTACCATGCAAGCACAGGGATTTGAGTTCAGACCCCCAGCACCCACGGAAAGTAATTGCTGCTCAAGCATTTGTAGCTATAACCACAGTCCTTATGAAATGAAGACGAGATCACTGCAGCAAGCTGGCTAGTTAGACTGGCTGAATTAGTGAGCTCTGGGTTCAAGCAATAGAACACCTCAGTATATAAAGTGGTCAGGGGAGGGTGACAACCATCAACTTCCAGCCTCTGCATGCATCTACACATATGTGCACATACTTACTTCACTAAATGTGACACATCCAAGCATGCATATAAACACTCATACACATGAGCCCACATGCACACACCCAAGATGAACTGAATCATGTTCTCAGATCAATTATCTAAAGGTCATAGTTTAATTCAGTTCCACCTACTCTTAAAGCATCTATTGACACCCTCTAAGAACTCTAAGGCATGTAAGAGGGTTTCTCCTCATGAGGTGTTACTATTGAGCAAGGAAAGGCAAGTAGGTCAACCAGGACTCAGAAAAGGATGTTAAAGGGCATGTGTAATGTGCCACAGGAAGGAGGAAGGTAGAGAAGAAAGAGGGAGGAGGAGAGCTAAGAGAAGGGAGGAGGAGGAGAGACTAACTTATCTGCAGTGGGTGGGAGAGAGGACACTCCTGAAAGTGGAGAACTCTGGAAGATAAAACAGGAGTTGTCCATGGTTTGACAGGCTTTGTTAGATCAGGAACTTAAAGAATACTCAGAAGAACCAAGTGGCCAAGGGCCAACAGGAATCTGAGGTCGCCAGAATAGTCTACATTTATTTCTATTTTCCTGTAGCTACAAGAGCCGAGGACTGATCGATGATTCAACCAAAAATTTTCTGGTTCTTCAGAAACCTACTGACTTTCAGAAGCAACTTGAGTAGTTTGTTCTCACGTTGGACTTCTGACAAGGGCACTCACATTGAGAACTGTGGGATGTGGCCATCTGACGCTGTGAGTTACAAACACCCAAGGAGGCCAAAGATCATTTAGAGAAGAAATGGCTTCTACCGAGTAGAAAACGTAAACTAAGTGCACATGCTGAGATCTGAGAAGCACCAGAGAGCATGGGCCTGCTAGCATAGTAGCTATTAGAAAAAGGAGGCAGGCATACTTGGGTTGGCCCAGCCACACAAAGGGATTTTCAAATGTGATGCAGGCATCAAATGGAATCCTGTATAAGAGCAGGGATCATGACTCAGAGGCAGAGTTCTTACCTCGTGTGTGAAGCCCTGGGTTTGGTCTGAGCCCAGGTACAAGAAAACAAGAGAATCTGGGCCTGCCTCCTGTACACTGGCAAACACTAAGGAGCTTTAGGGCAGGCATGGTACTGACAAGATCAGGCCAACACAGATTTGAAGCGACTGTCACAAAGCTCTCAAATCCTTGTTAGCTTTGAGTGCCTTTGGCAACCTGGTAAAGACTACAAATTTCAGAGAATATAACTTTATTAGTTTTATTTCTTTAAATCATTTTCTATTTGAAATAGGATTTCAGTCAGTAGCGCAAGCTGACTTGGAGTTCATGGTGTAGCCCAGGCTCAAGTTGGCCTTAATGTCATGAGCATCTTCTTTTCTTTTCCCAAGTACTTAGATCACAGATGTTGGCCACTGTACTTGGTTAATATTGTTTTTAAATGTATAAATCAAAATACAAGATGGATGCGATAGACCATGCCAATAACCCCGGCATGTGGGCGGGAGGTAGAGGTAGAAGAATTGATAATTTAAGGATAGCTTTGGCTTCTTAGCAAGTTTAAGGCAGCCTGAGGTACATAAAACTCTCTGATAAATAAATAAACAAACTCATACATAAAGATGAAAAGAAACACAATCTCATTTGGGTGGCATACATTTGTAATTTCAGCACTAGGGAGGCAAAGGTAGGGGCAAAGGCTGGAAGATCTTTGTGAGTCTGAATCCAGCCTTATCTACATAGCAAGTTTCAGGCCAACTAAGACTACATAATGAAACGTATTAAAAAAAGAAATACATAGAGCCAATGAGATGGTTCAGCAGGTGTAATGGCTTATATATGCTTAGCCCAGGGAACGGCACTATTTAGAAGTGTGGCCTTGTTGGAGTAGGTATGTTACTGTGGGCATGGGCTTTAAGACCTTCATCCTAGCTGCCTGGAAGCCAGTATTTTCTTAGCAGCCTTCAGATAAAGATGTAGAACTCTCAGTTGCTCCTGTACCATGCCTGCCTGGATGCTGCTATGCTCCCACCTTGATGATAATGGACTGAACCTCTGAACTTCTGAAGCCAGCCCCAATTAAATGTTGTCTTTATAAGAGTTGCCTTGGTCATGGTGTTTGTTCACAGCAGTAAAACCCTAACTAAGACAGCAGGTAAGGATGCTTGTTCCCAGGTCTGCCTAAATTCAATCCCCATATGGAAGAACTAAGTTATAAATTGTCCTTTGATACCCACTGGCATAATACAGCACACATACACATACATTCACACTTGCGTGCGTGTGCATACACACACACACACACACACACACACATAAATGTAAAAATTTAAGGATATAAAAAAATGTTGAAACACACACAACAAAAATTTTGAGATAATCTCACTATGTAACCAATGCTGGCCTCAAATTCCCTACATTGAGCAGTCTGCCCTCTGGTTCTCCATTTTTCAGTCTCAAGCTCCTGAAAGCTGGGTTACAGGCACACGCTACCATGCCCAACTCCAAAATATCTCCTATGATAGATGCTCCATTATTAGCATATTAAAATCTATCCATAGACCTAACGTTATACCTTCAAAGGAATAGTAGGCAGCGTCTTGAGATAAAAGTGACTTCATTGTGATATAAGGATGTCTGTCCTTTCTGCAGGTGACAGGTGCAGGGACTGCTGACATGGTCTGGTACATATATACATAATCAAGGAAAGTGCCATTCTCATTTCTATGTTAACAAATGCAAAACTGAGCCCTCTTATAGACCACGTGTATTCTACATACACACACGTTACAGCTTCAGAGCCTGTTATTAGAACAACTTTGCCTACCAGAAGTGGGAACAAGAAGGAAGGAGAATAGACTGTTAGGAGACCTCAGTGGTCCAAACAAGGCTGAGTAGATTTCAGTACCACTAGGGTGGGATCAGGAGTTTGTGAGTTAGAAGAAAGCTGGAGTCATGGCTTGAGTATGAACTGTTCCCAATTTGCTCATGAGTTTGAACACTCACTGCCCAGATGATGGTGCTATTCTGGCAGGTGGTAGAGCCATCAGGAAGCCCAGCTAAGAGTAGGTTACCAGAGGCATGTCTCTAAAGGTCCTACCTGGTCCCCAATCGCTTCCTCCTCTGCATCTTGTGTCTACAGTGATCGGTTCTGCTTTATCATACCCTCCAGCCAGGTGAACAGAAAGCCACAGAAGCATGAGCAATATCAACGCCCCCTCCTGCCCCCAACCCTGGGATGTTGTCATGGGTGTTTGGTCTCAGCAACAGGATAGTGACTAACACATAAAGATGGGAGGTGGCAAGGTAGGTGGCAGAGAATGACTGGAATTACTCACTAAGGTTTTTAGCTTGGGTAAGAGGGAGGATGGCAGACCAAGCCATGTGAGGTCACTCAAAGACTGGAGTCAGAGGCCGACTAACATGCTCTCTGGGCCTGCCCTTGCCCTGCTGGAGTCTAATTTCAACATAGCAGCCAGAATGGCTTCTGCAAAATGAGTAGCTCCTATAATGTCAAAGCATCTTAGTTGACACTGGGTTCCCATTGATCTAGACCCCCATCACCATTAGACCTCATTTCCAACTCTCTCCTTCACAACTCTTCAGCTAGTGTTCTCTGGCATTGCTCTTCCTAAGCATATAAGGAAACGCCGTGGCCTTGAACCTTTGCAGGAAGTATTCCATGCCTCAAACACTTCCTGCAGAGAACCCTCAACCAAACACATAAACAAACAGGGTATATGTACCCTTGACCCACTTCAATTCACCCCAGGGAGGCACAGTCTGACAACCCTATCTGAAAAGGCATTTTGAGACTAAGGGAGAAACTCTATGATACTATGTACAGTATGCCCATAGTCCTCAACACAGTTAAGTGGGATGAAGAAGAAAAATTGGAAGAGGACAAAGAGGAGGAGGAAGAGGAGGAGGAGCAGGAGATTTTGCTTGAGATGGTTACATGGTCTAGAGATGAAAAGGTGCTCAGGGGCTAGGAATGTGAATTTAGCACCTGATCATCATGGGGAAGTTAATTAGCTGGTCTTGAACTCACTGTACAATGTAGCAGAGGCTGATCCTGAACTCTTGTTCCTCCTGTCTCGTCCTTCCACATGCTAGCATTACAGGCATACAGTATCATGCTAGGACTTTTTTCTAATGTTTTGGCCTTAGTACTGTTAGTGACCTTTTTTGTGTCATTGATAGTTTATCTTGGCCTTTTTCATGTTTTATATTATCTAAGTCGTTTAATACAAAGATGTGGGTCAAATTCCCATGAAGTATTTTTATCTCAATGGAGAAATGCTAATACCTGCTTCAAATCTAAACAATCTCATACAGAGACTACTGAGGTAGGACCTTAAGGCCATGCAATGGCTGAGGCTGTGTGGCTCAGCTAGTGGAGTCTTTGCTTAACCTGTACAAAGCTCCAGGCTCTGTAGTATCATTTCCTAAGCCAAACACGGTGCTGCACATCGCCACCATGGTGGTACACATTCTAACACTTGGGAGGCAGAGACGATCAGAAGTTCGGTGTCATCTTTGGTTACACAGGGAGTTTGAGGACAGCATAGGCTGTGTGAAACTGTGTTTCAAGAAGAAAAATAAGGAATAAAAAATAAGGGAGAAGAAAAAAGAGGAACATCACCAGCTGCTGTCTCGGCCATGCAGAGGTTGATATCAAAGTTGGAGAATTCTATGTCGTACAGGCTGTGTTCTAGGGGAGGGGTGCTATTTTTGTTGATATTATTTTATTCTGGACACTCTGAAGCTCAGACTGGCCTGAAATGCACTGTATAGGTCAGACTGGCTTCAGATAGACAGCAACCTCCTCTGACTTCCCGAGTTTAGGGATCACAGGCATGAACCTGAACCTACACGTTGTGACTGAAGGCGCTGCATTGAACTCAGGCTACTTTGTGTTTTCTTTTGTCTTCTACCCTTCTCTCCCTTTTCTTCCACTCTTTCAACCCCCTAAAACCACTAGATAGGAGAGAAAAAAAGGAATATAGGAGTTATATTTGTCATCCTTAGACCACCTCCTACTGATTAGGGGTGCCCAGTTCCTTGGAGCAAGTTTGAGCTTCGAAGTCAGGAAATCAAATTTCTTCTTGTTGTTTATTCTTTGACCACAACTACTTAACAAACCTCAGCCAACAGCAATGACTACCAATTAACAACCCACTACCAACAACCCTGCCTCTCAGGGCCCTATCTGAAGAGTGCCCCCCAACCCCATCCCAAACATCACACGCTTGCAGAAACTATCTGCAGCTGGTAACTTCCCCACCACCCAGCACGAAGCAAATCACAGCTTCTGTGGACAATCGGAAGCAGTGCCACAGCCCACACCTGGAATTAAAACGAAAACACATTCTTAAAATATTTCTGTGTTTTTAAAGAAACCAAAATTCTCACTACAAGTCATGTTCTGCAGTTCTTAATTTAGAAGCTTTGGCTAATTTATGGAACAAAAAAAACCAAACAAACAAACAAACCAATCTCATTACTATTTCTCAGTATTTAGTCCAAGCTAGTCTCGAACTCACGATCCTCTTGAATTCACCTCCTCAGTGCTGGGATGACAGGTTTGCTCCACCATGGTGTTCTCATAGATCTTCCATAGGAATGGGTATTACATTTTATCAACTGTACTTTTAACCCATGATGGATATTTGGTTTCTGTTTCCTTTGGTCAGACATATCAATTCTCTATATGGATTCATGTAAACAGATTCTATACTGTTAAGCAGTTCTGAACTCCTGTAATACTCACATAATACAGTACTACTAGATTTTTTGAGAATTCCTATGTATTACATAGGCTAACCTTGAACTAAGTCCTTCTTCAAGAGACTTAAAAATTATAAATAAAAATTTTGTAATTAAAGTGAGCAATCACCCCCCCCCTCTGTCTCTCTCACTCTCTCTCACCTCTAATGGTTGTGTTCTCTTTGTAAAGCAATACAGACATTCAAATTGCAGCCAATTTTGCTAAAAATAATAAAAGAATTCCCACATTGCTATGATAGCAGCCAGATTAAGATTTGTGCAGCAATTAGGAGTTCCAGAATTTAAGGATTTGGGTGCTTTTAAAAGTTTGTACCAATTTGAATGGTAGGATATAACTAATAGCATTTCCAGTCCCTTGAAGCTCAAATAGATTAATACCTGGTGAGTCTGAGCAATTATGAATCACTTAACAGGGTTACTGTAATGCTACACCCCAAACATCTAATGTTGTACCCCAACTTCTCAACACTGAATCCCAGCCCCTTGAGTACTAGTACCCAACCCTCCTGGAGCCACTTTATCCCCTCTTGGAAAAACATTCTTAAGTATGTTGGCCTAAGAAACATAGCATTTAGATTTTTGGCTTGGCTCCTTAATCACAGCAGGGTCATCTTGGAATACATCAATGTCAGATCCTGGACATTTCAATTTTACCAAACATCAGCTTCCATCTCTCCCATCTTCCTTAATCTACTTTAATGAATTACCCATGTCTTTTATTTTTTAGCCTGTTATCTTTGGCAATCCATGCCATTAATTTTCAGTTTATCTCTCGTTCATAGGATGAGGAAGGGTGACTTATTGCTCTCTGGATTCCCATTCGTTTATCCGAGTCACATTTCCATTGACACAAAATGCTAGTCTAGGAAGGGTTATCAGCTAACTCGTCTGTAGTGGCTATTTCTGGTTGTCGATTTAACTATATCTGGAATGAACTACAATCCAGAATTGGAAGGTTCACCTGTGATCCTGATCTTGAGGCATAGTGGCTATGAATCTTCAGACACTAAGACAAGGAGTTCAAGGTCATTTGGGACAAAGCACCTTTAATCTTGGACACACCTTCTGTTGGAGACCTTACATAAAAACATTGGAAGAAGGAAAGCTCTCTCTCTCTCTTCCCCTGCCTGCTTTGGGGGACTAAGCAACTGCTTGATCCTTGGACTTCACAGCTGCTGCTGACCTACGTAGGGAAGCTGGACCACAAACTATGAGTCTCCAACAAATTCCCTTACTATATAAAGTCTACCTATAAATTCCGTGACTCTAGAGAATCCTGACTAATACATTGTCCTTTTGATTTCTGTGAATTATATCATATTTTATATTTCCAGTTCTATTGAGGGACCATGATCTAGCGAGGGGTTACAGATTTCCTGAGGCTTCTTTCTGCTCCGTGGTTTGTTTCAGACATGAGAAGTTTTAGAAAGCCCTTGGCTAAATTTTACAGTGGTTGTAAAAGTATTCTAACACATGAGTCTTGATTATATGTTGTGGAGGTAATTAATATATCTGGAGAACCCTGTACAGTTAACAAAAGCAAATGAGTACAGATTCCAAGCATCTGAGTTCTGTGGAGTTGAGGCTTGTCCACAGGATACACAGGCTATGTGCCTCTAAAAGACTAGCACCATGAAGCAGGGATAACGTCAATCTTGTTCACTACAAAATTTCTAACTAAATTTCAGGTGTCAAACACTGCAGGCAACCAGACATATTGCTGACTGAACAACAGACGTGTATAGAGCTCTAATTTAGGACTGTATTTTAACTTTTCACTCATGGCTTTAAATTGTGGAAAGCTGTTTTACTTATATCTATTTACTTGGATACAGTCACGTTATATAGCACAGCTGACCTCTAACTCATGATCCCCCTACCTCAGACTCCTTAGTTCTGGGTTACAGATGTGCACTACCACACCTGGTTCAGATGCTCTCAAGTTTCAGGTACCCAGTGTCGAGATGCCAAGGCTTACCCTTTTGTCGGGGGTTTGGTGGAAAGATGCATAGGGTCTTAAAAGAAAGACACAAGATGCCTAGTAGGTGCAGTATCCAAGCCACAGAACTACATACCAGGCCCCATTCTCACCGTCTGTAACTGGCACCTCCAGTAGTCTATGATGGAAGCTCTTGGCTTAGGAGTTTTTGAAAGCAAGGCCGGAGAGATGGGTCAGGATCAAAAGCACTGGCTGCTCTGGGTTCAATTCCCAGGACGCACATGGCTGCTCACAACCATCTGTAGCTAGTTCTAGAGGATCAGATGCCCTCTTCTGGCCTTCATAAGCACTGCACGAACATGGTGCACATAAACACACGAAGGCACACACTCATACACATAAAAAATGAATAAGGAACAACTCTTCTACAGGTCACTTGGTATTCTTTGAAAACTAGGTGCCGTTACCCCCTTCCCTGTTGCCTACTCTCAGGGAAGGCTCCATGTTAGAGAATACACTGGTACTAGCTATGCATATCTGGAGCACATCCCAGCCCTCCCACCACCACCCTCAGGAAGAATGTGTGTACCTAGTAATTCATTAGAGTAATGCACAGCTATCTACTATCCATTCACTACACAGTGTAACACATGTGTAACAGTGTAACACTCTGTGTCTTAGCCAGATACCAACCATTGTAACATACCCCTATTTGGTTTATCAAGTCACTAATCGGCATAATCCATGACTCTTTGGCTTCGCCATCACTAACCAGTATAAAACACTCCTATTTAGATTAGCCAGTCATTAACCAGGCCACTCTGCAGGCTACTGATGTTTCAGAGAGGGTTGCTTCAGGTTAGATATTGATCCTTGGATCAATCCCAGTGGCCAGGGGCACAGAGGGAGCCACTAGCAAGGCAGTATTCTGAGGCATCTTGCATGGAGAATGCTACATACCACTAAAGGCCATAACCAGGAGCTGCCTTGTGCTCTTGTCAATACCACAAACAGCCATGCTGACTTCATTACACACCCACATCTTCACAAAATGTTCCCACTCTGAGGCATCCACTTGATGAATAGTACATGGATACCCAGCCATGTTTCCGGGAATCATCCTGATGCATTCTGACAAAAAAAGCTAGACATGAGTCAGAATTTACTAGGAGGAAAATATGGCACAATGCAGAAAGAATTCATCCATGGACATTTCTGAGTGGGAGCTGCAGAAATCCTGTACTTTTCAACATGTGATATCCCAGTATGCCAGAAAAACATCTCTGAAGCACATCTCTCTTAGAAAAATACTTCCTGCAAAATTTCTGGACATTAGATTTTCCCAAAGACTTATTTTTGTTTGTGTGTGTGTGTGTCTGTGTATGTGTGTGTGCATCCATGAGAGAGTGTGTGTTTGAGTGTTCGAGTGTGTGCACATACATGTATGTATGTGAGTGCATGTGTGTGTGATTGCATGTGTGTGTGTGTGTGTGTGTGTGTGTGTGTGTGTGTGTGTGTAGATGTCTATGGAGACCAGAAAGGGCATTTAATATCTTGGAGCTGGAATAACAGGTTGCTCTGAGGAGCTTGATGTGAGTGCTGGGAACCACTCCATCTCCAGTCTCCCCAACAGCAGTCAGCAAGTTTTCCTAACTGCTGCACCATCTCTCCAGCCCCAGCACATTAGATTTTTACTGGAACATTTCACCAGATAATGGGATTTAGTACAAATGATGACAAATTCCTAAAATAATGCTCAAGATAAACCTGTCAGCTCTTTTCAGAATGACACTCCATTGATCTGATGTGAAGTAACCATCAAATCCACAGCAAAAAAGTAAAATTCTCAAACATGGATCAGTCACTGACTGCTTGCTCTCTCTCCTCTCTGTCTCTGTCTGTCTCTGTCTCTCTCTCTGTCTCTCTCTGTGTGTCTCTCTCTCTATTTCTCCCTCTCCCTCTTTGTAAAAACAGTTTCAAAATGGTTTCTTTCTTTATGCATGATTTGACAGCCTTGTGATGTTTTTCAGTCCTT
The DNA here is from genome assembly GCF_963924665.1 of Micromys minutus. NCBI lineage: Eukaryota > Metazoa > Chordata > Mammalia > Rodentia > Muridae > Micromys > Micromys minutus. Next base: position 8,488,790 of record NC_137956.1, read on the forward strand.
ACCCTAGTTAAAGTCTCTGCTGCTGCTTAGGTCACTGACCATCCTTTTGTCTAGGTACCCCCTCAGGCCTGGCCATCTCTTCTTCTGTAGAGTCACCACCATGTGCTTAGAGTGAGACCCCTGTCCACAGGTCCCAGGGCAAAATATTTTTCTGTTTCTGAAAATATTTCTGTTTAGATGTGTATGGTTTTCAAACACAATGTGTCTAAAGCAAAACCCTCCCATTCCTGCTTTCCCTTCTCCCCAGCCCTCACCAGCCAGCTTGTTATTTCCCTTCTATTCCACTCATTTTTTTATTCTTTATATTTTATAAACACATAAGTGACATAATCATATCTATTCCCTTTACCCTCCCACTCTCCCCATTCCCCTTCACAATTGCTAGAGGGATGACTTAGTGGTTAAGTGTGCGTTCTTGCACAAGCCCCAAGTTAAGTTCTTAGCACCCACATCGGGCAGTTACTGCCTGTAACTCAAGTTCTAGAGGATCTGAAATCCTCTTCTGGACTCTTGGGCACCTGTGCTCACATGTACATTTGTAAAAACAAAACAAGCCTTTTAAAGAATATGCTCAGCACACCAAAGGAGTCTGTTCTGCCACAGAATCTCTTTATAGCCAAGGTTAGTGCTGCTCTTTTCAGAATAGTGAGACGCCAGATCCGCCTAGATAAACTGATATATTGGTAAAGAAAATGTGGTACATGCACATTGCTGGAACTTTATTCAGTCATGAAAGAAAAAAATATGAAAATTTCAGGAAAATGGAAGAAACTAAAAAGTAAATTCTGTAATCCAGGTTCAAGACAACAAATGCAACACATTTGTGGATGGCAACCATGGAATGGAATGATACCCATGCTTGACCTCTGACCTCACAAACATGCTCATACATGCCATGGCATAGAGACCTCCCAAACCTGCAGGATAACTACAGGTTGCTATGACTTTAAATCTAGAAGCTTTTGTTTGTCTAAGTACTACAGTCACTTCTGCAGGCAGGAACAAGAACCATTTACTTCCGTATACCTGTGGTCACAGAGAGTAGACAGTGTCACAAAAGGACAGACCAACCCACCAGTGGAAGACAGCCATAGGACTGTTTATAGAAGCTGGTATCTTGGCTATGGCTCTATACTTCTTTACTTTTAGAAAGAAATAGACTTGGTGAATTTAATGAATGACCAGAAACCATTTAGAAAAAAACTGCTTACACTTTAGAAAAGAAACCCACAGAGTTTGGTCTGTCTCCTCTTAGTTACCCTAGAAGACTAGATTTAGCTACACATTCTAATTAGCATTTCATGTTTATTTCATATACTTTATGTGAAAATGCTACCAAATGTCCTATTTAAAAGAGGATATATCTGGCACAGTGGCACCCAACCTGTAATAATAGGACTGAGACTTTGAGAAAAGGGGTCCTGGGCTCTATGTCAGCCTGGGCTACTTAGGCAGACAGCCTCTAAGCACACAAACAAACAAGCAAACAAACAAACAAGACAGTGAATTTGCATTTGACAATAATTAAATATTCTTTCATGATTGTCCTTTAGCTATAAATAATAGAATTACTTTTGTAAAAATTATTTTCATTTAATGCATATGGGATTGCCTGCACACACACACACACACACACACACACACACACACACACACACACATCACATGTGTGCCTGGTGTCTGACTCCATGTAGGTCCGAGAGCTGGGGTAATTGAACTCAGATCACCAGGCTTGGCAGCACGCACCTTTCACCACCTAAGTCATTTTGTCAGCCCATTTTTTCTGTTTTTTATACTTCTTACAAACTAAGCTGGGGATGGGGTGCTGGATCACCTGTGTTCTACAATGTTCCACATATTGTACAATAGCTGTTATCTGACTGCAGCTGTTGTGCTAAATTAAGTATTTTGGATTATCTATGACTGTTCTGGATATCTCCCATTACCAAGGTTAACCAAGTAGTGATTGCAAAACAAACTTTTGCCCCCTTTCCTAACCACACAAGACATTACTAAACCGTACCCATGGGAAGTCTACCAGGAGTTAATGTTTGTAGCCATCCCTGTCCCGACAAACTCTTTCCATTGTCCAGAGGCCTACTTCCCACTGCGGCATTATAGTATTGGTCTGCTCTAACCAGCTTTGGAGCTAAAGTTAATAACTTTGGTTGTACACTTCATTTTATTGTACATGCCTAATCGTCTAGGAAATAGCACCGTTTCAGAACAGAAATTCCATACATTTGATCTGAAGCAAAATAGTGATGATAATGACAATGACCACGGTTGGAGAGATGGCTTAGCAATTGAAAGTGCTTGTGGAGGACCTGTATTCAGTTCCCAGCTCACAACCACCTGTAACTCTAATGCCAGGAGGTCTGACGCCCACTGCTGGCCTTTAGAAGCACTGCATGCATGCACTACACAGACATACAAATACCCACACACATAAATTATTTTAATTTTAGGGTCTTGCATATGCTAGGCAAGCACCCTCCCACTGAGCAGTATCCCAAGTCCTCACTCATACACGAAAAACAAAATCTTTACATCATCAGCATCAACAAAAACAATAAATAAAACTGCCAGTCTTGTGCTTTACAAAAATTGGGTTAAAAAATACATCAAAAAATTTAGAAACTGAAAACTATAGAGAGGAAAGTCGACCACAGACCTTAGTTCTTCCTGTTGCGATTCTAATATGCAAGAGAGAGAGAGAGAGAGAGAGAGAGAGAGAGAGAGAGAGAGAGAGAGAGAGAGAAGGAGAGAGAGAGAGAGAGAGAGAGAAAAGGAGAGAGAGAGAGAGAGAGAGAGAGAGAGAGAGAGAGAGAGAGAGAGAGAGAGAGAGAGAGAGAGAACTTTAAAAAGTTTGGTTCTTTCCAATGAAACTAGAACTGTGCAATTTTGTACTTCTTCATTTGGGTTTGCCTATAAACTGAGTGGCTAATAGCTGCAGCCCTTGTTGCTTTTTTTAGCTACAGCAATTCTTGACATCTGTTTGTGTTTAAGTGATGACACAACATCAGAACACGCCGTGTCATCATGTCACATTGTTATAGCACAACAAGAAAATTACAGCTCCCCAACAATAACATGGTGTCAGAAGTGTCCGCTTGGCAGTGAGTCAGTGCTCTAGAAGTCATGAGCTATTTTTAGCTCATCCAGTGCTTCTGAAGTCCTTAAGTCCTACAGATGCAGAAAATTCTAGGGGCGCAGTGGGAAGGGGCCTTCCTTGTTACCCAAGAACCATTCCTTGGTAGGTATGGCTCCCCACCTTCCTGTCCAGGCCACATCAAACACGGATTCCATTGGGAAATTGCACGCATTTAGGGCTGGATTCCCAGCTCTTTTGCGCCAGGCCAGCATCCCAGGGCAGGAGTAGAAACTATAATTATCTTCCCGTCTGGGGTAAGCCCTAGGATGACATCTCCCAGGTGACCCCAGTGCACTCGGAGCGCAGTTCCATGGATGCTTAGGCGCGCGGTGCAGGCGGCCCCTGCGGGTCCCCGGGTCCTCTGAGACCCTTGTCCGGGGAGACTGGTCCCTAGTCTCCAACTCCAGGGCGCGCGGCGGCGTTGCCATAACAACCGGCGCGCGCAGCCTAAGTGGAGGAAGTGACGAGAGTGGGTTGGCTGTTGTTGGGACACGTGACCAGGGTAGTGTTTTGACAGGGCAAACAGTGAGAGAAAAGAGTAGAGAGCGAGCGAGCGAGGCGGGCAGGCAGCCGGGCCGGTGGATGCGCGGGGCGCGGCGTCTCGGCGTCTCCGCGGGGTCGCTGCGCGCTGCGCTCGGGGAGGCGTGGCCCGGAGCACGGAGTGTGATGTGAGCGGCCGGGCGGCCGCAGAGACCAGTGCCGGGAGGAGGAGCGAGGGGTCCCGGAGGGCGGCGAGCGGGCGGGCTATGGGAGCCGTTCCCGGGTGGGCAGAGCCTCGCGTGGGTCGGCGCGGCTGAGGACATGCCCAGACTCTGCTGCTGACCGGTTCCGGCTGGAACCCGGCTACTGAAGCCTCGGCGAGGCTAGCCAGAGGGGATCCCCTCAGGTGAGGCCCGGGGGGGCTTAGGGGGCTGCTGCGCCCGGGCCCCTGCGGAGGTGCCTCGGTGTCCGGAGGCTACAGGACGGAGGGCTGTCTTAGCTCCGGTGGCCCGACTCTTCCTCCTCTGTGTCTGTACCTCTAGGGCATAAATAGATCCTGCTGGTGCTTCCGAGACGCTGTGTCAGAGGAGGACACCTTGGCCTGGAGAGCGCAGGGGCGGGGAGCAGGGGTGCTAGGCCCGAGGACGCCGGGGGGAGGCGGTGCACAGGCTTGAGCTGTTTTTTTCCCCCCTTTCCTTCAGACCTGCCCAGGGTTCTGTCACCGCAGTCTGCACCAGGAAGAGGCCTAACTTAGTAGCTTTCTTGCAAGATCCGGGGGATGAAGACCCGATCCTTTCTTTTTTCTTTACCTTTTTATGTTTATTTCGATCTCTTAGCGTTTGGAAGACGAAGCAGAAGCCATTGAGTCAGCCGTGTGCCGGTTGGAAGAACCCACACCTGTGTTTTACAGCACTTTGGGTGGAAATTGGATGCCAACATGAAGCCAGACCGAGGTAAATGATTTATTTAAGTGGAGCTTGAGTTGTGTTTTGTTTCTTTGCCTCCTTTTAGGGGCGTTAACCTCATTTTCAGCAGGATCGACTATTCCTGTCTCAGACTTGACAAACCGTCTCTGTGAAGACACCAGCCGGCAAGGAAAAGATGGACCTATGGAGAAGGTGGTTAAGTCAGATGGAAGGACCGGTTCTTAGTGTTTGGCAGAATGAAGGTGTCAAGGGCAGTATTTATTAGTGACCACGGGCTTAGTATACTTCTTAGTTACAGTTCTTCATTTCTTAGGTATAAAGTCAATCCAACTTCAGAAAAGTTTGTCAACTTTTGAAACGAGTTTGAACTTCATAGAGAGTATTATTTGTAGGCATTGCCTTCTTCATTTGCTGGGTTGGGGGGGGTGTTTTGTTGTTTGTTTTATAGATAGGGTTTTGTTGAGTTGTCTAGGCTGGCACAGGTCTTACCATGTAACCCAGGCTGGCCCAAGCAATCCCTAAGGATCCTTTCACCTTCACCTGCAGTGTTGGCAGTACCGGCATGGGCCACTGTGACTCTTCATTAGTTTTGTGCTCTAAGTGAATTCCAACTCCAATTGTTTTCAGAGTCCCCCAGCTTCAGTCTCTTACAGACAAGTAGGGCCCAATTTTCCATTCTGTTTTCTATAGGTTTCACTTATAAACCCGTGTTCCAGACTCTTTGTAGTCTAGGCTGTCCTGGAATTTAATCTATAGACAAGGCTGACTTCGAATGCATAGATCTGACAGTCTTTATCTCCCAAGTGCAATGATTAAAGGTGTGGGCTGTCAAGCCCAGCTCTAAACCTACATTTTCAAGATTTAGAGAAAAAATATATGTCTTACCCCTCTCCTAACCCTGACATATATTTTGAATGAAAACCAAAGGTCGTCACAAGCCCAGGAGATGGCTCAGTGGGTAAAGGTACCACCAAGCCTGATGATCTTGAGTTCAAACCCTAGAACCTACAAGGTTGGAGACTGCTGAAAGTTGACCTCTGACCTTGACCCATGCACATTTACACACAACGTATACACATACCCAATACGTGAATATTTTTAAAATGATAGAAAATATCTTGAAAAGGGGTATTATTACTACCCCAGGCTAGCCTACTTACTGTTAAGGGAAATGGGTCTGTGGTTAATGCCTGCAGAACTGTCAAGTGCATTGCTAGGGAGAAAACCGACTGTGGACCATGCTAAGTTTAGATTTTTAGATTACATCAGTGACTGGAAAAACTAGCTCTGAGGTCAGAAGCTGCATCTCAGAATAAACAAGCAAATGAAATCAAAGTCACTGTTTATCTTGGATTATTGTTAAAAAGTGGCTTTAAAGCCACAGCAGTTGAAAAACCTAGCATTTATAGCAGAAACTTTAGGAATGTGGTTTTACCTCAGGTAAAACTGTAACTAAGCAATAAAAGGTTTTGTTATGTACTGATACAAGTTAATAAGGAAAGTAAACCCTAGGGAAGTGCAAGTGAGTTTCTTTTGGAAGACATGTTTCTTTTATCATTCTCAGATAAAAATGAGGTAATCCCAAGTCCAGCGTTGAGCTTTTATTTCATAAAAACATGAACTGTCTAGTTCATCGATACTTTTTTTTTTTTTGGAACAAGATTCAGAGTTATTACAAATTCTTACTTAACAAACTACTGCAGAAACACTAAAGTTTTTCAGGTTTTTTTTTTTTCACTAGTATGTGCAACGTGCTCTTGTATGATCTTATTTAGCCAAGTCTTCAGCTTGCTTTGTAGCTGAGGCTGGCATTGAACACCTGATTCTCTTGCCTCCATTGGCTAAGTGCTGCCTTTTATTCTACATAAAAGGAAAGAAAGAGGGGCTGGAGAGGTGGCTCCACAAGAGCACTTACTTGCTGCTCTTCCAAAGGAACTGAGGTCAGGTTCCAGCATCACATAGGGTGGCTCACAACCACCTGTCACTCCCAACTCCAGGGGATCTGAGGCCCTCTTCTGGCCATCATACACACACAGGCGCGCGCACACACACACACACACACACACATGTACTCACACACACACACACACACACACGCACTCACATAGACCCACACGTGAGCGAGCGCACATGCTTTTTAAGGGGAAAAGAGTGTGTACAGTCCATGTAATCCAACCTCAGTTTATGACCAAGAGGGGGCTTCGGAAAGTTGCATCTCTGTACCACATCAGGATCTAGAGGACCTAGGTAAGTTTGTGGTATTTCCTCGTTGTCTCAGCCACTCCACGGTTTCTTCTCCGTATGTTTATATCTGTTATGGCCGCCTATAATTGCCATATTTGTCAATGATGTACGTACCCTTGCTCCTTTAGTTTGTCTGCTTTTAGCCTGTGCCATGGAGAACTAGATGATCCTACTCGATACTGGGTTCTCTGTAAAATGAGAGTGAATGTAAGACTCAGACGCTTAATGTAGAGACTTGAAACTATCCGCTTAATAGGGTACAGCTGTGTCTACCCTTGTCTTCTGAGACAAGGTCACACTGTATAGCCCACACTGCTCTGGAACTTTCCATAATGTTTGTAAGTAAGTGCACTGGGAGCCTCTTAACCTACTTGATTGGGCATGGTATTCAGTTGGCTAATAAAAACTGTTAAGTGGGAATCACAGAAAATTCACAATGCTTTTCATTTAGTCTTTCATTTCATGTCCTCTGGGTTTTTCCTTCTTTATATCCTGCTTTGTTTTTTATCTTTTTAAAAACATTTATGTGTATGGGTGTCCTGCTTACCTGTATGTCTGTGCATCATATATGGGCCTGGTATCTACAGAGAGCAGAAGAGGACACTGGATTCCCTGGAACTGGAGTTAACTAGAGTTGTGAGCCACCATGTGGATTGTGGAAACTGAACCTGGTCCTATGCAGGAACAGCTAGTGCTGCTACCCACTGAGCCATGCCCTCAGTGTCCTTGAGCTATATACCCTCACTGTGAGCCGCTATGGAGATTGAAGTGGGCCTGTTGGTGTTGGGTGCTAATGATTCTTGTGTAAACTGAAACACAGTTAAGATCTCTAACTCTGACTTGTGTAAAATAGAAGACCGTGGAACAGTTTAAGGCTGGACTCTCGCATTTTTAATACTTTCTAATTTTTACAAACAATTTTACAGGTATTTTTGTATGCACATCCTTCAGAAATCTGTTTTAGGGAGAGGAGGAATTTCTGTTTATTGGAAATATGTTGTGGGGGGTTGAGTATATCCCAGTGGTACAATTAACACATTGTTCAAGACTCAGGGTTCAGTTCCCAGTGTACATATGTGCATATGCTGGATGGATGGATGACAGATATATTGATGGATTGAATGTGTGTGTGTGTGTGTGCGCATGTGTGCGTGTGTATGTGTCTGTGTGTAATATAATATATATATATATATATATATATATATATATATATATATATATATATATTATATTACACACACACACTCCCCATATGGAGGGAGAGAGAAGACTTGTTCCAAAGTACTCAGTTTGCTTTTTACAGCAATAATATTTTGAATCCATGGTTTCTTGGGTTCTTAAAATGATCAGAGTGGCACACGTGGATTTGGTAGCAAAAGACAAGATTCCCCTAGAAATTTGTCAAGTCTGAATCTCAAGGTGTGCTAAAGAAGTCCCTTATATCAGCAGCTCTTAACCTGCGGGCGTGGGAAGTAGCAGTGAGGTAATTTTGTGCTTGGGGGTCATCACAAGGGAGGAACCATATCAAAGCGCTGCAGCGTTAGGAAGGCGAAGAGCCACTGATTGATGTAGTGGGTTTGCATAGAGACCTGCCTGTTAATCAAGTGCAGGTTGGAGGTTTAGTTTATACCCAGTTAACATGTTACTGTGTAGCAAATGGCTACATTTCATGCAGTCAATAGTATTTTACCTTTTAAAATTTCAGACAGTTGATAACATTACTTGGGTAATGCTGGCATGAGTCCTTGATGTTAATTGCCAGTGTTCACTCTGTGTCTCTTCGCTAGCCCAGCGTATAATCTTCATCACATCCACTTCTGCCGTCTCCACCTTAACTACGTAGTGTTGGCACACGGTAGGGCTAAGTGCCTAGCTTCATTGTGGTGAGCATATGACTGCTGATATGTTGGTTAGTTGCAAACTATACAACAGAGGTAAGAAAGTAAGTGTGCAGTGGCCTAGTGCTGGCCTTTCTTTTCCATTCATAACACCTGACCTGGGAAAGTTCAGGAACATTCAATAACCTCTTAATATATTAGCTGTCCAGGAAAACATCCAGCCTACAAAGGGAGGCAGGACACAAGTGTGTAGTTTATTTCTTTATGCCGTCCTCTGCTGTTAGAACTACCTTAATATCTGTCTGAGGGGTGGTGTGGTTTTAGGATACGTTTTCCTGGATTGTAGGTTTTTAAATGGCATTACCTGCTGAGGCCAGCTTGGTGGCTACAGACGGTGAGCTCTTCTGCCTTGGACTCAAGGTTGTGCAACTTGGGACCTGACCCCAGTTATACAAATATGGGGGGGGTCTAGCGTCTCTTGGGAAGTCTTTCAGATGTGACTTTTGTATAGAAGTAGTCAAATCATATTCTCACGTGCTACAAACATAAAGTATCGTATTTTGTCTATTTTAAGTAGTTTTGGGTTACAGAAACTTGTTAGAGACAAACTTCAGTTATCAATAAATAAATTATTTAAATATGCTGTGTTTCAATTCATACTTAAATATTTTTTAGATCATGTCTGCTCGAGTGAGAACTATTAGTGTAACAATATGTAATTATGTAAACAAAATGTCAAACAATTTGATATCTTTTTAAGTCAAATGGGAGGATGGTGCTTTCTCTCCCTTTTATGAATTTTGTCATTAACCTTTGGACCTTCTCATGTACACATAAACAGCCCTTTTATCTTCCGGTGATGGTCTACAGGTAGCTGAAATAGAAGGGAGGCACAATTTGGACCGGACAGTGCGGCGGGGGAGTTAGGGTGCGTTCCTTCTGTGGTGCGAATAGTTCATTGTCCGCCTGTGTACATCAAACAACAGAAATGACAGCTGCTGGGAGAAAAGAGATGTTGGCTGTGTGAACCACAGCATCTTTGGCTTCCTCCCAGCAGGAGGTAGTAGAGATCTTAATGACAGCTGATACTTGGGCCTTCTGTGCAGAGACCCTGTTCTGTGTCCTCTCCAGAGCACATAGCTCTTAGCACCTTTGTTGTGTAGATGAATGAAAGTGGTTCATAGATTTTAGTTTCTCACAGGGTATCCAGATGGTTACAGAGGTGAGCCCCACTTGATAGTGTATTCAAGTGTGTGCTCCCAGCCTCGCTGGTAACTAATTTACATTACAGTATTATAAGCTATTATAACTTAATTGTTGGGGAAAAATAGGCTTGAAGGAGTCTGGCTATCATGTTGAACAACCTGAATTTCATCCCTAAGACCCACGTGGTAAAGAGAGAAGAGACACAGGCCCCTCACATACACACCACAAACAAACAAATAATCAAGTGTAAAAGCAGCCGGGAAAACCAGCAACAATTATTCCTGAGCTTTGTGGCTCTGGATGCTGCCTGTCCTCCTGCCTCAAGCATCTTCACAATGGGCTTCTAAATAAATAGTACCTTGGCTTAGAGTTACCCTGAAAATAAGTTAACATACATAATGCGCCCAGGACGGCAGCTGCCGCTTAGTGAGCATGCAAATGTGAGCTGCTGCTGTTGCTTTCGGACATTTTCAAAGGAAGAAGCCAATCATTTAGAGAAAGCCGGGAGGGCGAAACAAAGGCGCCGATTGAGCTCCTGCTTCTTAGTGGAGGTGATCCGAGCTAAGAGCGGCCACCCTGTCAGACTGTCACACACTATGCTGATGAGCCTTGACACATCAGGCACTGTAAGATAATTGCTGGCTTGGTGTGACTTCTGAGTGGGGGACAGTAAAGGGGTGGGGCCGGGCAGTACCCTATGTTTCTGCTTGTCACCCAGAGAAAAGGAAGTGATTTAGTGGACTGAACACTGTCATTTCTCTGTCCAGTGAGGGAATATTATCCGCACGCAGGTAGACTTGAGAAACAAATGTCTATGTGCAGTGAATGATTTAGAATTTCATATATCTTAAAACAGTGACAAATCCGTGTGGTTTGAGCATATTATGTAAACAAGTAAAGAAGAAATTTAGCTGTTTAAGCAAATACCACTTATATTTATTCATCTTCTTGCCTTTTTGTTTACATTTTTTCTTGTTTTTTTTTTTTTTTTTTTTTTTTTTTTTTGAATTTGTGTTTGCTTGTTTGTTTCTCGAGACAGAGTCTTACTTTGTATCCCAGGCTGGCCTCAAGCTTGGAGCAATCCTCCTGCCTCAGCTTCTAGAGTGCCAGCTACACAGGGGACTTTGTTTACTCTTTGGTCCCTCATCTTTTGATCCGATCATGACAGTGTCTTCCTTCCTTTTTGAAGTGAGAACCCTAAACTAAGCGTGACTTACTCCTGGTGTTAGATGTATGTGTGGTGAAAGGGAAATCACTATACTGACAAAGGTCCTACTTCTCTTTGCAGGTAATTTTGTCCTCTCTCAGATGGGCTGGGGGCGTGTCAGAGTTGGGCCCCGTATGCCAATTCACACATATCTTTGCACTCAGGAGGCTGTAGCAGGAGGTTGTCAAAAGTTCAAGGCTTGCCTAGGCTACAGAATTAGTTCCAAGTAAGACATTACGTCCAAAGGAACAAAAGTAGTTGACAAAGTCAGGGTAGTTCCATGATTCTGAGGTTCCGGTTGGGCTGACTGGGTAAAGACTCCAGCTCTTAACCCAGACTGCAGACCCACAGCCACACAAGATGCCTAAGCTCCCGGGTGAGCTTCCCTGTGTTTCCCTTCTGTGCAGAAGGTACTCATCAGATACAGCACAGCAAACCTAGGTGGCATCTTCTTTCTTTACACCCAGTGCTGGTGGCCACCTTGATAGGTTTCGACCATCACTCAAGGTCTTAGATATGCTTTTCCTTCTATGCAAAAAGGCCTTCTCTTCAGAATCCCATGGTGCTCCTTGTTTTCTCTCTTTCTAGACTGGGATGTCTTAGAGGTTTCTTCCCTGACTACCCTAATGTTCTCAGCTCACATTAGCTGCTACTGTTGACATATCTGTTAAACTAGATGTCTCCTGCTGTTCTGTGCCAGCATTGTGTGTTCCTTTGATAGCATTTACTGAACTTTGTAATTAGTTATCTTTTTCCTTTGTTTGCTGTGTGTCGATACATGAGGCCTCAGCTGTGTTCCCTGGTTCATCAGTTTTGTAGATGGCAGGTATGTTGTAGGTGCTATACATATATGTACTTAATAGACATCTGTCAATGAGTGAATGAACGTATGGATGAGTGGATGAGAGAATGGCTACTACACATCAGTGTGAAAGATAGGGGAGCAAAAGAGGGTAGTTGTCATTAAGTAAAATTCTTTCAATTTAGGTATTTGTTTGATTATAACTTCTAGGCTATTATTATAACTTTGTACCTGGTTCTTTTTTAAATTCATTTAAGAACATTTGCACATTCCAAGACTGGGGCGAAATGTCTCATGCCCCTCCCAAGGACTGCAATTACAGGATGTGTCATTGTGCACAGTTTTATGAAGTGCTAGAGATCGGACCCAGGGCTTCTTGCGTGTGAGTTAGGCAAGTAATCTACCAATTGAGCTATATCCCCAGCTCAGCATTGAAGAAAATGTCTGTGTGTGTGTGTGTGTGTGTGTGTGTGTGTGCTTGTGCATGTGAGTCTTCTGTGCATACATGTGTGTGTGTGTGTGTGTGTGTGTGTGTGTGTTGTAAAGTCTAGTTAGACTGAAATAAAACATTATACAATAAGATGTAGACAAAAGCTACTTTATGTCAGTGATCTCCTGGGTATAGGATAACAAGTCATCCACAGACAGATATTTGGAGGAATCTCTGATCACTGATGCCATGCTCAGTTTGTTCCTGTTGCTGTTTGAGGAGGGAAGGTGTAAACTGGTGAACTTCCCCTGTGTGAGCCCAAGCGAACAGGAGAGAAGAGACTCAGGATTTATAGTTGAGATTTGGAGGTGGCCTGTCAACTACTGGTTTTTGTGACCTGGGTCAAGTTTCAAACCTGTTTTTTCATCTAGAAAACGTGCTTGGCTCAGTCCTGGTTCTGACCTCAGGTGGAAGGATGTGACAAAGGGCTCTGTAAAGCTGTGGAATGCTATAAACACTCCTGGTTTGCCCTGAGGGGAGGATTGTTCCTCAGAGGCTGAGCACCCAGTGTTCCCCAGCAGTCAGGTGCTTCACAGTTGAGGCCACTGTCTTAAGAGAAATTCACAGTTTAGAAAATGAATTACTCCCCATTGCCTGGCTCAAGTTATACCTAGAGTAGAGTCATTTGGGTTGATAAATGCATATTTAGTTATATTGTTTTTCTTTATTGTTTAAGTTTGAGACAATATCTTATTTAGCCCTCTGGGCTGGCCTTGAGCTATCTTTACAGCCTGTATAGATAGGACTTGGCCTTTACCTCAGCCTCTGGCAGTAGCTAGGAGTAATGGGCCTGTACCACAGGCCCGGCTTGGTTAGATGGTTCTCCAGGAGTATTAAACTGTGGCCCTCATTTACTCGGGTCAATTGGACCCCCTCTTGGCTATATATAATATAATGTAACAGGAGTCAAGGACCTCAAATATGTATGATCAAACCTGGATTGAAATTCTAACGTCAAGGGATGGAGAGATGGCTCAGTGGTCAAGAACAGTTCTCAGCACCCACATGGTGACTCGACTGTCAGTACACACATACATGTATTCACGTATTCTAAAGTCAGCATTTGCCAGAACAAAATGACCTTATCTGAGTAGTAGTTCTTCTTGCTCTAACACTGTCAACCTGAAGACTTTTGGAAAGTGAGTGGACAACGTGGCAATGGTAGGAACCATATGCTTTGCACAGGCAGGGGTGTGGCTTAAGCCACTTGGCCCATGGGTTTTGAGACCCAGCTTCTGTGTGGTACAGGAAGAGATTTAGGGTTAGCTCTCATTTGTTTTGTTTTTCCTCAGCTGATCTGGCAAATTGAGTATATCATAAAGACGACTTTTAACAGGGACAAGAGGTCAGCAGACAGACCTAATGTCACCGGCAGTGTTGTGTGCACCATGCAAACTAGAAGTCAGGGCAGATGCTACCAGAAAGGGGAAGTAGTTAACTTGGTCACATCCAGCTGTTTCTGGGTGGTGATGATCAGTTTAGAGTTGTTGGTACAGAGAAATTGGTGGGGTGGAGGGCACTAGGAACTTGGTAGAAAATACAGAATGGTAAGCTATTGGCCAGAACTGTGTTTGAAGAATTGACAGCCTTACGTAGAACTCCACAGGATGTGGACCAGGCTCCTCTTAGTCTCCAAGCCCAGAATTTAGACTTGTTTCGTGGTGTTGTGAATAACAATGTCATTTAAATACTTTGTGGGGAGAGAAAGGCACAGATCATTAATGGGAGTGTCTATGTATCTTTTTGTAATTTGTTAGCTTTGTAATGTAAAATAAGATACTCAGTTTTTGTTGTTTTGTTTTGTTTTGTTTTTTGTCTTCTAAATAGGGATATTTCTTCCTATAAGGTTATTTGTGAAATGAAATTATATGATAAAAACTGTATATGCATAAAAATCTAAGTAGGAAGCTGTTTATTCTTTTTGCTTTGTAAAGCGAGGTCTTAGCAAGTAGCGCAGGTTTGCCTTGAACTTGAACTCAAAGTATCACATTCACCACCACAGCTGGCACAAGAGCTATGAGTGTCTAACATTTATGCTGTGGTGTCACCTTGCCTCCCCCAAACATAAAAACAATGAAGCCAAGGCAGTGGGTATCTAGTGAGGAAGAGGCCAGAAGCATGGGGGCCAGCTCGGCAAGCGGTCTGATACAGATGTGACCTGAGAACGGGGCACAGGCAGCGGGGCCCAATTGCTCGAATCACACACATAGACACACAGACACACACACAGACACACACACACATGCACACACACACACATGCACACACACACACAGACATACACACATGACAAGCTCTGCCTTCCCTGGTTATGGATTTCAGAATTGCTGTGGAAAGAATTTAGACTTTTGTGACATTGGTTTAATGTTTCATCTGTAAAGTCCCAAATGATTAGGAATCCCTTCAGTGTCTTGAGGTCTGCTAAGAAAAGCTATGGTCACACAGATAAAGGGTGTGTGTGTTAGTCATATCTCTGACCCTGTCTTGTAGTTTTATCTTGTAGCAGCCTGCAGTCATCTGAAAAGAGCTGATATCTGGGTGCATGTCTGAGCTGCGTCTCGGTCAGAGTGCATTGGCATGATTGATTGCAGCCGGGGAAATGGATTTAAGGCACGGATGGTCTTTAAGAAGACACAGCAGCTATGTTATATTAAAAGACATGGATGATTTGTATAGTTGGACTTTTTTTTTTTAAAGAACATTTATGGATTGAGATAACTCAAAGAACATGTAAGGAGAGAGTCACAGTGCAGAGGTGCTGGTAGTTTGAATGAAAATGGTCCCCTCAGGGAGTGGCACTATTTGAAAGGATTAAGAGGTATGGCCTTGGAGGAAGTGTGTCACTGGGATTATGCTTTGAGGTTGACTCTCAGGCCAGGCCTAGTGACTCTCTTCCTGCTACCTATGGATCCTAATAGATCTCAGCTACCTCTCCAGCAGCTCATCATCCTGATGCTGCCATGCTTCCTGCTATGACAGTAGTGTACTCAACGCTCGGGACTGTAAGGTGCTGTGCTCATAGTGTCTCTTCACAGCAACACAGACCAATTAAAACAAGGTAGAAAGCATGCTCTCGGACTCAGCTGATTTAGGAATGGAACGGATTGGAGTTTTCAGTATCAAACTAAGGACTCTGTATTTAGTCTGTGTGACAGTGGGCTATAGTAAGTACTTTGGAATGACTACAGAGAACTTTCTAGAATAGTTGGATTTTCTTTCATTCTGGTGTAAATAAGCCAAGAGGTATTAGTACCTGACAGCCTTGAAATCACGTTTTAGATCTCAGGATCACCTTGCGACCTGCGACCTTCGCTATATGACTCAGCACTACCCTTTGCTCTTGACTAAGTTCTTCCTCTTCTTTTGTTCTACCCTTTGCCTTCGCTCTTTGTCTGTGAACAGGAAGGGTTAGTATTCTCTAACTGCTTGTATGGTGCACAGTACTAATGACCCTGTTGTCTGCTGGCTTACCCTTCTGTCAGAGCGGTGAGCTGCACTGTTGTTTGAAGTAGCTACAGGTTCTGACATGTGGGGGAGAAATGTATCTGGTAAGGTGGGAAGGTTAGAGGTTCATTTCCCTGTTCTAGACAGCTGCTTGAAGAAGCTTAATAAATGTTGTGGCATTAGATGCCTTACCCTGCAGCTTCCTGTGAGCCCTGAGCTGGAGGTCCCTACAGCATGGAGAAGCTTTCCTGGCTGTGTGGAGGAAAGGACGGACATGTGTCACTTTACTTCCCCAACCACAGAAATGGTCTCCCAAGGTAGTTTTAAAGAGGGAAAGCTAGTAGGCAACAGGCAAGTCTTGTTTAGGGTAGGAAAAGCATGAAGGGGGAACTCGGAGGTTTGGGGTCTTAGTTCTCTGATTAGACACCACCTTCTCAGCCATCTTCCTCCTCTGATGGTTAGATGAGATGACTTCAGGGGGTTCATCTAGGTTTAATGTAATGTCCCTTTATCAATAACTCCTTTCTCAAATGTTTCCCTCATATCTACTGAGAAGTTTGGAAGGATCTAGCCAGACTTGAGAAAGTCTGTTCTCTTCTTAGTAATGGCTAATGACTATGCTGTTAATTCAGGTTGTGGATTCAGGTGTCTAGCAGGTAATCCTGAATGGTTCAGGTCAGAGGGAAAGCCTCATGTTACATAATGGCACAGCGTAAAGTCTCTTAGTGTCTCAGGCTCTGAAAGTTCTTTTGTTACTCTGAAATTACTTTCAGAGCCATTTAGTTGCTAAAAAGCAGAGTGGGAAAAGCTTGTTGAGAATGTGGGGTGCTTCAGCTTCTGCAGTTTAGAAAACCAGGCTTGGGTCAGCAGAGGTGATGCTGGGATTATTAATCCCAGCACACAGGAGCAGAAGCCAACAGGTCTCTGTAATTCAAGGTCGGCCTGGTCTGCACAGTGAGTTCCAAATCAGGCATGACGGCAGGCAGGCAGGCAGAAGGCAAATGACAGACGATAAGGCATGGAGAAAAGAAGCAACCTGTCCACCGATAAAAGTTGGTCTCAGAGCTCCTGCCTGCCCAGCATTTGTTGTAGGACCTGTGCGTAGGGCGGCTGTAGCCTTCAGCTGAAGTGAGAAATGGGAAGAGTTCAGTCTACAACCTTATTCTAAGTCATGTGCAGTGCTGTTGTCTGTTGTCAGTTCTAGAATGTCTTTAATACTTATGTTGAACACAGGTTCAAAGACCAAGGGGGAGGCTGCGGTCAGAGAAAGTAATTAGAACCTCTTAGAAAGAGCAAAGGACAAGAGGGAGTAAGGTATGAAGGAAGGGGGCAGAGTGTCCAGTGCAAAGTCCCTGAATTTGGAAAGAGCCTGGAGTCTTAGGACTGAAGGAAGAGCAGGTACTGTCTCCTCACTTAAGCTTTTGTTCCAAGGGAAGAGGGGCACCAACCCCCTGTGTTTTCCCTCCTGCCATAGAATTGGCTTTACATAATATTTATAAACAACACTCACATGCCTATTGCTTACCTAGGTAACAACAGCACCTCAAGATGAGTACTTCTGCTTCCTATAGAAAGGAGTAGGCAAGATGCAGTAAGGTCTTTGGTTTGGTTTGGGTATGTTTTGAAAGAATCTCACAGAGCCCAGCATAGTTGAGAATAACCTTGAACTCCCGATTACAGGAACGGCTTGCTATGCTTGAATATTTATATGGTACTTAATTTATGTATGTGAGTATGCTGCCATTTTCTTCATGCATACCGGGGGGCGTGACATCCCACTACAGATGGTTGTGAGCCACCATGTGGTTGCTGGGGGTTGAATTTGGGACCTCTGGAAGAGCAGTCAGCGCTCTTAATTGCTGAGCTGTTCATATGGTACTTTAAAGATAAAACTTGAAAGGATTAGGACATGTTTCTAAAATATATTCAAATACTTTTAGAGCTGGGTAGCTGACACTGCTGCCTGAGACAGCATTCTCCTTGCTGCCAGAGCACTGGTCACTCTTCCTACATGCAGTGGTGGCTAGTGTTTACTTCTTTCTTATTTTTATTTAAAAAAAATTATTTGATGTCATAGAGGCTAATAGCATTTGCTGTTCTTGCACAGGGGCCTGGTTTTGGTTCCCAGCACTTATGTCAGAAAGGACATAGCCACCTATAATTTCAATTCCTGGGGATCTGGTACCTTCATCTGGCCTCTGAGGACATCCATACTACACACATAGAGATAAAAGAAAAATAAATATACGTTTGAGAACTGGCAGTTTTGATTTCTTCATTGCTCCAGTGCCTGCTCTGTGCGTGCTTTAGTTAGCTAAATAATTTGTGCAGCACAGGCCAGTGCTGGGGATGGAATCTTGTTCATGACTCAATAGTCCTTTACCGTTACTGTCCGCATCTCTTTGTGTAACCCAGGCTGACCTTACACTGCCCAGTCTTCCTACCTCAGAGTGTCTAGTACTGAGATTACAAGTGTGTGCCACCTCCCTGGGTTGACTAGTCTGCTTTGCTTAGCAGACGTCTACTAAAATTCTCTGGAACTTAATGTATAGAATCTGTCACTGATGCCAGTCCCTGTTAATAGAAAGGGCAGGATGCACATTGGTGACAGGTGTAGAGCTTAGAGTTGTCCCTCACCAACCAACTGCTTTAGTTTCTTTACTCAGCTTCTTTCTTAATCTCCAGAACACTGTCTCACAAAATTGCAGCTGTTTAAAAAAACAGGTAGGCTAGAGAAATGGCTCAGAGGTTGGGAACACTGGCTGTTCCAGAGGCCCTGAGTTCAATTCCTGAAAACCATCTGTAATGTGATCTGATGCCCTCTTCTGGTGTGTCTGAAGACAGCTACAGTGTACTCATATAGAATAAATAAATAAATAAGTCTTATAAAAAAAAGAACAGGTAATTATAGATTCATTTATCTAGGGAAAAGCTTTCAGGGAAACATTGGTTTGTCAGAATAAAAAGGTCTTTATTGGTTCTAGATTTTTATAGTTGGCTTGAAAGTAGCATGCTATACAATACCAGGGCCTTAACAGATCCCAAAACACAACTTTGAGGAAGCAAAGGGGATCCATGTTCATCCCCACACACATTTTTATGTAATAATGCTGAGAAGAACCACATGTGGGGTGTTAAAATGATTCTTCTACCTGATCTTAATGCTTATTAATATGTGACTAATGTATGTGCAGATATTATTAGACAAAGTGTTTGTCCAGTAGCTTAGCTAAAAATAACCCCTGTTCTAGCTCATTTTAAACAATGTAGTATGAATGGTGCCAAAAGAACCAACTAGAACATTTTCTTCTCTTCAAGATCGTAGGTTTGTAAACAAGGCTCTGGAGATACTTTGCAAAGCTCTGCTACTGCAACCCATCTGGGTCACTGTAACCCAGACCTCGGCACAGATGAGGGTGCCAATTAAGTCTCTTTGGGTTTTATTATGATTTATATCAAAAAATGTGTTTGGCTCATAATAACAAAGTACTTTGGGGGCTCTTTGGCCACCCAAACTATCTCAGCAAACACAAACATCTTGCTCAGCATCTGCATGGGAGAGGAACTGAATGTGACTTACACCTTGATTTATCCCTAGGTTGTCTCAACAGCATAATAATTCTCTTTTCAGTTTTCAAAGAGGCTTAGCTATTTCTATAACTGTTAACTATTTCAATTATCTTTCTTGCAACTTAAATATTAAGATGTTAAATGTGACACTGTTTAAGAGACGTAAAAATTAAAAGTAGAAACCATTGGCAGTCAAGATCAGCTCCATCCCTTTGTTATTCTGTGTGTGCATGTGCGAGTGCACATGTGCACAAGTGCATGTCTCTCTGTATCTGTGCACATGAAACATACACATGTTGGGAGGTGTTGGAAGAAGACCTCTGGATTCTTTTATTATAGCATGGACCTCATGTATCTAAAGGTAAAGAAACTTAAAATACTTTGGTTCTGGGAATCCCGCCAAGGGCATTGTACAATCACCAACTCTACTACAGAGCTGTGTCTCCTTGCCCAAGAAGAGCCTTCCGTTCTTGAATTGCTTAAAAGCCAAGTACTAGGCTGGATGGCTTGTGGCATTAGAGAAATCACTATTCCTGCTTTGTAAATAAATGAGCATAGGTAGGTTTGCTAGGACAGCATTTAAGTGGAAGCATTCCAAATCCTGAGAGCACCTGCCCTAAGTGATCTTTCCAGGAGCAAGGTTGGAGTTTGTATGAAGGTATCTGCACTTCCATACCAGGCTTCTGTCTCACAAGTCCACTGTGGGTGGTTCTGTCCTAGGTGTGGCACCTTACAGCTCTCAGACCTTTGTCTTACCTGCCCTTCGCTGCACACTCTTGGAGCATCGCCAAGCTACACATCACAAGCCCGCCGGTGGCTGAGTTTAGTCTTGGGTCTCAGCTCTCAGCTCTGTCTGTTCTCACTGGCCTCACTTGAGTGACCTCTGTGAAGAAGGGCAAGGCTCTCCAGCCCAAGCCTTTTGCTGTCCACCTTATGGTCTCGCTGTAGCTCCCTGATTCCCTGTGTCAGGAATGGAGTTTTAAAGATAGATTGTTGGTTTGTTTGTTTTGTATTTATCCCCTCTTTTGCCCAGGCCAGCATGAGCTGGTAGTGCTCTGCTGCTAAGGTGCACCCCAGATTTCTGTATAACCAGCTGAGGTGGTAAATCCTGGTTAGGAGATTGAAAACATCCATGTGGGCTTTCTGTGTCTAAATATTATTCTGTGTGAGGCTATATTTGCCATATTGATAGAGATGCATGTATATACATATCATACATACATGTGTGAGACTGAGGCCAGAGGGTCACTGAAAGCTCAAGGCACCACCTTGGCTATAAGTGAGTTTAGGGCCAGCCAGTGTTACATAGCAAAATACTGTGTCAGAGGGGTGGGGGAGCATGCAAATGGTAGATTCAGTTCAGTCCCCTCTGTCTGTCTGTCTGTCTCTCCCTTACACACAGCTTCTGGTCAGAAAAGTATTGTTTAAACTCCTACATTAGACACAGGAAGAACAACATTTGAACCCTAGCTCTGTCCACCTGACTGTGGTTCCTCAGGCAGGTAACAAGCCAGTTTTCTCAGGTGTTGGGTAACTGCCTTGGGTGAGAGGAGGTGGGTATGTAACCATCGGGTGGTAGCCCCTGAGTAGTGGCTCCCTAATATGTATGTATACATGACACTTACTGAACATACCTGTATTGCTTAACGGGTACTTTTGAAAGGCCCTTTTTATTCATGTAGTATCAAAGCTTACATCTGTAGTGTCTTAGGAGTTACTTCTGCTAGCAGGAAGCATACATAATCTAAAACAATTGTTTTTTGAAGTTTTTGCATTTTTTGTTTGGAATAAATACATTGCTTTTAAACCCATTATAAAAGTGTGCTTTCCTGTCTGTCTCCTTACGTCAGGATAACAAAAGTAACTTCCTGAACTGGACCACGTATCCTGCATGCTAATGAGGGGCAGAGTCCTCACAACAGCAGCCAGCCCTTGTGTGTGTCTAGACTCTTGGCTGTGGTCGATGCTGTGCCATTATCTCATGCCCATCACAGCTTTCTTTACTAAAATTAGCACCCAGGGGAGAGCAAGGCTCCTTCAGAAAAAGGTCAGGTACTGTACCAAAAGTCCTGGGGACCCCGCAGCACAGGGGAAGCATTTTGCTAAAAAAACTTTTTGGTTATATTTATTTTTTCAAGATGGTACACTTTTTGGAAATGGTTATTAATGTATAATGATGCTGACTAAATAAATTTAATATATTCTTCATAAATTCTCCCTTTTTATTGCTTAGAATGTATGTATGTATTTTTGTTTTTTGGGGTTTTTTTGAGACAGGATTTCTCTATGTAGTTCTGTCATAGAACCCGCTCTGTAGACCAGGCTGGCCTCAAACGCAGAGATGCTTCTTCCTCTGCCTCCCAAGGGCTCTACTGGCTAGTTTTTGTTGTTGTTGTTGTTGTTTGTTGCTGTTTTGTTTTGTTTTAAACAGAATCTCATAATGTAGCCTAGGCTGGCCTCAAAATCTGATTCGTCCTACCCCAGGCTGCTAAGTGTCCACCACACCTGGCTTAGGAATTCTTTGTTTATGTTGTTGATCCAGACTTCAGTAAGCACCCAGTAGTACTAGCCGTCAGTTACATTGCTTAGCAGCTGTAACCGAAGGGCACTGTTCCCAGTCCACCTAGGAGTTATTAGTATTGTTTTCCAAGGCAGAGTCTCACTGCCTGACACAAGATGACGTGGATATTGTAATCCTCCTGCCTCAGCCTCTGGGATGCTAACATCACAGTTGTGTTCTACCATACTCAGCTGGGTTTTATGTGGTTCTTTTATTTTTTAAAAGATAGTTAAGAGTTTATTTTGAAATAAAAATTTAGTAATCAGATTTTTAATGCCTTTCCCTTAGACGAGCCAGTTTTCTTATTTGAGCAGCAAAAATAATTCCTCTATTCATTTGTGTTCTATTCATCTCCAGTAGTTTTGGAATAAAATTAAATTGCGTGGGATTTAATTGGGCGTGTTGCTGGGTGAGCAGTTGTGACACAGATGTGATACCGCCATTTGAGGGCCACATGGTGTGTTGGAGGAGACCCTTAAAGCAGTCATTTATCGACACCTGTTTACAATCGAGCTCCAGTACTCAGAAGGCTCCTGAGACTAGTCTTGCAGTGGGAACAAGGAAGCTTTCGTGGCTTAGTAATTTTCTATCTCTTATGTGTTAGTAAATAGAAGATGCATGTTTTGGTCTGACTTTAAAACCCTGGCTTCTCTTGAGTAGCTTTCCTAAGTTACCTGTGTCATAGGCTCATTCTCTGTTCCCAAGCCCAGCTCTGTCTTGTCCCTCAGGAGAGCTGGGAGCTCTCCCACTGCCTAACAGGAGCCTGTGATAGGGTTACATTTAACTCTTTGGTTGTGTTTACTTATGTTATAAACCCCTGAGGTCTGAATGCTTCCTTGGGGTGGTAATCTTGTGGATTCTGGGGCTGTTATGAAACTGCTGTGCTGTTTGTAGCCTCTCATGTAAAAATAGCCCTGTGGTGCTCCTGTGGAGCTTAGTAGCCAGTATTTCCATCACTTGATAAACAGAGCTGTAACTAGCAGATTGCAGGGGCTGCTCCGCAGACCTCTCAGCTGCCTCTGAACACTCACATGAAAGGGTTCTATTGCTTTAACATGCAGAGCCCCGAGTTCTGGTTGATGAGATGTTCAGAAAAGCATTTCTGAAGTCAGGAGCGTTTGCGATTCTTCCTGTTTGTCCCTTAATACCTGAATTAAGTCTCCCTGGCAGCTTATAGGGGCTTGAGGTATAGCTTAGTGACAGAGTGATTCCTTGGGAAACATAAGGTCCTAGGTTCAATTACTAATACCAGTAATTAAAAAAAATAGCTAAACAGCTTTACAGCTGGGGAGGTGTGTTTTGCTGTTGATGCTTACAGAGATGGTGTAGACCAGACAGCAAACATGAAACCTCAGTGACTTCAATACCGTCCCAGACCCAGGTAATTTTAAGATAAAAGTAAATGAATTTAGGTTGTGTGTCTTGTTCCATGTTGCAAGAGACATTATGGTGAAAATTCGTACCTTTACCCTACACTGTTAGGGTTCACTAGGCAGCTTGTGGCTTTCCCCTTTTGCATCTTACTCTTTGACCACTTAACCTGTTCTCGCCTCTTAAAGGCACTGGGACTCCTGGGGCCTTCAGGTCAGCACCTCCCTAGGGGTGCCTTCTTCCTAGGAGTGTTGCTGGAGTCCATAGTGCGGAAGTCCATGCTGTGTTCACATGGTCACATATTACCGTATTTGCATGTTGTTTGAGGCTTCACTTGGGTGAGAACCTGGTTTACTTGAAATGGGAAGTAATGAATGTTTCCCCTTCTCTGCTTTGTCCTGGGTTTTCTGTGCAACGCTAACAGAGACCAATTTTATCTTACACACTGCTGGTCTTTTAAGAGCGATTAGAAGTACACGTGTTGGGGCCCCGTGTTGGAAGTCTTGGTCATTGTCAGTTCACTGTTCTTTCCTTTCAAGTTGCCTAAACACAGCTGAGTTCTTAAGAGGAGCAAAGAAAACATGACAGCGCTGCCAAGTAGACAGGAAGCCGAGCGAGCTAGCCGACCCAGGAGTGAGTCTGAGCACAGCCCCGCGTCCAATCAGCTGAGTGCACTGTTGCTATGTGCGCCCTACTCTCTGCCTTTGTGAGAAGCCTGCACGGGAAAGCACAGCACCCAGAGCCTGCTCCGCTCGCTCGCTGCTCCGCTCCCATGCTTTCCCTCCGCGGCTGACAGTGTAGCAGCTGACAGCCAGAGGCTTCCAGTATGGTTTTCAGTGGGAACAAAGGGCTCTGCAGACAAGGTGTGTAACGAGGTGATTCCAGTGGCTTTGTTGTTGTTCCGTTTGGGGTGGCTGTTGACTGTACTGCTGGTTTATGTGGATTTGTAATAAACAGGTCGGGAGATATGATTGGACTTTAAGAGTCATGGGACATAGGGAATCGTCCTTTGCTTCAGATAGCCTGTTTTCTCTGACCGGCGTTGCCTGAAGGATTATTAAAATGCTAATCTGAACAATGAGTGGGAAGAAAAGAAACCAGATACAGTGTGCTCACTTGAACGAGGAAAAATGAGATAGAAATGAGAACACTGAGGAGGGAGTGTGGTTAGCCAGAAGTGTTGCTGTGTGCACAGAAGAGATTTTAAAACAGAAGCTGCCAGGAAATGTTTTGAAAATCTGTTATATATGTTGAATTAATGGTTTCTGAGTGAGACCAACTGTCAGGGATTAGCCGTAATGGATTTGACAGGAATGGATGCATACTGCCCAGCCATAATGCACTTATGAAGAAGCACCCAAAATATATGCTGTTTCTTAATTATTGGATCTCTTGACTAGTTTTGTGCAGTGCAGATAGAAGACAGTGATGTAATTCCCCAGTAAACCTGTTAACTGTCTGCCTAGAAAAGAAAGCAAGAGATTTTGAAGCCAACTCACAAATGTTTACAATGGTATTCTAAGATTGGCCTCCTAAGTATAATAAATCACACCTGATGAACTAGGTACAGTGTGAGATCTGAAAACACTGGTCTAACAACAAGGGTTTTCTCTTTCTTTCTTTCTTTCTTTCTTTTCTTTTCTTTCTTTCTTTCACCCCCACCCCCTTTTGTTATTGTTGTTGTAGTTGGTGGTGGTGGTGTTGACTGTGTGGTGGTGGTTTTTCTGTAGCCCTCACTGGCTTTGAACTTGCTCTGTAGCCCAGACTGGCCTGGAACACACAGAGATCCATCTGCCTCTGCCTCCCAAGTGCTGGGATTAAAGGTGAGCACCACCACCAGTTTTTTAATACTATGACATTAGAATGTATGTAATTGGCACAGATGATGATTCTTTTAAGCTGATCAAAGCAGGGAACTTTAGCATATTTTCCATTTCATAGGCAATCAGTGCTGAGCTGTGACTAATACAGGTTTGGTGGTGGTTACCCAGGCCTTGAGCATACTCTGTAAGCACCATGTCTCTGAGCCACCTTATGAGCCATCACATTTTCTATTATGTAGCTGTGTCTAATTTACCTCTAGACTTAGGTCTGATGTCTGAACTTTCTAATCCTTACAAACATTATTCTTTGGAATTAGATTTTTTTTATATTTTTTCCCCAAAAGTCCTTATAATTAGAAAGTCATACCAACCAGTGTTAGGCATTTTTGATAATGAGGAAAAGTTCTTTCTTTCCTTTGTGTACAACTCAAAATGTGTCCATGCTTTTGTGCCTTTTGCTGCATATTTTTAACTGTACATGTAGTATTTGTGTCAGGGTGAAAGCTCACTGGGTATGGTAGCACACTCCTGTAATCCCAACACTTGAGAAACTTTGGCAAGAGGATCACAAATTAGAGGCCAGCCTGGGCTAGCCAGACCCTGTGTTTAAAAAAAGAAGACAGTGACCACACGGAGACAGTCTAGTGGTTTTCTCTTGTGTGCTCCTTCTCATCCACTGCTAACTTCATTTTCTCAATTATGCAATCAGAAACCCCTGAGCTTTCCTTAAAACGTCTTGCTCTCCAGTTCTCGTTGGTTTATTTCATAAGAATTCACTGAACTCTGAGCGCAGGCTGTTTTCATATGCTGCAAGAGATGGGAGAGCACAGAGCTGCGAGAGCTGAGCATGCTCACTTGTCGCGCGGGCTCTGCTGCGTTCACCAGGGACTCTGTTGGCAGAACCTTCCACTGAGTCCTCGCTCGGCATCTGAAGACTCCTATAGCAGAGCACTGAGAACCCCTGTTCACTGTCAGAATCGCAGGGTGATGGACGTTAGATACTGGTGGTCAGAGTGGCCTTGCTAGCTGGCTCCACTCTGAGTTTATTACTTGATGGCAGGCATTCCCCTGCCTCTGTGTCAGATCTGTAAATCGTCTGTCTGCCTTTGCACTTTGCTTTATTGAGGCAAACACAGTTCTACTTAGCAAGTAGAGTGATGTAGAAATTTGCCTGTATGCTTTGAAACCTGTAAGCTGTGATGTTAATATACCTCACCTACCATTTCTAAATTCTCTGCTCTGTTGTTGGAAGAAGGAGGGTATGATGGTGATGCTGGGACTCATGCCCAGGACTGTGCACAAGCTAGATCAGCCCGCTGCACCAGGCCAGTGGTGCCCATAAGGTGGACTTTTGAGTCTCTGTGAGATCATTTATACTTAGGTGGTACCACAGATGTTTGCTTCCTTGTCCTGTGAATGTCCATGTAAAAGCCGCATGATAAACTCAATCTTAGCTGCGGAAGCTCCTTGCTTTTCTGTAGCCTAAATCCAAGGAAAGATTGTTTTTCATAGTTTTCTTCCCCCCCTTTCTTTATTAATCTCCCCCTCCCTTTATACTCTATACTCTCTCTCTCTCTCTCTCTCTCTCTCTCTCTCTCTCTCTGTGTGTGTGTGTGTGTGTGTGTGTTTCCCCTGCTTCTTTGTTTCTTGTTCTTGTTTTCTTGAGCCAGTGTCTCACTTATTTCCAGTCTGGATGAACTCCTGAGCTCATGTGACCGTCCTATCTCAGCCTCCCATAATGGAGACCAGCCTGGGCCTGGCAGCTCCCAGTCTGTTGTTGGGCAGTTTCCCAACTGTGCTACTTAGACCTGCCACTTCGTAAGAACATAGTGTGTCTTATTTTAGCCCTCAGACGTCACTGTGGAAAGTCAAAGACTGGAGATGGGAAAGCATACCTGTTAGGATAGTTCTTGGGTCTGGTTATATAATGCTCTGTGCCAAGACTGTTATGAAAGTGGCAGGAGGGGACTGTTCATGGGGAGGCTGGAAATGTTACCTTCTTGTTCTCATCTGGAGACTCTGAACATCAAAGGAAATAATGGTGCACACTGGAACAATAAAATTACAAATTGCAAGAACTAGTCAAGATAGCATATAAAAAGATAACCAGTTAAGCCTTGGATTTTGCTAGGAGTTTCCTGTGTGGCTTAAGAGGGAACTGCAGCAGCTGGTTGTATGCGCCCCACTCTCCAACTTGTATCGAAAATGCATGGCATTAAGATTAGAGCTCGAAGCTGGGCAAGGTGGGACAGGCTGGGAACCTCTGGGGGCCGAAGCAGGAGGATTGTGAATTCAACACCAGCCTGGACCACACATAGTGATAAAGGTAGTGGTGATGAGTTTGGCCTGTCTTCCAGCAGTGCTTGGGTTCTGAAGTGTGCCTGGGCAGGCTGTGGGCAGCAGCCCTTCTTCAGTGAAGTGATTTCAGGCTGTGCTGGGGTCTCAATAAAAAACTGTGCAGAAGTGCCCAGATTAATGGCCCAGTGTACTCAGTGAAGTACAACAGAAATGTTACGTTTTCTCAGTATTAGGTAGAGTTCAAGTTTATTTTGAGACTTTCCCTCAAGCTTCACATTTATAGATATAATACATTTCTCAATTTTCTGAGCTGTGTCATGGTATGGAAAGAAATGTGAGGATTGAATCAGAAAAAGGAGGCAGAGATGAGGACTGTCCGACAGCAGCAGACGGGGGTGGGGGGCAGAGAAAGGCCTTGCTGAGAACAGCCTCCTGCAGTGTGTACTCCTGCACACACTGACACCCTGCACATGCGGAACTGCTTTGGCCTACCTGGTAGTGTCCGGGTAGTAACTTGTTTCTGGCTTCTCTTGAGGTTCTTCAGCAGAAACTTAGCAGGGGCGACCTTGTCATCGCTACCCATGTTAACAAGTAGGGGCAGCCAGCTGTCTGGGAGCCAGAAAACGAATATCACAAATAAGATGAAATTTCGAGAACAGAAATTGGGTGGTACTATGAGGCCAAATTTTGCAAATTGAAACTCCCAAGTGAAAATAGCCAGAAATTGTCAGAAATGGTCTTTTAAAAGATCTCTTTAATTCACTTTAATTAGTGCACAAAAAGTTTAATGACTACAGTATTTTCACTGCATTGAGCTATGATGATTTTATTGTGTTTTGGGCAAGATTTAGTACTAACCCCTCCCCCCAACCTCATCCCTATGTGTGTGAGAAAGGGATGGGGAGGAAGTTATGGAGGTCAAACCCAGGGCCCTGTGTGTGCAAGGCAAACACTCCACCACTGAGCTAACCCAGCCTTAGTGCTCAGACAATTTGGTTCCCACATAAACACACTTTTATTCCTACAACCTGCTGAGGAGGCCATGTGGTTTACTGAGAGCTGATAAGCAAGCAAACTTACAAAGGAAGCTAATGCTTCCCATCAAACAGTGGTTCTGCTGGGACGAGTCTGTATCCACCAGGGATTACTTTGTACGTAATGAAAAAAAAAAAAAAAATAGCACAGGAGCCTTTCAGAAGCTGTGATTTCAGAATTTGGGAGGTTGCCACAAGTTCAAAGCAAGCCTGAGTTTTGTAGCTAGAACTAAGCTTTCTCGGGCTACTGTCAAGACCCTGTCACAAAGAACAAAATGAAAGGACAAAAATAAGGTATTAAGGGTGCACAGCTGTCATCTCGGCACCTGGGGTGGTGGCAGGAGTAGGTCATATCTGGCTACACAGTGAACCCAGAAGCAGCCTGGACTGCATGAGATGTCTTCAGCAACCAGAACAGTGCTGAGCAACATGGCTCAGAGAGTAAAGACCCTCAAATAGCCATCTCTGAGCCCTGAGTTCCCGGAACCTGTGTAAAGCTGGGCACAGGAACTCTGTCTGCCTCTCTGGGGATGAGAGGTGGATTTGTGGACAAGCTAGCCTGGTACACGCAGCAGCAAAGAACAAAAGAACTGAAGTTGACCTCTGACCTGCACATGCACACCATGGCATGGCTCTTCCACACTTGTGAGCACACACGTCTGTATGTATTGTATATCTCATACACACATGCACATAGATACAAATTCAGGCTTAAAACAGGCTGAATAAAGATTTCATTACATGCATGTGAGCAAACTATTGAATTTTGTGCTTCTGTGTGGCTTTTGGAACCTCGAAGGAGACGGTGACACGTACCAGAGTATGCCTTATACATGACTGCTTTCCAGGTTGTCCTGATGAAATTGTGTCCTCTACTGAGTCATGCTTTCTGGATTGGCTATGGAAAAGAACAGAAAGACCAGCTTGGAACACAGCTCTGAGCTGCAGGCTGGGGCTTCTGGACACCTGGAGGACACTTCCTTTGACCTTAGGCTGCCATTTGGACTTGGTAGAAATGTTCCTGTTCTAGAAATGGAGGCCCACTGTACGACCTTTCTCCATCTTTGTTAAAGACAGTCCAGCTGAGCTGCAGTTGCTCTGTGCTAACTAGAAGCATGTCTGTATCCCATTATCTTTTCTATTTCCCCAGGCGTTTTAGGTTTCGCACATATAAACACACTCAGTGGAAATGTGAAGGCTGAGAGTGCTGAGGAGTGACGGGTCACACACATGGCAGAGGCATGAATGTTGAAAGGACAGGGTGTGTTTCTCAGGAACAGCCTATGTTGTAACCATATTCCCACGAGGTAAAAATGTAAGACTAAATTAGGTTAGGCTTAAGGATAATTTTGGAAAGTTATGTGCCAGTTATCAGGGATTAGTAAGGCTGGAGCAAAACTAAACAGCACAAGAGCAGTAGACAGTGGCCTCTTAGCACACATCATTTCTCTGAGTTAAACCTGGATCATGTGCTTCTGAAAGGGGGCTCTTGCTTTCTTCTGTGACGGGGCTCTCTCAACAGCTGCCCTTGACTTTCTGTGTGGGCCGTGGAATGAAAATACCAGGCATCGTGTATGTTTCCACAAAGGACAGTGAAAAGAAAAATACCTTCTATGGGAGGCATTTCCGTCTAAAAGTGTGTTATCGCAAGGCTGATGCTTTACGTGGAACACGGAGAAGTGTTTTGACGTGGGCCCAGTGCAGAGAAGGCAGTGAATAAGAGTGGGAGCCCAGTTCAAGCCTGGGCTTTTACAGCACATGGACGAATGCATAATTCTATGCCCAGGTTTTAAGGAGGAAAACTGTATCCTTTAGGATACCAGTATGTTTCCTGAGTGACACCAACTAGTTGTGACTTACCGGAGCTTCCTCTGTTTCCCATGTGTGTTCTTGTTAACTCTCACCATACTACAAATCCTTGCTATCCGTACAAGGCGGCCTCCCTGGCCGTGGTGGTGATGATAGTTTGCTCCTCCCCCTTGGAGGTGGTGATGGCGACTTGCTCTGGCTTTGCTTTCTTTAGGAAGACCTGACTTTTACTGGGTTTTTGATACCTAAACATTAAGTTCCTCGTTCCTACTCCAATCTCCGAGCTAGTTCTTCAGATTGAGTTCAGAGGGTTTTGAGCCTTGGTCACCACCAACTCCTTATGTAAACATGCTGTTGACTGTAGAAGATTGCCCAGGCTTAGGAAATTCTAGGAACTAGGAGGAGCTCTGCCTTTTACTCTTGTGTTAGAGACTTCAGGAGTGATTGCCTAAAGCAGTTTGCCTATTTTAAAACCTAAGGGGACTATATTGATAGAATAAAAAATAGGTGGCTATTAAAATATGAAGACAGTGAGAATAATAAGAATTATTATTTGTAAAAGCAAATGGGAAACTTTTTATCCCTTAAATCAAAAAGAAGCTAAAGATAAGAAAACAGAGCAGGAACCAACACTGATCATTCAAGAACCCGTTCCTCTTAGACACTATGCCCACACAGCTGGAGTACTTAGTGAACCCCAGCCAGCAAGTGGACTCAGCACAACCCTGGAAACCCAAGTTTGATGTCCAGAACCCATGTAAAAGATGGAAGGAGAAAATTGACTCCATTAGGTAATCCTCTGACCTTTATGTGTATAACGTACAATGCGCACAAATATACACATATATTCACACACATGCATACATACACACATATACTCAGTCACATTCATACACACATAGACACACTTAGACATATATACACACACATGTTCACATAGATGTGCATACTACACACAAGCACAAGTACAAACATGCACACACACATACACAGATTATTGGCCTTCTTTTCATGGAGTTTGAACTAAAGGTTTGTTTTATTCATGTTGAGTTTATGAAGAATGAGTACACAGTGCAGTGAGGTATTCCAATGGCAGTCCAACTGCAGAAGAGGGTCCACGCTTCAGATGAGTGTGTGTGAGCTGAAGTGGACACCTGCAGGCAGATGTCATTGTAGAGCCCAAGCTAGCCTTGAGCTACTCATCTTCTTGCCTCGACTTCCCAATTCCTGGGATTACAGGTAGCCTCGACAGCACCCAGCCTATAGCATATTTTTTTGATGTTCATAGTATGATGAATTCTTTTCCCTTCCAGAGAGAAATTATGTTAGGGAATATAAAGGGAATGTCTTCTTGCAAGAGCAGCTTTTAAACCCAGCTTGATCCCCTGGGTGTGCTGTGAGGAGCTTAACCTTAGGGCTTCCCAGCAGGTGTCTTAAGAGGTGATCTTAACTGGTGAGATCGAAGCTTCTGTGGTTTCTAGAAGTCAACCGGAGTGGTTTTGATCATTAGCTATAGTCACAGGGAACCACCGGTAAGTTCATGAAGCTTCTCAAGAAAAGCAGTGTGAGGACACCGAAGGACAGGTGTGCTGCTCAGATGCACGGGAGGATGAATCAGCTTCTGACTAGCCAGGCCTCCATAGTGCAGCCCATGAGACCTGTGCAAGGGAGTGCTAGAAACAAGAGCCCCTCAGCAATTGAGGTGACCTAGACAGATGCAGTGAGAGAAGATGGGGTCCTCACTCCACAGGCATGTGTATCTCAGTCGTCTGAAGCCTCTTCATAGAGAGTTCCAGAAGAGCCAGGGCTACACAGACCCTGCCTCAAAACAAAATACTGAATAAATAAAAGAATAGGTTGGAGTTTGGATTTTTCAGCCCACACCTCATTACTGTACTCAGACATCCAGTAGTCCAGCTCTCCTGGGAATGGTCATAGGGCAGATGTAAGAAACAGCTGGGAATAGAGGAATCAGACTGTACCACATAGATGGCAAACTGGGGACAAAGATGGAAATGAAGTGTAGACCAGTCTTAGGTTTCAAGTCACAAAATGCAAAGCAGCTGTGTTGGGCCCAGGCTTCCTATCCAGCCTGCACCCCGTGATTATTTTTAGTTTGTTGTGGTAGGGTAGTGTGGGGTCAGCTCGTGCCTGTGGGCAAAATGGTATTAAAAACAACAGATGGACTGGTGGTGTTTGTGATTGCAAAGAACTGAAGCTGGAAGAAGCCTGTCCAGTTTCTCACACCTTTATTGTCAAAGGAGTAGGCTGAGGGTCCGGGGTTCGACCTTCCCTGCGGACCCAGGGCTTCTGTGGAGCTTGGCTCTGGGGCGGCATTTCCCATTGTGCTTTCGAGTTACTGAGCACTTTGATTTGCTTCTGGTTTTTGGTTGTTTTGTATTTCGAGAGATCTGTGAATTGCAAGACATGATACAACTATAAATACTGACCTCAAGATGTGTCATGTAGGGAGAAGGCCAGGTGATGTGCCACACCCCAGCCAGTAACCCCAGCACTCTGAGGCTCACTACCAGATCACCTGCGTGATATGAGACCCCCGTGTCATAAATGTTCATGTTAGGGGAAAGAACTAAGTGTGGAAGCAGGATGTGGACATTAAGCAGACTGGCACACTTCAAGGTGTATTTTGAACTAATGAAGAGTATGTAATAACTGCTTAATCATAATAGCTGTGGACATTTGACCATAATCCCATTTATGTGTGATTTGGCTAGTCTCAAACCTGTTTAATCTGGTTCTAGGAAATAGTTTGTGCTTGACTGCGGAAGTTGATTATACAGACAACAGTTGTCTATTAAAACCTTAATTAAAAGTGTTGCTTTGGTTTTTAATTCCAGAGCTTGATTGTTGTATTTCGCTGAGGATCCCACTTCCGGCCTTCAGCACTCTAAAGGGATGCTAGGGCGGCTGGAATAGTGCTTGCAGAGAAACACTGGAGACAAAATATGGCTTCTGTTCTTACCAACCTGAATAGAAAGTGATGCCTTAAAAGAGAAACTGACAAGCTAAAATGTTCCATTCTGCGGAACAGTGTATAAACATGAATGAATGAACAAGGGGATGGTTAGTAGATGTGTGACCTGCCTCAAGTAGTTGAATTGCTCAAGGAAGGCTGTGCTTCTTTGCAAATGTTGCAGCATTGTCTCCGTTTCTTTTAGAAAACTTGTTCCTTTTATTTTTTTTAACATTTAATTTATGCATAGGAATGATTTGCCCACATGCATATCTGTGTACCACAGATAAGCCAGAGGAGAGCATTGTATCCTGGGAACTTCAAACAGTTAGAAGTCACCATGTGGGTGCTGTGGTTGGACCTGGGTCCTCTGAGAGAACAGCCAGTGCTTTTAACCACAGAACCATCTCTCCAGCCCCAGAAAACTCATCCATTCACACTCTGACCCAGGGCACCATTATTTTGGAATCGGCAGTTTTCTATCTTGTGGAACACAGGTCGTTTGACTTTATGGTGGGGACCCTGCTGTAGCGCTGTGCTGAGGTTCCTGGTTATATTCAGCCTCAAGCCTTTCTGTGTTTTTACTGAAGGCTGACTTAATGTCTACAGCAAAGACAGGCCCTCTCAGCATCTGTTTTAAAATGCCTTCTCATTTATAATTATGATGAAAGTGAAAGTTAAAACACCACACTTTTAATCTTCTTTTTGAAAACTTGTGCTTTTGCTTAGGAAGTAAAATAATACCTACCATCTTTACTGTAGATTCCTTTTTAAAATAAAGATTTATTTATTATATATAAGTACACTGTAGCTGTCCTTGGACATCAGAAGAGGGCATCAGATCTCATTACAGATAGTTGTGAGACACTGGTTGCTGAGATTTGAACTCAGGACCTCTGGAAGAGCAGTCAGTGCTCCTAACCACTGAGCCATCTCTCCAGCCCTTTACTGTAGATTCTTAATCCAGAAACTTTGTGTGCTTATTTTAACTTTTTACATTTTCCTCAATGCTACTTCCCCCTTCATTTTGATGCCGATCTGTTATAGCCTTGGCTTGCCTAAACTCACTGTGAAGAGAGAGTGGCCTTGAATTCTTGATCTCTCTGTCCGTATCCCTATCCCAAGTGCTGGGATTATAGGTCTGAGCTACCATGCTTGACATACTTTTAGGCATCATTTTAAAATCATAACAAATATGAAACTGTATTTCTTTTTAACTGAGTGGATTTTTGTCATGTGTTTTGCTAAGTAAGATTAAAAAATATCTTCATCATAATTTAACATCAATATTGTTGTAGATTTTATTGTTGCTTTGGTAAATGTTATTTGTTCGTGACTTTAGAAGCTCTAGCCGGATAGGTCTGAACATGTGTTTGTTTGATTTCAACCATGCCCCAGCTTGTTAAGCTTTGGTTTAAGACATTACAAAAGTGCTATATAATGTTTGAGACAAAATTAAAACAAGACAGCATGTCATCAAATAGAAACTGATTCCTTTTCACTTCCCTTTTCTGCTTCCTGGGCTAAATAGTGTCAACACTTTGACCTGAGTACCTCCAGTCTTTCTAGCCACATAAATTCTCGTTAATTTGTATACCTTAGGACTCCAAAAATAAGACTATACTGAATATATTCCATCAGCTCTGCCTTTCTGTGCAGAGCAGCGACTGCATCTGTAGAGATCGTCTCTAAGTGTAGCGTGGTTTCCTGGTGTAGGAATACACCAGCATTGACTTGGTTTTGAAATAGTTTTGTCACTAAGTGTTAGGGAAAGAACCCAGGGCCTTGTGCTTGCTGGGCACATGCTGTGTGGCTGAGCCACACTGCCAGCCTTGCTCATTTGGCTGCGTATTGGAGGAAATAAACGTACCATCATCTAGGTGCTTTGGTTGAAGTCAGGGTGCTATGTCTGTATATGGCCCAGCAGTCCTAGGTGCAACATCTATGTGTCTAAGTTCAAATATTAGAAATAGTTGATGTGGTGTAGGCTGGCCCAGCAGAGCGTTTTTATGGATTCTTTGTACGTTTCACTTCCTTACCTCAACCCCACTCACCACCCCATCCCTTTGGGTGGCCCTCTGCCCTAGCAGTTTACCCCCAAAAGAAAATAAAACAACAACAACAAAATAACAAAACAAAGCACAGGCATCTCACTGGAAGCTGTATTGTGTCAGTGTGTCTCACAGTGTACCCTTTTGATCACATTATCTTTTCTTGAAAATGGTCATTGCAGTGAGTCATTGGTCTGGTCCCAGGGCTCTCTGGCTCCTGCTACACTGTCAATGCTGGATCCTTGCCAGGACTCCTCAGTTAGCCATTTGTTGCCCTGTGTCATGGAGATCTTGAAAGTTTGGATCTGTAAGACTTGCCTTTTTCACACACACCTAGCAATTCACAGATGAGGTTGATTTGTTGTTGTTGTTGTTGTTGGGGGGGGGGGTGTGGCTCAGAGCCCTAGATCTAGGCCTGGTTAGTCAGATCTAGCTCAGTTGCTCAGCCCGCCAGCTCTCCAGCATTGCCCTGGCTAACTCACACCGTGCTACAGCAGGCTGAGGGCAGGGGCGACTCACTTGTTCTTGTGCCTCCAGAGCCAGCTCTACATGCTGCTCAGCAAAGGGCAGGGCCTGTGGTCCTGAGTGCTGTGGCCTAAGAGGGGCTGCTGTGCAGTTCTCACACCCTTCGGCCGGACCACCCCTGCCTTCACCATCCACCCCCCCACCCCTGCCTTCACCATCCACTCCCCACCCCTGCCTTCACCATCCACTCCCCACCCCCTTCACCATCTGGGCCAGCTCCACCATACTTCCCAGGCAAGGTGTAGGGCCTGCAGTAGTGGTTTTTGTTTTGTCTTGTTGTTCTTTTGATTTGTTTTTTTGTTCTTGTTGTTTTAATATGGTGCCTCATTTAAACCTACATGGGTAACTTTCTAGTACAGTATATCTTGTACCGAAGTTTAAATGTAATTGGGAAAGTTTTATTTTTATTTGCCAAATTGAGCAACCATAATTAGAATTTTATATAAAGTAAGTGGCCTCTCCATTACCCTGTCTCATTGCCCCCAAGTTTAGGATGTTATTTTGTTTTTGTAAATAATAAAGTAAAGTAACTGTACACACATTGCATACATTTTAAAAACGAAGGGCAGTGGTTTATGCTTTGCTTTTGAATGTCCTCCGCTGGATCTGTATCAGCAGCTTTCTCATGTTCATGTCTGAACCACATTTAGCACTGTGAATGGTTAATAATTTTTATTAACCAGTTAAGAATGGTTAATGATTTTTTAAGTGAGGTTGTAAGACAAGACTTGTTTCCTTGTCTTTAAATGCTAATGAAATATTTTCAGTTGTGTAAAATTACTGTCATTTATAACAAATATATTTAAGATTAACCCAGTACAGAGAGAGTCCTCAAGATTTGCAGACCACTGTTGGAGCAGCTCTGGTTCAGTTGTAAAAGACAGAAGATTAGTAGTGAGGTTCACATGCACATCTGTAGGGATGATGTCGATGGGAGAGCCAAGTACCGAAATGGGACCAAGATGTGCTGGCTGGACTCATTTTCTGTGTGTTTTTGGGAAGATTACATAACCTGTCTAGACTTTATCTTATACTTCTTCAATGTTATACCAGGGAGAATTAGATGAATTTGGCTTGGTTTTAGAAACTGTATTATTTTATTTTGGCTACTATAACAAAATGCACCAAACTAATGTATAATCAAGAGAAAATTATTGCTTATAGTTCTGGGAGCTGTAGGCTGGGAAATCTAAAGATCTCGGCACCGGAAAATGTGATGTCTGTAAAGGGTTCACCTTTGCATCAGACATGCCTTCCTGTTACATCTTCAAGTAAAGGGACTAAGGGGCTCCCTTGGATACCTTCCGGAGGCCCAACTCTGACTACCACCACATTGGGAACTACATATCAATAAGATTGCTGATCTCAAGGTAACATCAGAGGAAGGATTGAAGGTCTTGAATGTTTTGTAAGAAGTGGCACTCTTGTCACTTAAAGTTGAGATTTGGGCCTATTCAGGTGTTTTCTAGGCTCTCACAGCTGTCTAAGGGTAAAAATTGATATGGCTAGCATAAATTATTTTTAATTACAAAGTAGAAGAATGATTTAGTAAAACATTTTCATTCAGATAGTCCTCATACAATTACAAAGCCAAAGATTTTAACATGTTAATGTGTTTTAATTGAAGTAGAATTTTATCATGTTCCCCATTTCTCCTCCAGCTCTTCCCAGCCACTCTCCCTGGAACCCCTTTTTTGTCCCCCTTCTTAATTTGATAGCCTTTTTTCTTAGATTATTGATGTGTGTGTGTGTCTGTGTGTGTGTGTGTGTGTGTGTGTGTGTGTGTAGAAATACAGCCTGCTGAGTCCATTTTGGTTTTGAGGTTGATCTTTTGCATCATACAACCAATTGTTCTCATTCTTAGACGAATCCTCCATCTTCCCGCAGTTCTTAGTTCTCTGCAGCCTTCAGATGTCTGAGGGTGGGACCCAATAAACCCCTCCACATTAATGCCTACTGACACAGCTGTTGGCTACTTCAGGTGAGCCTGTTTCACAGCAGACCTCTTGGCACACTGGCTCTATGCTCTGTGAGCCATAGATGCGAAGCTGAGATGGAGATGTATCTGTTGGGGTTGGGCTCCCCACAATCTGTTGATTTCTGCATTGCATCCACTTTTAGTTTTCTGTAATGGTTTTCACTTAGTATAGAGAGGCTTCTTTAATGAGGGATGGATGAACACGGAGGTTGGTCACGTTTCAGAGAAAACTCTTTCAGTGTTGAAAGTCTTTGTGAGGCTGTATGTTTAGTATTTGCTTAGGCCAATGTCAACTGTTTCTTAAAGGATTTATTTATTTATTTTATGTATATGAGTACACTGTCCCTGTCTTCAGACACACTGGAAGAGGGCATCAGATCACATTGTAGATGGTTGTGAGCCACCATGTGGTTGCTGGGAATTGAACTCAGGACCTTTGGAAGAGCAGTCAGTGAGATGGCTCTAACCACTGAGCAATCTCTCCAGCCTTCCATTGTCAACTGTTAGTCTTCCAGGCCACCGTGACATTTTGCATATGACACAAATGTAGAACCTGTTTTTTAAGTTCCCCTGTACACCAGGCTTTTGAAATCATACAGCCTGAGCAATCCATCTGTATATGTTAGTCACAGTGAGTGTGACTGTCACCAAAGTGTGAAGCAGCAGTTGTTTATGACACTTAAAGGACTCAGGATAGATTTGTGCTGGCTGGGTTTTTATTTTGCTCTGAAAAATAAATTATATTAATTTCAAGAGAAAGACCTTGTCAGCTCTCCTGGATGTCAAGCTCTCCAGTTTGAGAAATTTGCATTCCTCACTTGTATGTCATTAATGAATCTGTGCAGGTCTGTGACTTCAGCTGACACACTGTTGTATACAACAAAGAAGGGTCTTCATTAGTACAAAACTCGCTCCCTACTTCACTGTCACTTTCTTCTTGTGGCCTGGTTTTAAGGATCCATTAAGAGTAGAGATTCTGACAGAGGCAGGCAGATCTCTGAGTCTGAGGCCACTCTGGCCTATGGAGTGAGTTCCAGGACAGCCAGGGCTACACAAACAAACAAAGCAGAGACTCTTGGGGGCTGAAGAGATAGCCCATTAGAAAAAGAGCACTTGCTACTTTTTCAGAAGATCCAAGTTTGGGATGCCCTACAGCAGCCATGTAGGGCAGTTCGTAATGATCTATAACTTCAGTTCTAGGTTCTCTTCTGGCCTCTGCAGTCTCTACACTCACATGGCGCACGTACACACACACACACACACACACACACACATTTTTAAAGAAAAATTAAGAAATTCTAAATCTCTAAACATTATTCTACAATGTCTGCACTTTGAAATTCCTTAGGAATCCATTTTTAAAGTAGAATGCTTAGGTCTTAAATGGAGCCTTCGTTTTATTGCATCATTGTGTTTTTGTTTGGGTTCTCAGGATTGGATTCAGGGCCTTGCTCTGAATCACAAGCTCTATCACTGAGCTACATGACCAAACCCTGTTTGTGTCTTTTAGAGATTTCCCGTTTGTTCCATGTGTAGCTAAAACTCAAAACATGAGATTTAAGACTTTTAGGAGTTTCTTCTGAAATTAGGTCTCAGCAGAATCCTGTTACATAATAGCACGCACACCCCCAGCACGCTCAGGCAGTGTGCTGCGCCTTTCACGCACACCCCCAGCACGCTCAGGCAGTGTGCTGCGCCTTTGAAGCGAACAAGGGTTTAAGCAGGATATTGCCTCCATCTTTCTCAGGAAGTCAAACTTTAAACAGACATAACCTATTTTTTTTAACTATGTAGCTCAGAGCACAGTCAAAGCTCAGACTCTTTGCTATCATGATCCTAACCATAATCTGTCATACTTGGTGGGTCCCAATATGGAACCCTGGTCCTCATCCATACTGGGCAGCCACTGTACCAGTGCTGTATGCACCCGATCCTGAAATGTAGATCGGTTTTTAACCTTAGTAAACATACTTTATGATGACTATGATTTTCTTTTTTGCTCACATACACAGTTTTCTTCAAAAAATGTAAATCTAAGAGCTGAGTGAGGTGGTGCTCACCTGTAATCCTAGCAGACAAGAGGCTGAGGAATGAGGATTGGGAGCCTAGGTCTACCCTGAGCTACATAGTATGCTTAAGGCAAGCCTGGGCTACATGTTGAGCTCTGTCTATTTCTGTTCGTCTGTCTATACATTTGTCTATGAATGTGTCCATCTATCAACACAAATATTCATTCACAATGAATTCTATCTACAGTTACTGCTTTTTTTTTCTTCTTCAGATAAAAGGTTTGTTGGCTCAATAGTTTCTCTAAAAATTTGGGTATATCTTCAAAAGGAGCTGAAAAACATTCAGCTAGTAGAATTTGCTTACTTTGGTTTTGGTCAGTCATGCTATATTGCATGTAAAAGATAGAAATCCATCACTTCCCTTTCTATGCTTGGTTGGTTTTGACAGGTACAGGTCTTCCACTTCCTAAATGAGTCTTAATGGAACGAAATAGTTTAATTGTCAGGATTCTTTTAATATATCTTAATAATGACACTACAGATTTGATGGCGTAACAACAGTAATTATACATTAATGACACATATAATAGCCTCTTCTTGGAGGTGAATAATGTGACTATGCTATGAGCTTGGCACACGTGTTTTTAGTTAATTGTATCTTTATATGTTCATGTGTGGGTTTGCATGTGTGAGCATAGGTTATAGGTACCTGTGCAGGTGAGAGGTGTAAGATCCTAGGAGCTGAGATGATGGTTTAGCTAGCTGACATGACTGGAAATAGAACTTCATCATCACACATTAGAGTAGCTCATGCTAGATTCCACTGAAGCATCTCTAGTCATGGTGCACATACCTTCACATCTTACTGTATAAATGTTGGAAGATTAAATGAGATGATCTTATATCATGGTGTCTGACATCCAGAAAGCACCCAAGTATCCGAGATAGAGCCCTTTAGCAGCATTAAAGCTGTGCAGTAGAACCACAGTCATGCAAAGAATGGTGCAGGCTCTTCAGTGTCAGGGAAGAGAGCAGCTGTTTGATAGCTTCGTGCTGCAGGGAAGTCCGTGGCCAAACAGCCGGTACTGGTGGCGTTTCTTAGAGAACTGCATTTGCAGGGTACCGAAGGGTCATGATGCTGTGCAGAGTGCTCTGATAGTTCCCCAAAATACAGAAATTTAATACTCACTGCTCTAATCCATGGAATTTT
This sequence comes from Micromys minutus, assembly GCF_963924665.1. Classification (NCBI taxonomy): domain Eukaryota; kingdom Metazoa; phylum Chordata; class Mammalia; order Rodentia; family Muridae; genus Micromys; species Micromys minutus. The sequence goes on from NC_137956.1 coordinate 8,529,793, forward strand.
GTCCAAGAAATTTGGCATTGGAGGTTGTATAAAAGAAAGGTTATTCACAATAGACTTGGAGAATGTTACTTTTTATAGGAAGGCCCTTTTCTAGCTGCTTAATAGCTCTTTGCTTGCAATATAAGTCTAGTAGCAAATGTTAACATGCAACCCTTCCTCCTCTCACACTAGCAAACCTCTTCTGCTTTTAGACACTGAAGACATCTGTAAGTTTTATGTGTTCATATTTACCAGGCATTGAAATGGGTTGCATGCTTAACTAGGACTGGAGATGTAGCTCTGGGGTGTAAAGCCCTTGCCTGGCACCTATAAAACCCTGGGCTTAATCCACAACCCTGCAAGACCAAAAATATCGGAAGTTGATCATAGCATGCACCTGTAATCCTGGCCTTCAGGATCTGAAGCAGAAGAATTGAAGGCCACACCAGCCTGGGGTGCATCATGAGGCTCTGTCTCAAGCAGGACAGAGATGTAAAGTAGCTGGGCAGTATGAGATAATGAATGCCATTTCCTGAGGACTATGTCTTACACAGCATTCATGAAACCGAGATGATGTTATAAGCAGACCTTCTCCACCCAACAATTACTGTGGAAACTGTTCACCCAGTTCACACACTTAGTTGTGAAATGCTAAACACTCTGTTGCCAAGGTTAGAAATAAGATGCTCACTATCACTGCTGTGGCTTCTGTACTGTTGTGCCGTGACTAGCTATCATAATACAACAAGAAAAGCAAAGCATAAAGACTAGAAAGAGAGAAGCAGAAGTCATTTGCAGTAGTCATGGTTGACTAGTTAGAACATCCTGTATGCAGGACACAGAACACCTTGGTAGCAGTAGGGTTTGCCTGTAGTCAGTGGTTTTGGAGTATTTCTTAAAGAATAGAGATTTGGCTATTAAAAGTCAACAGTGAGAACCATTGAGGTTTGATCCAGCAATTACATTTGCACTGTATGGAGAAGTCGGGTGGACGGGAGTGAAGGGGACTAGATGCAGAGCCCAACCGTAGAGCTGGGGTAGTGACTCTGGTGGAGGTCACAGCCATGGAAGAAGCATGGAAGAGAAAACCAGCTGGACCATTGGTCGTGGCTGCTTGAGCACGTGCAGGGTTAGAGTGGAGAGAATGTGGACCGAAGAGCAGGCTCTGAGCTGGGAGGACAGGGACAAGAGAGAGGGGCACATGACACTGGGCCTCGTGGTCCATGTGGCTTTGATTTCCCTCTGTCCCTTAGTCTTTATGATTTCTTTGCTCCCCTTATCTTTATCCTGATTTCATTATGTAACCTGCCACTGAACAGATTCTTTTTCATTTGAGTGAGACCAATTTAATGCTTGACTTGCCTCGTTTTAAATCATTATAACAACTATAACTAGTTGGATGGTTAACTATTAAAATTACCAGAGTCAAGATAACCGTCTCAGTTGGTTTTGTACTATTATGACAAGATCCAAGACTTCATAATTTAAAAAAAAAATATCACATTATTGTATGTGAGTTTATGTGAATGTATATGTAGATGCAGGGGTACCCATGCCACAGAACATACATGGAAGTCACAGGACAACTGTGTGAATCAGTTCTCTTTCCACCGGGTAGGTCCCAAGGAAACAGAATACTAGGCTTGCCAGCAAGTACTCGTAATTACTGAGTCATCTCACCATCAGAATTCATACCTTTAAAAGAACACATTTTGTCAGGCACAAAGGAACACTGCTTAGCTTTAGTTATGTAAAAGCCTGAGATAAGAGAACCTGTAAGCTATAGACTGGCCTGGGTAACATTAAGATGAGAGCCTGTTCAGGTGACTAGGAAGTGGAATATTGAGGAGCTACTGTAATCTAGCAGGAGCCTTTGATCCCACAGCGTGTGTGTGTGTGTGTGTGTGTGTGTGTGTGTGTGTGTGTGTGGTGGATATGTGTTTGGAATCCAAAAGACAACCTGGGGTGTTCAGGCTCAGCTGCTGTCTCTCCCTTCCCCTTTTTGAGACAAGCTCTTTCACTGGTCCAGAACTTACCAAGCCAACTAGCTAGCAAGTCCCAGATATCCATCCATCTCTTCCTGACACTAAAATTGCAAGCACATAACACCACAATGGGTTTTTTAAAGTATGTGTACATGAGTGCATGCATGTACCCTGTGTGTGTGTCTGTGTACCACGTGTGTGCCTGTTGCCCAAAGAAGTTAGGAAGAGGGCATAAGATGCCCTGGAACTAGAATTACAGAATGTCGTGAGCCAACCTGTAGGTGCTGAGAATTGAACCTGGGTCCTCTAAATTAGCATCCAGTCATCCAGTGCTCATAACTACTAAGCCATATCACCTTTTATTTTTAATAGACTAGAGTTTATTTAGGGCATGACAAGGGGAGTTGAGGGAGCTGAAGCAGAGAAAGGGGTTTGGGGGAAGAGAGGGAGGTGGGGAGGGAGAGAATTGGGGGAGAGGAATGGGGAGAGAAGGGACAGAAAGGGTAAGAGAGTAAGGACATTTTATATTATGTGTACATGTTTGTGTTTGTGGACATAAGTGCAGTGTCCACAGAGACCAGAAGAGGGCACCAGATCTCCCAGAAGTGCAGTTACTCACAGTTGTGAGCACCCATCCTGGATGCTTTCAGCCAGTCTTAAGTCCTCTAGAAAGCCATGCAAGTGTATATGCAGGTAGGACACACATATACATTAAACTTGCCACTGTAAGTTCTAGTTACCCTGAGCCACATACTGAGACTTTGTCTCAAAAAAACCAAAATGGAATGAAAGGGAAAAAACTGACTTAAAACTGAGAATAAAGCCAGCAAGGTGGCTAGGAAGTCAGGGCATCTAGTTTTCAAGCCTGACAACCTGAGTTCAGTCCCATGGTGGTGGGGCATTATCTCCTGAAAACTGTCCTCTGGCCTTCATGCTGCATGAATACATATTCATAAATATTTGCATACAAATTAAAAATGTAAAAAACAAAAAAAACCCAAATCAACCGGCGAAATAAAAGACTTAAAACTAAATTGTTTACATTTATCTGCACTTCTGAGGTTTCCACACTATTTGGGTAGATCTAGATGGTATAGTCTTTTTTTAATATTTATATATTTAATGTATATGAGTACACTGTAGCTGTCCTCAGACACGCCAGAAGAGGACATCGGATCCCATTACAGATGGTTGTGAGCCACCATGTGGTTTCTGGGAATTGAACTCAGGACCTCTGGAAGAGCAGTCAGTGCTCTTAACCACTGAGCCACCTATCCAGCCCCCAGTGATACAGTTTTCTTCTGCCAGGAAGGTTTGCTTGAACTTCTTGATCATATATGTCTTCTACAGGTGAATTGTCTCAGGAGAGCATGCTTTAACATCTTTGGTCACATATGTCTTCTGCAGGTGAATTGTCTCAGGTTTGCTGTGTATGTTCGGTTTGACTTGGTTTTATTTTTGAGACAAACCCTGACTTCTCTTCTCATGACTTTTTCCCTCAACTGTGGGGACCACTGAACTATGCTTCTTCCTGTGCTTAAGCATGGAAATCTGTTCCTGTCTATTCCCCTGTCAGAGATACCCAACCTGTGTTTGGTTTGTAGTGTGAGAGTAATCCACATCCCTCTTCCACTGCCTTGGATGGAAACTGCCAGTGGCTCACAGATAAGAGCTCCCTGAAGGAACGTTACCCTTCAGCATGTCTCCTGGAGAGGAAACAAGGCCTGTGGGAAAGTCCTACTTTCCCCCAAGGACAGGCGAGGTCTTTCTCTCACTCATAACATTTATCATTTCTCCACTAGAAAGAAAGAAATTAAATAACATGTCTCAACTTGCCTAAAATTGAACTCTCTGGATCTTACTGCCCTTTTGTGTAAAACTACAGTCTCCAGTGAATCTTTTCTTTACAGTTATTAAGCAGGTATTAATTAAAGGACAATTTTGTGACTGAGACAGGAGAATTTCTTGGAGTTGCTGCCGAACTGGGTTAAATAGCAAGTTCAAGCCAGCATAGAGTAGAGTAAAAATCTTATCCATCATCAGCTAAAAGGGAAGAAGCATTGTTTACAGAGTTCTTCACATGAATGTTACCCCTCTGTGGCTGTCAGTTCTGTTGAGTGTGTACTCAAGCTTCATTTCTATTTTTATTTTACGTGTGGATGTGTTGTCTGCATGCCTGTCCGTGTGCAGCCTACATTCTGTGTCCTCAGGTCCCTCAGACTCCTGTAATTATAATGACAGACGGTTATGAGCCGCCTTGTCGGTGCTGGGAACTGAACTTGGGTCCTCTGAAAGATCAGCCAGCGCTTTTAAGTACTGAGCCTGCTCTACAACCTCCCAACTTCATTTCTTAAGGAAGATGCCTCATAACATTTCTTCAGCCAGACAAATACATCAGAAAGCATATACTCACAAAAACAATAGTTTGATTCACTCTCTAGTTCTTTGTGCAGAAAGGCCACTAAGAAAACCATCTTATATGCAAACTGTACAGTTCTAGTGTGTTTTAAAGTAAGTGGCTATTGACTGTACTGAGTTTGTTATTTAATAGTTGACTATTAACTAAATCAAAACTAAGTTTCTACCCTAGTAAGGTATGCCAAAAATCAAAGGGCAAAGTCTTTTTTTCCTCAGAAGTTTCTGAGGAAAGAATTTTGATTACATTGTCTGGGGATGTGACTCGGTATTTGAACGCCTCAGTACCATGATTAGGGTCCTGGATCTGACCCACAGCACTGGGGAAAGTGTCACCTCAGCTTGAGCAGTAGTGGAGCTTACATCTTCTGAGCCTTGGGGTTCTACCAACTATCACACTGTAGCAATCCAGGTTCAAAATTAATTATAATTTAGGCATTTAAAGTATCATGTATCTGAAGCCAACAGAAGAGGACCAGTGAGCTGTCTCAGCAGGTAAAGGCACTTTGTTAGAGCAGAGCCTGAGTTTGATCCCCAGGACCCACAAAAGCACAGTAGGCAGGGACACTTGACTCTAGAAAATGTCCTCAAAATTTTTACATTCGTGGTGTGGCACACACAGCATGCACTCAGGCACATGCAACACATACGCACACACACACACACACACACACACACACACACACACTCACACACTCATACACACAGCAAAACTAAGTGAAATTGAGTAAAATTAAACCAGTAGAACTCATAACAAGCTTCAGGTTTCTTAAACAATACCTTATTTCTTACATAAAAAAAAGAAAGAAAGAAAGAAACGAGAACTGTCTAAATTCTTTAAGACTAGGACTCGTTGAAAGCTGTCCAGAGAGCTTTCTAAAATCCACACCATAAGCTGAGATGGTTGCCTGTGAGTCTTTTTGTGTGGAATAGAAAGTCAGAGTTGATGATGATAATGTATGTGAGCTTGGGCAAATGACTTTAAATTTTCTTCTTCTCACCCACAAGAGAGGGAAGTAGAGTCCAGTGGTATTTATTTTAACTTTAATGAAGAGTTATGCAATGTCCCTCATGTATGGCAATATTCTAAAGAAAAAAAAATTTTTCTTTTTACAAATAATCCTTGCGACTGCAGTCTGCAAGATGTTGCAATCTCAGTTTAATTGCATGGAAAGGGTGTAGGAATTGTGCTCTGAGGATTAAGTACTTGGCCACAAATGTATGGACCAGAGTTCAGACCACCAGCACCCACATGAAAGTCTGGCTGGCCTGCAGCCCCAACTCAAGAGGAAGACAACAGATCCCTCAGGTGATTACACTCCCTGGATGGCGAGTTCCAGGCTTGGCCAGAGAGCCCACTCAGAAAGTGGAGAGCAGCTGAGGAAAACACCCAGCATCAAATCTCATCCTCACATGCACCTCACACATGTGAGCACTCACACAAGTGCAAAGATATGGAGCTTAATAAGGGGAAAGCTGAAATAAAGGAGTTGTGTATGGGACCAGGGAGGTGGCTCTGAAGATTGGAGCACAGGACAGAGTTCAGTTCCCAGAACCCATGTTGGGTCAGTCACAGCTGATTGTAACTTCCACTTCTTGCTTCTGCAGGTGCCATTGCCACACACCATACACACATATGTAGTAAACTTTTAAATTAAATCTTTAAGCTTTCCAGTTCGGGCATACACCTTTAATCCCACTACTTGGGAGGCAGAGGTAGGTGGATCTATGAGTTTGGGGACAGCCTGGTCTACAGTGTGAATTCCGGGACAGCCTGGGCTGCACAGAAAAACCTTGTCTCAAACCAAAAACAAAACAAATCTTTTTTAAAAAATGAAGTCAATTCATTGTGTTTATTATGACATTTCTCATAATTGAGTTGATACAATTTGTTAAGGTCTTTAAAAATATTAGTATTATGTGTGTATGTGCAGTGTGCTTTGTGTGTGTGTGTATGTGTGTGTGTGTGTGTGTGTGTGTGTGTGTGTGTACATAATGTATAGATGGAGGCTAGAGAACAAGTGTGGATGTTTCTCTTTGTTCATATTTGGGCGGGTTCCAGGGATGCAGGGTTAGACCCTCACTGTGAGGAAACAGATGGTTCTGCTTGTCACAGAGCTGTCAAGACAGTTCATTCCCAGTGTTGGTCGGTTTCCTCCACCTTTCCTTTTGCCTGGTCAGTGCCCCACATTTTGGAGAAGGTTGTCTGTTCATGGAAAATGGTGACATGGACAATCGTGGGTGCGAAGTCATGACTCTAGGTTGCATGTCAGTGTCTGACAACAGCCACTCACTATGTCAGTGGCTTATGCAAGCTCTGGGAAGAGAAGGAAGAGGTCAGGGTGGAGAGCAGGTCAGAAAGAGGCCTTTCACAGACTGAGTGTTCTTCACAAGCCTGTGGGTAGATGAAAAGGAGAGGAAAAAGCATGCCTGATGCATTGGAGACAGAATGGAAGGACATGGGCTCTCTAGATGTGACTTTATCTGGGGTGGAGAGACTGTGGGGACCTGAGAAAGCTGAGCTGACCTGGCATTCGGGCAGCATCCATATTGTCCAGCTAGAGCAGCTGGCTGTGACAGCTCTGGCCTGAGTGTCAGCCTTGAGGGTCTATAAAGTGGATTTATTAGGAATCCAACAGCTGAAGAAAGGAGATAACCAAACCTTTGTACCCCGAGGATTATAGTGGAGTGGGTCTTCAGTAAAACAGATCTGCACTGGGGTGGGAGATGGAACAGGGTCCCTCAGCCTCTGTGCACTGTGTTTACAGTCTGACCGGGAGCTGGGACTGGGCTGGGGCTGGGGAAGCCATGCTCCTGAGGCTCTGGACTGGAGCCCACTTCAACCAGAAAAGTAAGCAGCTTAGGCATAGTGAAAGATCCAGAGATGAAGTAGGCCACCTCACCACTAGATATGCAAGGACTGGCTGCTGACAGTTCCCAGGGCAGTGTCTGAGCACTTTATTTGGAGGTTGAATTAGACTTTCTGAGGGTTCATTCTCTCATTGGAGAGTCTGCACATCTCGGCTCTTCAGAAGCAGCAGAGCTGGGTCATGATCAGCTGGGCCAGCATTTGGGAGGTAGAACAGCCTTGACTATATACAGAGAGCTTGAGGCCAGCCCAGACTAAATGAGAACTTGTCTCGAAAAAACAATTCTTAAAACAACAACAACAAAAACCTAACAGACAGACAAAGAAAAGAAAGCAGAGGTGGAAGTAGCTCAGGGAAAATCCTGGGAGAGAGCAGAGCCTGTGACCCACCAGAACCTGTCATGCACACACATCGCTGCCTTTGCGCCCTGTGGGGAGAAGGCGAGCAGTCGGACAGCACACAGCTCTGTGTAGAGAGAGGGATGGAGAAGGAGTGTTCTTCCAAGGCTGGCTGGGCTGCTACACATGCTGTTTGACTTATTTCTATAGCCTGCCAAGGTAGTCAAAAGATTCCAGGCCACTCAAACCACAGAGTAAAGTGGAAAATAGTCCCGGGAAAACCTTGGCGATTGCTAAAAAGATTGTTTATTTAAGATAATATTGTTTTTATCTTCAGAGGGGGCAGTCTGTTAATATGAATTAAAATTGTTTGTGAATTTATCCCAGCCGTAGTGAGTTTACTAAGCTGAATATTCAAACATATTAGTTTCCAACCATATTTATAAAGATTCTTCTGTCTATTTAGAAAACAACTGGATCATTCTGTACATCCAACAGTATAGACTGATTAAATAGATCATGCTATAGTTCTAATGAAATAAAAACAGAGACCTACGTTTGAGAAGGAAAGCTGTATTCTAGATAAGTTAAAACACATTTTAAAAAAGATAGAATGTGAGGGACCAACAAAATGGCTCAGCAAGTAAAGGTGCTTGCCAGCAAGCCCGAAGGCCTGAGTTCAATCCTGGGACCTCACATAGTGAAAGAACAATTTGTCCTCTGACTCACTGTAGCATACACCCCTGCTCCATGCGTGCCAACACACGCACGTGCACAAACAAAGCAATGAAATGTAAAGAAATAGAAAGGTAGAAACGATGATCGATGCTCACATGCCGCTAGGTCTGTCTGTGAATAGCCCTTGATTTGTGATCGAATTTCATTCCCAAAGGAGATTTGAGACCCTCTCTTTTCCAGTCAGCTCATTATTATAATTTATAGTCCCATTTCCAGGAATAATTCTGTATCACAAAAATACCAAATGAATAAGAGCATGTGTCAGATGTACATTGTTTTAGTTTTTATTTAAGAAACAAAATCATGTAATAGATTTTATGGTCACGGTGAACAACAGCAATACTAAGATGGTTAAAGGCCTGGCTTCTGGAGCCAAACTGTATATCCAGATCGTGCACAGTCTGGGGTGAGCACATGCTAGCTCCCTCCCCTTGCTTTGGCTGCCTGTGAGAGGCAGGCAGGAGTCTTCAGCCTTCAGTGCCATGAGGACTGAGTACTCAGAACCAGTGATCTCGATCCCAGTGGCACCACTGTCACGTGGGCTGCCTCAGCCTCCTCAGTGCTGGGAACTTAGGCCTCAGCTACTCCCTCATTCAGAAAAGGGTTTTGTCATTGGCAGTGGTGGTTTGGGGTTTTTGTTTTGTGTTTTGTCTTGTATAACCAACAGTAGCCTGGAACTCCTATGTAATCTTGGATGGCCTCAAGCTTACAACAATCCCTGTCTTAGCCTTCTGAGTGCTGTGAGTATTGCCCCCAGATGTCATGAGTTTCTGTCGAGTACTTAGGGTTAGAGGTTTATCTCAGTGACTGAGTTGATAGGAATGGTGCTGCACAACTGCAGCCTCAGAGCCTAAGAGCTGGAGACAGGGAGGTTAGGAGTTCAAGACCAACCTCGACCACTCAGTGAACTTGAGGCCAGCCTGGGCTGTATGAAATGCTATTTCCAAATAATTAATTCATTAAAAATTAATGAGCTGTGGATACAGCTCAGTTGTAGAGCACTTGTCGACGTGGGTGACCTAGTGTGCATGTGGCCCTGGGTTCAGATACATAATGATAGATAAATAAATAAACAGCAACACTGTTAAAATTGTGACTAATTCAAGTGAAGAAACTCTTAATACAATGAAGGATTTTCCTTTTTTATGACAGATGCCTTGGATGAGTATTTTGAATATGACGCAGAGGAGTTCTTGGTGTCTTTGGCCTTGCTGATAACTGAAGGACGAACCCCTGAGTGTTCTGTGAAAGGCCGGGCAGAGAGTTTCCACTGCCCTCCAGCGCAGTCTCGTTTCCCAGGCACCGCCAGACATGAATGCAGCGACAAGCTGGCCCAGGTGAGGACCATGCCCCACTGCTGTTGTCTGTTGTGTTGACTGGCTCAAATGCCTTCAACCTGCTGTTCTGTCACAGTGAGTTTTTGTATTTGAGAGGTGGCTTGGAAGAAGTCTAGGTAACTTCCCTAAGTGAGGAGAGGTTGGAAGCGGTCCTCCTGCCCCTCCCACTCCATAAAGACCTCCCTGCGGCCATCTGCTTTCCCTTAGCTGCAGAGTCTTCCCTTGGCCCCTCCACTGTATGTTCTAATTCATTAGATAAATGACCTACATGAACTGTTTTTCCTGTATTTTTTTTTAGTGGGGAGAATTTATATTAATATTTTAAAAGAAAATTGTTAAAACACTTTAATAAGTAGCACATGTGTAATTTCTAAAAATTAGATATTTTCTCTAATATATTTTTCTTTCAGTTATTAATTTCCTTTGTTGTTGCTGTTTTTAAGCTTTATTTATTTATTTTTATTTATGTAACTGTCTTCAGACACACCAGAAAAGAGCATCAGATCTCATTACAATGGTTGTGAGCCACCAATAGTTGCTGGGAATGGAACTCGGGACCTCTGGAAGAGCAGTAGGTGCTCTTAACCTCTGAGCCATCTCTCTAGTCCCTGTTGCTAAGTTTTTTGACACAATTTCTACGTGTAACTCTGGCTGTCCTGGAACTATCTTTGTAAATCAGGCTGACCTTGAACTCACAGAGATCTATCTGTCTCTGTCTCCCAAGTGCTGGGATTAAAGGCCTGCACCACCACTGCCCAGCGATTCACCATGCCAACAAGTGCTCTACAACTGAGCTACCCTTTTTTAAAAATTGTACTCTGTGAGCCATGATGTGGGTGCTGGGAATAGAAGAGACAGCCATACCTGAGCAAGGGCTATGCTTCTTACGCAGACATCTACAGTTACGATTTTGAAATGTAAATACAAATTAAAGCAGTTATTGTGAACATCCATTTGTTTACCTATTTTTGTTTTTCTCCCAGTGTCGTCAGGCCAGACGAACCAGATCTGAGGTCACACTGTTGTGGAAAAATAATCTTCCAATCATGGTGGAAGTGATGCTCCTGCCAGATTGCTGCTACAGTGATGAGGGGCCTAGCACAGAGGGGACAGATCTGAACGACCCCGCCATCAAGCAAGATGCACTGTTACTGGAGAGGTGGATCATGGAGCCAGTTCCCCGACAGTGAGTTGCTCAGCTTGGTCTCCGGTTTTCCACGACCTCCTACACCTTGCCCTGCCATTGCACCATGTCTCTGAATCCCCCTTTTTTATGTGGTACAGTTGAGATACTTGATACATTGGTTCACTACATAGTTATGACACCAGCTGGCCTTAGGAAGTGCATGTGGGCGCTCAGAGTACACATCCCAAGAGGCACCTTGTTCCCACTTCCTTCTTCCCAAAGGAGTCTCTCAGTCTCTCAGCCGTGTTCCCTCCCTTAGGAATGGTGATCGCTTCATCGAAGAGAAGGCACTTCTGCTGGCTGTCAGATCCTTTGTGTTTTTTTCTCAGTTAAGTGCTTGGCTGAGTGTTTCTCATGGTGCTATTCCACGAAACATTCTTTACAGGTATGTATGTTCAAGGGGAAAAGGGTGTGTAGTGACAGTTTACTGAATGTTGTTTAACCTGTCAAAAGCATGCTTTCTTCATTTATAAATTAAAATCAGTATATATTGATGAGGTTTTTCTCAAAACAAGTTAAGAGTATATTATATTATATGAATAATATATTATGGATAATCTTGTTGAACTATATCTTGTTAAGATAGCTTGTATATTATATGGGTAACATATTATATGGATCATCTTGTTGAGCTATATCTTGTCAAGGTAGCTTGGTGGGTTAAATTTGGTGGACAAAAATGTGTAAATATCATTCAAGTTTACCTTAGGAACCCGAGCTGGACTTAATGCCACAATAAAGTGGAAACTGAGGTCACCTGGGCTTGTGACTTCCTTTGATGATCTGGAGTTTTCTATCTCAAACCTACAAACACTGCTGACATAATGCTGCATGCTCACAGTACCAGCTACTCCTGATGCTGGGGAAGGAAGATTGCTGGGACAGAGAGTTTGAACCTCAGAGAGATAGCAAAAGCCTGTCTTAGGAAGGAAGGAAGGAAGGAAGGAAGGAAGGAAGGAAGGAATGAAGGCAGGGGAGGCACATCATATTTGTGTCTGACTTCTTGTATTCATGTGTCCGTGTGTTTGTATGTGTGCATAAATAAACATACAGGCTGCCAAACAAAGTAATTGCTTCTCTATGCAGGTGAAATAGTCTCCAGACTGTCTTGTTCCATGAGCAGAATCCACTTATTTAATAGTAAACATAAAGTCCTGGTTTTTGTTTGGTTGGTTGGTTGGTTGGTTGGGTTTACTGTTTTTTGGGAGGGTTGTTTTTTGTTTCTTGCTTTTTAGTTTGGTTTGGTTTTGGTTCCTAGAGACAGGGTTTCTCTGTGTATCCATGGCTATCCTGGAACTCACTCTGTACACCTCTGCCTACCTCTGCCTCCTGAATTCTGGGGTTAAAGGCATGTGCCACTACTGTCTGGTACTTTTGTTTTTCTATCCTGGTAAATACGATTAATTCATAGTTTTATTTTAAATCATAAAATTATTGGGTTTTCGGTAGCTCCTTCCTGTGATTTTACAGAAGGCTAAAGGTAGGAGGATCATTGCACATTTGAAACCAACCTATGCTACATAGTAAATTCTAGGGTATCCAGGGCTACAGAATGAAGCTCTTTTTGTTTGTTTGTTATTGTTTTGGGGGCAGAGTTTCTCTGTGTAGCTCTGGCTGTCCCTGATCTTGCTCTGTAGACCAGGCTGGCTTCAAACTCAGAGATCTGCCTGTCTCTGCTTCCCAAGGGCTAGGATCAGAGGTGTGTTCCACCACCACCTGGCTATAAGATTTGGTCTTAAAGACTAAAATAACAGAAAACAGACCCCTCTTCTGAGTACAGTCGGCTGTGCCATGTATGCTGCTTTTAGTGCTAACAAGGTAGAGTGGCTGAGACTGGGTCAGACTCTATGCAGGGATAAAACTGCTTTGTTTCCTTAAAGTGATACAGGGTGATGAAGATGCAGCTTGTGACTAATCTGTGTTGTTTGGCTCTAGAATCAGTGCTGCTGATGTCGACCTGCAATGGAGTTTTTCACAGACCCCGACTGAGCATGTGTTTCCCGTTCCCAATGTCTCTCACAATGTGGCCTTGAAAGTCAGCGTTCAGTCCTTACCCAGACAAGCTCACTATCCGGTTTTGACCTGTAGTATTCATGCTAACATTGGTCTGTATGAGAAGAGAATTCAGGAACAGGAGCTCAGAGGCTGTCAGCACCGAGGCCCTGGGGAGGCAGAGTACCATTGTCTCAGCAGCTCCCAGAGTCTGTGCAGCAAGCACACATGGACCGCGGCACCTGTGAGTGCCCTTCGTGTCAGAAACGGCATGCCTCCTGAGTACACTTCAGCCATTAGAAATGTCAGGCTCTGCCCAGGCCTAGGCAGCAAGTCTGACCATGGGGCGCCTCAAGCCAATGTCCTGGGCTTCAGTGGTACTGGAGAAGTGAGGTCACAAGAGGCATCAGTGAGAACTTTCAAATCACTCTCTGGGATCGATTCCAGCGTCTCTAGCTGTCAGAGCCCCCGGCAGCGGCAGCTGGTAGGGGAGCCGAACCCTTTAATTGACTGCCTGATTCAGGATCGACAAGAAGTCATTGCCAGAATCGCTCAGCACTTGATTCACTGTGACCCCAGCTCCTCCCGGATGTCTGAACTCCCCTTTAACACCCAGGAGCCCACCTCACTTAGCCCAAAGCTTCACCCAGTTTCACAGGAGAGGGGGTGTGTGAGAAGATGCAAAGAAGCATTCTCTGTCTCTTTTGGGGGTCCAGAGTTTGGCTCCCCAGGAGACAGCAGGGAGGGGAAAGTGAGAGAAAAGTCAGAACTCAGACAAGGAGACACTCCTGTCTCTCACAGCCCCTACCCTCGCCAGCCCGCTGGGGAGGCGAACCCGCTGATTGGCTCTTTGCTTCAGGAGCGGCAGGACGTCATAGCCAGGATCGCACAGCACTTGGAGCACATTGACCCCGCAGCTCACATTCCCCGGCCTGCATTCGGCAAGCACGACTCCAATTCCATTCCTTCTAAAGTGTTCAGGAGTTCATTTGGTGACAAAACCTTGTTGAAGAAGGACAGAGAAAATGTCTCTGTGTCTGCTACTCATACAGAAGTGTCCTTATTGGGAGACAGAGGTGATGGGAAAAACCCCAAACCTAGTAAATGCTTCAGATCTTTCAAATACCAAGAAAAGCCTCTGAAACCTGAAGTAAGAACTCAGCATCAGAACTGTCCTGATGACATCACCCACACAGCCAGGCAGGAGCAGCTGAGCACGGCTGCTGGCTTACTGTCTTTCTCCAACACGTCTCTTTGCAATGAAAGTAGCTTGGTTTTGACTAGCAGATTGGAAAGTACATCTTGTAAATTACAACTTAAGGAGCAAGAAATGAGCCATGAAACCGAGAAACCATGTTTGCATTGCGACAGTATTGACAAACAGATTTGCACAAATAAATGTCGGGAAAAAATGAAAGACGAGAATAGTCCTGGATCTCTCGGTCCTCTGCAGTGTGATGATTCCAAAGGGACGGACTCAAAAATAAAGGTGACTATGTTGGAAATGTCTGACTATTTGAACAAGTACAAAACTAATTGTTCAAATAAAGACTCCAAAAGATCAAAGTCATGTGAGCAAGGCATTCAGCTTGGCACAAAAAATGATCCCAGTGAAGATATTAAGGGTCCCAAAAGCACAACTTCAGACCAACTAAAAACTGAGCAGGAGGACAAAAAAGATTCAGTTGCTGGAAAACCTGAAAGTGTAAAGCACTGTTTGTCTACAAGCGAAAGACTGAAAAGTGCAGACATGTTGGTAGGTAACATGTAATTCAAATGTCATTCTTAGCTATTATCTGTGGTTTGAATCTGATTCACCAGAGATGTGGTTATGAAGGCCCAAGGGTACCTGTTATCTGTGGAGTACCCAGTGTGGTGTGATAAGGCTTCTATTAAAAACTACTAATATTCTTGCCAATAGCCTACCCTCTTCAAAGTCAGCATAACAAGGTAAGAGATGAAATGGATCATGGGTCACATGGTTTAAAATTCAGTGTGTGGTTCCTTCTTTAAAAGTTACAGTTAAAACAGCAGCAAAAATTCCAAGGCTCTGTGAGGTCTTTTAACAACAGTCTAAAAACTATGTGACCTTTTTCTCCAATTGAGAAGCACCTGGCCTGGGGATGCAGGAGTGAATGTGTGTGTGTGTGTGTGTGTGTGTGTGTGTGTGTGTGTGTGTTGATTTCTGCATTCTTACTGGCTCCTCTCATATGTCAAATGATTAAAGAACTCCCCACTTTAACAAGAGACAGGTATGACACATGGGGGAAATAGAGGCTCAGAGGGTTGGGCATGCTAGGACTCTGTCATCCTCAGTGGCTGATCTGTTACCCCTTAACTCCTTCTCAGGCCTCTTGTAGTCCAGGGTTCTGCTCTGCACATCCTCTGTTCACTTGGATTTTTCTTGTTGCCTTTCTTTATCTCACTATTTCAAGCAGTCAGTAGGGAGGAAGAAGGAACCAAGCAGACATTGCCATCAGCTTGGTGTGTTTTCCTAGCAGCTCTGGCCTGGTACAGATGCTGCTTGGTAACAATGTAGGCTGTCAGTAGGAGCTGCACTAAGTAGGTAGTCAGAATCTTTAGTTCCTGGATCTTTTCTCACAGTTTAGTCCTTGAGTCATACCAAATAAGCCTATAATTCTAAAAATGATAATCGACCTTTATAGTTTATAAACCTTTAACATGCTGCTTAAATAAAAAAGGTATATCCTAAAAGTATACAAAGACTTATCATGGCCTGAAAAACACTGTTTTGGAGAGACACAGTGGGCCCAAGCCTGCAGTTCCAGGCTTTTAAAAGCCATAGGGAGGGGAGTTTAAGGCCACCAGGACAAGAGAGCAGGCCTGAGAACCTAATTTGGACATGGTGTTTTGGTTTGTCTTCTAGCACTGACTTGTTCATGTGCTGATTTTACATGAAATCATACATGTGCTCCAGCGCCCTTCTGCACAGCCTGTGAATATTTGTCTGCCTGGCCCTTTCCAGCACTTTGGTTTTTGTTCAGTAGGCCAGAAGAACAAGATAACTAACTCATCCTGGGCCACTCAAAGCTGATAAATGTGAACTTAGTCTATTTTTGTAACTTTTCATATTTTATGTAAATTTCTGGCCTTTAGCTATAGATTTGTCCAATTTGTAAGTGTTCCGCACTGCTTCCCGAGAGCGGGTCTCAGTGGTTGTCCAGACCGACCTTAAGTCCTGGGCTCTGTGACCTTCTTGGCCTTAGCCTTGGAAGTCACTGAGATTACAAGCATGTGTGTGTGTGTGTGTGTGTGTGTGTGTGTGTGTGTGTGACTGAAATTTTTCCTGTTTCTTGATTCACAGTAAAAACAATAGTACTGTGACCATGTTTCTTGATTAATACTAGTTTTTAAAAGAGTTCTTTTTATTGAATTTATATGCATGACTGTTTTGCCCACATGAGTGTCTGGTGTCCACAGAAGCCAAAAGAGGGCATTGGGTCCATCTGGAACTGAAGTTACAGATGGTAATAGTGGGTGCTGGGAACCAAACTTGAGTCCTCTGCAAAAGCAGTAAGTGCTCTTTATTGTTGAGCCCTCTCCCCAGTCCCCTGTTTTATATTTTTGAATTTTTCATACTAAACTAAATCCTCTAAAAATGGCTCTTGGCACAATTATATACTTTACAGTCGTAACTCTATTTTCTAGCTGTTTTTTTCTACAAGTTATAATATTAGATGCTAGATTATGAGTAAACCTGTTGATATAAGAGTTGTATTGGGCACACTTGAAAACTTTTGAGACATGATATCAGAACTAGACTCCATAGGTCTGTGCTCATGTGACTGCATGCGTGTATGTGTATCTTTATGCATGTAAGATGAGAAGGGCTCTTTAGTGTCACCACCAACGGTATGTATATAGAGTGCACTAGCAGCGTGTCTACAAATTTGCCACTATTTGATTGTTTCCACTACAATGGATACTTTTCTTTGCAGAGGACTACACTGAAGCATTCAAGTGTCTGGAGAAAACATGACTTTCATTCCTTGGATGGGACATCAACCAGAGCCTTTCATCCGCAGACAGGGCTGCCTCTCCTCTCAAGTCCAGTAAGTGCCCCAGCTCCCTCTGCCCAGCCCCTGCGGGCAGGCAGCCCGAATGCTCTCAGCATGTTAGCTAACATTAGCTGAAACATTTCAGTGCCCGTGAAGTAAATTTTCAGTTAGTAAACTTCATGGGTTTTGATAGTACGTTTAACAGCTATAAAATAATATGGGGAAAAACTATGTATTTTACTGGTATTGAAATTCTTCCTGAAGTTCTTTTGCTGAATATTTTGTTACTAAGTGTAAAAAATATTTTTTTAAAATTACCTGGATGTTGATGGAATTTCATACAAATAGATTTTTTCCCTTATCTCAATAAATATTGGCACCAGCAGCAGGCTTATTTAGAAGCTAGTATAAATAAACTCATAGTTTTGAGTGCAGTAGTTAAAATCTCCTTTTGGAGGGCTTGGGATGTTGCTCAGAGACAGAATGATCATGTAGGAGGCCCTGGACTCCATCCCAGCACCACTTGGGAGGGCTAGATGACTGCAAACCAGCGGCTATTTGGCTATAAAGTGAGAGCCTGTCTCAAGAAAGAAGGTGGGGGATGTGTCTGAAAGAAAACATCTAGATATGGAATTATTCTCCTTCAAGTGTGTGCGCACACACAGATGCATGAACATATACATACTGCATGTACACACCTGCATGTACATACATGCACACACAGATGCATGAACATATACATACTGCATGTACACACATGCATGTACATACATGCACACACAGATGCATGCACTCCATATGGAAAAATAGTAGAGTGGAATCAGCTGAGTGGCAGTTTAGTAGGTGATAATCTCAGCTTTTTCTTAGACCAGTACGTCAGTTGTGTTTTACATTAATTAATTAATTATACATGCTTTACATAGATTCCCAAAACTGATCTAACTTTTGTGTTGTACCTAACTTCACTTTTAATTTGCTTTTAGAGCCTTCATTTTTAGTGTATTTTGAGATAAATGGTTTGGGAGAAATATAATCTAGCATATGCTCGTGGTTGAAATTTCTGAGTACTATTTTTCAAACCCATTCTCGATGAAGATTCCATTTCCTGGGAACGTGGCAGTGGATAGGATGCCAACACTCTTATTTTTGCCCCTTTAGTTTAAGTTCTAGGTATTACAGGCTCACATCCACCAAACATGCACAGCTCTGTACAGCTTACAAACAAAAGTCCTAGGATAGGAGATGGTTCTGTAGGTAAAGTTCTGAGTTCGGACCTCTGTTCCCACAAAAGCTGAGCACTGCAGCACCTGTCTGTAGCCAGTGATGTTGAGGAGGCCGAGACAGGAGGATTTCTGGCACTTGCTGCATTGATGAGCCCCAGGTTCCACGAAAAAGTGACTAAGGAAAGTACCTGGCATTGACCTCTGACCTCCACATGAGTGCACACATGTGTAAACACAGAAACTTTTACACAACACACACACAAAGAGTCTTTGTACAGAAAAACCATAAATGCTTTAGTTTGGGGGAAAAAAACTAATTTTACTTAGAATCTAATAAAAGCACTTACAGGAATCGTGTGCGTTCTTTTCCTATATTAATAAAATGAGAATGAAAGGAAAATATGTGATAAGCATCATTATTTGAAGTAAACTGTTGTGAGAGAAAACCAGATGACTTAAGTTCAATCTCTTGGGCCCACATGATGGAAAGAGAACAGACCCCTGTAACTGCCTTCTGACCTAGCATGTGTGCTCTAGCATACAAACAAAGAAATCAGTGTCATTTAAAGCAACATACTTAGCTTGGACTTTCTAAGTGTTTTGTTATTTTAAAAGTAATCCTTAAAAAATAAGTAATTGTTTGCCTTTAGGTTCCTCAAAGAAAAACACAGTCGGGTTGCTTTGATCTGGACACGTCGCTGCTGCATCTGAGAAGTCTATCCTCCAAAAGGTAATACCTCAAGTGCATGGGTGTGAAGTAGAACCGGCAGCAGATGCCCAGACTCAAATTGGAATAAAAATATTATCTTGACAGACGAAGAATGGTTAAGAGCATCAGCTGCCCTTGTAGAGACCCCGGTTCAATTCCCAGCCCCCACATGGTGCCACAAAACCATCTGTAACTCCAGTTCCAGGTTCTTGGACACCTTCTGGCCTCCATGGGCACTAGATATACAGACATACATGCAAAGAAAACTCCCCTCATATACATTTTATAAAACTTAAAGGATTTCTAATTAAAGAAAAAAACGTTTCTATGCTGCTGCACATGAATGTTAAGAGCGAGGCAGTGAGTTTGGCTGTGTGCTCGTTACGGTAGTCAGACACAGCGGTTCAAGAGTCAGGTCCATGTTCACTGCTGATCCTTAACCTTGTCTTCTGGCCCACATTGCCTCCCTCCCTCCCGCCCGCCCGCCCGCCCCGAAATCCCTCCATTCCTCTCTTCCTCCCTTCCTCCCTTCCTTTCTTCCTCTCTCTCTCCTTCCCTCCTCCTTAAAACCTCTGTTTTCTTTGTCAGTGATCCAGCCTAGGGTTTCATATGAAGTGGGCAAAGGTTCTACCACAGTGCTCCATCTGTGGCCGGCCCTGTAATTACAGTCACATAATTTCAGCTGGAAGTGGTGTAGAATTCTGAGCATTCTGCATTTCCAGTAGATTCCACCATGTGATGTGTTATAAATTTATACCTTAAACCTTCCAGAGAATTGTGTGTGTGTGTGTGTGTGTGTGTGTTCATTACTGAATATTGCTAGCATAATATTTAATCTGAAATTTCAACTACAAATTTTATATTTTTTCTAACTTTCTCTATTTTGGGTTTTCAAGATAAAGTTTTTCTGTGCTTAGCTCTGTGTATAGACCTGGAACTCACTCTGTAGAGCAGGCTAGCCTCACACTCGGAGATCTGCCTGCCTCTACCTCCCAAGTCCTGGAATTAAAGGCATGCGCCATCACCACCCAGCTAAAACTTTAATATTTTAAAGTTTAATAACATTAATTTAATTTTAGTAGTTTGAATGAAATTGTTCAGCTTCTTCTAATTCACTTTATGGATGTAAATAAGGGAATATTGCAGTTACCATGTTCTTTTTTTCTTTGCTTTTGCTTTCCAATAGCTCTCGACCATGTCTGAACATTGAAGAGGACCCAGATGCTCATGATAAACCTTTTTTGAGTTCAAGTGCTCCACCAATTACAAGTCTTAGTCTCCTAGGAAATTTTGAGGTAATGTTGCTTTGAAACTATTTTAGAAGTCAAAGTACCTTAAACTAGGGCACTAGTTTATGTCTTTAACACTCTTTGTGAGAAGGAAATGAACAAGCCAACTGTCTTTTTCCCAAAGCCTTGAAATTTCCTATCTTGCTCCTTCTCAAATGATCACTTAAGTGAAGGGCATCTCCTCACACACCCTGATATCCCCCCAGGTAACTTCCCATAAGCTTGTGAGGGTCTTGAAAACACCCAAAGAGTCACTTAGAGGTGGTTTTCAGGAGTGAGCACTTTGTGGATAGACAGAGCTTCTTCAAATATTTTTTTTTGAAAAATTTACAGCTAAACTAAACAAAATTCCATATATTATACAACAGCATCATTTAATAGCAGAAGTAGTCATTTTTCAAGATGACAAATGTTTGGCTTATCTTTCTAACAGGACTTCTATATGTGGCCTGCCTTTGAAACCTTCTAGCACCGTCTAGTGGGCTCTCTCTGGGTAGATACCTTCTCTGGTAGAGCTTGCCTATTATATAACCTAGGCCAGCTTGGAACTTATTACATAGTTCAGGCTAGCCCTAAACTCACTGCTGTCCTTTAGCCTCAGATACACCAGTGATGTTGAGATTGCAGGTGTGAGTCCCTCTGCCCAGCAGAGAGCATATTTTCCCCTCACAAAGATAAATAGCATATTAAATGATTATATCTAACAAACAGTGATGTTCCAAGAGAATCCAGTGTTGGCTGAATGGGTGAGAGGAGGCATTGGGTAGGATCTAGTAGAAGGTAGTTAGAGGCAGAGGTGATTCCAGGTCAGCAAAGAAACATGTCTCTTATAATAACCATCATTTCTTAGTTTGTATAGTGGGTCACAGACTAGAAAGCATAGTCAGATATCTCCCTAAGTAGAAAATGAACCAATGTGCTAAATTCTCTGCCTTTTCAAAGCAATTGTTGTCTTGTCTTCCAGGAATCCGTTCTGAATTACCGTTTAGACCCCCTGGGCATAGTTGATGGCTTCACTGCCGAGGTGGGAGCCAGTGGGGCTTTCTGCCCAACGCACTTGACTCTGCCGGTGGAAGTGTCTTTCTACAGTGTTTCCGATGATAACGCTCCCTCGCCTTATATGGCAAGTACTTTTGTCTTTTCTGCACGAATCAGCCACCTGAGTAATTCACGTCACTTCCATCCTTGAAGTGGGAAGCAGTTCCTGAGAGAAAGTTAAAAACTGAATGTAGACCAGTAAGCCAAACTATGGCTCCATGGCCTTTTGCTCAGCTGGGTTTTAAAATGGTGCTGATATTTTACCCATTTCTACATAACTTGCTAGTGACTGACATCTTGCTAAGTCCACACAAATGCCCTAGTGCTTACTGTGCACCGAATGCCAGGTGGCTGCCTTCTCACGCGGCTCCTATGTCGGTCAGACTTGGTGAGATCTGGAGACTTGGGGCAACCTGAGGCCTCTTCACCCCATCTTCCTCACTCCATTTTTTTTTTTTATCCTGGGGTTCTAGAGAGTGTGAGCTATTTCTGATCACACCAGTATCTCATTTGAGGGTAGGGGAGCTTCTGGGAGTTAGAACTGAGCCTGAGGTTTTATAAGTTTACCTTCCCATTTTCTACTGCAGGGGAGTCTGGGTAAAACAAGCCTTAACCTGCAGAAGTACATCTGAGCACTGGAGTGTGTATAAACACTCCTTCAAAATACAAAGGAAAGGTTTGTAGTGAGGGTGTAAAGTGCAGAGTCACACTAAGTCTCACTGTGAGAAGCAGAAATTCATACAGGCCTAGACCTGCATCCCTGACTTAGCACCTGCCCAATGGCTTCCTCTCTCCTGCCTGTAGGGGTTTTAAGAACATTGCGGTCAATGTTAAGAGTAAAAGCTATGAAAAGGGATTTCTCCATACCTGACAGGACTAGAAGCTGTACTTTTTAAGGAGCTAAATATGGCCACCTCGATGCTGTCCCAGTTTGTCAAGGGAGCTAGTTTAGCTGGGTTTACTCCAGTATTGAAGTGAAATTTTTGGTCCAGGGCCTGGCTAGTGTTTCATACTTTGATATAAAATGATAGTCTGGTGGGAACTTTGAATGAATACTGGAAAGGAGATAACTCAGCCTACTGAATTGTTTAGGTTATCCTTCTAAGGAGGCCAGCCTTCTATCACAGTGGGGTTGAGGCTAGCCTGGGCTATATAGTAAGTTCCAGAAGAGCCTTGGCTACACAGGATAATCCTATCTCAAAAACCTAAAATAACCAAAAATTGATGCCTGCTTTTCCATGACAGTGGTCTTCACTCTCTGTCGTACCTCTGAGTCTGTTTACTTAGTAGGAATGGGTTCCCTTTGTTAGAGCTCACTCCAAACCCCACACCACACATCTTTCCTAAAGTTTGTTTTAGTGACAGTTTAGTCTGCTTTCAAAGGACTGACCATATCTTGTTAGCTAGGACTGATTGTTCTGTTAGATCAAGCATCTTGTAGACCATCAGAAGTAACAGTGAGACCTCTCCTCATGGATTGAATGGCCCCCAGAAGTAAAATGTTAGGACAGAAAATTGTTTGTGGTGGGATTTTGCATCAAGCAATTCTTGAAAGTTTAATTCTTCATTTTGGAGTAGCAATAAGAATGTCCCTCAAGAACCACACCACAGCACTCAACTACACAGGAATTGTGTCTCAGAAAAAAAACAGCTATTGTGGTGATGAGGTCAGGCTAGGCCTGTTACGGGCTCATGACTGACTACGAGCTGTTTCCTTCTGTTTGTAATTAGTCAAATCAAGGCCTGCTGGTTTTAGTTTCCATCTACTGTTCCATACTAGTTTTTGTTGTTTTATTTTTTGGCATGGGGTCCATGTCGACCAGTCTAACCTCAAAGTCTTAGGTAGCTAAGGCTGGCCTTGAACTCATGGTCTTTGGTATGTCACTGCACCCAGAAATTCATATTCTTTATTATATAATAATTTGGAGATATTTTTTGGTATTAGGATTCTGCCAAATTTAGTTCATCTTAACCTTATTACAAACATGCCATAGGAAATGTTTCATTATATTAAATGTGGCTTTCTTAGGTACAAATATTGATAATGCTGGACCATGAAATGAATCAAGAAATATTAATCAAATCCCAGCTTTCTAGTGCTACTACTGGCCTTACATTATTTAGAAATTGTTGTTTGGAAGCTGAAGAGAAGGCTCAAAAAACATTCGCTACTCTTCCAGAGGACCCAAGTGCCCTGTGCCGCCTGTGCCCAGCACCACACTGGGCAGCTCACAACACTTTTTGATTCTAGTTCCAGGGGATCCAGTGTCTTCTTTTGGCCTCCAAGGGCACTGTACTCAGATTCAAATACCCACATAAACACACACATAATCAAAAAGAAGGTGGTTATACTGGAGTGCTGCCCTAAACTAAAAAGACCTTTCAAAAGTCTTCAGTCACTATGGGCTTAATCACTACTACCATTATGATCTTAAAAACTATCAGAATTGTATTACAGAAAGAAACACAGTCACAGTCATAGTTGTCATTGTCCTGGCTCTCTCTTCTTTGTATGAAAAGCAGGTTGGGAAGAAGGACAATAGCTCCAGGCCTTGCCAATGTGGTTATAAAAGCAGCTACCATTTTGATATGTCTTACTTATTCATTCTGGAACTAGAAAGGGGTATGTTTTCCATGTAACTGTCCACACTGCTTGTGCTTGAAAAGTGGGTGCATACGCCCTGGTGAGTACACTGCGCACCCAGTGAAGAATTATTGCTGCATTGCCAGGGGAAAGGCCCATACTCTGCACTTGAAATTAGGATCATGTGTCAGCAGCAAGGCTCTCTCTCCACTTGGTCCATTGCTTTTTACTTCCCAACCCAGGTCTCTTGTGTCACCCCGTGCAACAGTCCTGTGTCACACCTACCTTGAGATTCCTATTTACAGTCTGTAGTGATGGATCTGTGAACCATATAGAGCACATACTCTACTCACCTCCCATAACTACTGGGAGGAAAGAATCATTCAAGGACGTAGACAGGGACAGGATTCACAAGCACTGCCTGTGGCCATGCCCTTAGCCTGGGTATTGGGAAGAAGCTTTTTGCACATTCCATCTGGACTTTGAACTTACTTTTTTTTCACATTTATACTTTCTTCCCCATTGTTTGGACTTTGCAGAAAAACTGCTGCCTGTACTTAAGGTTTGCTTAAACTTTGCTATACAAATTTTATCATCAGGGAAGTCCTGTTGTTGAAAGGCAGATTCCATTTGGTAGATCTAGAGAATAACCAAGCATTCTAACAATATCATGTGTGAGGTGTGTGTGTGTGTGTTTTCTTGCACGTGTGGACATGCCATGTGCCCACACGTGCTGCTGTTGCTGCCACCGCTCTTCGTACGTGGAGGACTCTCCAGGTAGACCTTCGTGCTAGTGCACTCTGGTTTAGAGCCAATTCAAAGTCTAAGATTCTTTACTAAGTAAACAGCTAAAAGGTAATACCCCTGGGTGTGGTTGATCACAGCTGTGATCCCAGCATTTAAGAGGCTAAGGCAGGGGGATTTTCATGAGTTCCAGCCCAGTCTTGGCTACATAGCAAGGCTTTGTGTAAACAAAGAACCAAAAGAAATAGAAATCATTTGGGTATGGTGATACACACCACTTTCTGGCACTTGGGAAGCAGAAGCTTTAGGCAGTAGATGTTCAAGGCCACTGTTGGCAACATAGTAAGTTTGAATCCAGCCTGGAATACGTAAGACTCTGTGTGGGGGAAAAAATGGAAAAAATATAAAATAAAAAGAATATTCAAAGTAGCACCTTAAAAAAAGATACAGATTAAAACACAGCTGTTTCTAAAGTAGTATTTCCTCTTGGAAAACAGTTGTGTGGCTTGCTTTTTGCAGAGCAGGCAGCTTGGTGGTAAACCTTCATTTTTATACTTGCTTTGAACATCTCTTCTGCTAGAAATTCATCAGGCTGGAACCCAGATTTCCAGCCCCACTTAGTTGCTGTCTTAATTCTTTTCTTCTGTCTTTCCTCAGAAAGTCAGATGTGTAAGTTGACCCACTAGAGGATTCCTTCATTTGGGGCCCCAGATTAGACGTCATGTGCTCATTGCTTTCCCGTACCCCGTGATCTGTCATCTCATTGCTTCTTCATGTCCCCCGTCTCCTTAGATAATGGGACTAATCCCAGAGCTTTGCTTTATTGAGTTTCTTATGGCTAGGAAACGTGACCCTTGGTCTGTGTCTCAGTGAGCACTTTAAGCAGGGTGGCCTTAATGCTGTATACTGCTTGTTACCACATGTCTGGGAAGAGCAGCAGTGAACGGTCTCTTTAGAAGGGGGAGTCTCACCATTTTGTGCTTGCAGAACATAGCTCCTAATGCAATTTGAATGTTTTTCCTCAGAAATAGGTTACTGAAGTTACTGAAGTTGTACTGAAAACATGTCTTCTTGCTTTGGCCTGTTATATATGTATGCACTCAATTTGTCTTCTTTTGTTTTAAGGGTGTGATTACTCTAGAGTCCCTTGGTAAAAGGGGTTACCGAGTACCTCCTTCAGGAACGATACAAGTGGTATGTGTTTTATAGCCTACAATTGCAATAATCATTCTCTCACACATATAGAACTTAGCCCTTTCTCCTGCTACTGCTGCTGCAACGACCTTGGTAAGTAACAGTGGGCTGCAGCTTTGTTTGGAGTTGCCATGCTCTGCCCCAGGAATGAGCATTTTGGGGGCCTCCATTAAAGGAAAAGATTAATAAGCTAATAGAGGTGAATGCTTTAGGCAAATAATATGAACCATTTACATGACTTAAACTAAGCTATTTTCAATATATTTAGATCCTGACCAGTGCCTTCGGTTAAATAAATACTAAGTGATATTGAGATTGATCTGTTTCAAAGGAGACCCCAAAATATTGTATTGCTTTGGTGGGAAAACCCAGGAAACAAGATGTTAATACTAGGGAATGATTTCTAAAGCTGACTCAGTGAAATCTGATAGATGCCAGGGCACAGAAGGTGTTTGCCTTCAGCTGTATTCATCTCACTTGGCCTAAGGAAACCCCTTCTTACCAGGGCAGACCTGTCTGACCCAGGATAACACTACAAGTCTTCAGTCTGCTTCACATTTGGCAGACTGGAAGAATCCAGCTGGTGCTGGCTGTTTGTGCTCAGCCTCCAGTCCAGCTCAGCAGGCTTTCTGAGCCCTGTGACCTCAAGGGGTCAGCACTCCTGTAGGTCAGGTCACACCTCAGCAAGTCTGACTCAGAGCTGTGTGGATCTGGCATCTCACAAGAGTGAGATGGTAGTGAGCAGTGTGTGTCTGCACCACAGAACAATGGTTGCTTGTTAAAATGAGATTTCTCCATCCCAGACATTTTTAACGCTAAGTAGCGATCCTTGTTGATTCTGCAGCCCATAGCTGTGGAACCCATGAGGGTGTTTGGACCACTGGAGCGCTAGCTGAGAGCTGCCCTAGTGACAAGCCATTAACCCAGAAAGAGTTCACCTCTGAGTGGTCCGTTTTAAGCACGCTTTTATTCTTCACATGGTCTGAAGTCCTGGGTCTGCTTGTACTTATTGAATGTATCAGCCTTGATCTTAGCACGTGCTAGGTTGTAAACTTGGATCATAACGCTGATGTATTTCTCATTTTGATTCAGTGAGTGATGTCCAGTCCCTGGGACGAGCTTCTGAAAGCCTGGCACCAAGTTACCGATTGATGTGTTGGTAATTTGGTTAAAGTCAGTTCAGCAGCTTGGGTTTTTAATTTTAAAATGTATATATTTTTTTTAAATTACCTTTTTCAGTTATTCACAACCACGTAACAATTGAATCAGCCCAGTCTTCTCTGAGAATACATAGTTTGGTCTGTAATGATAGTGAGGGTTTGTAAAGCGTGAGTGATTCCGGTGTAAAGGTATAGTGCTGGGTCTAATGAGAACATTATTTATCCACTCCTGACCTTGGAACATTTTCAATAAAAAGTCTCCCCCTTGAACATTTATAGCAATTTTACAGTAAGTAGTTTAAAGCAGTTACTCTAAAATTCTAGTTTTACTGAGATTATAATTTTTATCTTAAAAATTACAATCTATTAAAATGTAAGAAAATTTCACCTTGAGAATTTCAGTTGATATCACCAGTAAAGCTCATGTTTGAAATGACGGAACTAGAATATCCTAATGCAAAACACATTATGAAGAGTGTATTATGCATAAACTAGCAGAACAATTTCTGAAAAATCTGAACAATGAGAAAAGTGTATGTTATTTGCTATTAATATGAAATGTGTGACTAAAGATCTTGGTGTATTACAAGATTTTTTTCTTATTGTCATATAAGAAATGAGGTTGAATGTGCAAGAATATTGAATATTACTTTTCAACTGCTAATGTTAGTTTCTGAATGGAATCTATCAAGTGGAATTAAATTACTAAGAAGCCTGTTTAATTACTGGGGAGGTATTCTGCATCATATATACAAATCACCCTTTTGAAGAATAACCCTTCTGTTGTTTCTTCAGACCTTATTCAATCCCAATAAGACTGTAGTGAAGATGTTTGTTGTCGTGTATGACTTACGAGGTATGCCAGCCAATCACCAGACATTCCTGCGACAGCGGACGTTTTCTGTTCCCGTTAAACAAGAAATGAAGAAAAGTATTAACAAAGAGAACGTCCAGCACACACAGTTATTACGCTACCTCATACACCTGAGGTAATGTTTCAGATTAATAAGACTTCAGGACCACTTAACATTGTTAGACTTTTTATTTATTTGTGTGTTTTATAAATATGGGTGCTTTGTCAGCATGCATACTGCATACCACAAGAGGGCATCAGATACCATCATAGACAGAGGTTCTGGGAATTGAACCCAGGACCTCTGAAACAGTGGCTAGTGCTCTAAACCTCTGAGGTATCTCTCCAGCCCACTAGACATTTTTTAAGGAAACTTTTTAAATGACCACATTAGTACAATACGCTCTGCTTAGCATGGGGTCTCTTGACAGTATGCCAACATAGAAAACATGTGGCATTCATTCTTACCACCCTTGCTACTTATTAAAATCAGGGGTTTGTACTTGTAACTGCTAAATGGTGAATACTGAAAGTCAGGAAGAGGCCTGGTATTGGAGGCAGTAACTTCTAAAGCCAGTAATGCTGATAGAATCTTAGCCTGAGTCATCAGCTTGGTTTGCAGTTACTAGCAGGCTTTTAGTAAAGTGACAAAGCTGGCTATGTAGCCCAATCTGTCATCCCAGAACTTGGGTGGTTGGAGGCAGGAGGCTCAGAAGGTCAAGGCTATCCTCAGCTACCTGCCTGGGTTACATAAGGCCCTGTCTGAAAAAAAAAATCACTGGAAAAGTAACAAGAAACAGGTAACATTTATTTTACTTAACCTAGCATATCTAAATGAATTTGAATACATAATCAGTATAAAATCAAGATAACTTTACATTTTTTGTGATTATGTTAATCTTATAAATCAACAATATATTTTACACTTGGGACAATCAGTTTGATATAGTCCCATTTGGGGTGGCTTCACTGTTCCCACGTGCTTCTACACATCTGGAAGGTGACAGTGCTCAAGTGGAGGCTGTGCTTCAGAGATGCTGTATCCTCCAACTTAGTGTTTGACCTGGATCTCTAGGTTGTGTAAAGGCTTTTGTTGTTGCTTGCTTGTTGTCCTTCTGGTCCGTGCTGTTAGTGTCCCTGACTTCCACTTTAAGCCCCCATCCCTGTGTAACTCTCTGGAACACTGAGCAAACCAAAAACAGAAGTCAATAGCTTTTTTCCCTGTAACTGTATAGAACATCCTCAGCTACATCAGTGACTGGGTCTTTATTGTAAGGAGTCCTGTGATTCTCAGCTTCAATATGTAATGGCAGGTTATATAGGTATCAGTTTGCCAAGCAACTTCCATACCTGAAAATGGCTGTTCCTCTCAGCACATTGCAGGATCACCTCCCCACCTGCTGTCCTGCATCCAAAAGGCAATGTCATATGCACCATGGCACTGCCGGACAAGCACACCAAGGGATGTGCCACACAAGCCATGAGTATCAAACGTGTCCACCAAACACAAACTTGGAAAACTTTCAAAACGAGAAATGCAGGCAGTGAGATGGGGCTTGTGTGGTATGAGGAAAGAACTGGTTCCCACAAGTTTTTCTCTGAACTCTGCATGCTGGCCTCCCTCCCCTCACACACACTTTTTTTTTTTAATGTTGAGATTTTAAATATATATATATATAAATGTTCCCATATATGGTTAAACCAGTCATTGGAAAAGCTGAAGCAGGAGGACTGACTGCTATGAGTTCAAGGTCTTCCTAGGCTATAAAATGAGTTCTATGTGAATTACAGAGTGGTACCTGGATGTGAGAAACTTAAACAAATAAATAAATAAATGTAAAAGTGTAATCAAATAGCACACTCTAGGAATACTTCCCAGTGGTGGGCTATGTTGCTCAGTGATAGTGATATCTCCTTAGTATGAGGAAGGTCCTAGATTTGATTCTCAGCTCTAAAAAATGATAGATAGATAGATAGATAGATAGATAGATAGATAGATAGATGATAGATAGGTAGGTAGGTAGGTAGATAGATAGACAGACAGATAGACAGATGATAGATAGATAGATAGATAGATAGATAGATAGACAGACAGACAGACAGACAGACAGATGATAGATAGATAGATAGGTAGATGATAGATAGGTAGGTAGGTAGATAGATAGACAGACAGATAGGCAGATGATAGATAGATAGATAGACAGACAGACAGACAGACAGATGATAGATAGATAGGTAGATGATAGGTAGGTAGGTAGGTAGGTAGGTAGGTAGATAGATAGACAGATAGACAGACAGATGATAGATAGATAGATAGATAGATAGATAGATAGATAGATAGATAGGTAGGTAGATAGGTAGATAGATAGGTAGATAGATACATAGATATAGATGGATAGAGAGATAGAAAGAAGAAAAGATAACGTTTATCCAGTAGGAAAGGACTCAGGTCTCTGCTTCAGCCTCTGTTTCATGCCATTCTCTTGATGTCTTGGTTGGTTGATTGGTTGGTATTATTTGTTTTGTGGTATTCAGGATCAAACCTACATCCTTGTGCATGCCACTGAGTTGCATTGTCAGCCTCTCAAAGCTTAATAGCCTTAGCAATATGTAACTATCATTCATCCAAAGTCAGCAACCTCTGCAGTTTTCATATAATGACTAAATATATAGAAGCTATAAGAGGCCTATTTGGAAAAATGGTGTTGTCCTCAAAGCTTACCGAGGTAGAAACTTGAGGGAGAAGGAGTGACCCAGTCAGTGTCTTTCCATTGGCTTTGGAGTAATATCCACAAACAGACCATCATTTCTGTTGTTCCAAGGAAACGAAGAGAAATTAGTACTGCATGGAATCTTCTTGGGAAGGTTGGTGGAAGACAGAAACAATTCCATGCCAACTTTTATAACCCCTTCTCATTTCACCAATAACTTTCATGCTCTGGTAGTGTTTAGGTTTGATGGTTTAATTTAACCAACTGCTAATAACAGCAGTGATTGTCCCAGAAGCTGAGCCTTGTCGGGCTTGGTTCACATATCTGTAATGCTAGCAGCACTAAAGAGGCTAAGGCAGGAGGATTACTAAAAGTTGAAGGGCAGCCATCATTACATGATGAGTTCCAGGGCAGCCTGAGTACAGTTGGGGACCAGTCTCGAAACAAAACAAAGACTGTGCACTTGGGGTGAAGCACCTGCTGCACAGATCTGAGGTCCTGAGTTCCCAGGACACACAGAAGCTGAGCAGATGTGGCAGCTCCCTAGAATCCTTGCATTGGTTGGATGGCTAGATGAGCTGGCTGGTATTTATGTCAACTTGGCATACGTTAGAGTCATTTTGAATGAGTAAACTAAGAAAATGCCTCACCAGATTGGCCTGTGAGCAAGCCTGGTGTACATTCCCTGATAGATAATTGGTGTGGGGCGGCCTAGCTCACTGCAGGAGATGACACCCTTGAGTTGGTCCTAAGTATAATAAAAAAGCAGGGGGACAAGCCAGTAAGTAGAATTATGCCATGGCCGCTGCTTCAGTTTCTGCCACCAGGTTCTGGCCTTGAGTCCCTACCCTGACTTCCTAGATGATGCACTGTAAGTTGTAAGATTAAAATAAACCCTTTTTCTCCCCCAAGTTGTTTGTGGTCATGGTGTTTGATCACAACAATAGAAACCATAACTAAGACACTAGACTAGGCAAGTCAGTGAGCTGTGGGCTCGGCGAATGAATGCCTCAAATGAAATGAAGAACAACTGAATCAGATACCAAATGTCACCTTTGGCCTTCATATGCATGCACATGCACAGATGCACAATTGGAAAAACTTGAATCTTTTCTTGTCTGTTTTATTTTGAGATCGCTTTATATTATAGTCCAGGCTGTCTTGTCATTGAATAAATCATTCACGATGGCCTCAAATGTGATAGTCCCCTTGTCTCGATCTATTGAGCAATGGGAAAACTTTTCATATTCTACAGTGACTCTTTTGAGTATGGGATCCATTTTAATCTATCCTATGTCATAGACGGCTAATTTGCATGAATCCTGTCTTATCTGTGTGTCTAGAATATGCCTGACCTGCAAAGCCCAAGGCATAATCATAGAATTAGCCAATGTTGGTGGAAATTTGATACCTTAGATGAGGGAATTGCATGCGCAGCAGGCCAGAGAGGAGCAGTGAGGTTGAAACCCTGACTCCCAGAAGACACTTCTTGGCCCCATTACAGAGAAGAGGGTTTAGGGAATAATGAATCAGTTTTTGACAGTTCAGAGCCAGATACTGTGAGAAAGGGAGTTAACCTAGTGCATTCTTCCCGTTTTCATGAGTAGCTTTACTTGTTTTAAAAGGATCATCCCCTAACATCACTAATCTTTCTGTGTGTTGATTTAGGTTCCAGAGTTCTAAATCTGGAAAGATCTACCTCCACAGAGACGTCCGGCTCCTGTTCTCTAGAAAGTCCATGGAGGTTGATAGCGGTGCTGCGTATGAACTCAAATCTTACACTGAATCGCCAACAAACCCACAGTTTTCACCAAGATGTTGATGAGGGGACAACTTAAAAGTATTGGCTCAGTACCCAAGCTTGATCATGAGCATTTACAGGATGGAACTCATCAAGTGAGAGTCAGCGGAGCCGAGTGGCCCTCCTCTGTTGTCCTGGACCAGATTTTATTAAAGGACCTCTGAAGTGAGTCCCATGACTCCTAAGTGGACTGGAAGCACCCGTGTCTTCACCCTTTTCGTACTGTTGAAACTACTTCGTTGGACAGTTGCAATAGCAAAATCCCCAGTTAGATTAGTGTTTACACATTTTATTTCTGTTATTTAATATTTAATGTTTTCCTTAATAGTCAAGTGATGTTTGTCTCTAGTGTTCTAATGTAGCACAATCCTATGTAAAAATCATACTATGTATTTTTGACATTGATGTTGAAATTGAAATATATGCATAAGTCTTTAATTTTGTGTGGTGTGTTTCAAGTGCTATTCATTTAAGCTACCGAAAATGAGAATGAAATGTTGGGCTTCTTTACGATTAATGCACTATGCAAGCATGTATGCTTTTTCTATCTCTCCAGGCTAGGTTTTATAGCACTCGCCCAGGGCTGTCCCCTGGACCCCACAAGGCTGCTCCTATCCTCTTGGCAAACACTCAGCCTCCTGCCCATTCTCATCCTTCTAAGGTCCCCCCACCCCAAAAACATTTTCCCTGAATCACTACTGTAGAGGTCTTACTGCTTTCCCATGCTAGATAATTTTCTCACACTGTTAAAAAGAATATGTACTTTGAAAAGAAATTAATATTTATATTGTAAATATATGCAAAAAACTAAAACGTGTATTTGGCTTTTATTCTTAAATGAGATATCATGTGACTGTTGGATCAACCAGCAGACAGTTTCCACTCTACCTCCATAGCTGCAGAGGACAGAAGCATCTGACAATCAGAAGGGCCACCATAAAGGGATATGGCAGAAGCCTCCTCCTGTCACGCTCAGGTAGAACACAATAGTCTTAACGTTTGTTCTGGGGCAATGGGCAGCACAACAGACAAGGCCTGAGTATTTCGTGTTCAGACCCGAAGGTTAGAGGATTGCTACAGATGTGAGACCAGCCTGGCGTACACAGTGAGCTCCGGGACAGCTAGGAGTGTATAGGCTCTGCCTAAAGTTCCCGTTCTAACCATTCGGCACCTCACTGAGTGTCAGGTAATTCTCAAGACTCCTCTATATCCCTCTAATTTAAAAAAAAATGCACGATTTCTTCGATGGACTGTAGATTAGTCATAGAGTACTTGACTACTCCGCGCAAAGGCCTGGGTTCAACCCACAGCACAGCATAAACCAGGCATGGTAGTACACTGTCATCCCAGAGGCAGGAGGATCAGAAGTTCAAGGTTATTCCTGATTCAGAGTTAGTTTGAGGCCAGCATGATCTACATGCACATCTCAAACAGGGAGGAGAAAGAAAAATTCTGGTCTTCTGATCTTTTAAAGGTTTCCATATGATTATAAACTCCCAAACTCAAAAATTATGTTTTGTGCACATTAGCATCAGAGCCACCAGAGGGAGCTGAACTGATGGCAGCTCAGGGTACACAGATCTCTGGAAGAGTACAGAATTGGAGGGAAGAATGGGGTTCCAAGGGAGACATAATCAAGTTGTCAGGCTCAGGGGCAGATGCTTTACCTGTGAAGCCATCCCATCGGCCCTAAAATCCTCTTGTTAAGCAGTGGGCAAAGTCAGGTGTAGTTGTACAGGCCTGTAATCCCAACATCTGGGAGACTGAGGCAGGTAAATTATAAAAGGCCAATATAGACTATTCAATGACTGTCTCAAGACAAAATAAAGGGACAGGTAAAAATCCAGGCATAGCGGCCCATGTAATCCAGCATCCCAAAGTCTGAAGCAGGAGGACCATGAGAGTTCAAGTCTAGCTAGAGTTCTATGGCAAGTTAGAGGCTAGCCTGGTTTACACTGACTCTTTGTCAAAAAAATCAAGTAAGGGACAGATACATTCTAAAGGTGGAACCCAGGAATTTCATGAGTTCAAGCACAACCTAAACCTTAGAGTGAGACCATTCATTTCAACTATTAAAACTTTTAAAAAGAGGCAAATGAAGACTCAACAACAAAGGACATTAAGAAGGGGCAAGGCAGGCTGGAGAGATAGCTGGTTAAGAGCACTGACTGCTCTTCCAGAGGTCCTGAGTTCAATTCCCGGCAACCACCTGGTGACTCACGACCATCTGTAATGGGATTCGGTGCCCTCTTCTGGTGTGTCTGAAGACAGCTGCAGTGTATTCACATAGAGGAAATAAATCTTTTTTTTTTTTTTAAGAAGGGACAAGGCAGAACCAGGAATGATGGCTCATACCCGTGACACGGCAAAGGCACGTACACGGAGCATAAAGGGTGGAAATGTAGGGAAAAAACAATGCTGGGGACCAGAATAGCCCGAATTCCTAAACACCAGAGGAGGAGTGGTCTCTCAAAATTTTAATAATGTATAGCTGTGTCTACATATGCAAATTCCTTAAGTTGTGTGTCATGTTTTCCATAACTTGTAGGTAGCTGCAGTCCAGATGGAGAGAAGCACCGGCAACAGAAACAGAACTAATCCTTTAATCGCCATTTCTTGGTTTCCTCTTTGTTTCTTTGTAAAGGGAGAGACAGCTGACTTGAGATTTCGCTTACACCAGGAATCAGCCATGGAAGGGAAGGTGATTTAATCTGAGGCCAGACTTGTCCACCAGCTATGAGGCCAGCTATGGGGCTGCATAGTTAAGTCCCTCCCTGTCTTAAAACAGAAAAAGGAGAGGGATGAGCAATATCTAGAGATCAGAGGAAGGCATTTTGAGGGATGGAATATTGGCCACTCGGTGTGCAGTTTTACAGACTAAAGTTCATAGGTAGTGGTGGTGCGGAGTCGTGTTCCAACAGGCTCTGGGAACTGATATTTGTCTAAAGTTGCTTTGTTCAGTTCCAGCTTCCTACAGATATAACATACCAGGAGTGAAAATGGCCTGCCTCCAAACCCTGGCCCTTCTAGCTCCCAGTTCTGGTATCTTGGGCACAGGGCTAGATCCACATGTCCTTATTTCCTGACTTCTATTTCTTCTATGGGTAACAGATAATTTTTCTTTGTCTAGAGATGGGACTCGTAACCCAAGCTAGCTCAAACTTGCTGAGTTGCTCAGGACAGCCTTGAGCTTCCCATCCTCTTGCTCTGCTTCCTTTGTGTTGAGATTACAGGTGTGTACCACCACACCTGACACCTTCTTTTCTCCTAATGTGGGTGAGCGCTGCTCACTGGAACCAGAGTCAGGCTTATGACTCCTGATGACAGTGTTACTCGGGGAAAGGATGGCTTATTAGATAGTTCCACAAAACAGGACATTGACCCTGAGGAATTTTCCATTTGGTCAGCCTGTCTCCCCAAAATTCAGATTTCCCTGACATGTGTGCATGAATGTTATTATCTATCTTAGGAATAGATATATATTTATTTATTCTCTGTCTTTGTCTCCCTTTCTCTGTCTGCATCTCTCTCTCTCTCTCTCTCTCTCTCTCTCTCTCTCTCTCTCTCTCTCTCTCTCTCTGTGTGTGTGTGTGTGTGTGTGTGTGTGCCGCTAAAACTTGCAGAACATTTTTGTCATTAATACATTTATTTGTACAGCAGACAACAGAGTTACAGTAAGATGTGCAGGCATTGCAGTATCATTAGGATTTGATGTTTAGAAACCAACATTTGGAACAGTGGATTATCAATTTATCATTTTTTAAATAGATGCTTTTTTCATTTTAGAAAAGATTGTCTTTAAGGTTACACATACATTTGTGTGCTCCTTGTTACATTTAACCATATATATATATTATTTTATTAATAAAAATACTAGTTAGGTGTGTCCACTATCTATATAGGTCTACTCAATGAAAAACACCAAGAGGCTACAGCCGGGGGTTTTCTGTGACTGCGGCCCGAGTGAGACCCTGTCTGGAACAAAACAAGCCAGGTCTGGTGGCACATGCAGGCAAAGAGATCTCCGTGAGTTCTAGAAGAGCTAGAAAAAAATAGAGACACTGGTCTCCCCCCCACCCCCAGCAAAAGCAGGTTGTAGGAAGACACGGAAGGTTAATTTGTCAGTACAGAATGATAACAAATATGCTGTTGCTTTTGTTGTTGAGTTTCGGTTTTGGAAACTCACTGTCATGTAGCTTAGGCTGGGATTGAATTCATACCTAACTGAGGCTGGTCTTAAAATGAAGTTCTTCTCTCCACTTGCAAAGTCCTGGGACAACAGTTGATTTGGGAACAAACTGAGCCATTCTCAAGGGCTGTCTCCAAGAGTTAGTTAGCCTCCCAAGCCCTTTTATCTTTGATACTTAGCTGACTAACCCTTTCCTTCCTTCTCCAAGAAGAACTCTTAATTCTTTTGTTTTTCAGACTGAATTATCAGTCAAGTCTTCCTGTCTGAGATTCTACACTTGCTAAGGTTTTGTGTTTGCTTGGCCTTTGTTGTTATTGTTGTCTTGTTTTGGTTTATATTTGACACAGGGCCTCACATAGCTCAGGCTAGCCTCAAACTCAAGCTAAGGATAACTTTGAACTTCTTGATCCTTCTTTTTCTACCTCCCCACTCCTAGGACTATAGGCACGCACCACTATACTGGTTTTATGTGGTGCTGGGAGTCAAACACAAGGCAACCGATCCAACTACTACTGAGCCAACTTCCAAGCTCCATTTCACTTGATCTCTCTCACTCTGTGTGTGTGTGTGTGTGTGTGTGTGTGTGTGTAGTGGTGGTGCTGTTCCAGTGCTGGAGAGATTGAATGCAGGGATTTGCACATGTTAAACAAACCCTCTACCACTGAACTACATACATGCCAGGGCCTCATTAAATTCCCCAGAGTGACCTTCAATTTACTCTATAACCTAAGCATACATAAATTTGCAGTGCTTCTGTGTCAACCTCTCCGACAGCTGGGATTACAGTCCTATGCCACAGGGCCCATCTTTGGTTTTGATGTCTTCCAAATCCCGTGTCCAATTACTCCGAGCTTTTAATTGTTCCCCCGTCCTCCAGAACTGCATCCATTGCCTTCTGATTCTTACTAGTTGAATACATACAGCTGCCTTGTCCCCAGATTTCTAAGGGACATTTCCTTGGAATCAAATGTGCCAGCAGCTATAAGATGCTTCATAGAATGAAGAGTAAATATGACAGTTAAGAAAGCAATTGCAGAGCTCAATGTATTGTGCTGACTACCATGGGAGCACAAGGAGTGGAAACTGAATTGATTCATCAGTGATTTATTGCATAGGAAATACCAAGGTCTGGGAGTAAAATATTGTCTTCTTCCCTGCTATGGCTAATATGAAGAAGGATGCATTACCAAAGTATTCCTGTGTTGGTTGTGGAACTCTCCAGAGCAGTTGTAGCTTGATGAGGTTGGTCTAAAGAGAAAGGGTTGTGCTGAGGCAAGGTGGGGGAACAGAGGAAGTAAAGGTGGATGGGGTTAAACTGAAGCAGGTACTGACTTCAGAAACTCTGAGGTACTGCAGAGCACAGAGCAAGCAGATGAGTAAATAGGAGGTCGGGATAGTCTGGAAAGAAAGGCAGGGAAGGGGGAGGGAGGAATACAGCGCCACAGATCAACTACAATTCCCAGGAAGCACTGTGCGCCCATGGACGGAAGTGAGGTGAGGCGCGAGCTGCAACCTTTGAGGGAAAAAGGAAGTGCTCGGGCGTCGCAGGGCCGGAGGCGCGGGGATAGGTAGGTAAGGGCGCGGCGCGGGAGCCTGGCGGGCCTGGGCTGCGGGAGCTACGGCGGGCGGTAGCCCGCGGCCCGTGTCGTCATAAGGCGGCAGGCGGCGGGACAGGCAGAAGGTGGCGGGCCGTCTTGCCTACCGGTAATCTGTCTTCTCCCGGCGTCTCTTCTGCAGAAGGAGCACCATGTCCGCGGAAGTCCCCGAGGCAGCGTCAGTGGAGGAGCAAAAGGTGAGTGTGCGGGGAGGGCCCGGGCGGCCTGCGGGACCAGGGGTGGCGGGAGCCTTGGCTGGCGGGCCCGCGGGAGCGCGGCCTGAGCGAGGCCGGCCTGGAGCCCTCCGCCGACCGCTCCTCCCGCAGCCGGGAGGGCCCCGGCCAGAAGAAACTTAACGATTCTCTTCGGTGCCTCGGTGTAGCACCTAAGTATACCGGAGAGCTAGGACTCGGGCCCACGTTGGGAACCCACGTTATATAGGGGGCTTTTATTTGCTCAGGACGTGGGTTTCCCTCCGGAAGCGCTAGGACCACTTGTAAGCTTGCAGGTAACTCTTTAAGGCGGTGTCTCCATTCAGGCGGCGACGCAGGGCTAGATTAGGGTTATGGTTGTGGGACCTCATGATCTTTTCCTAAACCCTTTGGGCTTCAGACTTCTCGTCGGTAGTGTCCCGATAATAGTGTCCCGTTAATAGTACCTACTTCCCACGATGGCTGTGAGGCCCAAACGAAAACCCAGCACAACTTCTGCTCAAAAAAAAAAAAAAAAAAAAAAAAAAAAAAAAAAAAAAAAAGAAAGAAAGAAAGAAAGAAAAGAAATGCTAGATGGTGGGGTTTGCATGTGGCACTTCGAGAATTGAAGCTTTAGAAAAATTTCACTTAGATATTTCTTGAAACATTGAGGATATTCTTTCCTGTCAGCTCATTGTATTTCTCTGATGAAGGGAAATATACTGGCAATACACCTATGAATTTGAGGCCTGTGTGTTTATCTGGGCTGGTGCCTGCTCATTCGTAATTGTTATGATGCCTTGACTTCCTGGGTACATGGGAGTCAGTTAGCTAACAAAGGAGAAAAGTCCTTGATCTCTTTTCTTAAATTGTTTTTGGAGAGTTCCCAACAATTTTTCTTTAAAAACAAAACAGATTGTGCCTTTAATCCCAGTACTCAGACAGAAGCAAGAGGATTTCTGTGAGTTCTAGACCAGCTGGAGCTACTTAATGAAAGCCTGTCTCTGATTGGTGATACCAAACTGCTTTACTGTATACAGGACTTGGTCTAATGTTTAAACATAACCCTTATACTTAATGTTGCACTGTGGATTACTGTTATTGCCCTTTCCTTATGCTCTAAGCATGTCAACCCATCCTCTATTATCTCTTCCATTGTCATAGTTCTCTTCTGATAGTAATTGTAAACTAACTGGTGAAAAGAGGGAAAACAAGGATAATAACAGTAGAGTTATAACGTTATGTCACATTGTACCTCCCTCCCTCCCTTTCTCCCTCCCTTCCTCCCTTCTTCATTTCCTCCCTTTCTCCCTTCCTCCCTTCTTACTGCAGTAGGGCTTCTGAGACAGCCTAGGCTTTACCATAGAGCTCTGTTCTGGGATGCCCCTCTATTTTCATGAGAACAGCATGAGAGAAAGAATATGTGTGTGCACAGCAAACCCTTTTCTGACTGATTGTCTGCCCAACCCCTCTTTTGTCTTCTTGAGACAGTGGCTGGTGTAGCTCAGTTTACCAAGAGGATGGCCCTGAAACTATTGATTCATTACCATGCTGGCCCTCACCTTCCTGTTTTCAGCTTTGAAATGATTTCTCTAAGTTGCCCAGGCTGGCCTTGTACTCACTTTGTAGTCAAGGCCTTGAATTTGGGATCCTCTAGGCTCACACACCAGGTGGCTCAGGTTACAAGTCTGTGCATGTGCCATGAGGCCCAGCTGAGCAATGGATTTTTTTTTTTTACACCCCCTCCAGGATTACAGTCTTTCTTAGCAAACTTTTTGGTGTGTTTATAATTGCTTTGGATTTAGGAACTCAAAAGGTCATGTCTATCTTGTCTTAAATACACTGAAATGAAGCTCAGTTTTAACTTGCTACGTAATAGTGTGGTGGATAATTTTCTTTTTAAATTTGTTGTGTTTTGGGGGGTATTTGAGATTAGAAAACAGCCTGTGGGGGTCTGCTTCTCCTTCTACCATGAGAGTTCCTGGATTGAACTTGGATTGTAAAAGTTGGTGACTAGAGTCCTTACTCACTGAGTCATCTTGCTAGTCTCAGTTTAATTATTTTTTAGGAAGAGGCTCACTCGGTAGTCCTGGCTAGCCTTTAACTTGAAGTGCTCTGGCCTTAAGTCCCCTAAGTTCAAGGATTACAGTCTAGCTGCTACTACACCCAGCTATAATAATTTTGGATAATAACTTGTTAATATGTTGGTAAAGTTTGAAGTATTGATTTCTAGAGTATAAATACTTTTGATTAAAATAGCCTAATACAGGCTGGAGAGATGGCCCAGTGGCTAAAAGTACTGCCTGCTCTTCCAGAGGACCCGGGTTCAATTCCTAGCACCCACATGGCAGCATTTCACACCTGTAACTTCAGGGTGCAGCACCCTCACAGACTGATGCAGGCAAAACAACAGTGAGCATAAAACAAAATTGATTGTGTTTTAAAATAGCCTAATACCAGGGATGACTTCTAATCTTTTTTTTTCTCCTTGAGCATTTTTAGGTCTTTTTGTCTAACTACAGTTATTAGTACCAGTTAGAGGGTGTGGGAAACGTAACGCCCTTTTTTCAATTGAAGATTGGCTGTACATTGTAAGTGCTTGTGAACTTACATGGACACTATGCTTAAACATGAGGAAAATGTGCAAAGTCACTTCTGTGTTCCCATGAGCCAAATCACCTGTTTCTTCTGTTTGGAACAGCAGCTACATGACCTAAAAAGTTGATTATTGTCTCTATACCCAGTTGATCTTTCAATTAAAGCTTAAGTATTCAACTAAAAATACTTTTAATGTTTTATAGTGGGCTAGCTTGTTGCCTCTAAAAGTTTAAGATACTTGGACCCTGTATGAAGTAAGACAAAGTTGATGTTTCTCCCCCTTCTGAATGGTGTACACTCACAGTAAGAGAAGAAATTCACAGACCGATGGAAATAAGATTAAAAAGCAAAATTTTAAAAAGAGAAAGAAATCAGATAGGCCCCTGTTTTTAATTAGGATAATAATTAAATATGTGTGAGCATAAAAGTACAGAGTTATCTCTCTTTACTTTGTACCAGTCTTAAACAGAAACCCAAAAAAAAGTTAGTCTATAAACTTCATTGTAGCTGGTATTATACTGAAACTAATATATTAAGACATGGTAGCAGCTGTTAAAAGTTAACTATCCCATAGGACATGTGATGACTAAGTTCTGTAATGTAAGCTGTGAGGTCATAGCTTACTATTTAGAATAGAAGATAACGTAATATTTTAAAATTAGCTCTAGCTAGCTTTAGTAGTTCATCTAATAATCTCAGCAGTCAGGAGGCAGAAGCTATGTGAGTTTAGCACCAAACTGAGCTACTTAACCCAGGATAACACAGTGAGCTCAAAAACCTTAACTTTAACCCATTTTAAAAATATGAACAAAACTAAATACATGATGTATATATGTGTGCTGCTGCTTAGATTGTTCGTAAGATGCCTGTAGCAAGTTTTCTAGAGGTCATTTTAATTAAAGTAAGTGAAGTGCCTTAGGAAAGACTGACTGAAGTAGAGCTCTCACAGCTGAAGTAATTGTGTTAAAAGAACACTGGGCCAGGCTGGGGAGATGGCTCAGTTGAACACTGGCTGTTATTCCAGAGCATCTGATTTGATTCCCAGCACCCATGGTGGCTTATAGCCATCTGCAACTGCACTTCAAGAGGAGCCAGTGTCCTCTTCTGATTTCTGTGGGTACATGAGTAATATACAGACAAAACACACAAACTTAAAGATGATTATTTTTCTAAAAAAGGTAAGGGCAGGGTGTAGTGGTGCACACCTTGTTCTGGAGGCAGGGGCAGGTGGATCTCTGAGTTTGAGGCCACCCTGGTCTATGTTGTGAATTTTGAAGCAGCCAGGGCTCTATAGAGAGACTCTGTCTCAAAAATAAACATTTTTGGTTGTGAGCAAAGCCTTTAACAGCCGAGCAACCACATGGTGGCTCACAACCAACTGTAATTGGATCCACTGCCCTCTTCAGGTGTATCTGAACAAAGCTACAGTGTACTCATATAAAGAAATTATATATATATATATATATATATATATATATATATATATATATATATAA
Organism: Micromys minutus; assembly: GCF_963924665.1. Lineage (NCBI taxonomy): Eukaryota > Metazoa > Chordata > Mammalia > Rodentia > Muridae > Micromys > Micromys minutus. The sequence continues at coordinate 8,572,027 of NC_137956.1, forward strand.
TTTTAAAAATTATAAAAAGAGGAGCCTGGTGTTTTTGTGAGTTATGGAAGAGGAAGGGAACTGTAAAATAAATTTCCGTATAAAGCCTCTACTTCCATTCTGGATGCAAGTTCTCTGAAAGGCTGCCTAGAAGTGGATGGTGCTTGGTGACCTTGGACAATCCTGTCTGAGAGTAAGTGTCTGCCTGAAGGCCAAGCTCACCAGCTTGGTGTTCAACCTTTCATCACCTTCTATCTCCCATATATCATGTCATCTCTTGCCCTCACTGTTTTAATCTCTTCTTGATGACTCCTTTATCCTCAGACAAAACCTACCTACCCAAGTCTGTGTGTGTCTAAATCCTACATGGTTTTTTCTGTAATCAATCAGAATTATGCTTGGTTACATGTGTCAGGAAAATAAAATTAGTAGTTTAAAAAAAAATAGAAGTTAGTCATTTTTCTCTCTTGGCAAAAACCAAAACAAAACAAAAACAAAAAACAAAGCTAGCCCAGGAATGGGAGAATGGGTTCTAAGATGTCCAGTACTTATGTCCTTTGTTGCTGCTCCACCATCCTTAGCACCTCAGTTCTTAATGTAGTATATGGATGCCCAGTGTCAGACATCGTAAGCTCATTAAACCATGAGAAAGGACATGGGAAGATTGGTATTCCCTCCCTCATGTAAGGCTTTTTAAATCTGACCTCTGACACTTATTTCTTAGTAGCTGTTTGTTGTTTGTTTTAATATGTGTGGGTGTTTTGCTTGCATATATATCTGTGTGCGTGTGTGCTGATGGTGCCCTGGAGGGCCAGAAGAGGGCATCAGATCCCCTATTACAGACAGTTGTGAGCCACCATGTGGGTGCTAGGAGTTGAATCCAGAACCAGTCATTGCTTTTAACCACCGGGCCCTCTCTCCATTCCCATTCTGGTGTTTTTGTTTTGTTTGTTGTTTTAAGATTTACTATACATACATACATACATACATACATACATACATACATACATACATACATACACACACACACACACACTGTTGCTGTCTTCAGACACACAAGAAGAGGGTACCTGATCCATTACAGACGGCTGTGAGCCACCATGTGGTTGCTGGGATTTGACCTCAGGACCTCTGGAAGAGCACTTAGTGCTCTTAACCACTGAGCCAGCCTCTCATTCTGGTGTTTTATGACAAAATTTGCGCAATACATTTTTTTGAACATTCCTAATTATATGCATCATATGACTTTCTATGCATCAGTATTTGATGGTAAGTATACATTGGATTTTTGGTTTTATTTATTTATTTATTGGGGTTTTTTTGTTTGTTTGTTTTTCTGCTTTATTACCCAGAGTTTTAAAAATTGTAGTATTTTCTGGAGCTAAGTAATGTTCTCTTTTTCTATTCAGACATTTCTCTTTCTTTGATTTGCTTAGCAGGGTCTCTTATCCTAGACTGGCCTTGAACTCAGTGTGTAGTCCAGGATGAGTTTGGACTTCTTATCCTACTACACCTACCTCCTTAGTACTGGGCTTTCTTCAGTCATATCCCATCCGGTGCTAGGGTTGAAACCCAGGACCTAGTGCCTTTTGGGTAGGTGCTCTGCCACTGAGTTACATCTCCATCCCTATTATTAGATTTGCTCTGTTTTTGTAAAGTTTGTACTTTATAATTTATTTTCTGAACCTGTTAGTTCTATTGCACCAAATATTCTAAAGCTGATGATAAATCTACCTTTGTAGAAAATTTTGGTTTTATGGAAACAGTTGAAGGACATTGTGTTCATGTTGGAGACTTACTTATTGTCATTGAATGCCAAACACTGGCAAATAGTAAGAATTTATAGGACAAAAGTGATTTTCTAAAATTGGTAACAGTAGTTGAGCCTTCCTAACAATACTTTAAGAGGTCCGTTGGCCTTTGTTAATTCTACTTATTCATCAGTGCTCTAATGAACATCGCCTCAGTGGAGAACTTACTCAGTGCTCAGTTTACTGCTCATGCCATGTAACATAGCCACAGGCTGAAAAATGATAACATTTTTGATAAAATTATTTTTAGCTTACTAGAATATAAAATAATCATTAGCTTCCCCCGGCCCCCTCCAGGAGTCTCTACTGGCATATAACACGTGTGAAGCAAGCACTGAGCTACAATTTCCAGATTTGATCATTTTTCAAAGGTCTTTTGCTATTGTTGGTGCTGATCTATTGAACCCAGAACCTTAGGAATTTTAGATTTTGCTTTGCTACTAAACTCCAGCCCTTAAATGTTTCTATGTGTATATACCTAATACCCTAGTATCAATGGGTTTCTAATGGATTCTAATCATAAAACTCAAAAAAAATACATGTATTAATCTTAGTTCATGTTTACATTTGATAAAAATTAGGTTCTGTGTTATGTGTAGACTATAGGAAGGCAGTTGATGCCCTTTCCACTATTATCCACTTCGTCATATAAATATACTTTATCATACATTCTAAAATATAGAAACTTGTTATGAGTTTTTAAATAATAAAATTCTAAAATTGGATTTGAATTTTAAAACTTTTTCTTCCAGAGTTTGACATTCCTTTTTAAGCTCTTTAACTTTTATTATATTTTATTAGTGAGTGAGAGAGTGATAGTGAGGTATGCGTTTGTACCAGTATACCACAGTGTAAATGTGCAGAATAGAGAAAAGCTTGTGGGAGTCTGTTCTCTCTTCCTATCTGGGACCCAGGGATCAAACTCAGGTCATTAGGCTTGGTGAAAAGTGGCCCCTTACTTTTTGGGGGGGTTGGTTTGGTTGGTTGTTTTTTTTTTGTTTTGAGACAAAATTTCTCTATGTAACTCTGGCTGTCCTGGCCTTGAATTCTTGACTGTTTTGCCTCTACTTTGTACATGCTGGGGTTAAAGGTATGTGCCCAACTTTTTTTTTTTAATTGGCTATTTTATTTATTTACATTTCAAATGTTTTCTCCCTTCCATAAACCTTCCATCCCATCCCCCACTCCTGCCTCACCATGCTAGCATCCTCCTACACTGGAGCATCAAGCCTCCACAGTAGGGCCTCCACAAGGGCTTACCCTTCCACTGATACCAGATAAGGCAATCCTCTGCTACATATGTAGCTGGAGCCATGCTTCACTCCATGTGTGCTCTTTGGTTGATGGTTTAGTCCCTGGGAGCTCTGGATAGTCAGGTTAGTTGATACTGTTCTTCCTATGGGGTTGCCATCCCTTCAGTTTCTTCAGCCCTTCCCTTAACATGGTCTCATTTTGTAGGCCTGGCTGGTCTGGAAAGTGCTAGGTTGCCTAAGCTTTCCTCAAACTTGTAATCTTGCCTGGACTGCTTGGCTCTTCCCTTTGTTGCTCTACAACTTTGTCTTCACTAATTTCTCCCTTTTATTTCCTTTGAACTAGTTTCTTTGCTAATTGTCCTTCCCCGCCTCTTGCTGTGGATTAAAAGTCTTCCTGCTTCCCAAGCTACTGGTCTACCACTAATTTAAGTCTACACACACACAACATACACAGTCTTTGTGAGAGTTCCTTTTGTTTTGAGGCAGGATATCACTACCCAGACTGGCTCTGAACTCACCTGCTGATAGACACACAACTAACACTCACTCTCTCTGTCTCTGTCTCTCTGACTGGTGAGATGGTTTGGAGTGTTAAGGTTCTTGCCTCCAAGCCTGACAACTTGAGTTTGATCTTCAGATTCCACATGGTGGAATGAGAAAGCAGACTCCTACAGGTTATCCTCAGACTTCCACACTGACATTATTGTGACATGCACATGCCCCTGCAACAACATACAGAAATAGATGTAAAAACATTACTTGGATCTTTTTTATAAAGCAAGTACTTGTAAGATAAAATAAATCTAAATAAATGCTTTCTGCTTTGGTTAGAGTCTCAGTGTGTCCAGGCTGACCATCTCAAGTCATCTCTAGCTTTGAGACCAGATCTAGATGTGTCTGTAACCACACCCAACTAATGATGTGTACCTGGTACATAAATGTGTGGTTTCAAGCCTCATCTTTTCCTTGCCTAACAGGTTGATAGCTGCTCACGTGGATAGAAGAGACCAGAGTTTCTAGGATCTGCCTAAGTTTGGACAGAAATTATCCTTTGTAGCAGCAGAGTCCACAGTAACCAGGAGGACCAGCTTCTCTGCCCCTGACACGCTGCTCATAGTTAAATTAGCAGAAATCATCACCTAAACCTTGCTGACATGCCAATCATCTCTAAGGTGGAGATTCCAAGGCCCAGGCTTTCACTTCTTAGGTTAGCAGAATCTGTAAAACAGCCCTGTTCTGAGTGGGCTTCTAGTGCTAGGTAGGTTTTCTTTAAGGACAAAACAATAGTGGTTTTCTTCAAACCCTATTGTAATGCTAGGACCTACCTACAAGGATCAGGCACCTGTGTGCAGGTTACATAGGGAACAGGACCTTGTCATTATTGGGGACCAGTAAATAGCATTTGCCATCCCATACCCACCATCCCATACCCACAGAGCAGGACTCTGTATTTTTTTTTTTTTTTCTGAGTTTTGTTTTTATTTTTGTTTTGTTTTTGTTGTTGTTGTTGTTTGAGACAAGGTTTCTTTGTGTAGCCCTAGCTGTTCTGGAGCTCTTCTGTAGACCAACTGGCCTCCAGATCAGAGATCCACTTGCTTCTGCTGGGATTAAAGGCATGTGCCACTTCCACCTACCTGGCTGGCTTCTGTATTTCTAATGATAATTTTATCTAGGATCTATGTTACTCTATTAAATTAATACAGTTGCACTAGCTCTTATTTGGTTAGGACTTACCTAGTACATTTTCTCCCTGTGTTATTTTCTGCATATGTCACTTATTTTTAAGTGGCTGGTTTTTTTTAATTCAGCTATGAATTTATATCTGTTCATGTATTTGTTTATTTGGGCCTTTTGAGCAAGGTTGTCCTGGAACTTACTCCATTAACTAGGCTTGTGAACTTGTGGCACTGTCTCTTGAATACTGGGGTTACAGGCATAACTGTCCCCCTGGCTTCCAGACACAAATGTAAATGAACAGGCCACCTTGTGATTGTTGACACTTTAAGTTTTTTTTCCTTTTATCTCACCCTTTGCTTTTTTTTCTTTCTTTCTTTCTTTTTGCATCATGTTTGTATTCTGTCCCTTTGCTAGTGTGTATGTTGTATCTAACATTATTGTTTCATTAACATCCCCTGTTGATATTCTTTCTCCACTATTAAACTACCAATTTGGAAGTTTTATGCTTTATTTTTATTTAGTTAGTCCCCTTTAAAACTTCCTTATGTGCTGGTCGGTGGTGTCACGTTCCTTTAAAGCACTCAGGAGGCAGAGGCAGGCTGGTCTATAGATGGAGTTCTAGGACACCCAGGGCTACACAGAAAGACCCTGTCTGGAAGGGAAAAAGGAAACTTTATTATGCATCTTTATCAAACTGTTAATTGAATATGATCACTTTTTTCATGGCTCGGGCTCAGTAGCTGAAAAAAGTAACTTGAAGCCAGGGTTATCTTTGCTCTGAGGTTGAAGATACAGTCCGTGGGGGCTCAGTGTACGGCAACATGAACCTGCACTTATAGCCAGGAAGCAGAGATGAATTTGGTGTTCATCCTTCTTCCTTTCCCCTAGCCCCTAATATTTAGTGTAAGTGCATGTGTGTGTGTTGTGTGTTACTTGTTCATGTGAAGGTCAGAGGAGGGTGTCATACACAGCCCTTGGAACTGGAGTAACAAGTGTTTGTGTTACACCTGCCTTATTACACGGGTGTCTTAACAACTATACGGCTTCTTTCAAACCACAGAGCAATCTCTTCAGTCTACTTCCTTTTTAAAAATATAGTCTAGGACCCCAGCCTATGAAATGATTCTGACAACATCTAGGATAGGTCTTGCTTCCTACCTAATTAGTCCATCCACAAATTATCTTACAGATATGTCTAGAGGTCTGTTACTGTCAAGTTTGACAGTCAGTATAAGCCATCATGACTTCCCAATTATAAATATTTACATTTTAAAAATACTATCCCATTATGTGTTTTTCTTTTTTGTCTGATTTTGTTTTTTCAGCACTTGGAATTGAACGTGGTGCCCTGCCCATTCTTGGCAGTGCTCCACCCTAAGCCACACTTCAGTCCTTCATTGTTGTCCGCCCTCCCTCTCAGATGATAAAATTATGAGCCCAGGGCCTCTGTGCTCTCTGACACTGGCTACATCCCTGGCCCTGTATCTTTTTACCTCCTTACAAAAGACATTCAGGGTATAATGTTTAATGTATGAATATGTAACTTATTTTTTGTTTTGTGTTTGCTTTATATTTTTTTCTCTTTATCTCAAGCCTTGCCCCCCCTTTCGTCACAGTTTATTTATTTATTTTATTCTTAGCTACGGTAAATGAATGTTCAGGAATAGGTATAAGAATCTGTAACTATAACTACAGGTATAAATGTTAAGCATCATATGGGGAAGAAAAGAACAAAAGCTACATGTTTCAAACAAAGGAAATGGTTTGAGGTGCTAGGTTACAAATTTTTGAAAGGGTTGGAAGAACAGAAGGGGGAAATAAATGTTTTTAGAGGCAAGGCTTGAAGAATATCTCTGACTGTAGGAATGAGTCCTGTTTGGAGTCTGCCGTCTTCTATCTAACTGCCATGTGGTGCTGCAGGACCCCTGATTGTCTGTGGATACCCCATTGTAGGAACTCACAAGGGCTCTGTAACAATGTGATCAAGAGAAGAATAGTTGTTTTCTTCCACACTTGTTCATCTCCTGTAGCTACCATTGGCTGCCTAATAATAATGCAGTTTGGGAAATGTATTTTTAGCCTTCAATTTATACTGTTTGGGGAAGTTAAGAATTGCTGAATGCTAGCACCACAGTACCCCCCCCACCACCACCACGGGTTTATCTCCATAAGCAAATCAATAGCTGTGTTAGAATGTTAGTGAATGTCCCACAGTTTGGATTTATTTAATGTAAGGTCCTGCATCTGCACCAGGTTAAGAACATTTTTGTATAGTTTAAAAGAAGTACTGGGGAAGTCTTGATAGTACTTAACTACATGTTAAAGTGTAGCTTAGGCCAGTCTTTTCCTATCTTTCTTTCTCATGTTGAATACAGAACAAAGTTTGAATTTATCTAAAATTGTACTAGCAGAACGTATTAATAATGTTGTATATTGGCAAGAAAATTCAAGAATTGGAGTCTCTTCCTCCATTCTTCACGCCATCTCTTCTCTCCTCACAATCCTCTCCTTGATTTGAGATTTGATCTCATTAGTCTCAAACTCTCAAGCTCTTAGCTTCAAGTAGGTATCATAAGAAGTGTGTTTTGTTTTTTCATGAGAAAGTTCCTTTTTGTGTACATATGGCTCCTGGAACTCACCATGTAGATCAGCCTGGCCGCATATTTTTTGGGGGTACGTGTGTGCTACAGCATACTTGTGAAGGTTAGGAGACGTATTTCTCTCCATCTGCCATCAGAGCTGGAGAGGAAACTCAGGCTGTCAGATTTATGTAGAAAGCTCCTTTACCTGCTGCGTAATGTTTCTGGCCTAAGAAATTCTGATTCTGGCCAAAAGGTTTGAAAGTGCTGGGACTAAAGACCAACAGTTGACTGTGGCCCCTTTCCAATAAACGTTATTGAAAATGGGCAAACTGGACAGGGAAACCCAAGAATAGGTCTTTAATCCAGTTTGCTTTCAAACTGCAGCTCTGAGAATGCCAGTTGGTGGCAGTAGATTTGTGTAGTGAAGGCTGAGCCTGCCACTAGATGTCGCTAAGGCTCTAGCACACCTTACTGTGGTAGACCACACATTATTTTTGCGTTGGTGCCTCCAGCTTTACATAAGTACACTGTCTTCATATCCTACTTGGTTAGGTTCTAGTCTTAAGACAGAAATCATGTATGAACATCAGTTTTGAAAAAATCCTTGAAGAACTTCCCCAGTATTCAGGAGTCAGGCAGGTGAATTTTTGTGAGTTCAAGGTCAGGTTGGTCTTCACAGTGAGTTCCAGGTTAGCCAAAGCTACATAGTGAAACCCTGTCTCAAAGATAAACAACAACACAATCAAAAATCTCCTTGAAGAATGGTATTGCAGACTTGAACATATGACTGTGATTGATGCCAGCTGAGGAAGTGGGCTTGTGAAGGCTTAGCTTTTAACTGTGCCAGTGATGAACAGCATGCAGACAAGCTCACACACTGAACAGTATCCAGTGTACCTCACACTTGAACTTCTAGACATGCTATTCTTGAATGTAAGGGCTGGGAAATCATTATTTAGAGTCTCGCTGTGCTGAATACACAGGTAAGTTTTATATGGAGTATATGTGTGAGTCACCACAGAAAGAGGTTGGAAGATGAAGCTGCAGCCTATAAAGGGAAACTAGGCCATCTGAAACAGAAAAGAGCAGGAGTATGGAAGGGGAAGGATATCTGCAAAATTCTCTAAGACATAAAGTGGGGTATGAGGGAGTTGTTGAGGGTCAAGTGTTGATAATACATAAAGTGAACAGAATATATATATATGTGTGTGTGTGTGTGTGTGTGTGTGTGTGTGTGTGTGTAACTTCGAGGAAAGTCTACAAAAAGACGCCAGGTTAAAAAGTTTCTAGATAAATTATTTACTTGTTATGTAAGAACATTTGGTTTGCCATTTATAGATTTAACATCAACGATATTTTACTTCATAAATAACCTTAGAGACTCAAAATGTGCCAAGGTGTGATTTTGCCAATTCAGAGAAATGTGTCCAATAGCTAAAAGTATCCTTGCCAGCTGTCCAACCTTCCATCACAGGAGACTTGTGATTTTATTGATTTATTGTTCTTGTAATAAATTCTTGCCTGTAAAATAGCATTTTGAAGAATATATAGTCAATCAAATAGGTGTTTGAGAAAATATTCTTAAGATAATAAGAAGACCAGGGGTATAAACAAATGATAGAACATTTAACTAGCATACATGAGCCCCCAAGTTTAATCCTAAATACTGGGATGGAGCAGGTTCATTAATGGCAGTCTTTTCAGAAAAAGGGCTCCGAAACCCAAAGGTATGTGATCTTTTTGACGTGAACAGAATTTCCCCTTTTTGTTGATTGGAATCAGAACCTTTCTCACTTGAGGCCAACCTTGAACTTGCTAGTCTTCCTGCCTAGGATTCCTGGGTGCTGTAATTACAGGGATGAGCTCTTACACATAGCCAGATGTGAATAATGATGAATAGATACCATTCTAGATATCAAGGTCTTCCGAATTGATTTACTTAGGGAAAATATGCTAGTATTTCGGTTGTTGTTAATGTCTAGTAAAAAATCTAAGGAACTTAAAATTTTATGTGATTTTAAATAAGGAAATTAAAAAGATCTTTTAGATTTTTAATAGTATTAGGAAAATTCTCTAAATATAGATGGAGATCTGAAGAGTTCCATAGAAGGTGACTAATAATGAATGTATTATACATGACTGGAAAGTAACTGCAAGCAAGACTTGAGAGCTGAGCGATCTGGGTATTTTTATCTCCTGTGTGGGGTGTTGTACATGCATCACAGCTATAATAGAGCTATCACATGGGACATTCGAGAAAAAAGAGGCGTTTAAAAGGTTCCTGGGCTTGGTTTCTTAGTCAGAGGCTGTATTGCTTGGTGTTCAACAGCGAAAGCCAGAGTTTAGATATTAAAAGGTGAATTATTTTCAGAAATTCAGTTGTAACAGAAATAATTTATTTGAAATTATTTCAGGAAATGGAAGATAAAGTAACTAGTCCAGAGAAAGCTGAAGAAGCAAAGTTAAAAGCAAGGTATCCTCATTTGGGACAAAAGCCTGGTGGTTCTGATTTTTTAAGGAAAAGATTGCAGAAAGGGGTAAGTTGCCGAGTGTCATTTTCACGTTTTCTCTGTGAGCTCAGTGTGCTGACAAATGTCTTTATTCCTGTATTTCCAGGTGTGTTTATCTCTATCAATATTTTACCTGGTTCATGTATGAAATGAATATGTATGAAAAGAGGTGATTATAACTTATAAAATATTTCAAGTGTGTACCATAGTACAGATGATAATATTAAAGAATTCTAGCTTTGTCATCTTTATAAAAATGTAAATGTAGATAAAACTCAAACCCACCCACACATTTTTTTGTGTGTCCCCTTTTCCTCTTCTGTTTAAAATGAACTACTGTCCAGAAACAGGTATTTACCCCATGATCCTTATTAAAGCTTGCCTGTTTGAAAACAAGTCTCATACATCATTCAGAGGCTTACAATCCTTTGTATTTGAATGATCACTTTGAAATCATTTAATTTGCTTCATAGTTCCTTTAATCCAATTTACACATAATTTTAGTAGTTCAAATTACTGAAAGCATTTTTTCCCAGAGTGTCTCCCTTTATGAAGTAGAAGTCATTATTCTTAGCATGGAAACAGTAGTGCTACTTGTTTCTTAAATGTTCTCTCCTTCAGCTTGAAGAATTTAGAAAACTAGAATTAAAGCATATTTGAATTCTCATATCGGGATCAGAGAATGATGGGGAGTATATGTGTGGTAATTACTTCCTATATAAAATGCTAGATTACGTTTCTCTTTAAGTAAATACCTTAAATAGAATAAAATAAATAGAAAAAACAAGTCTGCGTGTACACTATAGTTATATATAGACTCCAAAACAGTGATTTTTAAAGAATCAACAAATAATGTGGTTTAGTTTAAACATTAAAAAAATGAAAGACTTACATCTTTCAAATAATAATATAAAGAAAATTAAATATAGAAAATGCAGAATTTCTGTACTCTAAAACAGATTCTTATAGGGAAATTATTCCAAAACTTGGGAACCTTAAAAAACATAACTCTAAATAAAGAAATTTAACAGGAACTATAACTGTTATAGTTATACAGAAAGTGTTTACATCCATGGTTAGACATCAGTAGGTTTTAAATTTTATCATACTAAATTCAACCAAAGTAGGAAAATATTTAGAATAATTCCTATTGGTAAGCATGAAATTAAGTGTAACTAATGCATTTCTTTTTGTGTAAACACGAAAATCGTTGCTCTTAATTTTGACAGGGTCATGGAAGATTTTATGTAAGAGTCATAGAAGTATTTACATTCTTTAATTTCTTATAAATTAATGTAAGCTATAATTCAGTATGATGGGGAAAATCTTCAGATTTGAAGCTTTTTTTCTCTTAAAGCTTTTACTATATATAAAAGCCACATCAATGTTGAGCATCAGAGAAATAGTTGATAAGTTATGATGAGTCCACAAGTAGAATATATGGTTCTTTGAAATCTTGATTGTAAGGCTCATGTAAGCAAGAAACATCAAGGCGATGTTCTGTTCATTAGGAATCTAGGTTTAGTGTAGCATGTGAATATACTGTCTAACTTACATGGCTGTACCTTTAGGCATATTTTCAGCTATGACATCATGTATGATCCTGAGCATCAGAATCCTGGTTGCACTTGGATTTAGGTGATGGTTTCTTCACGGCAGAATTAATGTATCTTGAAGTTGGCATCATACATGAAAATAGTTGGAAATGAAGCAAATGACACTTGAATCAAAAATAATTACATAAAATTTGCATTGTTGATGTTTGATTCTGTGATTTCCCAAACTATTAGTTAAAAAGCTTTTAGAATTCTAGAATTTTTTAAAGTCTGAATCACAAGGTTCTAGGTTTCAATTTTCCTTTGTCATAATAGTTAACAAGTTAAGAAATATAGTTTCTGCATTGTTTGAGAGGGTTGAATTAAATTCAGTTACTATATTAGGTCTGTGTCATACCCATTATTATTATTATAAAATTAGTGTTATAATATTCTCACTGGGCTTTTAACAATAAGATCATATGCATGGTGAGTTTGTAGTCCATCAGAGTCAAAAAGGATTTCAACAGTCTAGCCTGTGAATTTCTGTATTTGTGGTTTGTAAAGTACCAAAGCTGAGGACCCAGTTCTAATAAACATGACTTTAGAGTTTGTCATGTTAGGTGACCACATATTTAAAATCAATGCTGCTCAGTTTTAATGGGAAGCCAGGTGGTGGTGCTTATGTAATGCCAGCACTTGGGATGAAAACACAGGAGGATCAGGAATTCAGTCATCCTCTGCTACATTGCAAGTTAGAGATCAAAGCTTTGTAAGACATTGTCTCAAATAAATGAATAAATAAATACATATATGAAGAGAGGCTTTTGTAAGATTGCCTTCTGTATAACCTAAAAAGTATGTTTTATTGGGTTTTTTAGGGGTTTGTTTTAATTGAGAAAGGGTCTCTTTATAGCTCACACTGGCCTGGCCCTTACTGTATAGCCCCAAGCTGGCCTTAAACTTGCACTAGTATTTCTGCTATATAAAAAGACCCCAAATGTGAGGATTATAGGAAGTGATTAGTATACATAGCTGCTTTCAGGGTTTGTTTGGTTTTTGTAAACTCATGACATTTAGAAATTGTTAGACAGCTAATACCACTGCTAGGCTGTGTTCCTTGGACCCTAACCTGAGAAATAGCCTCCTTCACCCACACCACCTGTCAGTATCTGCTCACCTGAATTCTATTCAAAATTTAAATTATTTTTCTCTTCAGCAGATCTCAGTATGCAATTACATGAGATCCTTTCATGATTTACATTTTCTTAGTATAAAATAGCTTCTAGTCAGAAACTGAGTTTATTAAATTGGAGGAAATCATACAGTGCTTAGGCCTGCAAGATGACAAGAGGGTAAAGACTCTTACTTCCACGCCTGACAACCTTAATTCAATTTCTAGGACTCATGAGGTGGGAGGAGTGAAACAACTTCTGAAAGTTGCCCTCCGATCGCCACACGTACCCACTAAATAAAAAAAAATTATATATAACTTTTTAAAAATTTACACAGTGTTAAATTTCTTACTTTTTATATACATTAAGTAACACAAGTAAGAAATTTGTCAGGGTGCTTTGTTGCACATATGCCAACCAATAAAAAGTAGTGCTCCATTTTAAGACAGGGAGAGTTCATGTAGCTGAGGCAAGCCTGAATGTCAAGTCCTGTGCCTCCACTTCCTGCGTGCTGAGGTTCCATGTGTGCCACACACACCTAGATAGAAGCAGCTTCTTGATTCTGGAGGCATCAAAATCCCTATTTTAAAGAACAAATCAATCATAAATGATACTGCAGCAACTTCAGAAGTACCTGGCTCACATTTCATTGTTACTACTCACATGAAGCTTGTACAGTGCTATGTGAAAATAGTTTCTAGCCATAGACACATTGGCTATAAGCCAAATCTAGCTTATCATAGAATAATAATAGTAATAATCAGGGAGAGTCAGCCAGTGAGCCCTCCCTAGACCATTTAGCATTCCTACACTAAGCTGAGTCCCAGCTGATTCGTTTTACACATTAGGGTCTCCAAAGTCAGGATTTTTTCTGTTCATTATTAATCTGTGCTATCATTTCATCACTGCATTATTTCCTTTTGCCAAACCCAGACTTTAGTGACCACAGTGTCTGGTTCTAAAAGTTATGACATTTAGTGAGGCTTGCGCAGGCCTCAGCCTGTTTGTGGCTTGGGGTTGCTGTCTGCCTCAGAAAGCAAAATGGAGGTTTTATCTTCTAGGAGAGCAAGTCATCTTCTCTGAAAGGTTTTTTTCCTCTCCTATATAAGAAAAAAGAAGTTGACATTTGACTTACTTGATCATTTTTATCTCTTGCTAGTTCTTGATACATTAGCTTATGTACAGTAGACATTCAATAAAAATCAGCTAAACATGATGGATGTGAGGCAGAACTTAAGCAAATTCATCTGGTTTTGCTTGTAGACTAACCTGCTCATCCCAGGTTTTTGTTTTTATTTATTTAATGTGTATTAGTGTTCTGCCTGCATGTATGCCTATACGAGGGTGTTGGAGTCCCTGGAACAGGGACAGTTACAGACAGCTGTGAGCTGCCATGTGGATGCTGGGAATTGAACCCAGGTCCGCTGGAAGAGCAGCCAGTAGTCTCAATCACAGCCATCTCTCCAGCACACAGTTTTATCATAGTGTTAGGGAGTTGTGGTTTCATCTTTCAATCAAAATCAGTGTAATGGTAACAAAGAACTTTTGAACTCTAATTTGTTTGTTTTGTTTTTGTTTTCAGCAAAAGTATTTTGATTCTGGGGACTACAATATGGCAAAAGCAAAGATGAAGAACAAGCAGCTTCCTGCTGCAGCCCCGGATAAGACAGAGGTCACTGGTGACCACATTCCCACTCCACAGGACCTCCCTCAGCGGAAACCATCCCTGGTTACCAGCAAGCTGGCTGGCTGATTAAAAGAGCTGAACTGCATGAGTCTTCTAATGTCCTTTATTTCTCCTTACTCTGTTACTTACCCACTTCTGTTTCCTTTCACTCTGTCATTTGAGACTGACAGCTTTGCAGGTAGTGGTAGTGTGTGCTACTGTTGTAAGGGAGCATACATGTGTAGAGGTTTTGGTTAGTTTCACAGTGCACTGATGCAAACGACATGTAACAGCAACATAAGTAAATGACGTGACAATAATTGTACATATTACCTAGCTGGTGTAGGGCTGGCTCCAACAAGTAGCAAGCAAGTTTTACAGCGTTAATGCTCTGGCTCTCTTTACTTTCTCATAGTTACAGCTTTGTATGTTACTCTAATTTAATAGAAGCTCTGTTGTATTGATTTCTTCTGTATCTTCCTTTTGAATTTTGTAAGACAGAAGTTTAAGACCACAAGTTGGAAGACAAGTCACATAATCCAGACACAAGTAAATGGGCTGCAAAAGATTAATGGCTTGGACTTGACGGCCTTAAACCTGCTGTTCAGCTTTAACAAGAGCATCTTACCTGGGCGATATTTGCCCATTCTGGTGTGACTTGTGTGACTCCAATGCTTACCAGCTGTCACTAAAGCTGGTGTTCTTCCTCGGGTCTGCAGTGTGGGGACAGCTGTCTTTGTGGACGACGTGAATGAGTGTGCATGTGCACTGACTATTGCATTCACTTCTGTGCCATTTTTGTAAATACAATAGTTTTGCACAACCTTTTACAAATGTCTGTATTAATTTTACCATATTAGAAAGTAGATAATGTGCCAACCAGAAGCACAAGAATTCCTACACAGATCTGCCTGCCATTACTGCTTTTGTATAAGAATAGTTTACAGTCTTGAGCTTATTAGAATACCAAACCGAAATATACTCAGCCTGCTACAGAGTTAAACTTTTTCATTTGTTCCTAATATCCATGACTTTCAGTGGCCTTGTACAATACGATATGTTGCTTAGGCATATCTTTTGTTCTATGCAGAACATTTCATTTTGACTTTTACAAAAAAATTACAACTCATATAATTTATATAAACTTTCTTAGTGTAGAAACTTTTTACTTCCACATTCAGCTTTGGGGATACTAAAGTATAACACTTGCCTTCTCTGTCTTCTGTTAATCTTCTCAGCCCATCTTCTTTTTGCTTCTGTGACTCTATTGGGTTATCTCATTTATATAAAAGCATATGTGTCTTATCTTTTTCAACTTGCTTAAATAAAAGAACTTTTGTGAGGGTTTTTTGTTATGCTGAGAATCAAACCACTGTCTCACATGTGCTAAGCAAGCACTGTATCACAGAACTACACTTATTCCTAAGGGAACTTTATATTGAAGCAAGGACTTGAAAAGATTTGTCTAGAGTAAGCTGAATTCTGTTAAATAATTTTAAATTAGGATGAACTAGAAGAATAGGGCTAATGATTACAGTGATTGGTAAAACATTCATATTAAAATATTTAGGTATCTCTTATACATGTCATTTTAATAAACTATCAGTTGTGGTTTATGTACTAGTGGAAACATTAGCAGACTATTCGGACACATTATTAGAGCTCTCCCCCAGGATGTCAGGCTGTAGCATATTGAACAGTAGCAGCCTGAGCTGATACAGTTCTTCCTCTTCATCTTGGGCTAGGGTAAGGCCCACTTCCCTATGGAATCCAGGCAGCATTTGTGTTATGACTACATTAGTGCCCCTGCTTTCCTATGGTTCCACACTACAACTTGAGGCAGAAGAACAATATACTTTATACTGCACGTTGGCAATTTTACAGCTCAATTCTATGTAAATATATTTGTAATAAGCAAACAAATTCCATAATAAGTGCAATTCATAAGATTGCTAGTCTTTCTCCTCCCCCTTCTTGGATATTTGTAAGCCCATCCCCACCCATTAAGTTCAGATAGATGAAGCTGAGGTAAGAGTGATCATGTTCTTCCTTAACAGGACTTATAGTCTAACAAGTAATTCCTGCTTGCGTATTGACACTGATGCTTAACCTACCTCAAGACTTGAGGATCTGTGAAATACTAAGTGCCCCAAATACTACTCTTCAAAAATAAATTTCCTCACTAAACCAACCTGCCTTCTATAAAGTAGCAGTGCTTAAAGATCTCAGGATTTTCCACTAGGAAAGACCTGTTAAGGATTTGTACGTGTCGCTGCATGGCTTCCATTGGTGCTTGAGAGAGAGGTTTTACATTTTCCTGGTTTTTATTCTACTTCAGAGTTCAGTTTGCAGGCTTTTTGGTCATCATTTAGTGAAGATTTCAATGAAATGAGCTTAATTTCTACGTCAAAGCTGTGTCTGAGGAATGGCTAATCTTAATGTTAGAGTAGATTGAGGTTAATGAAAATACTAAAGGCAAACTGGGTAAAGCCTAAATCTGTTTTGTTCAGTAGCTCATATGAGAAACATCCTGAAGGCTACATATGACTAACAGTTGTACCTCATACCTAGTTAGAATGGTATTTGGATGGATGGGAAGGAACACGTTTGCAGTTCTTCAAGTTAGAGAATCTTGTACTGCTGGTCTGGAGATATGTCTAAACGATTCAAGGCAGTTGTGACAAGGCCTCTACCCGTTATTTCCACAGTTAGAATTAGTTGCTCTTTTTACTTGCTGTAACCAAAGTATACCTCTGAATATGTTTTGGTATTCATCACTAAGTCAGACTTGTATTCTTGATCTGGATATCCCACGAAGTTTTATCAAAGCTAAACTTGTCAACCCAAACTCTGTAAACTTAGTGTTTGGTAGTCAGAAGCAGGTAGCCTATGGGAAGAGCTGCTCTGAGTGGTTACCAAGGCCTTGTCTGTGATGGCCTTGTCACGTCCCCAACCTTCAGACTTGTTACTTAATTGTAACCCAATTCCCTCAATGTGTAATACCCCTTAAGCCCACTGTAAGCACTTCCCTTACATTTCTAAAGCACCATTTTGATCTCACTTGGCATGTCCTGCCAGTCTTAACCCAAGACTCTCCAACTTGCCACTGCTACTGTTAAGAAATTGGAATCAAAAGAACCTGTGGTGTCTCCTACATAGGTGACAATTGGACTCTTACTAGTTCCAGCCTTCAAAGGAGGTAGACTTTGAGTTTCATTCTATAAATTTCTGGTGGTGGTGACACTCGTAAATGTATGTTTGTATGGTATTTATGAACTAAATAGTAGAATAGAGATCAAACTCCTTTACTACCATGCCCTCAGATCTGTCAATGCATCTCCAACATTTGATATGCAATAGGACACTGTATGCAGAGCGCCAACATCAATGCCTTTTCTTGTCACAGATGTCTGTAGAGTTGGCAATTAATGGTGAGGTTTGTCAAATAGCTTGTCCAAACTTACACGTGTAAAATACACCCCAAATAAATGGATCTACCTAATTTCTATTGATTTTAATATGCAGTTTTGTCTTATTTGTTAATGTTTTTAGTATTTTTTCTTAAGCCACTACTCTGAAGAAATGACATGTAATCTTGGATTTTATTTTAATTTAAATGTGTTAATAGAACCCTGCTGTTTATCTTGTGTATAAAATGTTCTAGTACGGTAATATTGAATACAGAAAGATGGATGAAACAGTTTCAAGGAATCTACAGTTCTGAGGATATACCTTAGTTGGTATATACATTAGTGCCTAACATGCACAAAACCTTGGGTTCTAGTACTTTATGAGTGTTGGGTGTACGTCATCAGGAGGCAAGAAGGAGGACCAGGAGTTCAAGTAAAGATCCACAGCTTCATAAGGCCATCTCAGCAAAGTTCTAGTAAGTGCAGGAATGGGCTCTTCAATGTAGAACAGAGTGAGAGAAGAGAGGAGTTTTCGGGTGGTATTAGAAACCAGTTGCTATGAAAGCGGGTAGGAAGAAGGGGAAAGTGTTGAGTAAAGGAAACTTCATTCTCATAAAGGCAAGGATTGGAGAAAGGCAAGCCTGTGTAATGATGGTTGAAAACAGATAAGCAAAGCTGTTACTTTTTCCTTAAAATTTGGCCCTCTACACTCACACTAAATACCAGCATGGTTCTGCCATCTCAGGTTGTTTTTTAAATATTTATTATATATGAGTACACTGTAGCTGTCTTCTACACACCAGAAGAGGGATCAGATCTCATTACAGATGGTTGTGAGCCATCATATGGTTTCTGGGATTTGAACTCAGGACCTCTGGAAAAATAGTCAATGCTCAACCACTGAGTCATCTCTCCAGCTCCCCCCCCCCCCCCCCAATCTCAGGTTTTCAAGATCCCTAAAGTTATCCTCATTTTCCCCTTGGTGGGAAGTGGTAAGCAACACACACAAAATAGCCTTATTTATTGTATCACACCCAAGGCCTTATTGTTTGAAGCAGGCTCTCTTGCCCAGGCTGGTTTCAGAATTACTCTAGTCCAGGTTGCATTCAAGACAAAACAACCCTTCTGCTCAGCCTTCTGAATGTTAGGATTGAAGGCATGAGCCAGAATGCTTGACATCACTACTCTAGCTACTAGCTACTACTGCCCCAGCCCCCTTCCATGTCCATTACTACAGAAGCTTCAGTGGTTTCGACAGGGATTTTACGTTGCCCAGGCTTTTCTTCAGTCTTGGGCTCAAGTAATATACTTCAGGATGCTGAGTAGTAAAATGACTCCGTACCTGGCAACACTGGGTTTTAAAGTGTGAATCTCATAACCTCTAGAATTTGGGTGGGAAATGTTACTGTGTGCAGTGTTCAGAGGAGGAGCTTTTGATCATGAGCTCTTACCTAGTAGATTAATCCCTGATTCATAATCCAATTGACCGTTGGGAGGAGATGGAAATAAAGGTTAACCATTATGGAAGCAGTGGGTTGCTAAGGACATATTTTGGGAGATTCTAATCGGGTTTTAGGTCTCTTCCTGCCTGCCATGAAGTAGGTCACAACACAAAAACAAGTGTTGCTGGGGTATTTGATGACACTGTGAGGTTGCATACTGGAGAAACCTGTTTCCAGTTGTAGTGTGGCTCAGCCCTAGCACACATCTTTAATCCAAGAGTTTTCTGGTTATTGTAAACAAGACTGAGTAAAGTCATTCATAGATTAAGAGGTGGGCCAAGCAACTCCTTGTCAGGGAATGAACACAGGACAAAAACAGGAAGTCAGGAGGTTGGATAGAGAGACACACCGGAAGTAGGGGGAACATTCAGTTGGAAGGGGTTTTTTAAAGACAGTGCGGAGGAGAACTGGCTTTTTTTTTTTTTTTTTTTTTTTTTTTTTTTTTTTTCTGTGACATGGGTTGAAGAAGGTCAGCTAGCTGCTTTCTCTGCCTGAGTTAGTAGGCTTTCAACCCAGCTCCCTAGTCTCCATTTGGTAAAACCAAATTATTGGGATTTTGTTTTTAAAAAACATTTGGCTTCTCAGTTTGTCTGTAGCTAGAGTGATTTCTCTGGGGTCCTGCCACAAGTTGGGGCACCAAAATGTCAAAATGTCTCTTCTTCTGTCACCACCATCACTTCCTCCTCCAACTGGATCTCAGCTAGCTTCAAATCTGAGAATCCTCTGTCTTGGTTTTGTAACTGCCAGTTGCAGTGGTGTACACCTGTAACCCCAGTCCTCAAGAAGCAGAGGCAAATGGTGGCCCCCAGGTTTGGGGCAAACCAGGCCTACATAGTGATACCTTTCCTCAAAATTAATTAATTCCATCAATGTTTTTAAATCTAGGGGCAGCGAGCTTGCCCAGCAAGTACAGGTGCTTGTCCTGTAAGTTTGCCATATCCACATAAACATAGATGGATAGGACTGACTATAAAGTTGTCCTCCAACCTCTGCATGTGGACCACAGCACCCCCAGCACTAGTGGTAATAAATTATACAGACAACCACCGCAACTGCACTTGGGCACATCCATGTCTGGCATACTGTCACTGCCTTTGATTCTTTTACAAACTTCTTTGCTATGCTTGGTGGTGGAATTTCACTCTTTTTTGAATAATCAATTTAATTTACCATGGACAGTATTTCTTAATTCTCTACTGTGTATAATAGCAAGATTAACATTTTTTTGAGACAGTCTCATGTATCCCAAAGCTTATCTTGAACGTCCTATGTATCCTAGGATGGCATACAAAAGCCAAAAGTCTCCTATCATTTGTCTTGTTTTTGAGACTCTCTGAACCTGGAGTTTATCACCTGCTAGATTGGGTAGCCAATGAGTTCCCAGGATCAGTGTACCTTTGTCAATCCCGCCCCTCCCCAGCACAAGGACAACATATGCCACCACATCTGACTTTTTATATGCATGCTCTGGATCCATAACAGGTCTTCATGCTTGTGTAGTAGGCACTTTACAACTCAGCCATCTTCCTAATCTGACTCAACAGAATCTGATCCTTCCTGCCTTCTCTCAAGTACAGGGATTAGAGGCTTGTTTTACCACACCTGATTCTGTGATGCTAACGATCATACTCGAGACTGTGCATCTCCAGCCCTGTCCGCTGACTTATGAAGCAGGTTTTGTTATATAGCCCAGGCTGACCTACAACTCCTTATGTAGCTCAGGCTGCTTTCAAAACTTTCAGCAACTCCCCTGCCTTAACTTCCTCGTTGCTGAGATTATAGGCACGAGCCACACACCTGGCTCACAATCAACGTCTTTGTTTTCCCCTCTGACTCTCGGTTTTTGCCATCATTTATAGGTCCACCATCACAGATGGTGATTGTTTCATCATAGTCTGCAATCACTAGCAGTTTCTTTACCTCTCATTGATATGGTTCACTGCAGATCACAGACTACATTTCCTTGTGAGCTTCTTAATTTTATTTTACTTAGTTTTTTTTTTTTTTTTTTTTTTTTTTTTTTCTCCCAGACAGGAATTATCTGGGTAGTCCTGGCTATCCTGTAACTTGCTCTGTAGACCAGGCTGGCCTTGAACTCCTAGAAATCCATCTGCCTCCTCTGCCTCTCCAATGCTGGGATTAAAGACATGTGCCACCGCTGCCTTTTTTTCCTGGGCATTTCCAGGGTTTTTCTTTCCTTGTAATTTTGGTCTAGATTCTAGCTAGAATTATTTTAGTTTAGTGCATATCAAGTACCTATACTATCTCTTTGCTCTAGAAAACTCTCTCCTGGATGTTTGCTTCCAAATTTATTTATCATCTCAGTTGTCATGTCAGAGTTGGCTGCTGTCCTGAGCTGAATCCACCATTTTCTGGGTTCTGTGGCTGCCAGGCAATCTTTCAGGGTTCTTTGTTTTTGTTTGTTGTTTTGTTTTTAAGAGGGTCTGGAATGGCTGCTCAGCAGTTATCAGCCTTTGCAGCTCTTCTAGTGAGCCCAAGTTTGGTTCCCAGCACCCAAGTTAGGAGGCTTACAGCTGCCTGTAACTCCAGATATAGGGGATCTGGTACCCTCTTCTGGTTCCCCCATACACCAGCACCCACAGAGTATACATACAAACATACATACAAACAAACATACATACATACACAGATACACACAAATGAAAAGAAATCTTAAAAATATTTGAGTTCTATGTATAATAAATATCTTTTCCTAACCTGGTTTTCTTAGCTGGGGGGGTCCCTGTTCTTACATTTGCTGTAGCATTTAACTCATCTGTGGGAACTGTGTTCCTCCCCCACGTTGCGTTCATTCTTTCATTCTGAGACAACTGATTTCCACATCACACTGTCTTACCACTTAATCACAGTGCACTGAAGAAACGTCCCTCAGTTGACCTTACAGTCAGAATGCTTATTATTTTCCCCCAGCACTTGGCCCAATGCCTGGCCATAGTGCGTACCTAATACATATTTTCTGAAAGAAACTGCTCTTGAGAGTGTGGCCACTTCCATTCAGTCTCTGCTGTATCACTCTAAATGGTCACAGCTCTTAATCACAAGGATAACATTCAGAGTCATTTAAGCAGTGAAAAGGATTTATCAGATGACTTACGAAACTATTAGAAAGGCTGGAGACCCACGCTTAGTGTCAGCCTAGGAACAGCCCATAAGCATGCTTCACCAGCTGCTTCTTAGTGGGAAAAGCAGCTGAGCTTCTGCCACTATAGCTCCTGCCAACAAAAGTTTGGAGCCTGACTTCAATGTAACTGCTCCTCATCTCAAAAGTTACTCAACTCTTGTTGCTGTGCATTCAGCAAAAGGAAGTTCTAGGTAGCTACAAAGTCTTGTGCACTTATGTTCACAGTACAGCAATGTTGTCTATGGGGTGATTGATAATAGTGAGTTGGAGCTAGTGATGGAGGCAGACACCTGGAATCTCAGCACTGAGGAGGTGGAGTTGGCAAAAGAATCAGGAGTTCAAGACCATCTTCATCTACGTAGTAAGTTTGAAGCCAGTCTACACTATAAGAGATCTTGTCTCTAACCAACCGCACCAACCACCCAACCAAAACCAAAATAATTTCAATGATTATAATACAGTCACACCAAATCACCAGTCAGTATAGTGCTGGGAATCAGACCCAGGGCTTCAAGAATGCCAGATATGCACTCTACCAACTGAGCTACACCCCCAGCCATGCCCCCACTCCAAGTTCCCATGCAGCTCATGGCCTACAACTCCTGATCCTTCCCATCTCTATCACGTACTCAGATTATAGGCATATACTGCCTGGCTCTCCAGCACACTTTTTCACTTACTTTGTTTAACAACGATATACATAAGAATGAGAGGGAGAGAGAGAGAGAGAGAGAGAGAAAGAGTGTTGTAGGAACCGGTGAGATGGCTCAGTGGGTAAAGATGCTCACTGCCAAGCCTGATGACCTGAATTCCATCCCAAGGACCCACATGGTGGAAGAGAGATCCATTTCCCTCAAGTTGTCATCTGACCTTCACTTGTGTCTAGTAATCAACCAACCAACCAATGAAAGTTAAAAAGAGGGCCAAGGGGAACATATTAGCAAATGCCTATAATCCTAATAGGAGGCAAGCTACAGCAGAATTGCTATGAATTGGAAGACAGTCTAGGCTACAAACGGAGGCTTTATATAAATAATCAAAGTGTGGGCTTCTCACTATTTGAATGAGGTTTATAAGAAGGAAGACAAATTGGATAGGATCATCTGTGTAGTAATAAATTGAGAAGTCATACAATGTGAACTTATGGTTCACATTGACTTTACATAGATACAGGTAAGCTACATTTAAAGGTATTTATAGGCAAGTAAACCAATTAGGATACAAACTTACTTTCTTTTGCTGTAGCTAAGAGTCTAGAAGCTAAATACTACAATAGCAACAAGCCACACATTCTTAATAAAGGAACTCAGACATCTTGGGGAAGTGGAAGAGGGGATAAATACAAGATGAGCCTGGAAAATGTGCTCAAAAGGAAATGCTCCAAAGCCAAACCAAACCACAACTTACAGCTTGACTCTTCTACCCCTTTAGGCAGGGTCGAAATATGCAGCCCTACCTGGCCTTGGACCCACCTGCTTCTGCCAGTGCCTCCTCAGAGCTAGGATTATAGTATAAAAATATAGAGAGGTGCTTTTCTGCACCAGCGTCCCATCCCTGTCTGTCCTTCTATCAGGGGTGGTTGATCAGGACTGCTTCACGCACCCAAACTTGCCCTGTGCCCAGGACCCAGCCTTCAGAAACATCATAAATTAGGATAAATGTGAACACTGACTAACTTTCAATAACTAGTAACTAGCACTTTGTTTCTGCTGCTAGAATCAGGCCATGCCTATAGAACTAGGCTCATTATTTTGTAAGACAATATTGAGTGGTACACTCCAGTAATCCCAGCACTGGGAGGCTGGGGTGCAAGGATGAGTTCCAAGCCAGCCAGCCTCTCTATATAACAAGGGTCTGGGTCTAGACAAAAAAAAAAAAAAAAAAAACAAAAAAAAAAAAAAAAAAATAGAAAAAAAAGAAAAAAAAGAAAAGAAAAAGAAAAAGTTTGTGAACAAAATTCCAGAAACCATGGAATTCCAAGTGACATGGAATACACTGTCTCTTGTAGTCTTCAGAAGGACCCATGTTCTGAGACCTTGCTCTGGGATTTCCAGTTCCAGAACTGGGATGATACATGCCTATTGTTGAAGCACCTTTTGTAGTATTTATATTACTTGAGCAAGTGAATGCATACACTTAACACCTCCGCACTTTTCAATCTCCCCAATAAGAATCCAAACCTATAAGTGTTTATGGTGTTTTCACAGTAATCCTTGGTATGTAGAATAATGTATGCTGTATCTCTGAACAGTCATTGATAACAGTAGGATTCACAAATACATATGGATGTACATATATATGCATATATATGTAAATAGGGATAGAGTCCTTGACTTGGAATAGTTCAGGATTTTTTTTGTTTTGTTTTCTTTTTTTGCTTTTGTTTTTGTTTTTTAATTTTACAATGGTATAGAAATGTCATATATTCAGTAGAAAACGTACTCTCTCTTTTTTCTCTTCTAACCCATCTTTGGAGTAGAACCCAAGGTCTCACCCAGGGCTCAGCAAATATTGTAACATTAGCTACAACCCCAGTCCAAGAGTTTTGGAATGATCTTTATACTTAGTTATTTTATGTGCATGAGCGTTTTACTTGCATATATGTCTGTGTGCCTGGTATCCATGGAGTCCAGAAGAGGGCATCAAATTCCTTATAACTGAGTCACAGACAATTATTAGCTACCACATGGGTGCTGGGAACTGAACCCACATGAACTGAATTTGCAGCTAATTGTCTTAACAATTGTTTTCAACCTCTCTGGATAGTGGCAATCAGCTGTAGCGCCCAGTCAGCTATGCAAATTTGTCAAGGTAAATGACAGATACTTTACACCTCTGTGTTGCCAGCATTTTCTTTGCACAAGTATGCAATAAAATAAGTTATTCGCCACTATCACTAGCTAGACTTTTTGTTAGATGACTCTGTCCAATAGGCCAATTTAATTGTTCTGAGCAGGTTCAAGGTAGGTAAGGCTAAGCTATGCCACTGCTGTTCAGTAGGTTAGGGTCATTAAGTGCACCTCAAATTAAAAGTATTTCTAATTTATACTTGGTTTTCTAGATATGACTTTTAAGTTAAAAAAAAAGAAAGTCAAGGGGCACCTGAACTTTGGAGGAAAAGGTTTTTTCCCCCCACTTAAATTTAGTGTTTTCATTTGAAAAAAATAAACTTACAAGAAAATGTCCTTGATTTATAAAGCAACGATGAAAATGTTATCAATTTACAATAAAATATATAATGCCTAATACCAACTTCTGGAGTTGGACCCTACTCCTGGTTTTCAGACCTTTGTAATAACAGAGTGCTTTAGGGTATAAATATGTATGCATTAGATAAAAGAGCCCACCATCAGAATACCCCTCTCTACATAGTTGGTTAGGTGCATTTTGTTTAAAGGCTGTTCTTGTTTGAAGCAAGAAACACATTTCCCCGGTGTATGTGGTGACATGCATCTGCAATTTCAGCACTCTGGGACTCAAGGGGGACAGTTCCAGGTTGTTCCAGGTCAGCTACATAAAGAGACTTAACCACCAAAAAAAGAAAAAAGTCCTTTTCTCCTACTACTCATCTCTTGCTCTTCTGTGTGGTTGAATGTATGTCTTTGAAAATTATGAAAGAACCATTCCAATTTTCTTTCTGTTCATGTACATAAAAGTCACTTTCTTAAGAACTCTCAGGGTTTTGATTTGGGTGTTTTGGTGGCCCCCCACCCCCTGCGTAGCTAATATCTGGAGGGTAAGGAAACAGGCACCTTCTGCAGGCATGAAGGACGTATAAGAGATGGGAGCTCTTGGATGCTCTGCTGGTCAAAGGTACATTTTGGCCCCTTTCACAGGCAGATAAAGAAAGAATGGTATCCAGAAACATCAACGTGAATACTCTTCCTTCAAACACCCACTCCTCAAGTTCAGACATAACCAGGGAGCCAGGCTTGTGCACTGACTTCCATTAGACTGGTCTCAGAATTACTTCGTCTCTAAAATTTCAGGATTTCGAAAGTAGAGGCAGGAGGATGGAAAGTTTGAAGAAAACCTGGGCTGCTTAGTGAGACCAGTCTCAAAACCCAACGGGCCAAACAATAAAACTGGTCCCAGTTTCCCATAATAGGCATGGGTCACAACTTAAGAGTTTAAAGAAGAAAGATGGACACATTTTAAAAAGCTGAAATTTTAAAAGATTATTTCAAGTGAGTGTGAAAATGTGGCTGGAGAGAACATGGAAGGCTGGGATGAAAAGACCTTATTCCTGTGCTTGTGTAAGGGCGCGGAATAGACTGAGTCAAGGTTGCAAGCACTTGAGTTTCTCTCAGTAGGCTGCCATTTTCAGATGCTGTCAAGTCTAAAATCAGAACAAAGGTCTTGTTCTCAATGGTGGCGAACCTATGCAAACGCACAGGTCTAAGGTGGCAGTTCCCCAGGGCCATCTTGTTTTCAGGTTCATTTGAGTTTCTCTGTGTTAGAGCCCATCCTATGTTCTTGCAACCCAAGTCCAGAGTGACCTTGGGCATCCTTCAAATTCCGGGTGGTGCAGCGTCCCCGCCCTGCACTGAGCAAGGACCCTCCCCGACCTCAAGTCCTCTCCCTACAAAGCGCGGGACCAGGAGGAGCAGCCTCGAGGCTGCCGGCTCTAAGTCCCTGCCTCGCGCGGGATGCGCTCCCACACTGCCCCACGTTGCGCACACCGGGGGCGCTCCGCCAGAGCCGGTTTGGGATGTCAGCCGCGTGGGCTGAGGATGCTCGGTGCCCGCCGCCGATGGGAGGCAGCGTGAGCCCGAGAGAGACGCGAGCGATCGCGGTGGCCGCGCTCGAGCGCAGCCTCCTCCCGCTCCCACAATGCACAGGGCGGCGGCGGCGGCGGCGGCGGCGGCTGCACCGCGCGCCGCTGACACAGGGGAGGCTACGGAGACCAGGCCTCTGAGGAGGCGAAGCGGCTGAGGAAACTGAGGGAGCCGGCGGGGGCTGAGGACGCGAGGCTGCCGAGGAGACCGCAAAGGCCGTGTGTGCGGAGCAGGCGGCTGGGGAGACTGAGGCGGCCGCGGCTGCTACCCCGAGTCCCCCAGCCCCTGAGCACGCGCCTCGGGCTCACGCGGCCGGCGAACCCCGGAGGTGATGACTGTCAGGCTCCCGCCCGCCGCTAGCGCCTGACGCGCCCCGCCCCGCCCGGGCCCGCCCGCCAGCTTGGCCCGCCCTGCCCGGCCCGGCCCTTCCCCTGCTCCCCGCCCGCCGCCGTTTCACCCGCGCGGGCGGCCGCCACGCGAGCTGCGGCCTCCGCCCAGGCGGGGGGCGTCGGCTCTGGGCCAGCCATGGCAGCGTCCGAGCTCTACACCAAGGTAACGCGCGCCGCGGGGACCGTGGCCTGGGGAGGGGTCGAGCTCCCGGGACCGTGGTTGTAGGACTGGCGGGTTCCACCGGACTGTGCACCTCCCTACCCGGCTGCACCTCCCTATCTGGCTGCACCCTTCCCCTGCCCCGCTGTACCTCCCTGCTCTGCCTCCCGATCTCATTTCGGATGGGATGGATGCTCTTGGGCAGATAGATGCTCCGGCCGCTCTCCCCCGGGCTCGTGCTTAAAATAATGTCCTGTGCCGGTATGCGCCAGGCAGCCTCTTGGGGAGAAGATTTCGGATTCTGCAGATGTGGCCAGTCCGCTTTCACCTTTAGCTGCGGGGTCCTCGCCATTGCCCTGGGGTGCGGAGCCTATGGGAAGATGCAGCCCGGAGATGGCGAGCTTATTCTTAGGCTCGTCGGTGGCTGGGAGTTTAGCAACCTGCGCGTTATCCCCGAGAGCCTTGTTAGCTCTGTGTCCTCACCCTCCTTTCCGGCGAGCCTTTCCCTTTTGGTCTTCGTTTAGGGGAAGTGGCAGCCTTTTCAGTCTTAAACCGACGCCCATATTTTCAAGGTCTGGAAATCCCTGAATGGCATATCTTTGGAGAGACAGTTCAGAAAATCTGTGTTGGGCAGGCAGTGTGTGGTGTATGTATTCGTGGTATCTTATGGTTTCCATAAGTCTTTTGCCAGCTAATGATTATTAAAATTATCTTTAATTCCACTCAACAGAATTGCCTTAACTTTTCAAGTTCACGTTTTCAAAAATTTACCAGAATCTATCTTTCTGTCTCTGCCTTTGTCTCTCTCTCTGGCATGGAGATTGAATGTAAGGCCTCATGCATACTAGGTAAACCCTTTACCACTGAGCTATAAATAGATAGCCCCAGCTTTCTGGACTCTTCTTTCAGCAGTTTAGAATCATTCCTTGCACACGTGACATCAGTAAGCCCAGAGCCCAAATTGCGGCCTTGAGGAAAGAAATCTGGATGGGGTATCCAGATACCTACCTTCATCTGATCCTGACCTTTCCAACAACTGTGTGTCTTTTGGCAAACTACAAAACCTCTCTGGTTCAGGTTTCTTACTTGTAAATAGAATTAATTTTATTTGTCCTCTTGACCTTCCTTACAAGCTGCTGTGAGGTTTAATTTAATGAGTTGTAAAAAAACATTCTGCGACCTCTGACTTTTTTAAAAGCAAATATGAGGTATATGATTAATTTCTTCCAGCCATGAAACAAAGAGCTTGCATGAACCTGGGACTTTCTTTCTAGCCCTAGATTTAAGAAGTGTACAGTTAGAACATTTCTCTAAACCTAGTAATTTCTTGGCATGGCAAGTCTATAAGACTTTCATTTAATCATTGAAATTAATATATGAAGTAGATACAAGTATCAATTATGTCCCTGTGAAGAGCTGTCACATTGTTACATTGTTCTGTCCTGTCTGACCCCCTACCAGGCCCCTGTCATCAGTCTACCTTGGACCTACTAATTATAGGCCGATAAGCAGAAATTGGGTGGTAAGTCCCTGGACTTTTAGATGTTTTTACCCCCATAAGTTATTTTGTAGGGAAAAAAACGGGGAAGGTGTTGTCATTTTTAAATTATAAAGTTTTGAGTTTCCATCACAGCCTTATGGGTAACAGAATTCATCTTATAGTCTTCCTAGATACAGACAAATTTAGTCACTGAAACTGAAGTTGGGACTTAAGGGGCTTTTTCCTAAATTCAGATGTGCCTCTGTAGTTATTTGTGGAATGATCTGTGAATGGGCCTTAGTTTAATGACAGGAAGGAATATTTATTGAGTGTCCTGTATACTAAGCACCCTGGTGTTTAGAGTTTCTAACAGTGGGCAAGTCATAGTCCTTTCCTCAGAGGACTCACAGTCTGCTTATTATATTCTTGACCCACTTTGAATCTCCAAGGGCATAAATGACCGGTTGTTACCTTAACAACAGGCAGGCAGATGTTTTAGCAGGACATAGGTGATGTCTCTGGATATGGCAAAGGTTGGAATGAGTCTAGAGGGCAGAGTAGTAAGTATTAGGAGAAGGAAGGAAACCATTAGACGAAACGTCTGTATAATGCAAGTATCTGTCCCTTGCTGACGATTGTAAAGAAGAAAGTTGTGGATAGATTGATTACAAGGAAAAACATGTTACTGACATGCCATAATTATGATATTCAGCATATTCCATTTTAAAAGTTGTCATCAGACTTTTAAGGCAGATTTTGATGTGTGATATAGATCAGCTCCTATTACAGTGAAGGGCATGGGGCTGCTCAGTTTATTTTCTTAATAATGTTTCTTGAGACTAACAGGTGCCTGGATATAATGTTTCTTGAGACTAACATTTTGGTTAAAACATATTTGTTGATTTTTGGGTAGGGTTGCTAAAGATCCTTTTTTTTTTTTTAAATAACAACATCACCGAGTTACTTTAAATTCACAAATAGAATATCTGGCTTAGTGGTCTTAGTATAGTTACAGGGTTGTGTGATTTAAGGTCTACCTAAAAACTCTGGAGAGAGTTACTAGTCTTGACAGTGAATATCTATTTGGTAAGCTCATCTGTTGATGCTTTTAATAACTTGAGAGGTTCGAACATGTGGAACAAAGTTTATCAATGAGACCTGGAACACCTGCAATTTGATTGCACATTAATAGTCCATATATATTATTGATAGCACATGGGTGCTAGAGAATAGACAAGGGTTCCTAAAGCTGTTTGATTAGACTTTCTGGTGATGAGTGAAGATGCTAAGTATTGTAGGAAAGAAAAAAAAAAATGAGACTGAATCTCTAAAACCATTAAAATTCTCCCAGAGGAAAGCAGCTTTGTAGGGCGGTAGATGGCATATTTACTGCAATATTTGCCTTTTCCACATCTTCTTATGTACCTACTGAAGCCATTTAACCTGGATACACCTGAGTGCACATATGTGTCTGTGTCTGTCTGTCTCTCTGTGCACGTGCGTGTGCGTGTGCGTGTGTGTGTGTGTGTGTGTGTGTGTGTGTGTGTGCATCTGTTTGCTGGTGAAGTTCAGTTTGATATTCAATAGCATTGTCTGTCAAAACGCCATTCCTGGGGATTCTGGTATTTTGCTGTTGAAATCCGCTATGGGATTGTGTGTTCTGATCTGGAGCTGGCAAGTACATCCTTCAGCCATGCTCCCTCCATGCCTGGTTCCCTCTAATGTCCCTATACCTGCCAGTGGCATTTTTCTTCCAGTTTCACGAGTTAGGAATCTCAGCATCCTTTCCCTTGGGTTTCATATTTTACTTCTTTACCAGTTCTGATTTCATGTGACATCCAGCTGTTCAGATTCTGAACCACAGCTACATCTTTTTTTCTATGCCTCAGTGACCTAGATACATGTCAATGTTGAATGTGTCTTAGCACTGGCATACTATTAAAAGCCTCTGAGATGCTGTTTTGTTTAGCTCCTGTTTGTTAAATAATCGAGTGAATGAATATTGAACAGGAGGAGGTTTGGATGAAAATAATGACATGGGTCACGTGTACTGGTGCAGCCCTGTGATCACTTGAAAGGCAAAGGATTACCATAAGTTCAAGGATGGCTTGCGCTATGTAACAAGACCCTATCCAAGAAAAATTCAAAAGGAAACTGTAAGAAGGTGATGAAAGAAGTAAATACATAACAAGGCATATTGAAGAAAAAGAATCAGAGAGAGGAGAGTTGGGAGCCAGGGAGACCAAAAGGAAAGCTGTGTCAGGAAATGAAATGAGAATTGTGGAAGTCTGGTAGACTGAGGTAGCACAGAAAGAAGGTGTTTAAACAGGGAATAAACCCGAGAGACAAGTCTCTGTGAAGGATAAGATAAAGGATGAGAAAAAGGAGCTCCACCTAGGAAACCGGAAGCTGTTCCTAGAGACTGCAAGTGGAAAATTACTCAGAATAATTCTCTGAATTGCTTCAGCAAAGCAAAGTGATTATGAGTTGCTCTTGAAAATTTGTCACCATCTCTGAAATCGTGAAAGTCCAGTTGCTTAAAGATTACAAAGGTGTTCTAACACTAGCAAAACTTGCCGCTCCTGGACCACTTGTTCAAATCTTACCTTTTGAAATAAGGTGAAACTAGAGGAGCAATGAAGAAAACATGCACGTGCACACACACACACACACACACACACACACACACACAGAGAGAGAGAGAGAGAGAGAGAGAGAGATGACTCTAGGATTTTCTTACTCTGCAGCCCAGACTGCTCTGAACTTACCTGTCTAAACTGGCCTCAAACTCCTGGGAATCCTTCTGCCTCAGCTTTTTCCTAAATTTTGAAATTACACATATGAGCTACCATGCTCTGCTATGATTTGTGTCTTGACAAATGTATACGAAAACTAGAATATTTTCAGAATAGAATGATCAGACCAGGAAAGAGGCTATACATTTAAGAGGGATAGAACTTGAAAAATACAGTTAATCTGGAAGCACGATGGAGTATTAAACATCACGAATAGTAGTTTGGCCAGGAAGATAGTTCAGTGGGTAAAGGTGCTTGCCACTGAGCTCACAACCTAAGCTCAATCCCCAGGACCTAGGTGGTAGAATAGAGAACTGAATCTCACAAGATGTGCACTTTGTAGCATGTGCATATGTGCATTCACGCAGATAAATAACTTAGTAGTAATTTAAAAAAAATTAAACAGAAGTTTGTAACATCTTAGCTTAGTAGCTGTTAGCTTATTAGCGCTTAAAATAAATGTATATTATTTTAAGTGAATTCTATTGTAAACATTAAAGTTTATATTTATATAATGGAATATCTCAGGTTATGATATCAGATTAGTTGTAGTATATAAATTAAAGCCTTGGTAGTCCATAAATGATAATTCTCTTTCTTTTTAAAGATTTATTTGTTTATTTTATGTGTATGAGTGCTCTATCTGCATGTATATCTGCATGCCAGAAGAGGACATCAGGTCATATTATAGATGGTTGTGAGCCACCATGTGGTTGCTGGGAATTGAACTCAGGATCTCTGGAAGAGCAGACAGTGCTCATAACTGCTGAGCCATTCTAACACAATAAATTACCATATTTTTCTTTGACAGAGTTAAGCAGTTAATCAGCTAGAACCGATTTAAATATTTACTTATTCCTTTTTATTTATTTATTTGTGTGTGTGAGCGCACGCACCTCTACATGAGTTTATGTGAACAGTGTACGCACAAATTGTCTTAGATGTTAGAGGGCATTGGATTCCCTGGAACTGGAGCCACTTGATTTAGGTGCTGGGAACTGAACTTAAGTCCTCTGCAAGAGCAATAAGAACTCTTAACCTCTGAGCTGTCTCTTTAGCCATACACAGTTCATTTAGTTGGAAGAAAGAGAAAACCTATTCAAAGCCAGAAAGGGATTTAATTGCTGTGTGGCCTGAAGTTTAAGCATATCTTGAATTAAGGTTCAGGTATATCTTTGAGACTGTGTATCACTTGGTCTCATGTGCCTTTTGTCATTGTTTTCATTGTTAGGACAGCTGGTTTCAGAGTGACTAGAGAGTAACATCTTCAGATCACATGGTTGTACAGCTCTGGGCCTGGAGGAAGAAAGCCTGATAGAGTTCTTGCCCTTTCTTGGAGTCATGTGCCCTTTCACAATACCCCGTTGGCAGTGTGGGAGGAATACCATGAGTGATCAAGTTTATGCTTGCCTGGAGGCTTGACAGAGGACAGGCATTATTACTGATAGTCCCACCATGACTTTATGGGATGGCTGAGAGCCATTTCCCATCAGAAGGGATAGTGCTGGGTAGGCAAAATGAACAATCACCTTCAATCAATGTCATCTATGAATAGATCACCAAAAATGATGGTGATTGAGTTCTACTACTTCTGATCTTTGAGTGAAGTGAAAATGTTTTTCACTTATCCAAGACACTACTACTAGATATATTATCCTAGAGAATCATCTTGAAGTTAAAAAACAAAGCTTTGGGAAAATCTACACAAGCAGAAACTGATGGCATGAAACATACCTTTAAATCCAGGCTTTGTGAAGATGTGGTTAGTTGTGTGTTGCCTTTCATGCTATGTTTCCTGCTGTGTTTCCTCAGCATTGTACATCTCCTCTTACTTTCTTTCTGTCCTTGCTGGTACACATTATTCTCCCTCCTCATTTCCACCAGTGACACATTCGCACAATTTCTCCCTCTTTTAATGAGTATATTTCTTTTTATGTACATTGTTGTTTTGCCTGCACATATGTCTATGTGAGAGTTTCAGATTTCCTGGAATAAGAGTTACAGACATTTGTGAACAGCCATGAGGTTGCTGGGAGTTGAACCCAAGTCCTCTGGAAGAGCGCCTCTTAATCACTGAGCCGTCTACTCAGTTCTTCCTTTCTTTTAAAACAGAGTCTTATGTATTCCAGATTACCCTCAAATTTGTGACATAGCAAAGGCTGACCGAGGCCTGTAGTTCTAGCCACTTGACAAGCTGAGGCCGTTCAAGTCATGCTGGGCAACCCGGTGAGACCCTGTCACAAAGTACAGCACATTAAAGAGATGGAGAGAAAGCTCAGGGTCCAGGTGTTTGCTACCACATGTGAAGCCCTAAGCTCAATTTCTAGCACTGATCTCCCCCTCCCCGGAAAAGAATAAAAGATACACCTTAGCCCTGGAACTGGGGAGGGAGAGGCAAGTGGATCTTTGTGAGTTAGAAGCCAGCCTGGTATAGAGAGCAAGTTTTCTTTCTCAAAAAAGACAACAACAACAACAACAACAACAAAAACGAAGAAGAAAAAGGAGGAGGAGAAGGAGAAGAAAAAGGGAAAGATACACTGTAGATAATTTAAGACTATTCAGAGGATGAAAGTTAAATACCACTAAGATTACCACAGTCAACCTTTTTTTGTGTGTGTGATGCTAAAAATCCAGATATAGGGCCTTGTATTTGGTAGGCTTTCACTGAGTTATACTCTTATTGCAATTAACAATGATTTTAAAACTTTTAATAACTTCTTAATGATTTAAAACTATATGTATTATAATTTTATATCATAAATACTTATTGAAAAAACTTTAATATGCATTCTAACATCTGGAAGTAACCTGATTTTTATACTGCAAGTTCTTTTCACTGTTAGAAGTTGCTACAAAGGATAGTTTTGTCTACAAATCTCTGCTTGCGAGTCAGTTTTAGACAATTTCAGAATCCAAGTCTTCTTGGTGAGAATTGGCATTTGAATATGGGGTGCATTCACATTCATCTTTAAAAATAGCACCTTATATGTATATTATCCAAGATAGGGTGACTACATGTTCCACTTCTGGAAGATGACTTCAATACCTATATTTTATTTTGAGAAATTCTCCTCAATGAAAATATGAACTTATTTTAAAAATGTAATCTTCTGGAAACCTAAAGTACTTACTTTCTTTAAAAACAGAAACAGAAACAATTTCACTCTGTAGCCGTGGCTAGCTTGAAACTTGCTATTTTAAGCCAGGCTGGCCTCAAACTCAGAGAGATTCTCTGTGCCTCTAACGCTGGGATTAAAGATGTGCACAACCAGGCCCAGCTTACTTTCTTTGTAGTGCCATTAAACAAATTCTTGCTTTCCACATTTTCCTCCTTAATCTTTGAAGAATTTCAGCAAGAAAGACAAGTTGAATTAGAATTTTAGAGAAAGAGAGAGAGGAATGTAGCTTCTGTGTTGAATGTAAATCAATTTTAACTTGAAAATCACCTGACATTATGTTGTCATTTTGTTGTAGAGAACATATCTTTCTCATTATAACAAACTGTAGCACTTGTCTGAAGTGCTGTAAGGATAGGCTTGCTTTTAGTTGTGTCAGACCTTAGGTTTCTTCAGCATTAACTGGCTGTTCTACAGTGACACTGATTGCAGTATGCCAGATGATACAATCAGCATCCTAACACTGATACTCAGGTCTTGGAAATGTGCCAGGCCTTCTGGTCATTCCTTGTGTGGGACTAAGGAATTGTATCAATTCAATGGTAGCTACAAAGCTAAAGGAAAATTGAAAGCCAGACACTGAGTTGGAGCCTTATCATCCTTGAAGTTTCTTTTCTTCATACACTAACATTTTGGGGTTGTTGTTGTTTTGATTTGTTTTATTCTTATTAAAAAAGGTTGAGGCTGGAGAGATGGCTCAGCGGTTAAGGGCACTGACTGCTTTTCCAAAGGTCCTAAGTTCAGTTCCCAGCAACCACATGGTGGCTCACAACCATCTCTAACGGGATCCAATGCCCTTTTCTGGTGTGTCTGAAGCCAGTGACAGGGTACTCACATAAATAAAATAAACATTTTTTAAAAATGATTTGGACAAATGCATGGTTCTCGAAAAATAGCTATTCTGTAATGATTACTGTTTATTTGTTGTGGTCAGATAGCCTTTTTAAAAAGTCCTTTGCTACGCCTGGTTGCAGTAAGCCTGTAATGTCATTTGCTTAGGAAGCTATAACAGGACTGCAAATTCAAGGCCCATCTGGGCTCTAGAGTGAATATAAGGCTAGCCTGAACTGCATTAGCTGAAACTGTTTCTCAAAATCAGAAAATTTAAAAGGGTGCGCTGAGTATCTGGGTGTGGTGGGCTTATGGCTGTACTCCCAACACTCTGGAGGCCGAGACAAGAAGATTGTCTCCAGATGGCGACCAATTTGGGCTACGTAGTAAAGTCTGGTCCAGCCTGGGCTCTAAGAATGAGAGATATCTGGGGTGGGGGTGGGGAGAGAAAGAACCAAGATGTTAGTGGTAGAGTACACTCAACAAATCCAAACTTGTTTTTCATTCTCTCTTGCCCACCTTTCCCAATCTCTGGTAACTATTCTCAGATCAACTGGTGTTAGTTCTATATGTGAGAGACAATATGCTTTATTTACCTGGCTTATTAATTTGTAAACTTTGTTTTTATTTGCCAGTAGTCTTTGGTGGTTTTGAGATAAGGTCTTGCTGTATAGCCCTGGCTAGCCTGGAACTCACTGTGTAGATGGGGCTGGACTTGAACTTGTGTCAGACAGTCCAGCTGCCTCTACTTTCCAAGAGCAGGATTAAAGGCTTGTTTTACTATCCCTGGCTTACCTAAAACAGTGAATTTTTACAAAGAAAAATTCCACTGATCCTGCTAGAGTTTCCAAGCAACTCTTAACCTTGTCAGTGTTCCAGACAATCTAGCGTTGTTATGAGTGTTTTCTTCCTTGAGTTTGACTCACCTCTTTTCCCTGAAAGAGTGGCAATGTATCACAGCAACTAAGGCATGGACACACCCTGGTTTTGCCATCTTCCTCCTTCAATGACTTCTTTCTTTTTTATTTAACTTTTTATGTATGTGTGTGTTTTGCCTGCATGTATCTCTGTATACTATGTCCATGCTTGGTGCCCATAGGCGGTCAAGAGAGAGTTCTAGTTGTAGACAGCTGTCAGCTGCCATGTGGGGGCTGGGAATCAACCTTAAAGAGCTGAGCCATCTCTCCAGCCCTGCTGCCCTCCCTATTAACATTCTATGTGACCTTTAAGCCAGTTACTTACCCTTTTTCTACTTGAATTTTCTCATATTTGTATGTTTGTGTTTATATATGTATTTATGTCTGTATGTATGCATGCATGCATGTGTGTGTATGTATGTATATGTATGTATGTATGTATGTATGTAGGCATGTAGGCTAGAGAACAGCCTTGGAAATGGTGTTCCTTGGGAGCTGTCCACTTTATTTTTTGAGACAGGGTCTTCCTGAGCTGAAACTCACCAATTAGGCTTGGCTGACAGACCAGCAGGCCTCATGGGTCCACTATCTCCACCCACCCACTATTAGGATTATTAACACACGTGCCACAGTGCCAGATTTAGATTTATTTAGTAATTCATTTTTTAAAATGTGTGTCAGTGTTTTGCCTGAATATATGGATGTGTACCACATGTATGCCTGGTGTCTTTGGAGGTCAGAAGGAGGTGTTGGGTTCTCTGGAACTGGCTACAGATGATTTATGATTCATAAATCCACAGTCCCAGCGCTTGTTGGGGGGGGCAGCACAAGAAGACCAACAGTTCAGAATTATTCTCACAAACATCGGGAATTTGAGACCAGACTGAGCCAAAGACACTGTCTCCCTCTCTCTCTCCCCCCCTCTCTCCCCCCTCTCTCTCCCCTCCCCCCTATTCCCTCCCCCTCTCTCCCCTCCCCCTCTCTTACCTCTCTCCCCTCCCCCTCTCCCCTCCCCCTCTCTCCCCTCTCTCCCCTCCCCCTCTCTCCCCTCCCCCTCTCTCCCCTCCCCCTCTCTCCCCTCCCCCCTCTCCCCTCCCCCTCTCTCTCCCCTCCCCCCCTCTCTCCCCTCCCCCTCTCTCCCCTCCCCCCTCCCCCCTCCCCCTCTCTCTCCCCTCCCCCTCTCTCTCCCCTCCCCCTCTCTCCCCTCCCCCTCTCTCCCCTCCCCCTCTCTCCCCTCCCTCTCTCTCTCCCCTCCCCCTCTCTCCGCTCCCTCTCTCTCCCCTCCCCCTCTCTCCCCTCTCCCTCTCTCCCCTCCCCCCTCTCCATAATATCCATATTTTAAAGTAATAAAAATTTAATAACTATTTAATGCAGGTCAGGAAAATGCTTCAAACTCAAGGCCATCCTGCTTCAGCCTCCCAGAGTGCCAGGATTGCAGTTGTGAGCCACTAAGTCTGATTTACCAAATGGTTTTAATGGCTTCACAGTGTTATGATACAGATATTACTTAACCTGTGTTAAGTACTTCTGAGGTTTTGAAGTTCACCCATGAACTGAAGGGGACCAAAAGCTTTTTTATGGTCACTATGGTTTTTACTGAGGTTGGCTGGTTACAGACGTGTCGTATCTTCTGTAGTAAGTAATAACAATGGTATAGAAACCATGTAATGTTGAGACCAGCATCAAGGAAATTCATGTACTTAGAGCTTAGAACACAAGCTACAGGGGTCTCACCTTCCCAGGAATAAGTTCTTAAACACTAGAACGCATTTGTGATCTCCGTGTGCCAGTCATGACAGCTTACTAGGAGGAGATTCTCTAGATGACAGAGATGGTCAACAGCTGGAGTGGCCAGACAGAGTCAGTCAGAGTCTAACTTGAGCAGACAAAGGATCCTTTCCAGGGTTTTGGAAACCATGTTGCAGGGTGAAGTAATGATGGTATTATACCTTCCATAGAGACTATCTCTGACCAACAGATCACCCAGGATCCTCACACCACTCCATCAGTCTTTAATATAGGCTGACCTGGCTCTCAGTTGTTGCCTTGCAATTTGGAGAGGCTGACTGAATCTTTGAATCAATAGTGAGAGCAGGTAATCTCTGAAAAGGAGACATATATATATATATATATATAAAATTTAAGGAGTCATTATATATATATATAATTTAAGATTCATTTATTTATTTATGTATATGAGCACACTGCCATTGTCTTCAGACACACCAGAAGAGGGCATCGAATCCCATTTCAGATGGCTGTGAGCCACCATGTGGTTGCTGGGAACTGAACCTCTGGAAGAGCATCAGTGCTTTTAACCGCTGAGCCATTTCTTCAGCCTGAAAAGGAGTCTTATAGAATGTATTTCAATGAGTCCCCTGGTTTTCAAATGTTGTAATTAGTTTCTTATAACAAGTTTCAACTGAAATGTATACAGGAAGCTGGCCAGAGGTCTTAAAAGACCCAGTCTTTCAAAAGATGTCCATTTCTGTCGGATGAGATGTGATCTCTTCTGGCATTGATGTTTCCTGTGTGTGGACAGATCTGTGGAGGAGCGGAAGTTGCTGTGGTGCTTACCACCTGCAGAGCCATCCAGGTCCAGCTAATCTTTGGGAGCTGCCCCCCCCCCCAGGCTGTATCTAAAAAGCAACTAGGACAGCAGTGGGAGGCTGACTCAGGAGCATCACAGGTTTGAGGCTAGAAGTAGCTACACAGTGAGTTGGAAGACAGCTGAGGCTACAGGATTTGACATCTCAATGGCAACAGCACTGAGCACAAAACGTGTGGTGGAATTTAACTGGTTGGGTTGAGATTGGGATGTCTTATCTGAGTTCAAGGAAAATGTAATTCCAGTGCTTGAGAAACTGAGGGAGGACAATTGCTGCAGTTTGAGGTTAGAATGGGCTCCTGAGTATAAAGACAGAAATACCCACAAAAACCGTGTTTATATATATGTATGATGGGAATAGGTGTCTAACTATAAAACTCATCCATTAAAAAGAAAAATTCAAGTTAAGAAATAAATATAAAACTAAACTACATAAACCAGGTGTAATGGGGCATACCTGTAATCCCAGCACTCAGGAAGTGGATCTGAAGGTGATTCCAAACTAAAAGCCCCTGCCTCAAAACACACACACACACAAATTCCACAAGACAGTTATGATTGAGTGGTTTTGTGTATTAACCGTAGCTTCTTTAGTAATTTTCTTTTTAAGGTAAACAATTCTCTCTTGTCTTCTGGTCAGACGTGATACCATACACCTCTCCACCATTCTAGCTAGTTAGGAGCTTGAGTCAGGACTATCACCTAAGCCCAGGAATTTGAGGCCAGTTTGGGCTACATAGTGGGATACCTCCTCAGAACAAAATCCTATGTTTTCTTGACTTGCTTAGGTGTTGACTTTTTTTTAAGTCTGAATTTGTGTAGATGAGTTTATTCAGAATGTGGTCTGAATACCAAGTCTTGCCAAGAGCCCTAGAACTGCTTCTGTGAGCATTCACTGTTACCAATGAGTGCCCCTGAGTAGCTGCTGTCCTTTGGATTTCACAAGCAGTGACATCAGATGCAGCTGGTGCTTAATTCCAGTGAGACAAAAAAACATAATTAATGGGATAACCGCCTCATTAAAAGATTTAGAACTTTTTTCTCTGTGAGTCTTCTCCCCCTCCCCAAGAGACCTGAGAGAAAGAATGGTGGAGATTGTTCACTTGAAACCATGCTAAGCTATTGATTTGTCTGAAGGCCTATCCAATGGTTCTGATTTCCACATGAATCATTCAGGCTGTGCTGGGGTTTTCTTATTTCCTCTGCTGACTGCTCTCTGCTGGTAGTGACAGTTTTCCAGAAATGACTGACTTTGACTTGTCAGACTCAAATATGCCCCACTCTGTCGTTTCTTAGAGGTCTTATTTATTTGATTTTAAATACAGTTGACTTAACAAGCAAATATTTGTGTGTGTAAGTAGGTGACAAATACCAGGCAGAGATGAGAGAGCAAGAGGATCAGTATTTTCCCATTGCTGTTTTCTTCACCTGTGTCCCACCTGTCAGCTGACTCTGCCGAATAGAGTTTATGTTAATAAGAGGGTTTTTTAAGTAATCATCAATATGAAGATACTACTTTTGAGAAAATTGGAAAAGAGTTTTTATTTGTGATCTCTATGTCTGTGTATACAGAGTCTCCATCTGTAGTCCAGCCTAGCCTGGACTACGTGGAGTAGCCCAGGTTGGCCTTGCTTTGAACTCAACAATACTTCTACCGCCTCCGAGTGTTGGGATTTCAGGCTTAATGTACAACTTAGAAAAGTATTCAACTTTTATTTTAATTGATGAGAGAATAAAATAAAAGTAATATATGACATATAATTTCCAGATTTTGACATGTAGGTTTATGTGCGTAGGGCATGTGTGCATGTGTATGAGAAAGAGATTGGAAAATATTCTCTGAAGCTAAATTTCTAGGGACAGAAAAATAAAGATCTAAGGAAAACTTACCTGGGTTAGTAGTTAGCTTTCTGTTCCTGTGATAGAATATTTGCCATCATCAGCTTTTTAAAAAGTTGTTTTTGTTGTTGTGGCAGTTTGTTTGGCTGGTTTGGTTTGGGTTTTGGCTGACAGTTATCGAGGCTTCAGCCATGCTTAGCTATCCTGGTGTCTTTGGCCTTCGGCATGGCAGCACATCATGGCAGGAACATCTCACCTCAGGACATCTGGGAAGCAACAGGGAGATAGAAAGTGGGCAAATTCCTGCTGTCTCCTTAAGGACATAAACCAATGATACAGGACATTCTGTAGGCCCACCTTTTCAAGGGTCCACCACCTTCCAGTAGTCAGCACTGAGAACATAGCCCTGAACCGCGGGGGGGGGGGGCATTAGCCAAAGCCTGGCCTCTTCTTCTATTCTGTGTAGTACAGTGTTCTGAACTGTGGCAGTAAGAATTACAATGATAAGCAGTCTATACTTGCTAAAGGTGACTTGTCTGAGTCAGATATTTCCTTCCACCAGGAGAGCACTCAGGTTGTCAAACACCTTTTCCTGCTGAGCAGTCTCATCAGCCCCAGAGTCCTGGTTCTTTTCTAAAAACTATTTATTTTTATTTGATGTGTCTGAATATTTTACTTGCACGTGTGTTTGTTCACCATATGGATGCAGTAAACATGGGGGCCGTAATATTGGATCCTCCAGATATAGAACAACAGACAGTTGTGAGCTTATGTGAGTGGTTTGTAACTGAACCCAGGACCCCTAGAAGAGCTGTAAGTGCTCTTAACCACTGAGCCATCTCTGTAGCCCCAGAGTCTAGATTCTTAATGATATTATTAGGCTGAGATAACCTTCTCAAGATTTCTTGTTAAATATAAAAATAAATTCCTGGTCATATAAGATACTTAAGCTTTTAAAGATTCTTGTAGCAGAAAGAAAGAAAGAGAAAGAGAAAGAGAGAGAGAAAGAAGGAAAGAAAGAAAGAGAGAGAAAGAAGGAAAGAAAGAGAGAGAGAAAGAAGGAAAGCAAGCAAGCGAGTGAGCATTTCTGTCTTAAACAGAATGGAGCAGTGTTAGGGTAGGGATGTAACTCAGCTTTGGAGCTCTTGCCTAGTAGGCCCAAGAACCTCTGGGTTTGATTTTGTTTATGGTAAGTGGAACAGAATATAGGGGCTTTGATGTGAATAAGACTGTGTTGTTTGTGCATAGAACAATTCAGGTATATGGTAAATATCCGGAGGTGAAAGATGAGCTCCAGTCATGCTCTGAACATCTCAAACATTTCTAATATAAAATAATCTAACATTGATTCGTAATTTCTAGCTACTCTGGCTATATTCAGAGCCTTCCCACTGTAGGTAGTTTTTTTTTAAAGAGTTAATTTCCTCAGGCCTAGAAACCTGAGCATGACAGAAGCAAGAGCTGAAGTTTCAATAACATGGGAAAAGTGGGTATGAGTAAGAGTGAGTGGGCAGAAGACCTCAGTCAAAGCGTGAGGGAGAGGTGCTCCAGGCTTCCAGCCAGGGCTGGCCCCAGGACACCCAAGTTTACAGCAGCAGTGGGTTTTTGAATGTCAGCAGGAGAAGAAGAAAACAAGATACTAACATGTCAGAGGAGGAACGGCAGAGCGGCCATTGACCGTTTATAAGCACTAGAACTCTGTGGCTCACTTTGTCTGCTCACCTCTTACGGAAGGTTTGTAGGGATGCTGTGCCCTCCACTTAGACACTCCTACTAAAACTTAGATTGCCTGTCAGGGCTAAATTGCTTGGAATTTTGTTACTTGGTGAGTAAAATTTAAAGTGCAGACAGACAAGGAAGAGAGCTGAGGTAAGAAAATTGAGACGAACTTAGTAAAAATTGAAGTGTATTAGATGAACATGGTATGCTCTTTAATTTTATCATTTGCTGAGATGG
This sequence comes from Micromys minutus, assembly GCF_963924665.1. Lineage (NCBI taxonomy): Eukaryota > Metazoa > Chordata > Mammalia > Rodentia > Muridae > Micromys > Micromys minutus. The sequence continues at coordinate 8,615,198 of NC_137956.1, forward strand.
ATAAGACAATGCCTCATTCACACTTGTATAAAGTTACTTGTGAATGCTCTCCACAGATAGGTCATCTCAGCAGACTGTTCATTAATGAGAACCTTTGGGCAGTAAAGGAAACAGGAGAAGAAGCTATGCTATACTTGTCAGTTTGTACAATTGAAAAGTCAGTGTAAAACCCAGGGTGGCATAACAACTCATATATTATCCAGGAAAAAAAAATGTGACATATGTATGATCTGTCTGTCCTGTGATGTCCCCTAACTTTTTACAGATTTATTTTACATTTTAAATTATGTATACACACATATAAATATGTGCTGTGAGAGCCTGCAGAGCCAGAAGAGGGTGTCTGGTCCTCTGAAGCTGTAGTTACAGGCTGAAGCTGTAGTTACAGGCTGCTTTGAGTGGAAGCTGAGCTATGGTCCTCAGCAAAGGCAAAACATGTTCTTAACCTCTGACCAGGTTAAGGGCTTCTCTCCAGACCCATCTTTAATCTTTTATTGTTGAGATGAAAGCTCATACCCGAAAGAACCAATTCTATGAAATATAAGTAAAGGTGGGTTTCTTGAGAAAGGCCAGGCCTCCTCCCAAGCCCCATATTTCCTTTTTTGTTTGTATTTCTTTTTGTTCTCACTATATAGCCCTAGCTGGCCTGGGACTCCTGTAGAACAGGCTGGTGGCAAACTTAGAGATCTGCCTGCCTCTGCCCTTGTGCTGGGACACTTACTTCTACCCCTCCCATGTGCTGCTTTAGGGTCTGTCTTCATGGGGGTCCTCCACAAAGGCTGTTGTAAGCACACGCTGGCTTTAGAGAGCCTGCTGGTGGTCAGGAGGCTATCCATGGCCTTCAGTGTGGTCCCTGCTCCTTTTAGGGTCAGTGAAGCATCAGTGGGAACTGCAGTGCTGTTGTTTTTGTAACATCGCCTTGTTTTCCTCGACCTGACATTTCCTTTCCTTCTTCTTTTCCCCTTCTGTTTTTGAAGAATTTTCTTAAGTGATTTTTTCTTTTTAAGAAAATGATATGTAAAAGGTTTGGTTTTCAGCTAGAGAAGATTTGGTTTTGGAATTTATCAATGTGTCCAGTTCCTTTAAAAGTGTAAAGGACATAAAGATACTGATTTTAAAAGACGTGCCTTCTGAAGAGATAATATTTGAGCCGTGGTCTGAATAAGGTAAAGCACAGTTGTCAGGGAATGAAAGTTGAGACAACTTCTTGTTTCATGTTGTTTATACTTTTTAAAAGGATTTCTTTCTTTCTTCATTTCATTCATTCATTTTTATGTGTATGTATGTGCCTGTCGGAATTTCCATACATCACACGTGTGCAGCCACTCCTGCATTCAGTACTGATTTTACCACGCCTTTCGAACCAAACCTCTTTGACTCTAACAAACATGTCTTTTTTTTTTTTTTCCACCAGTGAGAAAGAGAAAGAGTAATAACACTGTGACAGTCATTTGCCATGATGTTTTTGCTCCTTTGAAAGTGACCAGGCAGAGGCCTGGCAAGTAGGGAGCAGAAGATGCCTTTTCCTCCTGATTCTGCCTCCCTGTCCCCACTCCACCCAACCCCCACCCAACCCCACCCAACCCCTACTTACCAGTTTTTTACAGGACATCCTTCTAAAGGGCTCTCAGTAACTGTATGCTGAATTCAAATTTGATTTGGAAATAAGTAGAAAAAACGCAGAAGACATGTGACTTAAGCAGCTCATAAAAATGAAAGACAGTTTATCCTGAGAATTTTTTGTTTTCTTTCAAGAGATAATTGTCATGTGACTCAGTCTGGCCTTGAACTCAAAGTCCATTTGTCTCAGCCTACTGGGTGCTTGAAGTAAAGGTGTTGACCACCATGCTTACCTTCCATGGAAATGTGGATTGACATATGTCTTCATCATTACTTGTTTATGGTGACAACTGATGGTAATTTTATGTAGTTGTCTGATGCCAGATTCTTGAAATTATTTTTTTTTCTGCCAAAAGAGCAAGTGAATGTGAGTATCTGGGTGCATGTCGGACACCCCCATTTAAAATGCTTCCTCTTCCTGGCTGTGCTATTTAAAAGTATACAGAAGAAACATGTGTAGCTAATATCCATATAACAAATGATTTAATGCATCAAAATAAGAGAATTGCAAAGGTTATGATGAATTCTGTTTTTCTTTTTATCTCAGTAACACTGTTTAGCACTGCTAGGTAGGATTTTCTAAGCAGAGACGTTGTTATCCGGGAGGCCAGTATCACATGGTTTCCTCACAGTCCTCACGCAGACATCAACTGATTTAAGCTCATGTGACAGAAAACTCCAACTCTCTTGGAGTCCGGTTGTCCCCTAATTGTGGTAGCACTTTCTATTTTGTTTTCCAAATTCAATTTGACATTAGGTTTATCCCCTGACATTTTTTCACATTTGTTTTCTTTATATAGGTTTCATTTTCTGTCATTTGAAGATCATTATTATAGAAGAAATGATTTAAACTTTTAAAAGCTTCTGTATCAATTGAGGGTTGATTAGAAGTGAATATCATTTGTAGTTACCTAGGTAGGTACTAAATATCTATGAAAAGCAGTTCAACAATTATTCAGAATAAAGAGTTTCAATTTTATTTTATTTTTTTTTACAACATAATAGATCTTTCATTTGCAGCTTACACATTGGAAGAGAACATAATTCACTGAGGAAGACCAGTGAACATTTGATTCACTCTGCTTTCAGCTGCACAGTGACCCTTTCTGATCGCTTTAGGCTGGAGACCAGCCTTAGATGGACTTGTGGAACACTTCCCTGAGTTAGGACTGGCTGGAGCAAACAAGCATGGTGTTCACAGCCTTAGGAAGTACCATTATCCAACTCTCTGACTTTATGGCATTCACTTGAGTTTACCTGTGCTTCAAGAGCTCCCCTGTAGAGGTCTAGCAAGTGGCTGTAACCAGAAGCAAGTTACCCATGCAGGATTAAAGCCATCTCACACCTCCTGACTGCAGCTGTCATGCCTGTAGTTATCAATTTTATTTTTTCTGCCTTTAACAATTAATTAAAGTATAATTATATCACTTTCTTCTTCCTTTGTCTTCTTCCAACATCTCCTATGTGCCCTTCTCACTGCCTCCCAAATTGACTATTATTGTTACACACACACACACACACACACACACACACACACACACACACACACACACACAGAGTTGCTGAGTGTATCTAGTGTTGTTTGTGTGTATATGGTTTCTGGACTGAACATTCAATACAAAGTGGTTTGCCTCTGTTTTTAATGATGACCTAGAAGAACAGAGATTTCAGTTTAAAGGGCAATATTGTCTGAGCCTAGTGGTACAATCCTTTAATCCCAGCACTGCAGAGACAGGGGGATATTTATGAGTTTGAGACCAGCCTTGTCTACATAGTGAGTTCCAGCACAGCAGGGCGCAGGGGTGGGGGGGTCATAAAAAGAGACTGTCTCAAACAGCAACAACAAAAGGCAGTGCTGAAATCAAGAAGTACTTAGAGCAAAGTGGGCCATTCCAGTCATCTAGATCCATGGCAGGTTAATGTGGGAAGGTTACTGGAACCTAGAAGTTTCAGATGAACCTGGGCAACAGTGAAATGCCATCTCAAAAAAGTTACTATTATGGTATTAATAGGTGCTATTGTTAACTTATTTTAAAACATTAAGGGGAATAGCTGAAATGTTTGTTCTGCCTCCCAAATTTGTGTGTTTCTTAATTTAGACACATAACGTATACTACCATATTCTTTAGTCTTTAGTAACTCATATAATGACCACCTTGGAATATTTGGATCTGCAGAAGTCTGTTCAGACAAAAACAGAGTCAGGGTTAAAGTTAATACTGTTAAGTGTCTGCTTCATGTCCATCCCTCACTCCCCCAATTTTTGTTTTGGCAAGAAAAGAACTAAAAGGTAAAAATATTTCCCCCTGAATAACTACTACACTCTCTCTGGCTGTCAGAATAGACTTACATTTTATTTGCTTGAGGTGGGAATGAGGAAGTTGCATGTGGTAGTAGGTGCCTGGGACTTAGATGTGGCTTAGAAATCAAAAGTCAGCCTAGGCCACATAAGACCCTGCCTCAAAACAAGCAAGCAAGCGAACAGAAGTAAACGAGTGTGTACACATCTATAATGTCAGTAAAATTATCATAGAATGTTTTGGTCATACTTGTATTGTTATCTAGAAAATTAATCTAAGTAATTTTTTTGAAATGAGGACCTAAAGATTAGTTACCTTTCCCTGAGTCCTCTTATTCATGTCTGGGCTCAACAGTTTCAGGGTCCACTGTGAGTATTTGAAAGGAGATAAAGAAAGTGGTTTCCATAACTCTGCCCAAGTTAGGGAAGCTTTCAGAATGCCAGCTACCGAATACTGACTAGGGAAAGAGGTACTTTCAGTTTTCAAGGAAGGGGTTGTCACTACTCAAGCAAGAATTTTCCTTTTTTCTTTTTTCTTTTTTGCCAGAAATACTCATTTCTCTTATGTGACAGCTGTGTAGACAAATCTGTCTTCCCAAATCACTGTATCATAATTAATAGGTTCTAGGACCACAATTAGGTTTAAGATCAAAGTGTAGACATAACCAAAAGTAAGGGAAAAGTCCATCTAGTTTTGAGATGAGCCTTAAAATTCTTGTCATGATCTCTTTTAATATTATATTTCTCATTTAAAAATACTTAGCCCTGGATACCTGCCAGGCTGAGTCAGAAGGGTAACAGATTGAGGCCTGTTTTATGTAAGAAAGGGTAACCCGGATAATGTAGGGAGAGCACGTCTAAAAAAATAAAGATTGAGGATGTATGTACCTCAGTTGCACTTGCCTAGCTTTTATAAGACCTTGGGTTGCTTCCCAGTACTATAAAATAAAATAAAATAAAATAAAATAAAATAAAAAATAGCCCCAATTTTTCGAATAATGGGGAATGAGACAGATGTCTTTCTAAATTAAAACATGACATTAAAGTGAGTGGAGATTAACTACTGCCTGCTGTGAATGGCACTTTCAGAATGACTTGAGTGTCCTGGCTGCTCTAGGCCTTGTACAATTAATTTCTTTATGTTGCTAAGTCTCTGTTGCTATCCACATGCCTTTTTTCATTCCCCACTCCTGAAACTTATGCTGAGGTATTGCCAACATCACCACTGCCACTGCTGCCTCCTCCTTCTCCCTTTTCTCCTCCTCTTCCTTCTTCATCATCATCATAAATAGCTAAATGAATTTACCCATTGTTCTATGAGTAACTTACTTCCCAATCTATGCCCCTGTTGAGAAACCAAAGGCTCTAAGATGGGTTGGCCTAAGTCAAACAGACAGGAGCAGGGACATCCTGACCCAAATATGGCTAGTTTATAGGCTGCTAAGGGCCTTGTGATGTCTCCTGTTCTCCAGAGGACACTCGAAGCACAGGGGAGGAAAGATGGCTCAGGTGAGTGAAACACTTGCTGCCAAGCCTGATAACCTGAGTTTGTTCCCTGGAACACACATAGTGGAAGAAGAGAATCAGTTCCTGCAAATTATCTTCCAACCTTCACCACATATGCACACATGCTTTCGGGATACCCATACAATATAATAAATACAGGCACTACTGGGTATTTGTTTTGTGCTCAGTATAGAACCAGGGCCTAGCTAGGTAAGTGTTCTACCACTGTTATAGCCGAACCCTGATGAACCCTAATGGAGGTAATATTTGTGCTCTTTAGAGAATTTGTTTAAGGAATTGCATCCAAGGAGTGCAGAAAGGAGGAGCATGAGAAGAGTGATGTAGACACACTGATAAAACTGATCCTAGCTGGGCATTGTGGCTGCAGCACCTGCCTTTCATCCCAGCACTCAGGAAGAGAGACAGGAGTTTGAGGACAACCTGGCCTACAAAGGGAGTTCCAGGACAGCCAGGGCTATACACAGAAATCCTGTCTTGAAAAAAAAAAAATAAAACAAAACAAACAAAGTAAATAATCAAGAAAACAAATAACCAACTAACCCCATTAGCAGTGGGACATCAAAAAGGTTACAACTCCTACTGCTGTGAACATCTTTAGGATCTGGCTCCTTATATTGGTTCTCCCTGTACTTTTGATATATGTCCTTTTCTTCCTTTAACTGAGCGACTGTAAATGGTCATCAAATCATAGCCCAAATATAAGGTTTCTTAGATACCTAGAGAAGTCTGGAATGGGTGGGAGGTCTAAAAAAATCAGAGGCCATCAAAATTTAGGACCAAGGGTTAGGAACCTGGGCCTCAGCTCCTATTCTTGAGCTATAACATCTATATAAATAGACAAGCTTCACAATATTAAGAAGTAGATTTTTTTAGAGCATTTTTAGTTTCATAGAAAGTTGAACAGAAAGAACCTTGCATTCACATATACTCTCACCATCCCCCGCTTCCCCCCATCTTTTTACTTCTCAGGTAGTGTGTACTAATTGTGCATAATGATGGGTTTCACCACAGCATCTTCAAATATGACTATAATATACTTTGGTCACTTCATGCCCATTACCTTCTTTTGTTCTCCCTCTGATGTTCCATTGGACTCCTCTACTCTGCTGTCTTCTTGTTAATCTAGATTCTTCTATGTAAGAAAAAAGCATGCATTGGTTGTCTTTCTCAGTCTGTTTATTTTTTTTAACTTGATGCTCAGTTCCATTCATTTGTTAGCAACTGGCATTTCATTTTTCTTTAATACTGCTTTGTGTAATCTCCCCCCCTCCTTTTAATTTTGAGACAGAGTCTCACTGTGTAACCCAGGCTAGCTTTAAATTTATGAGTGATCCTCCTACCTCAGTCTCTTGAGTTATGGGACCACAGGCGTGAGCTACAACTAGTGTGTCATTCATTTATCCACTGATTCTGTGTCTTTAATTTGTGTGGAATTTTCAAAGGTTCAAACCTTACATTTTTGATCCATTTCAGGTTGATTTTGCAGTTATGAGTGAGAGGCCTAGTTTCATGCTGCGTGGGGATAATCCAATATTCTTGGCACCCCATCTTAAAGAGGCTGTTTTTTGTGAGCATATGTTTTGACACTTTTTTTCTGAGATCAGATGGCTGATGTCTGCCTTCCTTTTTAACCTTGTTGCAAGGTTTTGAAAAACAAACCTTGGCTCAGAATTCCACCTGCCTGTAATCCAGCACCCGGACACCTGGATTACTTCCTCTTTCTTCATGCAGATTTTAGATTTTAGCCTCTCTGTTCTATGCAGAAACTAGCTCTCTTCTCTCATGTGATCAGAAGACTATCACAACAGTCCAGCTGCTTCCTCTTTAATATGGCTGAGTGTCATGCTGAGTGAGCTGTGGTTTTCTTGAATTTTGCTTTTTTAATTCTACTGATTCAGAATAGTGTTAACATTCTGTTTCTCCTAAGAAAATAAACACAAAATATACCTAACACACCTAGCTGTATGCTGGTACCTTTTCTGTGATGAATCCTAGCAGTCTGCCACCAGAGTTATGCTGATAGTTGATTTACCTAGAACAGCTTACTGTAAATATTTTTAAATACAATGTAAATGATTCTTATATCCTTTTAAAAATTAACACATTAGTTGTATATATTAGTGGCTTTATGGTAACCTTACAGGTATACAGTGTGCGCTGGTTGATGGCATGTTTTTGCATTTGTTCGGTAGTGAAGGAAAACACCTATCTTTTCCTGTGCTTGTTTTTTTATGATGCTACTTGCCATTTTTACCTATATATTTATGTTTCTCTAGTAATTTGTAAGTTATTAATCATGGGAAGTCATTTATGTTTGGTTAGCTTGGTTTCTGACTTTGCTTATGAATGTTTTACTGTCCATTGTTTTAATCTTTTCTTTAAAATATTCAATCTACTTTTCTCTCTAATATACAGCCTAGGTTGACTTTCATTTCTATTTTCCCCAGCTCAGTCAGGTCAAAAGATGCTCTAAATATGAGGCAGGTGTTTGATAGCAAGCAGACATCCTTGGGTCTGGAGAGATGGCTCAGAGGATAAAAGTTATTTTGTACAGGACCAGAGTTTTGTTCCCAGTACCTGCATCAGAATATCTCACAGACTTTTGTAACTCAAGTTCCAGGGGATCTAGTACCTCTTCTGGCCTCCACAGGTCCATGACTCACATGTGCATCTCCACACACAGACACATATTCATACACAGAATTTAAAAGGAGTTATCAAAGAGTCTAAAGTTGAGCACAGAGCAGGCCGGTGGGATTCTTACATTTATGGTGACTCCAGACTCCTGTTTCCAGGGTGGGAATCTCCTAGCTCCCATCGTCCAGAGACAATACCAGCAGAATTTCTTTTTGGTGTTTAATCTCAGGTAAAGTTTACTCCTCATGCCTCCATGCAATCCTATCTGACTAATACAAATGACATTGTATAACAACTATGTGTGTGTGTTTAAATCCTGTCCCAGGCAAACTGCATGTGACAGGACTATACAAAGAAGCAGGGAGGGAGCAACTGATCAGCTGGGAGTTGTACAAGATGTGCTTTTGATTATGAATAGAATTCTGATAGAAGTAGGGTATTGGAAATAATCTTGACTTTTTAAAAAGCCTTTGACCCATTATCTTCTGCAGGATATAAATAGGCCAGCTTGCCTACAAAAGCATTTGAGGTCATTCACATCCTGATCTTAACCTGTTTTTTTTTTTTTTTTCAGCTAACCTCTTGTTAAAAACTTTCATTTCACAAATTTACATACTTATTCTTTACTAGATATACACGTTCTAGATGGGATTGCAGTATTTTCTACCTTCTCGGGCTTTAGACTACTCGGAGAGACATACAGTCTCAAGTTTTGAAAAGGTCTGTAGTATGTCAGGCAGGACTTTTCTGAGCAGGCATTAAAAATTACCTAAAGAATGAGAAGGAATTGACCATAAAAAGTTAAGATATGAAGGGAGAATGTTCTTGGCAGAGGACATAGAAATGGCCTTCAAATTATAGCATTTGGGATGTTCCAGGAACCACAGAAGTATACTGGCTGGTTTTGTGTCAACTTGACACAAGCTGGAATTATCACAGAGAAAGGAGCCTCAGTTGAAGAAATGCCTCCATGAGATCCAGCTGTAAGGCATTTTCTCAGCTAGTGATCAAGGGGGAAAGGGCCCAGCCCATTGTGGGTGGTGCCATCCCTGGGCTGGTAGACCTGGGTTCTATAAGAAAGCAAGCTGAGCAAGGCAGGGGAAGCAAGCCAGTAAGTGACATCCCTCCATGGCCTCTGCATCAGCTCCTGCTTTCTGACCTGCTTGAGTTCCAGTCCTAACTTCTTTTGGGGATGAGCAGCGATGTGGAAGTGTAAGCTGAATAAACTCTTTCTTCCCAACTTGCTTCTTGGTCATGATGTTTGTGCAGGAATAGGAACCCTGACTAAGACAAGAAGGTTGACACATACACAACTCAAAGAAAGGGAGAAGACCCCAATGAGGCATTAAACCCAGAGGTAGAAGATGAGTCAGAACATGTAGAATATGGTGAGCAAATTCTAATGAAGGTGCACAGGAAGGTTCTTAAATCTGGCCAGTGTGAGGCAGGAGATAGTATACATGATCTTTAAACTTTTCCTCACTTACCTATGTAGTAACTCTTGGCGATAGGTATTTCATAACTGGGGTTTGTTTGCTTGTGTTTATTTTTAAGTTGGGTCTCATTATGTAGCTTAGGCTTTTCTGGAACTTACTATGTAGCCTGAATTTCAGTTGTGGCCTGAAACTCGCTTCTTGTCTCAGTCTCCCATATGTTGGAACTACAGGCATGAGCCAACATGCCAGCCTTAATATCTGGTCTTATGAATGAAGGCACTATGCAAAAGAGGCTGGGTGATTTATTTAAGATTATGCAGGTGGAAGGAATAAGAACCACTAGCTCTGACTCCAAAGCCCACATTTTTAACCTTATCTGGATATTCTCTACTGTTGAATTGCTTTGTTTAGAAAGAAAATTGAGATTTAAAATAGTGTGAGGCACTGTTTAAAATTTTAGATTCTTAAACTTTAAAAAAAAAAAAAAAAAAAAAAAAAAAAAGAACCTTGTACCTGGTAGACACTTAGGAAAGTATGAAGTACCCAAGGAAGGCAATATAGATTTATTTAAAGACTCTAAGGGCATCTTCTGAGGCGTCAAAGAAGTAATTACAAGTCAAATAAAAGCAAGTACATTGAGGCTGAAAAGAGATGGCTCAGTGGTTAAGAGCATCTACCAGAGGTCCTGAGTTCAAATCCCAGCAACCACATGGTGGCTCACAACCATCTGTAATGAGATCTGATGCCATCCTCTGGTATGTCTGAAGATAGTGACAGTGTACTCATATATAAAATAAATGAATAAATATTTTTAAAAAAACAAGCACATTTATATAGTGGGTAGCCAATTATCTCAGTTATAGGTTAAAAATGTTTAGAATGGGTTAAGGAGATGACTCACTTAGTCCTTGCCTTGCTATGAGCATGAGAATTGTGTTGAATCTTCAGGATGTATGTACAAAAAGACAAAGCACAAAAGGCTGTGGCAGCATATGCTTATAATCCCAGTACTTAAGAGAGAGAGAGATATCTGTGGAGCTTGCTTCATAGCCAAGTCAATCTGGTTGTTGAGTTCCATGTCAGTGAGAGAAAAAATAGGGGCTTCAGAGATGGCTCAGCAGTTAAGAGTGCTTGCTGTACACTCGTAATGACTAGCGTTCTGATGTAAGTGCTTATATAACAAGCCCTGCACCCTGCAAATGGCTGTCTTCAATCCCAAGAAGTCTACATCCTATCCTGGACTCTGCTCATACAGGCAAACAAACACCCATGCATATGGACATACATCAGAATACATACACAGAATTTTTAAAAATCTAGAAGATAATAAAAGATGAGGAATGACATCTACATGCATGTACACAGATGTAAAATTTAAAATAAAGTGTTAATAATAGTTTTATGAAGAATATGTCATGTAAGCGGGGGTTAGTTGCACATATCTGAAATCCTAGCACTGGAAGATGGGGGCAAGAATTTCTATGACTTGGAGGCCATCCTGGGTTACAGAGTGAGACCCTGAGGTTTTATCTCCAAAATAAGACAGAACAAAACATAAAAGATGTGATAATTTTTGCAAAATTTAAAATTTTAGCCAGACACAGTGGCATGCTTTTAATTATAACAATTAGGAGATAGACCAAGAAAAATCAGAAGTTGAAGATCATGTTTGGCTACCTAAGACTATGTCTCAAGTAAGCAACACATTTTAAAAAAATTCTTTTTGAGACTGGATCTGTGCTGGTTGGTTTGTGACTTTGGCACAAATACAGACCATCTGATAAGAGAAAATCCTAATTGAGAAAATGCCGACAAAGATTGGCCTGTTGGCAAATCTGTGGGGTACTGCCATGATTAATGATTGGTGTAGGAGGGCCAGCCCATTGTGGACAGTTTCATTTCTAGGCAAGTTGGTCTTGAGTTGCATAAGAAAGCGGGTTGAACACACCACGGGAGACAAGATGGTAAGCTACAGTCCTCCATGAGCTTGCTTCAGTTCTGGCCTCATGGTTCCTGCCTTGATCTCCTTCTATTGATGGACTATAAGCTGTAGAGTGAAATAACCCATTTTCACCTCAGCTCCCAAATGCTGGGGATATAGAAATGAGTACCCACAACAGGTCACTTTTTCTTTTAGTCTATTTAGGGAAAACATTAAAATTATGAATGACCTAAATAGAAGCAACCATAGAGAAATAACTAAATAATAGTACAGATATAGTAAAAATTTTCCACAAAAAATAATTTTTAGCTGCTAGCAGGGTGTGGTCAAGTTGATGCCAGGATGTTGGCTTGACATCTGGGGAAAAAGCTGAGGTACAAGTTCTTTCAGAGCCTCTGCTTGCTTGAGCTGCATTTCTCTTTCAGAAAACTCTTACCATTTACAATTAGTGTGACTTTGCTCAAGAACAGATGTCCTTAGTTCATGAATATGAAGTTGTTACAACCGAAAATAGACTGGTAGCTAATTTGATCTTTCTGTTATGGTCCTCATTGTCCTGTGCATTCATTTTATTCACCGAAGGTATCTTTATCTGTTTAATCGTATCTTTTAACATATTAAGGACGGTTACAGTTTGGGAAAGCAAAATACACTCTTCAGATTTTGTCAGTTGCTGAGTCAGAATTTTATAACTTTCTTATTAAATTACTTCTGCTTCTTAGTTTTAAAGTAACTATTAACATCATCAAGATGTAGACATGCCCACAGTTGGCTTGGGTCTAACATTACTCTGTGTCTCTCTTCTTCCTTTAGTGTGACTGGGTGCAGCTACTTCTTTGGGACTAGGATGCATCTATTTTCATTTTCACTATATCTCATGAATACTCAGTCTACATTATAGCCTAATGTGCTATGTATGCAACCGAAAGAGCAGTACTAGCAGTAGAAGCCAGGGTTTTGTCCCGGTAGTTTTTATGGGGATTTTGATCAAAAGTCTATTTAAAGGGCTAGAGAGATGGCTCAGTGGTTAAGAGCACTGGCTGCTCTTCCATAGGACCCAGGTGTAATTCCCAGCACCTAAACAGCAGCTCACAACTGTCTGTAACTCTAGTTCTAGAGGATCCAATGGTGTCTTTTGGCCTTTGTGTGCACTACATATATGTGATGCACATTACATGCACACAAAACCCCATATACATAGAATAAAAACAAATCTTTAAAACTCTGCCTAAGCTAGTTGTTTTGATGCATGTCATAGTACCAGTACTTGGTACACAAGGCATGAGAAACCCTAGTTCAAGATTATTCTTGACTACATAGCAAGTTCAAGGCCACTACTGGGTACGTAAGTTCCTGTCACATAAAATAAACCAGTTTATGTAAGCTACCCGAGTAATGGGCAGAGAAACATATAATATTGAGTATTGTTGTTCCCACTCTGCTTTCCCTCCCTTAATGGCATGATCGTCAATTAAACAGGTTGTCTGAGAGGAAAATTGAGGTGGGAAAGGCCAGGGTGTATGAAGAAACAGACTTCTTGGAAGGCAGGCTTCATTGAGCAACTTCTTTAATTGAGGACAGGGGACCAAGGCTACTTAAACCTTTCTTGGAGGGGTAAGTGGGAGATGTGGGATGAGTGTACATCATTGGTCAAGGCCAGGGTGCTGGGGCTGCCTCATTTGCATAAAGAGGAATTCCAAGGGCTGCTGGACATGTCCTTATAAGGACAGAGGAAGTTGAGCCTGTAATCTGGCCACAGGCTTTGTGACTACTTCAGAGGTGGCAGAGATGGGGGTTGTAAGGCTCTCTGTGCCAGGACATGCAAGGGCAGGGGGTTGGAGGATGGGAATCCTACTCCTGCCAAACTCAGGATGAGATTTTGGGGGTTTGGACATGCCTCAACTCCACTCTTGCTCCAGGCCCTCAGGCCCCACAAGTCTGAGTAGATGTTAGTAACTTGGAGGCTTTTGTGTTTACATATGTTCTGCTTATCTTCAAAGAAACCTCCTATTGAGACTTGTTTCGTTTGGGCTGCCAGCTTTGTAGTTCTAGACATGGGCATCTGGGTCACAGTTTTTAAATTTTACTTCTACTCAACAGCTACATTATTTTTAAATTCATTTCTATGACTTCTTTAGTGACTTTCTATTTTATATGGCATTCTTTGTGAGTTCTGAGATTCTTTAATTCATTAGTTCACTCACTCAGTAGATATCCCATACACATCTACTGTGCTAAGCAGTGGGCCAGGTGTGCGGTTGATGCCAAAAGATAAAGATTCACTGTCCTAAGGAAATAGTGGTCTAGTCAGAGGGACCTGTGAAAAGATAGCATAAAGATAAAATCCAGGTATTTTAGAAGATATACTTAGGTTTTACCTTGATGAAGACTTTATGAGGGTTATAACACTTAAATCAAGTTCTTAAAATGAGGGGAGTTTTTGTTTTGTTTTTTTGTAAAATTATGCCTTAATATTGGCGTTAAATGTAAAAATAAAATATATAGAATTCTGTAAGGTAAACAAAAGTTTAAAGAATAGAAGAAGATCTGGGGAATGTAGCTAAGTTGGTAGGGTGCTTGCATAGCATGCATGAAACCCCGAATTTCATCTCCACTACTGCATAAACTCTGCATGGCAGCATACACCTATAGACCCAGAAATTAGAAAGTGCAGGCAGGAGGAACAGAAGTTCAAGGTCTTCCTCAGCTACATAGCAAGTACAAAGTCAGCCTTTGATATGTGAGACCTGATCACAACAACAGAACAGAAGAGAGAAACATAAGAGATACACACATATCTCTGGCTGACTCCATGGTCAGAGATAAAACTAAGAACCATTCACTGCTCGATCAACTCTCAAATGCACATTATCTTTTTTCATTGGGCACACATCTTCAGATTTATAATTCCTTCTGGTTGGGTGGAAAGAACATTCCTCGACACAATAGCACCTATTATAGCTCCACATCTCAGTTTTGAGCAAAAATAGATGTTCAGTTTCTGACTTCCTGGTGTTTATAGTGAAGTAAAGGGTTATGTGATATAACGTAACTGTGGAGTTTAATTTAGGTATAGAAGTCAGGGAAGGATCCTAAGTAACAGTGTTTGAGCTTAAGGTCTGATGCTTGAGGACAGAAACCAGTCAGAACTCAAACCAGGGGCTTTGGCGCAAGACCAGGCCTGAGAGAAAAGTCTCAGAGCTTGAGGTAGTGTGGGAGCTCAAACAGCTAAAGGAAATCAATGCAGATTTTCTTTGGTTGAACTGATAGACTTGAGCTAAGTAGTGGGTGAGCAAGAAATGTCATGTGATGTGGCTGCTTCTTTAAAACAGAAGACAGGTGCCAACTAACTAAGGCTCCAGGGGCATATTTAAATATTTTATATTGTAATAAAGGGTTTAAAGTAAGGGTGAGATGGTCAGATTTTTGCATTTCAGAATCATCACTTTGGCTGTTGAACGGAGAATGGGGAGAGAAAGCTTGACAGTTTTTCCCAGTACCAGGAAAGATAATGGTTAGGACTAGAGTACTGACTGTGGAGATAGAAGGGAGCTGCTAATTTTAGATAAATACCACTCGTAGGATTCAATTGACACGAGGCAAAGGTGAGGGCAATGCTAAGGACCAGTTTCCTCCAAGAGCAAATAACTTGCTGGTAGAGGTGCGCATCTGTTATTCCTGCTGTTACTCACCACAGGAAGGATGTAGATGGAGAACTGGGCTGCTGTTGCACTTGTTAAAGTTTTGATGCTTCTGAGTCAAGTGGAGATGTAGGCAGTTTCTGAGCCTGGAGTCTGGAGTTTAGTTGGAGTTTAGTTGGAAAGGTCTGAGCTAGAGAGAGATTTAACTTGGGCGTTGGTAGGAAATATAAGAACAGCTATATAAGAGCAAAAATAATGTAGTCTAAAGAGCATATTGTCTGTTTTTATCAAGACAGAGTTTTTCTTTATAGTTCTGGCTGTCTTGGAACTTGCTCTGTAGAACAGGCTGGCCTCAAACTCACGGAGATCCACCTGCCTCTGCCTCCTGCGTGCTGAGATTAAAGATATGAGCTGCCACCATCCAGCATATACTGTTAATCAGAGTGGCGAGTGCTTACTACCTGGCTGTATGTCTTAAGTATTGTCATGGAAGACCTGGAACATGCTCTGACTTCAGTAACATTGTGATCCAAGCCTAGGAGTGTCTGTCCTCAGCCCCGGGAACAGACAGCTACTTTTAACACACAGAAGGGAACCATATCCAATGCCTGCCTGTTATTTACAGGTACTATTTCAAGTATCTTAAGCACATTCCTTAAAATTCAACATATAGAATATTTTATTTAAAACACTTAAAAATTACCCATGATTTCTTTCATTTCTCATTCTTTTATATGATGTGAGCCTAAATGGAGCGTGACACCTCTGCATTGAGACATACACATACGTAACATGACCTGCATTTTATACCTTGCTTTAAGTTGCCATCCAAGTGTAAAATGATAGGAAGATGTGAGTTCTTTTTTAATGGGGTGGGTTTGTTCATTGAGATTTTCCCTGCTGTGTCTTAAGTATTGTGAAGCCTGGGCTTAGAAGTGATTTTGTTGTCTGTGGAGTGACTTTTGGACTAACTCTGGCTTTTTTGTTGAACAAGGGATTTAATAACAGTCATGAGGCACTGTGTAAGACTGTAATCCAGTCAGAACCTTGGGATGACGGCACAGTTC
The DNA here is from genome assembly GCF_963924665.1 of Micromys minutus. Classification (NCBI taxonomy): domain Eukaryota; kingdom Metazoa; phylum Chordata; class Mammalia; order Rodentia; family Muridae; genus Micromys; species Micromys minutus. The sequence continues at coordinate 8,631,367 of NC_137956.1, forward strand.
TTTAACTCGTGCAGTTCACTTTTACCATTGATTAGTGTACTCATCTAGAACTTTGTAATTGATCTTTAAATACCACCGACTAATGTAGATAGAAAGAATAATTTTTTCTTGGTATGTATAAAATGTTCTTACAAAGTGAGATCTAGTTCCAAAAATAATCTGTACAAGAATATTAAAGATCCCCAGTGCCTAAACATATTCATTCCAAACCTTTCTCATCTAATACTAAAATTCTAGAGAAACAAAATCATCCAATTCTTCCTACCTTGATTTTGAAAAACTCCATTAATTTTGTAGTTCTCGGGTTTTTTTTTTAATAAACTTAAAAGAATTACGATTGTAATGCTTATTAGAAGTTGACTTGAATTTTGGGGTGTGTGTGTGAAGATCGGGTCACATGTAGCACAGGCTGACTGGCCACCTCAAACTCACTGTGCAGTGGAGAAGGACCTTACACTTCTGTGCTCTTCCTCCACCAGTGCTCATGTTACTAATGTGCCCCATTTACGGTGCTTTGGATTCAAGCCGGGCTTCCTGCATGTTATACACGTGCTCTGACAAGCTAGCTACATTCTTTGTTAAGATTCAGCTCATATACTGATTTGGGGCAGTAATTTAGATAGAGACACAGATACTTGCCGTATCACCAGGTTCTCCTGCTTGATGGATCTCTGAACTGGGGTTGGTTTAGGGTCAAGACCAGTAGTAGCTGGTTTACTAGGGACCTGAAAGTATCACCCACACAATCAGATTGTTCTACCTCACATTAATCCTGAGAGCCTGACTTACTTTTAAACTATGCATATTTTATTGTACAAGCAAAAATAATTTTAAGAATTATGAACAGTCTTAAATCAACCCTATCATTTTGCTCATTTAGAGAAGTTCATGGATTAGAAATTACTGTCTTGTTAAGTTTTAGTCCTTAACATCAGCTGTCTTCTCACTGGTGCTCTTTCTCCATGACACAGCCTCACCCTGAGGTCCTAGCCAGTCAGCACTGCAGGAAGATGTAAGGCGGATAGGTGTGGTTTTGACACATTGTTTTAGGTGAAATATTCCTAAATTATGCCTGGGCACATGGATCACATTAGTGACTATTTCAGTTATGATGCTAGTAAGAATAATTTGGGAAGAAGAAATTGATCTTCATTTTTAACAAGAGGTACACCTGGAGTGGAAAACTTGTATACTTTTTAGCATAGTCACATTTAAAAATCATTTTTTAACTACATTTAAGTTCTGTCTCAGTATGTGTTAAAATGGGTTGATAATGGGGTTATTGTAATGATTTGGGTAAAGCTATCCATGTAAAATCCCAGAGCACACAGAAAATGCTCAGTAAGTATAGCTTCATTCCTTGGCAGATTGGTGGTCAGTTTTGTTAGAGTTGGCTGTTGCTATTTAGCTCATCATCATTTGTACCCAGGTGTGACAGGGACATGACCAGAGTTCATGAAAGTTACTAAGCGCAGGCCTCATGTAAAGTTCCAGAGAGACAGGTGAAAAAGACACACTTCTTTTCAAGGAGCTCGGTCTCTAGATTGGGATAAGTCATCAAGTAGTGGAATAAGACGCTGAGCTGAAGGCTGTATGAGATACAAGAGACATTGAGAATGAAGTGCTGAGACAGGTAAGGAAAGGCATTGAGGAAGGATAAATGGTGTTCCACTGACTGGAAATAGAGGAACAGTGATCCGAATGGAGGAAGGAGCTGAAGCAAAGACACAGACACGTGACCCAGCATGGCCCTTCAGGCTACAGCAAACCCTGACTCTGACAGGACTGGACAACAGTGGAGTGAAACAGGAAGGGGGGTGCTGAAGACGCTATTCTGTTGAGGGATTGCCTAGTTTTTTATTAACATTTCCCCTTTACTTTGGAAAGCCCATTGTGTACATTTTAAAAGCTCCTGAATGTTTCATCTCAGACATTCCTTAGTTATGAGGAGTCATATAGAATGTCACTGATTTGTCAGGTTCAGAGGAGTGGGCACTGGTGATGATTTCTGTCTTCAGCTTATGGCTCAGAGGGACACACACACACCAGATTTTTAAAATGGTACAAAATCATTTTGCAAATATTCACAATGGATGAATGCACCAATGCAAATCAGATGCTGGTGATTTAATGTGGGATTAGGAAGATGCTCACCTACTATGTGATTTGAATAGCACATGAAAGAATTAGGGGAAAGAGAAGATCATGTGGGTCAGGTTTGTTGGGTTTCAGGGATTGGCTGGTTCTCGCTAATGCTGTTGGTTTTGTTCCCGAATGTCTGAGGCATCAGAAACACAGCTGCTTTTGGTGTTCCTACTTCAGGCTTCCTTGACTGAGAAAATGCAAGTTAGCACAACTTCAGTGAGTCATTTTACCTAATCAAGGATCTCTTCAGTATTGTCATTGTGGCAGGAAATGAGATGATTGGTGCTTCCTTATTAAGCAGGGAGAGAGATGTAGTTGCCTAGAAGGTACAAGGGTTGTGCTGCATAAGGTAGCTGGGTCTGGTGTCCCTCTCTAGGTATACTGGAGCAAGCATGTCCCTGGAACCTGCCTTCCCAGTGCACTTGTGTTAGACTGTCAGAATTACCTCATCACTGCTCGGCAGGCCAATTAAGTTGCATTGTGAAAATCACAGCTAACTTTTATTTTCCTTGCAGGTGTATTATGCAACTTAAGTCTGTGCTAATATTTTTTTTCAGATTTTGTGAATTACAAAGTTTAGCCTATCATTTTATCCCTAATCTCATTTATTACTTCAATCTTAGTTCTCATATAAGTTCAAGTGAATCCAATTATCACAGTTCTGATGTGTTCATATCTTCTATTTTTGAAATATTTATTTAGTTTACAGCGGTGGGGATTGAACTCAGGGTGTTATGCATGCTAGGCAAGTACTCTTACCACTGAACCAAACCCTCTGTGTCTATATTTGAATTTGACCCATTTTAAGCCTTTTCTCATTCCATCATGTTCTACAGATTTGTGGACTTTTTGTTTTGCTTTATTTATAGTTTGTATCTAAAAATCCCAGGCCCTTGTTTTTCCTCTCCTACCGGTTCCTATCATTGTTTACTTTCTTGCTTACCACATTCTGCATCTCTGTACTCTGAGCACTAACTTATGCCCTATCTCAAACATGCTTTGAGAGAACTGTGAATTAAACCTGTAGCTGCCTTTCCTGCCTCTCATCGCAGCCCTTCTCATCGCAGTCCTTTGATCTTAAATAAAGCCAACATGTGTGTCGTCCATCAACTGGCTTAAGGAACTTGGACAGCCGTCAAGGTATTTGAAGATGACAGTGAAGGAGTAAATACTAATATTGAGGGGTTGATCCACAGCAGGTGTCTGCCCTGTGTCTAATGGCTGCTGGGTTCCCATTAGGATGAAGTTTGGTTCTGATATGGAGAAGAAGCATAAGGAGGCAATAGTAGCACAGGATTCATAGCTGTTTCTTTTTCTCTCTGGATACTTTCTTAAGCTGTAGTAGTAAGGAGAGCGTGTGTGTATAAATATCTTACTTCAGGTGTAGGTGAGCACATTAGCCTCCAGCTGCTGGGCTGAGTGTGTTATACATGCTCTGGGAAGTGCAGCTTTTGACAAGTATGCATTGCAAAGCCCTGTGGATATCTGAGTTCTAACTCGAAGGTACTTCTTTAAAATTTCCTTCTAGTTAGGCAAGGCCAGTCATTCCTCTACAGGCTTGCTTGGTTTGTTTACATTTTCTGTGTTTTCATCGGTTAAGAAGGTATTAGGTCATTCCAAGACTTTGAACATCACATGTGTGTGCATTTTCCCCCCAGAACCAAAAGACCATTTCAGAGAAAATGACATAAATATCAACTTTGTAAAGTAAGAGGTGGAGAATGTAATAAATTCTTTTCTATTGCTGTATTTAAAGCATCACATCCACAGCAACTTATAAAGGGAAAAGTTTAATTGGGTTTCAGAGGGTTAGTTAAGAGTCCATGATGGAGGAGTGAAGGCATGGAAGAAGGTGGCTGGAGCATCCTAACATTACTGCTCACACTACCTTCTACTCCTTCCCCAGGACCAATGCAAGTGCAATGAAAACTACTCATCATATACATATTTATTGTATGTATGAGTACATTTGATGTCTTCAGACACACCAGAAGAGGACATCATATCCCATTACAGATGGTTGTGAGCCACCATGTGGTTGCTGGCAATTGGACATGGGTCCTTTAGAAGAGCAGTAGTGCTCTTAACTGCTGAGCCCTTTCTCCAACACAAGAGCTCATATCTTGGTCCACAAGCATAGTGCAGCAAGAGCACACTGGGAAAGGCACACATCTTTTGAAACCTCAAAGTTCACCCCTAGTGAAACACTTCTTCCAACAAGATCACAACTAACTCTTCCCAAACACTTCCACCAACTGGAAACCAAGTATTAAAACACGAGCCTCTGGGGTACATCCTTGTTCAAACTAGCACAGAACAGTTTCATAGAAGTGCCTTTTGAATTAGTAATTTAAATTATATTTTTCAGTTTATAGATCATGTGCTAGAGAAAAAGTTATGAAACAAATTTCAGTAAAAACATTTGATATGTGACATTAGAAATCACTTCCTGTGGAAATACATTAAGAATTGTACCTGTACTGGTACATTGTTAATATTTTTATTGCATTTTTACAAGGTTTCTGTGTATATAATTCATAAAATGGAGACTTGTTACTGTAATATTTTATAGTTGCCAGAAATAAAGGCCATGGTAGCTAGATCAGAACCTATTAATATAATATATAATATAATATAACATAATATAATATGGTATAATATAGGGCTGGAGAGATGGCTCAACGGTTAAGAGCACTGACTGCTCTTCCAGAGGTCCTGAGTTCAATTTCCAGCAACTACATGGTGTCTCACAACCATCTGTTTGGGATCCAATACCCTCTTCTGGTGTGTCTGAAGACAGTGACAGTGTACTCACATTAAATAAGTAAACAAACAAACAAACAAATGGTATAATATAATTCTAACATTATACTCTTGTCAAAATAAAAATATTTCAGCACTCTTTTGCTAATTGTTCATGTTAAAAGTGTTTATGATTTTTTAAATGATAAAAGAAAAATGAAAGAATTGAATGAGTTTTAATCTATACAGAATATACTGGGGCGTTGTTGTTCCTCCTTTCTTCTTTCCTTCCTTCCTTTCTTTTTAAAGACTTTTAAAACAATTTTATGCTGTTCTCACTAGCCTGAAATTCACTACGTAGCCTAAAATGACATTACACTCCCATCAGTCCGGCCTGCCAAGCTCTTAGGTTCCCGGAGTGTGCACTACACCTAGTTTTTCAAACATCACCAATCACAAGACATAGCTGTTTGGAAAGTTCTGCATTAGGTCATAGCAGTGTCCAAAAAGGAAGGGTTAGAAACTACTCAGTACCAAGGTTAATGTATTGTCTTGTTTGGGGGTGGGAGTGGGGGTGGGCTGAAGTATTTTACTGCCCAGAAGCACTTCCTTTCACTTCTCTGGAGTCTCAAATCTCTGCTTTCAGTCACCCACTACCTTTTAATTCTCTCCCCCCCACCTTTAAATTTATTGCTAAGTCTTTAGCATCCCTCTTGTAGCAGGTAGCATTGTTACAGGTTTGCAGAACTTCTTGTGGCCTGTGCTTAGAATATCATCACGTCACAGCTCCTCCAGAACTAGCTCTGCTTGGTGCACACCTAATTCCAGATGTTATTTTATTTCAAAGTTCAAGTGGATTACACCTGGGTCACTATTAACAATGAAACCCAGGGGCAAGGAGACGGCTGAGTTAGTAAAGTGCTTGTCATGTGAATATGAGGACCTGGATTCAGATCTCTAGCACCTACATTCAAATCTTTAGGACATGCCTGGAATCCTAGCTGGAGAGAGGCAGAGACAAGCAGATAGATCCTTGGAGCTTGATGGTCATTTATTTTTGATGAATTGTTGAGCTCTAGGATCAGCTAGAGACCAAGTCTCACAGCAGAAGATGGAAAGCAATAGAGGGAGATAACTAACATCACCCCTGGATTTACACACTTGCACATATGCACATGTATGTGCACACAAATACAGTTTAAGTCTAGCTGAGAGCATGGTGGTCCATACCTATAGTTCTAGATGCTTGGCTAACTTCAGCAGAGGGATCTCATAAGATCAAGGTCTGCCTGGTCTATTAGCAAGTTAAGGCCATCTTAGATCCTGCTAACAACTTAAAAAGGGTTAGGGCTAAGGCTGTAGCTCAGTCATAGTATTTGCCTAGCATTGGTTCAGTGGCCAGCACTGCCGTCACAAGCAGGCAGGCAGGAGAGAGGGAGAGGAGGAGAGCGAGAACTGATTTGAAGGGATAGTACATGACATGAGAATGTAAGTGTAGAATAGAGACTTAGTCCAGCTAATATCAGTATGTCTCCCAACTAGATCTAGCTTATCCTACTCTATTGATGGGACAAAACATTAGAGCCTCAGACTCATTTAATTTTTTTTTACTGTGTGTGTGTGTGTGTGTGTGTGTGTGTGTGTGTGTGTGTGTACACATATGTATATCGGTGGTCAGAGGAAACTCACACCAAGTGGAAGTCAAGGCAACTTTCAGGAATCATTTCTTTCATTCTACCATGTGTGTTCCAGGGATTGAACTCAAGTCTTTTGGCTTAATGATAAGCACCTTACCTATGACATCATTTTGCCGGCCCTGTATTCAGCTTAAAGGGAGGAGCATCCAAACAGACACTGAATGTGGCTTTCCTGTGGTGTTAGTAAGATTCATGCATATCATTATATTTTTTACTTTTCCTCAAAACTCCCCATCTGGCTTAGACCCAGAGAACTAGTTGAGATAATAGTTTTAGGACTTTGTATTCCTTGTATTCTCTTGGTATTGAGGCTACTTGAGCCAAATGTATTGTTAGTCAAATACCATTTTCCATTAATCTTCATAAAATAATGTGTTCAGAAATTTAAATAACAATTTTCTTCAGCTTTTAAAATTACCAACAAAAGGGTTTTGAAAGAAAATTTTAGAAGTGTAGTTTATAAATCATCTGCGGCATTTGCCTACTAGCTCAGTTCTCACCTCCCCACCAGGATGTTTCCTGGAGGCTGTCTGAGAGGTCACCAAGTCTTTGCAGATGATGAAACCACATGAAAGATTGCAGTTGCAAATGCAATCATAAAGAGATGGCTCTGCTGTCGAATTACCGCCTGAGAGCTTTGAAAATAGATGTAATATGTAAATTTTTACCCCAAACTACATTTACTATATAAAGCAAAGTCAGGTTTTAATTTTAGTTATTTTTTTCAGAGCATATATTTATGTAATTTGGAAATGGTAGTGGTACTGGGGCTAACCTACTTTTCTATTCTAATTTTAAAAGTTCAGTGTCTTGCAGGCATGGTGTATACCTGTAATCACAATCCTCTGGAGGCTAAGCAGGACTGTGAGGTCAAGGCCACCCTGGACTAAGCAATAAGATGCCGTCTCAAACAAACAAAAAGAACATTGCTCACAGCCCAGAGTCCTTTGTGCTATAGTTGCTGCTCTTGTTTCTGCTGCGTTGTTTTGTTACAGATCCCAGGCTGGCCACTTGCCCATTCACCGTGCAGCAGCTGAGATTGACCTTTCCCTCCAGTGCTGGGAGAATAGACAAGCCTGCTAGGCCTGGTTTACGATGGCTGCTTAGTAAATTAATTATAAGTAAAGTTATGATATGGTATGTTTTATATATGATTTTTAAGTGTTTGATTTGCTAGCTTAAACTTCTTTGCTTTTTGTCTTCTAGTTCGCCAGAGTTTGGATACCTGACCCCGAGGAAGTATGGAAATCGGCAGAGCTGCTCAAGGACTACAAGCCTGGGGATAAAGTGCTCCTGCTTCACCTTGAGGACGGGACGGTGAGCACTCGCCTTCATTTCTTGGATTCAACCTCAAGTGAAGGAGAGTGAAACAGAATTTTACTATAATTTGCTTAATGTCAATTATAACATAAATTTTGAGTTAAGTTAATACTGTTTGTACTATTTTGATAAAAATAGTATCTTTTGTCTCCTACAGAAAGGCTCATAAGAACAGTATGTGTTTAAAAAACAATCATGTTGCCGTATACATTTATTATGATTATGAGATTTGCCTTAATACCTAATTCGAACACTAAAGATGTGGCTGTGTGTTCATGTTTCATGTTCAGGACAGTGTTGTACTTATCTCGTGTGAACTAAGTACCAGTCTAAGGTTTGACATTTTGCTGAAACTTAGTTATTTGAAAAATATTTACTAAGAAGCTAATGCATATGAAGTATCTTGCTAGTCAGCAGAAAGGCTTCCCTCCAGCTCTGTCTCTGGCTGCATTCTGCATGAGTGAACTCACCTTTGTCCTGTGGCTTTCAACCTGTCCAATGTATTGGGCAGGGCTTGCCACACTTTTTCCTAAGCAAAACGTTGTAACATTAATTTTCTTTGAAGAACTTATAGTCCCAGTGTTGAGGGCTCAGCCCTAAATGGCACATCTCGATTACCCTCTCTAAGGCCCAAAGGACATTGCAGAAGAGGACCCAGAAAGAACACAAGAGCTGGTGGATGTAGGGCTGCTCTGAAGTGCTGCTTTCTTGACATGACACAGTCACTGCACCTTGACCTCATAGGCTGCCTTCACAGGACTAGGTGGCCCATAAACATTTCAGCATGGATGGAGAAGGGGTTATAAAGCCCACCCCTCCCTGAAGAGCTACAGAGAGTAAATGGTTGCTGGGGATGGGGAGCCATAGTCTTCAGCAGTAGCCACTACTAAGTTGCTCTGCCTTGAGGAGATAATCCTCAACCCATGCTCATGAGGCAACCCTAATTACATGCAGAGGGATGCCCTCCCAAAGACAAGAAAGTAGGAGGGGCTTCTTGGGAAGAAGGAAGGATTTAGTGGAAGAGGGAGGGAATAAGAGACAGGAATCAGGGGAATATGATCAAATTATGTTTGTGTGTATAATTATGAAAAAAACGAAGATTTAAAATAACTTTCGGTCTAAGCCAGATAAGATGTCTCACTCCTAGCATGTGTGATCTGGAACAGGTAGATACCAAGTTTCAGGTAAAAAGCAGAACAAGGGCTGGTGAGATGGCTCAGCACAGAAGATGTTTGCCACAAAACCTGAAGTCCTGAGTTCGGTCCTTAGAATCTATATGGTAGAAGGAGAAAACTGATTCCTGAAAATTGTCCTCTGGCCTCCACCTGTATCCTATGGCATGAGCATGTGCTGCCGCCACCCCCACCATACGTAAATTAATTAATTAAAAAATGTAAAACAAAACAAGAAAAACATTGTAACCTGACCAGGGGAACTGGATTTAAATACACATAATTTTAAATAATCAGGAAATAGAGTAGGGCAGCTGCAGGATTTTCAAGATTTCTACCCTGATGTGCTTTCCTATTGCTGTCATGAGCTCTATGACTGACAATGACCTGGGGAGAACAGGCACTATTTCAGCTTACAGCTTACATTGCAGTTTCGAGGGAAGCCAAGGTAGGAAGGCAAGGCAGGGACTTGGAGATAAGAACTAAGCAGAGAGCACCAAGGACTGCTGCCTACTGTTTTGCTCTGGGAGACAGCGTTGCTGCCGAGAACAACCCATTAAGCTCCCCTTACAGCATTCAGTCACTTTCTAGTACAAAGTTCCAAAGTTCTCCATATTCCTCCAAAAACCCCACATGGTCAGGTTCTTTACAGTGACAACTTGCTTTTTTGGTATCAACTTCTGTATTAATTGCTTTTCTGTTGCTGTAACAAAATACCATAAGCTCAGAATGTTAAACTAAAGAATTAACACACCCAGCATTTATAATTCATCTGCTTCATATTAAGTACTGTGATTGACCTGTTGAGCTTTGTTTTCTTTTTAAAAAGAATTTGTTATTTTAAATAATTAATTTTTATTTTGTGTACATTGATGTTTTGCCTGTGTTTATGTTTGTGTGAGGATGTCAGATCCTGAAGATACAGACTGTTGTGAGTTGCCATGAAAATTGAACCAGAGTCCTCATAACCACTGAGCAATCTCTTCTGCCCTGGGCTATATATTTTTTAATGTCAGTTCACAGCTTTATGACAGCTTTATGGGTTGGTAGGCGATACTGCTTACCACATAAAAAAACCAACGTTCAGAGGCATCAGATAGATTTTCCTGAAATCAATGTAATTAACAAAAGCCAGCCTGATGCAGTCACACACACTGCAATCCCAGCACTTGGGACTTAGAGTGGAGAATCAAGAACTTAAGTTATTTTGAACTATTTATCCTGGGATACATGAAATTCTATGTTTAAAAAAGAAGAGGAGGAGAAGGAGGAAGAAGAGAAGCAAGAGGATCAATTCTAAGAATAGGATATAGATGAGAAAAATTGACAGTCTACCTTTATCCAACCAATTTCCTTTTTAGGAAATAAAGGATTTTAGGTCCTAGAATAAAATTTAAAAATCATGGTCTTTGCTGTATTAGAAGTGTCATTTACTTGGCTAGCCATTTCAGAGGAGCAGATTGTGGGTATTCTAAGAGAAAACTCTCATAAGTAATTCTTAGAGGACCCTTGCCTTATTACTGTTTTCTCTAGTGTCCCATTTCCATATTCTCCCCACACTGACCACATAACTGCCCCATCCTCCCATGAAGTCTGAGAAGAACGTTCTGGGATGCCACATGATGAGTTTTCTTATTAATCAAACATGATAATCATGAGCATTTCTAAAGCCTCATGTCCTTCAGGGCTGCTGTCAGTCCATATGTCACTCCGTTTGGAGATAAACAGAAAAGGCAAGTGAGGTTCCTGACCCTAAACATTACATTGTAGGTAGGCAATGTAATGTACTAAGAGGAATTTAAAGCACTCATGTTGCAACAGTAAGGAAATAGGTAGTTGTGTATTAAGGACATTATCCCTTGAGAAACAAACAAAGGGAAAAGGCACAAAGTATCCTGCTGCTCCTGTATGGTCATCCATTCATACTTGATTTGAATATTTGACCTCCCAGTACATCTTCAATATTAATAAACTAGCATGTTCTGTTGTGATTGAACTTACCTTTTCCCCTTTCACTTGTCCTATGCTAGTTGTCCTTAATTTATGCTGGAGTGGCAGCTTCCATAATTGGTATTGTCAAAGCCTTCTATATATAAGGTTTTACATGTATAGTACTTCTTAACTGTATCTAGACGTTTCGTGTGCATGCTTGCCATGTGTGTGGAAGTGAGAGGACCACTCCAGGAACTGATTCTTTCCTTTCACTCCATAGGATCAAACTTAGGGCATCCTTTTGGCAACAAAAGCCTTTACCTCTTGAGCCATCACACCAGCCCACATGCTACTTCCCACTGTTTGGGGCCAGTCACCTCACTAAAATCTAATGAAAGTATGAATTTTTGTGTACACAATGTGGCACATGATTTCTTGGGGCCCAAGAAATCTTAGTGATCTTAGAGCATGCGAAACATAGCCTCTTTACAAGTTTACCACAATTTTGAGCTGTTTTCAATATACCATCTTAGAAATTATTGCTTTAATTTAAATAATATACACAAACTACATAGGAGTTAAGGTGCCAGTATTGGGGGGAGGGTTGTTGTCGAACCTAGGCTTTTCTGATTCTAGATCTAAGTTCTTAACCCGTATTATACTGTCTGTCACTTCCCATACATAAAATGAAGGGGGGGGGGGGTGAGAACTCATCTAATGGCTAAAGTTTCCTGGGTAAAAATCTATAGGCTCTGACTTTTTCAACTACAATAACAAAACTTATCTACATTGGGGCTAGAGAGATGGCTCAGTGATGAAGAGTGTGTATTGCTCTTCCAGAGGCTCAGAGATTGGTTCCCTGCATCTGCATTTTACAGCTCATGCCTGTAATCCCAAGTCCAAGGAATCTAATGTCCTCTTAGACAATTTCATCTTGTACCCCCCCCACAGCACACATATGCATACACATGATTATATATGAAAACAACATCTTATTTATGCAGATTTATTCTGATGAAAAAGAAGCCATTCTTTCTTGTTTGCCATTTTTACCAGTTTTTTTGATAATGGAAAAATAATAGGAAACAAATACATTTTAAAGCCAAGAGTCAAATCAGAAATAGGAAATAATCAAGTGCATAGGTCTGTTTCGTATTTGTCATTACTGACACAGATGTTGCATCTCTGTCCTCAGGATTTGGAATACCGTCTAGATCCAAAGACCAAGGAGCTCCCTCACTTACGGAATCCTGATATACTTGTTGGAGAAAATGACCTCACAGCCCTCAGCTATCTTCATGAGCCTGCTGTGCTACATAATCTCCGAGTTCGCTTTATCGATTCCAAACTTATTTATACATATTGTGGTAAGTGCTTTGCTGATAAGCTGTAAGCTTTCTTTTGATGGTGTAGTGACTGAATGCACACAGGGAAAGCCAGCTGTGATTGAATTTCTCATATATGCAAAGTACCTTCTAAGTTATAAGAAAGATTTACCACTATTCATTAGCTGGTTACATTTCTTGCTAAATACAAATCATTTGTGAAATTTGCCCAACATTTAAAGCACAGGTCCATCTTTGGGACACTCCCTTCCAGGTCATTTCAGATTTAGTGCTGAAGTTGCTAATTCTTTTTATTCTGTAAAAATCTGCTCTATGAAGAGTAGATGTCCAAGGCTGGCATTTGGTGCAGGTTCAAGGTTAGTGCTGCCTTTCCTCTCACTGACTTAGACACCCAGGACTGATACCTCATGTTGTCTGTCTCCCTCCTGCAGCGTGAGCTGCCAACAGACCGGTTCCTGGAGCCTGGGAGAATGGCTGTGGACGTCTCCCAGCCCCATCTGTCTTTGTTTTTCTCTGTTCTATTTTGTTCTTACTGATTTCCTCCCACCTCTCTGGCTCCTTTCCCCTCGTGATCCTCTCTCTCCTAATCATGACTGTCCTGAGGTCCAGGTCTGGATGTTCATTCATTCCCATAGCTTGCTGGTCTATTGTGTTTGTCATGTCTTCACTGTGGTCTGTTGAAACAGATACACTTTTCCTTTCAGAATTTATAGCCAACGTATCTATCCGTCTTGATAACATTTCTTTCCCTTATTATTTAAATGTTTTTCTTATTTTCTCAATTTATACTTTTAGACTTATTTTATGTGTATAAGTATTTGGCTGCATGTATGTGTTGACACCACATGCGTAGTGTGCCAGGTGTCTGTGAGGTCAGATGGTTATGGGTGACCATGTGATGCTGGGAACCAGACTGTGGTCTTCTGCAAGAGCAGTGCTCTTAATCACTGAGCCATCCTAGCATACCCTCAGTTTGTTTGTTTGTTTATTATTTTGCACATGTCATATTTTCTATGATTTTTTTTTTCTTTTGAGACCAGTGTCTCATGTAGTCCAGACTGTTTGGGGACTCATTATGTAGCTGAGAATGACCTTGAACTTCTAATCTTCCATCTGTCTCCACTTTCTTTGACAATATTCTTCAAAAGCATGTATTTTGTAATGTGGCACAATGCTTAGGTATAATCACAATGATTTTAGTATGTATCTTGTTTGTTTCTGTTTTCTGTATGACTAGCAGTGTGATATCTTTCTAAAAGAAAATCCTTCAGATGCATCTCTGATTATTTCATTGGATAAATCTTTAGAAATGAGCTTTTGAATTTTTTATTTTTATTGGTGTGTATATATTTGTTTTTATTGGGGAGGTATTTATACATGCCTGTAGGTACTCACAAATTCTAGAAGATGGTCTGGTTCCTAGGAGTTGTAGTTGCAGGCGGTTGTGAGCTGCCCGATATGGGTGCTGGGAACTGAATTCACATTCCCTGCGAGATCAGCAGGTGCTCCTTAACCCTGAGCTGTCTCTTCAACCCAATTTTTTTTTTTACTAAATATGAAAATATTTAAATTATATAAAACATAGTTTCTTTTTTACCACATGGAGATCAAACCCAGAGCTTCACAAGTGCTCTGCTTTTGAGCTCTATCCCTGTCTAAGTGACATTATTTTAAACAGTCTAGTTCAGATTAGTTAGGACTATGTACAATAATTTAGAATACCTAAGACTGGTATATTTAGATCCTTGAGCAGTTGATTAGTTTAATGTGAACTAAGGTTTTGTGCTGCCTACTTTACCAAGCTTAACGTGCCCATAAGGAGATCACTGATTTCATTTTCTTTCTCACCCTCCTCCTCCAGGAATAGTCCTAGTAGCTATAAATCCCTATGAACAGCTGCCTATTTATGGAGAAGATATTATTAATGCCTACAGTGGCCAGAACATGGGTGACATGGACCCTCACATCTTTGCGGTAGCTGAAGAGGCTTACAAGCAGATGGCAAGGTTGGTAGGAACTTGTATTGTCATTTCATGGCTCTTGTTAGATAAGATGATTTATTCTTTGCTGTGTCATGGATAATTTAAAGAGAATAAGAACTTGTAAACAATTACAAGTATCTTTGACCAATTGGTCTCGAACTGTCTGGACTATTCGATTAAGTATTAAAATCTCACATTTATAAATGGATCATATAGTTTGTTTTAAAATTGCCCTTGGAATCTCATCATGCTCTTGTGACTAAGCAAGCACAGGCATTGTGCTTATAGGTGAGAGAGCCACAGTCTAGTTGTACTGTAATAAGTGACTTTCCTAATGTCACTCAGCAAAGTAACAGACAAACTACAGGAACTATGAGCTGGGAAAGTAGCCTGTGACAGCAATTAAAAATATGAGACAGGACATCAGTTCTGTGGCAAACCTGCAGAGTGTGTGTCCTGTCACTACGGAGCCTAACAGGGCAGAGAACGGGAAATGAAGCACTTTCAGATACACGTACACTCTGAATAAAAGGTGACATCATGTACTGTGAAAAGGTGAGCGCACTGGAAATAAACTAGTTTCTTAAGCCAGCAGGGAGGAACTTGGCATAATCCGGTGTGGGGAAGCCTCAAAACAGCTTATGACAGAAGGAGACTGATGCTATGGGGGCTTTTATTTCCTCTTTTGCAACCAGTGTACATTTCTGGTCCAGAGGGTGGTAGAATTTTATAATTACTTCAATGAAAGAACTTATAGAAGTCATTATACCCTTTTAATAGTAGTAGTGCCTATAATGAGAGCCAGAGCGAGCCGTGTGCTATCTCCCCACAAGGTATTGAATAGCTACTTTTGATTTATTAACAAAATTTATCTTCACAATGTTCGCAGTTTGTGTTTTATAAACTTTATTGCAGTTGGAAAAACTGAGGCTTAGAGAAGTTCTATAATTTTGCTAAGTTTCATCAATAGGAAGATCATCTTTCAAATTGAGATAGTTGACAGTAAAATATTAGTATATTAAGTATAAAATGACAGTGAATCAGCAGTATATAATATGCTATATTATGCCTAGTATTACTATAAAACAGTAAAGAATATCCAAATTTTAAAGCTTAATGTTTAGAAAATCCCATCTGTCAATACATTTTTCTCTGAGTTGAACAGGATCTACCAGTGCTTGAGTTTTCTGGTTTCAGAGCATTGTAGTGCAATGCTGGCCCCACTCGGCACAGCCGCAACCCACTAGTCAGTGGGGCTGCCAGACTCTAAAACTGATCTCTGAAAAATTGTATAATGCTTAAAGAATTTTATAATTCTCAGAAAATACTTTCTTTGGCTCAGGGAATCAAAGCAAGCCCTTGCGTGTGGTAAGCACAGTCTATGCCTCAGTACTCCTCTTAAATCTGAAAGCGTGGGCTTTCATCATTGTTGTGGCAACCCTCAAATGTCAGGAGATTCAGCTGGCTTCCTGGCACTCTCCTTATCCCACATGATAGCCCCGTGAGGCAGGCAGTGTCATTTCTTAACTGAAGGTTGTTAGATTTAATTTTCCCCTTTGCCTAGTTTCCTTTTGTAGATAGTGTGAAACATGTGTCAGTTAGTTAGAATGTTTATCACGTATTAATAAGTCTGCACCTACAACATCTGCTACAGTCACCAAGCAGAGTGTGTCTTTGTTGCTTTAGTCAAGAATCTGGGCTGCAGAATCATTTTGGACCCTTTTTACCCTTCCTTAGCAAACATGCTGGCTTTCCCAGGCGTGAGTCTCGGTGTTTCACATTACCACTGATCCTACAGACCCCTTATATTTTTAGGGAGATACAACTTATCATTGACAGAAATTTCATAATCATAATCTAAAAACCAGATACTGTCCTGGACACCATGCAGAGGCAAACTAGACAAAATTCCACCCCACAAACAAATCTTGGTAAATGAAGCTTATGCTTATCACCTATCAATAGGATTATTGATTAAACTGGTAGTGTTGTTATAGCAATATTAGCTTTCCTGATTTTGGCCATTATAAATAGATAAGAACAAAGCTCTACTGAGCAAACATTGTGGAGGTTGTGGAAGTGTACATGTTTACAACCTATACTCAAAATGTTGCAGAAAATACTAGAATGGAGAAATAGAGAAACAGCAAATAGAGAAACAGCTCCTGGATGTGAGCAATCCATAAGCAGGAATTGATTTTACTGTGTGTGTAGCCCCTACACATTTGAAATCCTATCACAGGAACTTTAGGGTAACAAAGCAAAGCAAACAAGTTAAGTGTAGAACTCTGGAGATGAGGTAGGAGGCTATTCAGAGATTTGAATAAGAAAGAGCAATCTAGTTGAAATTATTTGTGAGGATGTTGAGAGGGGAATGGATTTTGGATATAGTTTTAAGATGGAACTAGGAAAGCTGACGTAGGGTAAGAAGGAAGTAGAGTTAGGATGACCACAGGATTTGTTCTGAGAGATAGAAGGTTGGCAGTTTCCTTTTTAGAGATAGAGGTTACAGGAAGAATAGGTTATGTGTATGTGGTGGGACTTATGGGTAAAGAGATGGGCTTACATTTTGATTTATTGACTTAGTTTATGTGCATGAGTATTTTACCTACATATAAGAATGCACATCAAGTTGGTGTAGTACCTAAGGAGGCCAGAAACTAGCCTAGTGGCAAGTGGCTTTGCCTATTGGGCCATCATGATAGCCCAGTTTTAGTTAGAAATGGCTGTGCCTCACCTCTGTTTCAGACCTGCTACTTAGAGAACAGTGCCCTCGTGGAATACTTCTTACATTTAATGGGCCTGTTGACTTCCAGAGGAGAGAAGCCGAATGGAGTTTGGGGTGTTATTCCCTTGTATTCCTTTCTTACATTCTTAATTGTCCTTTCTCATATTAAACCTGACTGATTGTTCTCTCTCCCTCCCTCCCTTCCCCCCCCACCGTGTGTGTGTGTGTGTGTGTGTGTGTGTGTGTGTGTGTGTGTGCGCATACACAGAGGAAAACATGTGGGAGTCAATTCTCCATCACCTGTATCTTGAGTATGGACTTCAGTTTGTCAGGCTTCTTTCCAAGGGAAGCGACTACCTGCTGAGCCATCTCACTGGCTCAATGATTGTTTTCCTTTACCACAATCACAGTATTATTTTCACTAAATCATCAAATTAGTTTATTTTCCTTATAGCCATGTGGTGTAGTATTATCTTAATTTTATGTACTTCTTGTCCTTTGTGAGTCACAGAGCAATGCTCCTAAGTTTTTCTTACAGCTTTGATTTTTTAAAAAGTTAGTACTGTGTCGTCAACCTTGGCATAGTTAAAAAATATTGTGTATACTAATTGCATCTCTCCCAATAGCCATGTAACTTAAAACTCAAGATCTCCATGGATTTCACTTTTATCAACTGTAAGATGGAGTAGCTTCACAGTGGTCTATTTGGACTTCACAATGTTCTGTTAAATGTAATTGTTATCTTTATGTTTGCTTAGATTAATGCATGGGCCTTTTTCCTTTTCCTAGTGAAGGACAGAACATGCATGCTAAGGAGTTACACAGCCAAGGAGCCTACTAGTATAGATCTCCCTGCACCCTGGAGTTAGGGATGTATGCTGTAACAATCCACTCTCTTGGCATACCATTCACCAACCTTAAGCAAACTAACTCTTCTATTGTTTTTGGCAAAGAGGAAAATAGTGTCCTTATTCTTCCAGTCATTAAATTATATTGGCTAATAAGTACAGAAACATTTTGAAAAATATTAGGTAGAATCTGACTCAAGCTCTTTCCTTCATCATTGTGAAGCATCATCTCTGCAGTCTTCTTCCAGCCATTTAGGCGTGTCATCTGGTTTTATTACTTCTGACTTTACTTATTACCAGGCCTTTCTTAGCCATCCGTCCTTCTTTCATTTAGTTATGTGGTTTCTGAATGCGTTAGCATCCTGAGATTCATTGACTAAGTGGAAAATGACTCTTGTGGATGATGAAATCTCTCCTGTTAACAACTGTGACTCAGCTACCATGTGGTGCCAAGTATCCTACTTATTTAGCAGGCTTGGTGTAATGCATGCTACCCTGTAAGGCTGATTGTACAGATGCTTTGTGACTTTTAGTCAGTGTGTCCTAAGTCATGTTTGGTACCATGTATGTGCATGCCCTGTTATAATTTGAATATAAAATGGCCCCAAATGTTTGTGTCTAAATCTTTCTTCCATGCATCAGTTACTTGTATTATTGTACACTTGCTTATGACAAAAGCAGCTTAAGGCAGGAAGAGATTAGTCTGGCTCACAGTTTAAGGTACAGACCTACATGGCAGGGAGTCACAGCTGAAGAAACTCTAGGCAGCCATCTACTTCGCATCAGCAGTCAGGAAACAAGGGGAGGTGAATGCTAATGATCAGCTTGCTTTCTTATTTACTATTTGACTTATTTATTTTACTAATTCACTTCACATCCCACTCACTGTCCCCTCCCAGTTACTTGTCCCATAATATTCTTCTCCCATTTCTCCTCCCTTTCTCCTCTGAGAAGGTGGCGGCCTCCCTGGTATCCCCCACCTGACACATCAAGTCTCTATGAGGCTAGGTGCATCCTTTTCCACTGAGGCAAGGCAAGGCAGCTCATCTAGAAGAGCATATTCCACATACATGCAACAGCTTTTGGGACAGCCCCTGTTCCAGTTGTCTGGGACCCGCATGAAGACTGAGCTGCACATCTGTTACATATGTGTCGGTAGGCCTAAGTCCAGGCCATGAATGTTCTTTAGTTGCTGGTTTGCTCTCTGAGAACACCAAGGGTCTAGGTTAGTTGATTCTGTTGGTCTTCCTGTGGGGTTCCTATCCCCTTAGAGGCTTCAGCCCTTCCCCTTTCTTCCATAAGAATCCCCAAGCTCCATCACTGTTTGGCTGTGAGTGTCTGCATCTGTCTGACCCAGCTGCTGGGTGGAGCCTCTTAGAGGGCAGCCATGTCTGCAAGCATTACAGACCATCATTAATGTCAGAGAATTGGTGCTTGCCCATGGGATTGGTCTCAAGTTAGGTCAGTTATTGGTTGGCCATTTCTTCAGTCTCTGCTCCCTCCCCTGTGCCCGCATTACTTGTAGATAGGATAAATTTGCGGTTGAAAGTTTTATGGGTAAGGGGTTTTTGCCTCTACAGGAGGTGACCTCTTAGGGTTCCATAACCTCAATGTTGTGTCACCGCTGACACCGCCACTGATTCTTGGGAGACCTCCCAGGTCTCTGTCTCTTCCTAGAGATGCTCACATTATTACTATCCCTGTCATTTGCAGGTTTCCATTCATTGTCACGGTCATCTGCCTGTCCATCTTGTCCTTCCCCATACCTGGATCTGTCCATCCCATTTCCCCCCCCCATCTGCTCTCCCACTCAGTTCCCTCCCTCCATATGCCTCCTCTGACTATTATATTCTCCCTTCCAAGTGAGATTGAAGCATCCTTGCTTGTGCCTTCTTTCTTGTTTAGCTTCATTGGGTCTGTAGAGTGTAGCATGGGTATCCTGTACTTTATGGCTAATATTCACTTATAAGTGAGTACATACCATGCATGTCCTTTTGGGTCTGGGTTTCCTCACTCAAGATGATGCTCTCAAGACCTATTTATTTGCCTGAAAATTGTATTATGTCTTTGTTTTTAATAACTGAATAGTATTACATTATGTAAATGAACCACATTTTCTTTATCCATACTTCAGGTGAGGGTCATCTAGGTTGTTTCCAGTTTCTGGTTATTATGAATAAAGTTTCTATGAACATAGTTGAGCAAGTGTCCCTGTGGTATAGTGGGACATTTTTTGGGTATATGCCCAAGAGAGGTATAGCTAGGTCTTGAGGTAAAACTGTTCCCAGTTTTCTGAGAAACTGCCAAATTGACTTCCACAGTGGCTGTACAAGTTTTCACTCCCACCAGCAATAGAGGAGTGTTCCCCTTGCTCTACGTTCTTGCCAGCATGTGTTATCACTTGAGTTTTGATCTTAGCCATTTAGACCAGTATAAGATGAACTCTCAGAGTTGGTTTGGTTTTCATTTCCCTGATCACTAAGGACTTTGAGCATTTCTTTAAGTGCTTCCTGGCCATTCAAGATTCCTCTGTTGAGAATCCTCTGTTTAGTTGTGTGTCCTGGTTTTTTTAATTGGTTATTTTGGTGGTTTGCGTTTAACTTCTTGAGTTCTTTATAGATTTTGGACATTAGCCCTCTGTCAGATGCAGGGTTGTCCTACGGCCATACTACACTGCACATGCCCAATCTTGTCTGATGAGCTCATTTTTCTTGTCTTTAGCCCCTGAACCATACTGTCGTATTTATGGTATTTTCTTAATTAACTAAGTCTAGATATTCCCCACAGACATGGCCAAAGATTCTAAATCTGAACAATTTAATAATCAAATTTAGACACCACAGCTTCACCCATTGTCAATTTGACACCTAAATAGAATACTTTTAAACCATGGCCTTTCACTTTTTGTCTCCATAGCCTCATGGTTGTCATTGCATAAAGTACAATCAGCCAAACTCTAAAGTGTCCCCATAGTATTTTACAGTTACACTACTTAAAAATTCCAAGTTCATCTGGGACTCAAAGCAGCCTCTTAATTACAAGCTCCTATAAAATATAAAGCGAGCTATATACTTCCATAAAATAAACATCCCATTCTTACAGTTAAGAGTGGGGTATAGTAAGGAATGGTCAGAACAAATCAAGACAACCTCAGCAGGGAAAATGCGAAATTCAGCAGCCCCATGTTCAACATGACTCCAAAGGGTAACTCCGCCCTTCCAGCTCCAGCACCCTCAGTGAGCATAGCTCTCTCTTATGGTTACTTCATTCTATGCACGCATCTTCCTCAGTCAATGCCTTGTGGTTCTGAGATGTCTCCAGTATGTCTCTGTGTCTGATGTCACTCCAACATTCTGGACTTCGCACTGCAGCTTAGGCTTCATCTTTACACAGCAACAAAGACAGTAGTCATATCACTGCACCTTCACACATGAATGTGGTGACTTCTTCCTCTTTAAAAAAATTTATTCTCTCATATTACATCCTGACTGCAGCTTTCCCTCCCTCTTCTCCTCCTAGTTTCTCCCCCCACCTTCTCTACCCCACAGCCAGTCCTCCTCTGTTCTCCTTCAGCAGTAGGCAGGCTTCCCAGGGATATCAACCAAACATGGCATAACAAGATAGACTAAGACTAGGCACCTCTTCCCTATCAAGGCTGGAAAAGGCAACCAGTAGGAGGAAAGAATCCCCAAACAGGCAAAATAGTCAAGGCAGCCTCCACTCTTACTGTTAGGAGTTCCACAAGAACACCAGCGTATATAAGAGGCCTAGGTCAGACCCATACAGGCTCCCTCATTGTCCATTCGGTCTCTGTGAGCTCCTAGGAGCCAGGTTAGTTGATTTTATGGGTTTCCTTTTGATGTCTTCAAACCCTCTGGTTCCTATAATCCTTCCTCCCCCTCTTCTAAAGGATTCCCTAAGTTCTACCTAATGTTTGGCTGTGGGTCTCTGTATCTGTTCCCATCAGTTGCCAAGGGACGTCTCTCTAATGACAGTTATGCAAAGCTCTGCTCTATGAGTATAGCAAAGCATCGTTAAAAACCATTTCATTTACTTTTTTTCTGGTTATGTTTGGTTTTATCCTCAGTCTCTGAGCTATCCAGGCATGTTAGGGGTGGAGTCCCTCCCACAGCATGGGTCTCATGGTAGACCAGTCATTGGTTGGCCACTCTTACAATTTCTGTGCCATCTTTACCCCAGCACATCTTATAGGCAGGACACATTATAGGTTGAAGGTTTGGTATCTTAATTCCTCCACTGGAAGTCTTGCCTAGTTAAAGAAAATAGCTAGTTCAGACTCCCTATCCCCCACTACTAAGAGCTTTTCCTAGGGTCACCCTTAAAGGTTCCTGGAAGTTTCCACTACACTAGGTTTTTACCTCCCCCTGAAATGCTCCCCTTCCCTGTTCCAGTTGTTTCTCCCAGCACCCTCTCTTCTCCATCCTCCCCATCCTGATCCTGTTGTATGCCTTTAATCCCAGGACTCTGAAGGAAGAGCCTGGTGGGTCAGGAAAGCTAGGAATACATAGAGAGTCCCTGTCTCAAAAAAACAAAAAAGAAGGAGGGGGAGAAGGGAGGAGGAAGAAGAGGAGTGGGAAGATGAAGAAGAGGAATGGGAGGAGGAAGAGGAGGAGAAAGAGTTTCAGTTGTAGAATGACATTTTTTAAATAAAATTAGTACATCAAATAGTAGCTTATGGGAGATGCTGCTTAACAGACTATTAACAGATGGACAATTTGAAATATTTCAAAGGATTTTGTAAAATTTTAATTAAGCACATGTTTTCTTAAATTCTTTTGCTGTGGAGCCAAAGAATATTCCACTTTTCTTCTGTGGTAGCTGTCAACAATATTATAAAATACTGTGTTTTAGATGCATGCAGTCAATTCAGGATGCCAGTAATAGAGAGTCGTTCTTAGTAACATGGTTCTCTCTAAGTTAGTGTATGTCCTTCTTTTCTGTCCTGTTTATGTGTAGTCATCTTCTGCTTTTCTTCCACACTCTGCCTCGCCAGGGAGAAAGGAACAAGAGTGATCATGTCCAGAAGTAGACAAACTGGCAGTCACTTTGATTTGTTTTACAGGGATGAACGAAATCAGTCCATCATTGTAAGTGGAGAGTCAGGTGCAGGGAAGACGGTCTCGGCGAAGTATGCCATGCGGTACTTTGCGACTGTAAGTGGTTCTGCCAGTGAGGCCAATGTTGAGGAAAAGGTCCTGGCCTCCAACCCCATCATGGAGGTAAGACAACATTTTCGACCTTTTTTTTAGAGTCTCTAATTAAGAAACAGGGTGAATGCTTGATTGATCAATACCTGTCAGTAAGTCTAGGGTTTCCAGCCACTAAAGTTAAGGAAATATGTTTCTATCTTAGTAAGAGATCTAGGAAGGCTGACAATTCTGTAAGGTGGGTATTTCAAGTAAACTCTACTGTAGAAGAATCGGCTTCACACCATTATTCCTCGTTTTAACTTTGAGAGAGAATTCTGCCTGTGACACCAGGCAGCGCTTCTTCATACTGACTGTTCCTTGTCCAATGGTGAAGTTATCATTACCTCCCTGTCCCAGGTCCTCATTTATACCCCTTCCAAAACAGTGTTGCTCTCACTCAAGCATGAAGGAGTTCCATTGCTCTTATCCAAAGCATATTACCTGTGCTTAGTTCAACCTCTTTAGCTACAAATCTTAATTTTTCCAAAGTCCAAGATATGTACCTAAACCCTAATTACATGAGCACTTTTAAAGATTTGTTTATTTATTATATATACAGCACAATGCCTGCATGAATGCGTGCAGGCCAGCAGATCCCATTACAGATGGTTGTGAGCCACCATGTGTTTTCTGGGAATTGAACTCAGAACCTCTGGAAGAGAAGTCAGTGCTCTAACCACTGAGCCATCTCTTCAGCACCCCCACATGAGCAAAGTATAGTATGGTAAAAAATTTTTTTTTTAAATTATAAGTTCTTGAGAAAGAAAATACTATGAAATGATAGGGAACCTTCAAAAGTCAGATACATCTGGGTGTGATGGCTCATGCCTGTTATCCCAGCAATGTGGAGGCTTAAGGCAGGAGGATCACCACGAGCTTGAGGTAGTCCTGGGCAGCAAAGTAAGACCCTGCCTCAGAAAACCAAGCCAAACTTAAGCCAAATATGTATACAAAGTAGTAATGCCTGTGTCAAAGATGGGATTGGGTGTATGACAATCTGATGTCTGAAAGTTTCTAGGTGGAAGGGCATTGCTTGTTAATAATGGTATGTCAGGAAAGTTACAGTTTCATAAGAAAATGAGAAAAATAGATTCCATTAAATAGAAATCAGAGCATCCAGCAACAAACATTTCTTGTTAAAAATTTAAATGGGCATGATTTTATCCCTGTCTTTTTCCTCTGCCAAGTTTTCTTTATTACCCAAACACAGATGGAGCTAAAAATTGACCTGATGCACCTTGGTACAAGTGGCTTTTGCAGTAATCTGCCTAGAGGTAATTGTGCCTGGTTTGCAGTGCTGTGTGTAACAACTCTAAAACTATGCTGTGACATATGTCTCCATGGCTACCCTTTAGAGCAGCAGAACTTCCATTTCTGCATGACCTAGACAAGATACTCTGAGGAAGCAGAGAGGCTTCCAAAGCTAGTTTTGCTGCAGGAAGAATGAGAAAGGGGTTTCTGATATAGCATGGGCAGAAAGAAGCAGATGGCTGTGCCAAAGGAAAGTAGTGAAATCTAAAATTAAGATTTTGAAAGGATTTAGCTCTGTATATAGTAGTGGATGTTACTGATGTTAATATTGAAGTCAGACATTTTGTGGAGCCAATTTTTAATTTCAGTTCATAAACAGCAGAGTTAAATTTAGACTTTTATTCATTTTCTTCCCCATGACAACAGATTCCTAGTATCTGACAGAGCCCGAATGCATTCTAGTTCCTAATATTAGAATATCCTGAAATCTTGATTGCTGTGGCTTTAAGAAATCTCATGTCTTCTAGGCTAGATCATACAAAACTAGAATTTGACTTTGTCGTGGGAATAAGTCCCAATGGCCCTTCTAGAATATGTCAGGAGCTATTTTCTATTAAGGAAAAGTTCATTGTTTTGTTGTCTGCAGTACAAATTTGAGTTTTGTTAGTAGGAATGACATTAAAATTTAAAACAGGCACAGTTACTCGGTTAAGAGGAATTTACCTTGTTTGTTCAGATGAACAAAATGGATAAAGGTCCTCCTTCTGTACGACTGTTTATTTGCCTTTAGATCGAGATGGTTTTCATTGGGAGAGGAATGTTGGGAGATGTAGTTCAGTGGTAACAGGCTTGATTACAGGTCCCTGGGGCTGGAGAGAGCTCAGCACTTAGGGGCACTTGTTCTTGCCGGTGCTCATGCCTGTGACCACAGCACTGGGAAACTGAGGCAGGGACAGTTAGAGTGGTTGGTGCTCTTGCAGAGGGCCTGGGTTTGGGGCCCAGCACTGACACGGCAGTTCTCAAGCACCTGTAACTCCAGTTCCAAGGGATATAATACCGTCTTCTGTTCTCTGGTACCAGGCACATAGGTGTTGCACGTACACATAAAATAAACATAAATGAATTATTTTAAATTGAGAACTTTTCAGCAATTGCAAATAGGTTGCTTCAATTCAAAAGATTGAAATAAAATAAGAGAGGCAGAAGTAGGGGTGCACACCTGTAATGTCAGCATTTAGGCTGTGATTCTTGGCTATGTGATGTCCTCCTGGACTACATAAGGCCTTAAAAACAGACAGATAGACAGACAAACAATTTGGGGAGCTAATATCTATAATTTCAGCTCTCTGGAGCCTAAGACAAAAGCATCACCATGAGTTGGAGGTCAGCCAGGGCTACATAGCAGCATCCTGTCTCGTTAAAATTATGTGCACCAAACACAGAGGTACTCAATTTCATAAAAGAAACATTGTTCAATATAAAACCACAGATTGACTACAACACAGTGATGTTAGTGAGTGATTCCTACTCTCACAAATATACAAACAACCAACACACAAAAACTAAACAGAGAAACTCTTGAGTTAAACTGATGTTATAAATCAAATGGACCTAACAAATATCTATTGAAAATTCCACATGAATATTAAAGAATATATATTCTTCTCAACAGCTCATGGAATTTTCTCCAAAATCAATCACATATTAGGACAAAGCAAATCAAAACAAATATAGGAAAATTGAAATAACATTCTGCATTCTTTCTGATTTTAATGAAATAAAACCTGGATGTCAACAGCAATAAAAAACTATACAAAGTGTACAAACTCATGGAAACTAAGCCCCACACTTATGAATGATAATTGAGTCAAAGCAGAAATCAAGAAGAAAACTTTACAAATTCCTAGAACTGAATGAAGATGAAAACACAACATGCTAAAATCTGTGAAATATAATAAAGGGAAAGATTACATCACCTAGTGCCTGAATCAATAACACGAGAGATCTCAAATTCATAATTTAAGAACACACTTGAAGGCCTTGAAAAAACAATAACAAACAACTCCCAAGAAAGCAGATGAGAAGAGATAATCAAATCAGGGCTGAAATGAATGAAATAGAAATGAAAAAATAATAATAATACAAAAAAATCAACTAAATGATGAGTTCTTTCTTGAAAAATAATAAAAAGACTGAGAGGCCCTTATCCAAAATAAAAGAGAGTACAAACCCAAAATAATAAAATTAGAAATAAAAGAGAGCCATTACAACAAACATTAAAGAAATTCAGAGAATCATAAGGGCATTCTTAAAAATGTTATATTTTACAAAACTGGAAGACTTAAAAGAAATGAATGAATTTCTAGATATGTGTGGTCTACAAAAGCTAAGTCAAGACGAAATTAATAATTTAAATATACTCAAAACATCCAACGAGATAGAAACTAAACTTCACAAATAAAAAAATTTAAAACCTCACAAATAAAAGCTCAGACCCAGATGGATTCAGGACAGAATTCTGCCAGACCTTCAGAGAAGCAGTAACACCAATACTCTTCAAATTATTTAATATAACAGAGAGTGAGTGCAATTTCTACATTCTTTTTACTGTGATACCAAAATTAGCGAATGACTCAACAAAAAGTTAGTTATAGTCTAGAATCTCTGATGAACATGATTATAAAATTCTCAGTAAGATTCTTGCAAGCTGAATTCAAGAACACATCAGAGACATTATCTACCATGATCAAATTCACTTGATCCCAGAGAAGCAGGGATGTTTCTGCTTAATTACATCAATAACCCTTTCCTTCATTGGAGCAATTTCTTGCTGACTGAAATGAAAATAACACTGTAGTCTTACAGGTATGATATTTACAAGACAGAAGAAACAACTAGAGGATGTGGACAAAGATACCTCTTTCCAAATCAAGTCCTAGGCTTAGAATCATCTCTATTCTTTAAAATTTTAATTTTATGTATATGGTGTTTTGCCTGCGTGTGTGTATGTGTACCACATGGTTGCCTTGTGCCTACAGAAGGGAGAAGTCATCACATGCTCTGGGACTGGAGTTAAAAACAGTTGTCTGTTACCACGTGGGTGCTAGGAATCAAACTTGTTTCCTCTGGAAGAGCAACCAGTGTCCTTAACTGCTAAGCCATTTTTCCAGCCCCCAAAGTTTTAAAAATGTATTGGTTAGCATACAACACAGCAAGCCTCCTTATGGCATTTTCTTGCCTAATCAGCTTAGGTTGAGTCTCTGCTCCCCAACACATACCTGCTCTGCCACTTCTAGCTGCCATCCCCAGTGTTCCCCTTCTTACTTTCATAAGCTTACCCACCCCTCTGGCAACACAAATGTTTCTCAGAGAAATGAAACGGCCCACTCAGTTTCAAACTGACTTCTGTTGCTTCGTCAACCATTTGTTTTTTATGTTTAAATGTTTTACTGAATGACAGAATGGTCTGCATTATCCCTACCCTACCCTTTTCTCACAGTATGTAGTGTTTTAGCAAGTTGCCAGTGTAATATGAGTATTGGACAGTAGATAGAAGTTCAAGAGTAGAAATTGTGGACCACATTTCCTTAATTGCCCTAGTTAGATACACAAAGGAAATTACATAGGGCAGGGCCTGGTAAGCATCCATGCTCCTGCTTTTATTGCAGGTAACCTTCTGTCTACTTTTTGACAGACTGTATCTTTTCCACTCAAAATTCTGTATTTACTATTAATCTCATTTTAAAAATAAATCATCAAGAAAATATGTAGAATAGTAAGCTCTCTGTATGTCAAGAGGGTGAGCTAAGTCACAGTTGGTCAGAGGACAGAGAATAAATGACTGTGAAGTGCTCAGCCCTCGGAGGAATCTGTATTTACACTCCTCCCCAAGCGATCGGGAGCATCACAAAAGAGGGGGCAGAAAGACTGTAAGAGCCAGAGGATGAGGAGGAAAGTATAAAGCACTTTTGTCTGGACATCCGAGGGTTCTGTACTCATGAGCTGTCAGCAGACGTGAGTGCCTGAGCGAGACTAGCACAGGTTCAAACAAGTCAGAACCCCAGCAAGGATGACACCTGCCCCTGCTTGCAGAGCTCTTGGTAGTTGATGACTATTGAGGAATGATGACTCAGTTTCCTTCTGGGGTGTGGCTCCTGCTAGATTTCCTGTACTTCAGTGGGTGACATTGTAGCCATAAACACATGGGCATCACTGATTGGATTCAGTCTGCTCAAAAAGGACATTTTAGATTTTTTCTTTTTGCAGTGTGACTACTTTTTGAAAGTACAACCATACCCAATAATTATAGTCATTAAACAGTTCATAAAATTACAACCTGTTGAACATTTGAGAAAGTTATTCTAAAACACCCAATGGAAATCAATCCACTTTTATTAATACAATAAGTATGTTGCAACTCTCCAGCTGGTACCCATGATAATTCTTTCCAAAAAGCTAGAACCTTAGGAAATAAGTCTGAAGCAATATAAAAGAATTAAAAACTTTTCGATGTCTTCGTCACAACTTTCCTGGTGTTCTTTGTGATCAGTAGTTGATTATCTTGAGAGCATTGCAGTACTTCCATTAGTCTAGAATATAAAATGGCTAAAAAACATTAGGAAGTAGAGTGTCATATCCACACTCTCTGGAAATGGGAGCTTGTACGTTTAAAAAGCATTATTCTTACACCTTGGATGTGAAGCACTCATCAAAAGAGCCTTGTGACTAATCAACAGCCATTCTAGTTTGTTCTTCAAATATTGTAAGATTTGTTTTTTATTTTGCATGTATGGGTCTTTACCATGCATACTTGTATATGTACCATGTTCATGCATTACCTGTAGAGGCCAGAAAACAGCATCTGATCTCTCAGAACTAGAGTTATAGTTGGTTGTGAGCCACCATGTGGGTGCTGGAAATTGAATTCAGGTCCTCGGTAAGTAGCTAATGCCCTTAACCAGTGAGCTATCTCTGCAGCTCCAGGCACCCTGTTTTTAACACAAACATATAAAACCTATCTATGTTATGAGGCACTTTAGTCCACAATTTAGCAATTTTACAAATCACTCCAAGCTTTTCTCATGCCATGGAAGCCACCTCTCATGAGCCAGTGTGCCCCGACAACCAGAGTTGTCACTGCTTCCTGGATGACTTCAGCCTGCAGCAGAGGGATCCTGTACAGTACTATGGGAACCTGTTACACTACTGCTATTCTTTAAAGGTTTTAAACCACAGCAGAGATATGAAAATTGTATAGAATGTAAGTATCAAATACGACTTAGAATAAAAATGTACATGTTTTTTTTCTCTATGACAATGGAAGTGTCTCATCTTGGAAAGGGCTTCTGGGTATAATCACCCTCGTCCCTGAGCAGTTGGCAAGCAGACTTAAGGTGTCCGAGAATGAGAGTCCTGTGGGCCTGATGGTGAGGTCCCCACAATTGAGAAGATCCCAGAGCAATCAATGTGACACTTAGCAGCTCCAATCTGATCAAAGGCAGGGAAAGCATAATGGAATTAAAGCAGTGGTGGCAGCACCAGTGATCAATTCTAGTTTCAAACCCTTGTTCACACAATGGGCTCTTAAGACAGTTTCCACATTTGTCTCATAAAGAACAGTATATCAAAGAACTCCACTAACCGCAACATCTTCACCAGCTACTATTGCAGTAGGGTCTTTGGCCAATCATTTATCCAAGGCCCTTGTCACTGAATGAAAGGTTTATTTTATACCTTTGAGTTTGCTTATACAGCAAGGTCTTTGGGTATTAAAACACAACACAACACACACACACACACACACACACACACACGAGTTTATAATTTCTAAGTAATTGTCTGTCTAGTTAAATTATCCTAAGCTACATTAAATCATTGCATTATGCTAGAAAGATAGTTTTCATTCATTTTTATTCCTTTTCTAAAATGCTTTTAAAAGTGATAATCCAAATTCTTGTAGTATCTTCATAGCCAACACAAATTATGGTACCATATTATTTTAAAAATACTAGCTCATTTTCTATGATGAGAGAATCAAGTATGCTGACTCCCTAGCTAGGATCCTATTTTTTTATCCCTCAAACTTGTTCTCTCTCTTAACATTCTATACCATTTTCACAGCTCTGTTTGCCGTGGTTTGCATGTACTAACCTAACAGACTTTGCACAAGGAACAATCGTTAATCTTACATGGAATAAAGTTATTCAGTGTTTAATATATGCATTATGTGATGCTTACTCTTCTAACTACACTATTGTTTTTGTTTTGACTTAAAAGAGTTACAGAAGCACATCACTAAGTTAAAAAGTAGACATGTCATTAAAAGTGTAAGGTTATAAACAATATTTATAGAAAGTTACATTCTCAGTATTTGGTTGAAGATGTTTACAAGTTAGATGAAACCATTAAAATCAATGTTGGGCTGCAGATGTTACTCTTTGGAGGAGTGCCTGTAATCCTAGCACTCTACAGGTAGGGCAGGAGGATCAGGAATTCAAGGTTATCCTCAGCTACCTCAGAGCAAGTTCAGGATGAACCTGGACCACATGAGACCCTGTCTGTCTTTAAAGCAAGCAAACAAACAAACCCAAACAACAACAACAAAAAAAAAAAAACTAATTGGGTTCTAGAGGGGTGGCTCAATTGATAAAGTGCTTGCCCAGTAAGCATGCAAACCATACTTTAGGTTTTAAACACCTCCATTATAAACCTGGGTTTAACCAGGCAGTAGTGGCACAGGCCTATAATCCCAGCACTTGGGAGACAGAGGCAGGTGGATCCTGAGTTTAAGGCCAGCCTGGTCTCCATAATGAGTTCTAGGATAGGCATATACCTTGTCTTGGGGAAAAAATAAATAAAAACATAAAAAAAAAAGAAAAAAAAAAAAACAAAAACCCTGGGTTCAGTGGCCTGCCTAAAATCCTAGTGCTTGGGAGGTAGAGACACGTTCCAAGGGTCAGATGGTATGGAAATAAGCTGAATTGTCAGTAAGCTTTGGGTTAAGTGAGAAATCCTACCTCAGTAAGTACAGTGGAAAATGGTCAAGGAAGACAACTGACGGTAACCTCTGGCCTTTGTGCACGCGTGCACACACATGAGCAGTGCAACTCTCGGAATGTGCTCCTACACATATACACAGTCACGGTATATACAAGAAAGACATGTTTTATTTCTGGTTTCTGAATGTGGCATTTAAATTGAGTGCACAGAGCAGGTATGGTGACACATGCCTATACCTTCTGCATTTGGGAAGCAGAAGCAAGAGGATATAACTTAAGGCATCCTTAGCTATATAAGGAACTCATGGCTAGCCTGGGGTATGCGAGATGCTGCCTCAAAATGTAATCAGTCAGTAGAATGGATAATGCTAATATTGTTTATAAGCAGTATCTTTTGTCCTTTGTTGCTATAGGATAAAAAGATAGAGCTGTCTAGTTCCTAAAGCGACCTTTTATATCACACCAGCATTTCCAGGATTTTTTTTGTCTTACTGATTTTACTTACTTAAGGCAGTCTTCTCAGTTGTTGGTGGGTAAGGACAAGGCTTTGCTCTGGCAGCCACAGCACTATGTATCTCTCTCTGCTGACATGAATGTTTACATACCCAAGATGCTGTATGAAAATGCCACCACTGCTGTGTCTGTCCATCAGTCCTTCTGCTTCTGAAATGCGTTTCTGTGAGAACAACAAGGTGAAGGAAGATCATCGGTATCTACCTGTGCCGCTGGGGGCAAAGCAGACACTTGTGCTCCTACAGGAGCAGAATTGCTTCTCATCTTAAAAGAATCACTAAAAACGGAAGACTTAGATTCTGTTCCTTCTCTCTCTGAGTAAGCTTTGTAAATGCCATGTGTTGCCTTTCTAAGATCTTGGTTTTTCTCTCGCTTCTTAGTCAATCGGAAATGCCAAAACAACCAGGAATGATAATAGCAGCCGGTTTGGAAAATATATTGAGATTGGTTTTGACAAGAGATATCGAATCATCGGTGCCAATATGAGAACTTACCTTTTAGAGAAATCCAGAGTGGTGTTCCAGGTAAGCTGAATGTGTACATCCAGACACCCACATGTTTTAAGATTACTTTATAATTACTGTTATGTGTAGTTTTCTTGGCGAGATAGGAACAAACACCCAAAAGAGGGCACCAAGGACAGAAGAAAAACTATTCTATGGGAGTCCAGTTTGACCCACCAATGAATTTATTAGGCTTATTTACATAGACAGTTAGCCCCAAAGCAGCTCTATTACCATGAATTTCCATCTCTAATGACAACCTTATGGAAGCTGCATCATAGAGCCCCCTTTCAGTTAACTGTCCAGTTTTTGTTTTTTATTTTGTTTCCTACCACCTCCCAAGATCGTTTGTTCTGGGGCAGACAGAGTAGAAAGTAGTGGCTGCAATCTCAGCTGAAGCTTCCATGACCCAACTTCCCTCTTTTCTATTAGGTAGGTGATGGATCTCAGCTCCATCACCACTACTTTATACACAGCTACTTCTTCAGGGTTCTGCTCAGTTAGTTTCCATGGCCAACACAATCTCTTCTCCAAGATGATGGTCATTTTATGCCCAAGGAAAAAGCCATACTAAACAACTGTAGAGCCCTTTCTTCCTAGTATGGTATATTTAATTCCATAGTACTCTTGAGCATATCCTCACAGTATTACTATAAACCCCACTTGGATACAAACATGTAAACTGTAAAGTGCCATGGCAGAAGTAGGGGATCTCCGCTGGGCACTGATGTCAGTTTAATGTTTCATACCTTATTAACTTTTCACTTAGTGTACAAAATAATGGATTTCATCATGCTATCCGTGCACATACATGTAATTGTTCCTAGCTCAATACCGCTCCTCTACCCTCTGCTGTCCTTTTCTCTTGCTGGTCTGCTTTCATTCAGATACGTATTTGAATGCTTATCTATCAGTATCTTAAAGCTAGACTATGCATGAGAAAGAAAACATGTTATGTCTTCTCTACTCCATGACCTCTTGTCTCTATCATCTTCTACTTTACACGCCATTCCTCATCATAGTCTCTATATTACTTCATGTTGTGTGTGCATGTGGTTTTATATAGGTGCACATGTTATGCATTTATTCATGTTTAAATCTACATTTTGCATATAACAGAAACAATGCAGTATTTGTCTTTATGGTCTAGTATAGTGGTTTTGACTTTTTCTTACAAGATGCTTGTTTAAAAAGGTGTTATTTAGTCTTGTCTCTATATTTTCCAACTGATAAAGCATTTGTGTATGTCTTCACAGGGTTACAATTTGAACTCAGCTCAAGAAAAACAAAATAGACCTGTCCTCTTTCCTTCTTTTTTAATTCTTAGGATATGACATTATTTGGGTAGGATAATAATGTCAACAGGGAAATTATAAGGGAGGAGTTTCTTTGAGTTCTTAGTCTTATTAAGATAGCTTAAAAATTACTCAGAGGCTTTAGGATAATTTTATTAAAGTTTGAAAGTAAAGCAGCAATTGAGAAAAGCTCAAAATCCCAGCAGACACTAGGAAGAGGGAAGATAGAGAAAAGTCGGGCCTTTTAAACTAGGCATAGAGGTCAGACAGTGGAAGGAAAAGTGTACTTAGGAGTGTTGAGCCCCAGAGTTCTGATACACCCAATTCTAGGCTCTTGTACCCTAGAGCAAAGGATCGCAAAGGGACATGGTTGAAAATAGAAACAGACAGCTCATTAGAAAGGAAAAACATCCAAGAAATGGAAGTGGGCTAATGAGCCGAGGAAAGAATCAACAGGCACTGAGCCATGTGGCCCTGATCTTATAGAATATTTACATAATATCAGTCCCAAGTTGGAATAGACAGGGCTTTTTGTGAATGTGCTCTTTAGTAGAAACCCAGTAAGGAAGCTCCCAGAGCTCTTCTGCAGACTGGCCTTCCACCTGTTAACCCTGATGTTTCAGCCCAACTCTGTTATGCCACAGAGCTGAAAGAAAGTCTTTGTAACCTGTAGTTGAATATTTGTGTGGGATTTTGTTGACACTTATATTGTTGCTCCTTTCTAATGGAAATGTCACACATTTATAGCACTGGCTGGTGTATTGTACAGTAGGGTCATAAAAATGTCAGTATGTGGTTCCTGATGACCCCTTGCATACCTTATACTGAGACCCAGAGTTTCAGTGACCCATGGGCTGGATGCCACATCATTAAAATTTAAATACTCCATATGGGTTTAATCTTTTATGGCCTAAGTCTGTTGTGGCTTTGAAGTTGTTTAGCACATACAAGAGTCATGGGTTTTGGTTCCCAGACACCCTGGCTTTGACTTTGGGATTATACCTGATTATTTAATCTTTAATAAATTACAATATTTGATATGTATAAACTTATAGAATTTGATATTGATAGTAAGACAAAAACTACCCTCCACTATTACTCTAGTATTACAAACGGCAGTATTATTCTCATGTAGGATTTTTTTAGTTGTCTATTAATGAGAAGAAAGAATGAGTGAAACAGAAGTGGATGAAGTCCACATAGAAATGTGTAGGAATGTGGGATGGATGACATGACTCAGAGGTTAAGAGAGTTCAAATCCCAGTACATACATAATGGCTACCAATTGTCTGTAACTCTAGTTCCACAGGATTCATCACCCTCTCCTGGCTACTATATATCTATACTGCACACATGTGTATAGACATACATACAGGTAAAACCTCTATATACATAAAGTAAAAATTAATCTTCAAAAAACAGAAATTTGTAGGATTGTGAGCAAAGGTAACAAGGTGAGAAGTTGACCTCGGTCAGTGTGTTGACTGGTGGCTAGGACTGCCTAATAAAGAGTGGTAAGGCTCCACCCTTACCTTTAGGTGTGGTAGTAAGTCTTGCAGCTCCCCGGTCTCCAAGAGTGTAGAACATTGAGAATGTTTGTTATAGCAAATGAATTACAGTCAAAGTAGGTAGGCCGAGGATTAGCCGACCTGTACAAAGATGACCATAGTGTTTCTGCAGACCCACCTGCTTTTCCAGTTTCTCTGTGCTGAGCTGCCCGATCTCTTGCCTAATTGTACTTGTGATCATAGGTCTGTTTGTTCAGTGTCCTTTCAGTAGTCATTGATGCCTATAGGTTTTAAGATTTCCCTTCACTTTATTAACACTAATCTTTATCAACATGAATATCCTTCAAAATCTAAAAATATGTTCATTAGATTTTAGTATTCAGCTTCCTATGGACAGTAAATTTCTATGTGTGTCTGTAGAAAAAGACTAAAGAAATACTAAAAATTGACCATAGATTATAAATTATTATTATTTTTTATCAAATTATTGTTGATAGGAAAATATATACAACATGTTACATACAAAGTTTATGATATATAAGTATATAGAGACAGCAAGTTTATGGATTTATTATAGTCACAAGACGTCATTATTAAAACTAGCAAAGAAGAGATTATTCTCTTTTAGATAGTGTATAGGACTACTATGAATCTAGAAGTTATTAATAGAAAATCATGGTGAGCCCTCCAAAAAAATTATTTTAGTTTTCCCAGAGTCACTGGTGTCTAATGGTTGTGGTCATCAATGAAACTGTTCGCTAATCAGAAAGCATTGGTATGCAGGCACAGTGGCACAGGCCTCCCAGGAGGCTGGATGGGGAGACTCACAGTTCAAGGGCTGTTTGATCGACAGCAATTCAGAGCGAGACATTTAAATAAGACTATCTCAAAATAAAAGGTCACAGCTGGACTTGAGACAGTGCAGTGGTAGGGAACACTTGTCTGGGATGCCCGAGGTTGCGGGTTTAGACTGTAACACTAAAAACACCTTAAAATCCTTGCTAGCTTGTATTTACACTGACTGTGACTAGTATATCTGTATTACTTATTTGTTATTTTTCGAGAGATAAAGTTACTACTGTTTTGCGCAGCCTGCCTCACAGTCCCAAGTCTTAAGCCATTCTCCTGTCTTGCATATATACTGTAAATCATAGGGGTTAATTATTTGAATCAGTTTTATAAAATGTGAGGATGTACTGGGATAGTTAAGTATTAAAATTTTATGTTATCTTAGGCTTTCCTGGGTTTTATATTAAAATGCCACAATTGGAAACTCTTCTTATTTCAAAGGCAGAAGAGGAGAGAAACTACCATATCTTCTATCAGCTCTGTGCTTCAGCAAAGCTGCCCGAGTTTAAGATGCTGCGGTTAGGTATGGGTATGACACTAGATTTCTTATATTGGTGGTTTTTAAGTTTTCAGTTCTCAAGCTTGTCAAAAAATTCTTCTTCCTATTAAAATATTTATGAAGAAAATGATTCTCGGAAGTGTGCATCTGGCTTTAGAGCCCCCATGGGTAGGGGTGGCCTTGTCAAAGTTGGTTAAGGTAGGTAAGGAATAGATAGGTTCAGGTTCTAGCCTCTCTGCTGTTTTTGTTTATTTTGGGGTTTGTTTTGTTTTGTTCATTTTGAGACAGGATTTCTTTGTGTAGCCTTGGTTGTCCTTGGCTTTGTAGACCAGGCTGGTCTGGGACTCACAGCTATCCAGCTGCTTCTGTGTCCCAAGGGCTGGGGACAAAGGTATGTGCTGCTACTGCCTGGCTCACCCTCTGCTTTTATATGTTTGAAAACTTTTCTGATGAAAGAGGAAAATTGTCCCAGTAGTTTGTTTTAACTAAATCTAAAGAAAAGCATTATTTATTTCACCAATATAATATAAATTTTTCACTAATATAAAATTTTGAATTTTATGTTAGAATGTGAATATAAACTATGCAGACTCTAAACCGTGTGTGTGTGTGTGTGTGTGTGTGTATGATATATGTATTATATATGTGTGTATGGATAATCAGTGTGCTGTCACTGCCTCTAATTCAGCATGTTTGTAGGGTTGAAGTCCAGTCTTTTTCTCTTAGACTAAAAACCTTTACTTTCCCTTCGCAATAGGAAATGCAGATAGTTTTCATTACACGAAGCAAGGAGGCAGCCCTATGATAGAAGGAGTGGATGACTCAAAGGAGATGGCGCACACCAGGCAGGCCTGCACTCTGCTGGGTAATGAACACTCATTTGGATCAAGGAGTCTTTGTTTGGAACATTGGTTTGTCTCTGTGTTAACTGGTAAACGATGCTAGGACATTTCACGTATGGAACACATTCAGAGAAATGGTTCTAGGATTAGATAGTAGCAATAGTGGCCCAACCTTGTACATTTACCAAAAATTATTGAATTGTACTTTAAAACCATATTTCAGCAAATAGATAAAATTAACTTTCAGCTTCAGTGTCTAAAAAAATCTAGGGTTTCAAACTAATTCAAATAGGTTTTTGTATAAACATATTCTGTGGGTCTTGGTTATCTGGTTGTTTGGCTTTGTTTGTTCGTAATGTTTGGAAATAAGCTTTAACCATGTAGCCCAGCCTGGTATAGGATTTGCAATCCCTCTGCCTCCATCTCTGTGCTAGGATGGAGGGCATGTGTCCCTGTGCCAGTGCGGGTTTTGCTGCGTTGTCTTCATTGCTATCTTCAGGGTCTTTACAAATGCTAAGAAGCAAAACTAAATTGGCAGTGACAGAACACACCTATTCTACTGTTTTCATTGTTTTTGATAAAGGAAGTTTAAAATCTTATTGTTTGAGAATCTTATACAAGCACATAGTGTTATTCCTGTGTTTTTGAAACAGATACAATTGTTCTTTTTGTGATTTAAAAGTATTAAATCTGAATGCCAAGCTTAGGTCCTGAATCAATAAGACTTGCTAAAAATGCAGTCTCATACCACTTCACAAAGCTTTGGGCTCAGAATCTGCATTTTTGCAGGACCTACAAGTAATCCATGTGCACATTAAGTCCCAGAGAGTATTGAAAGGACAGTACAGCGCTATGTTTCTGTTTTCTACTTCTTCCCTTGGCCTATCCAGACTGCTGTACATGGGGCAGGAAAGGATGTAGCAAAGTACAGAACTTGTGCATGGACCAGATCCTGATCCAGCAGTGAATACCAGGGCTGGGGTGGGATGGAGGGTGGGAAGGTGAGGGGTAGGGGGTCAGAGCACTGAAGGGGAGTGTTAAGTAGAGGTCCTCTCCAAAGATTTCAGTGTTACGGCTTCTCAGTGTTACTGTTGTTTTTAGATGACATTCAATGAAACAGCTCTTTCAGACAGTAGTCAACGAAATAGCTTTTGCACATACACTTTTTTTTAGAGGGGGGGTGAATCAAGGGCTATATATATGAATCTTGGATAGTGGGATGGGGTTCTTCTTAGGGTGAAGTTTTATTGGCTGAGGCTTAAGGTTCTATACACACCTCATTTGCATGGAGAGGGATTCCAGGAGGTTAAATTTGTAGTTTCCACCAAGGATTATGTGACATTCCTCAGGTAGAAGATTAGGGGCCAGGCTCCCCAGATCAAACGGGATGAGTAAGCCCTGTTGAGAAAAAGGTGTCTTCCATTTTGCACCAAGCTCAGGAAAGCTGCCTAAACATGGTAGACTCTAACATTTCTATGGAGGTACAACAAAGGTGTGGTAGTGCACCCCTTAATCCCAGCACTCAGGCACAAGGGCATGTCTCTAAATAAATAAATAAGAAAGACAGAGAGGGAGGGAGGGAGGGAGGGAGGGAGGGAGGGAGAGAGAGAGAGAGAGAGAGAGAGAGAGAGAGAGAAGAAAAAAGTTAAAGAGCCATGACATAATGTAGGAAATAGCAAAACTATTCACCATAAGATAAATTCACAATTGCCCTTTATAAAAATGTTTTTAAATAGTTTTATACTTTTACTTATAGAATTATGTTTAATATTCTAGAACTTTTGTTCTTCACTGAAAAATTGAAGCCAGATCTAGTAAAAGCCAGAAAGTATCCAACTTTTTAATCTCAACACTGTCATTTAGGTTTTGTTCTAATGCTGTGTTTGGGTCTTCACTCATTAGCTTGGGATAAAGAAAAACCTGAACACTTCTAATTTTTGGGTCTCTTTCATTTCTAATTAATCTATACTTAGAAGTAATTTAATTGTCCAACTTAAATAAGCCTTATTGGGCTGTAGTATGCATTTAGAATAGGGATAAATAGTGGCAATAATATTAATAAAATACTTACATATCTAGGATGTGACTATAATAATTTTTCTAATACCTAGCATGTCCAAGAATGCTCTGTGCACTATTTCATTTAATATTGCAAACACTCTTTGGAAAATTATCCCTTATCTCAAATGCAAAAAACAAATTGTAGACAATGAAATTACTTGTCTATGTGAAATGGCAAGACATAAGACAATCCACAACCCACATTGCAAAACTGGCTAGTGTGTTCCTGTGAACAAAAATGAAAGTATTGTTATATGTGACTATGTATGGAATATACACATCTGGAAATATTCAAGAATTAATTAAATTTTTCTTATAATTATTTTGTTGCTACTGTGACATCAAGCGCTTGTTTATTTACTTTATTTCAGGAATTAGTGAATCTTACCAAATGGGGATTTTTCGAATACTCGCTGGCATCCTTCACTTAGGCAATGTTGGATTTGCATCTCGAGATTCAGACAGCTGCACAATACCTGTAAGTTCAGAACAAGCTTAATGTGATGGGGGCCTGTCTCTTAGTTTTGTTTGTTTTACTACTGGGGCTAGAACAAGCCAGGGGCCTTTGCATAAGCTAGGCACTCACTGTATTGTAACATGCCACCATGTTAGTCTTTTTTAACATGGTTCTGGGGGACAAATTCGGGTCTGCTTTTTCTACTGAGCCATCTCCTAGATCTACAGTAGATTTAATTCTTCATATATTTGTTTATTTGTTATTTTATTTGTTCTGTGTTTGTGCACATGTATAAGTACACAGGTATACAAAGACCAGAAGAGGGCATTGGATCTCTCAGAGTTAGAGATTCAGGCACTGGCTTATTATGTGGGTGCTGAATGCAAACTCCAGTCCTGATATTGTGTAGCAAGTATTTTTAACTGCTGACCTATCTTTTCAGCCCCATTATTTGTGTGTGTGTGTGTGTGTGTATGTGTGTGTGTGTTGGCATGTATGTGGAATCCAAAGTATAACTTTTGGGAGTTGGTTCTCCCCTTCCACCCCACTGCGGCAGGTCTCTTTATTCTACCTACTCATAGTATTCTAGTCTGGGAGCCTTTGGTCAGCTCCGTCTTTGCTTTCCATTTTATCATGGAGGACCACCGTGCCCAGCTTTTTGTCTGTGTCCCAGGGATTGAACATGGGTCATCAGGTCAACAATCTCTTTTACCCACTCAGCCATCTCTCTTGCCCTAGTATTGTTTAAAGGAAAAAATGATGGCTCTGATTTAAACCTCTAATTTCTTTTAAGAAAATACTCCCCACTCCCTTTAAAGAGAGAGGCTTGCCTGTAGTCCAGGCTGGCCTCAAACTTGTGACAATCTGGACTTACAGGTGTGCACAATCACACCTAGCACCAGTTTTTTGTTTTTGTTATTTTTTTTCAAAAGTAGCTTTATTGAGATGTAATCTATTTACCACCACCAGTGTATGGTTGTGAGTGTGCTCAAAGGTACACCGTCACCAACCACAGCCACTTAAAGTGCTTTCAGAAAGAAGCCTGGACGTGTAACCTGTTGACAACTTGTATTTCTATCTCAACTCAAACAACCTGAGTCTACATCTTGCCTCTGTAGAGTTATGTGTCCTGGACACTAATAGAAACTGAATCACGGGATATGTGGTCTTTCAAAGTTTGTCCATGCTGTATCACGTACTGCTCCTCCATGACTGGGAGGTGCTGTAAGTGGAAGCACTGATTTGAATCTGAAGTGATGGCCTTCTGGGAAGGGTCCAGCGATAAGGACATGAGGAAACTCGGGTTTTAATGACAGTGCTGAAATAAGCTAGCATGTGATTGTCATCAAGTTGTTTATTCTCTTGGACCCCATTTCCTCAGTTTTCACTGAGGGATGATGTACAACCTTCCCACTCCCCAGGTATGCTGTCAGATGCAAAATATGGAAGAATACAGCAATGTGGATTAAACAGGGCAAGACCCACAGATGATATGTAAGGGATTCAGGGTTATGTTAGTCCTCAAAGAATTCTAATCTAAAAGCCCTTCAAATGACATCAAACTGTCCACTTCAGATCTTCAGTGGCCTAAGAATGAAGGACAGTCATGGTCTCTGTGGCTTCATTTTGTACATTTTTCTGCTTTACTTAGCCTTGCTCCTTCCTCTTGTAAGTTTCCCTCCTACTAGAGTTGGGTTTTTTTTTGTTTTGTTTTGTTTTGTTTAAATCTTGCTGTTACCCTCAACTTAGACAGCTTTTCTCTTGACCAAGAAATACCTGCTATTCTCTCCTATCCTAGTCTTTGATCTAAGGTAACTGTTTCCTACCTTGCTGGATAGAACAAACTCCCTTACTGTGGATTCTCAGCACGGTGTCTGCCTCTTTTCAATGTTTCACACGTCAATAAGTATGTTCCATAAGACTGGGATCACTGGGTGTTGCTGATAAGACATCGTGAACAAGGCAACTGATAAAAGGAAGGATTTATTTGGGGCTTACAGTTTCAGAGAGTGAGTCCATGGCTGTCACACAAGGAGCATGGCAGCAGAAAGACAGGCCTAGCAGTAAAGACAGTAGCCAAGAGCTTATGTCTGGATCCATAGGCACAAGGTAAAGATAAAGAGACACTGGGAGTAGTGTGAGAGTTTGAAACCTCCGGATCCACTCCCAGTAAAACACATTCAAGAATGACATGCCTCCCAATCATCTTCAAATAGTTCCACCATCTGGAGATCAAGTATTGAGATAACTGATCTCCTGGGGCCCATTCTCACTCAAACCACACAGAAGCCATGCTTGCTTTTGTTTAATAGCACAGACTTGATGACTAGCTGACAGATTTGACTGAGTGATTATGACATAAGAGATACACACAAATCTATAAAAAACTACACTAATGTTTTTGTTTGTTTGTTTGTTTTGTTTAAAACGAGCCCTACAAGAGATTGAAAAGTGACTTCCAGATACCGGTTTCTGGATGCTTCTGATTATGCTCACTGATCAGGCGTGGATGTGGTTGATATCTGTTTGACAGAGATACTGCTGAATTTTGTGAACTTTTCCAGAACTTATCCTTTGATTTGGCCATACACAGTAACACATTCTCGTTTGTAGCCCAAGCATGAGCCTCTTATCATCTTCTGTGATCTTATGGGTGTGGATTATGAAGAGATGTGTCACTGGCTCTGCCACCGAAAGCTGGCTACTGCCACAGAGACATACATCAAGCCCATCTCCAAGCTGCAGGCCACAAATGCCCGAGATGCTTTAGCCAAGCACATCTATGCAAAGCTCTTTAACTGGATCGTCGATCATGTCAACCAGGCTCTCCATTCAGCGGTCAGGCAGCACTCCTTCATTGGCGTGCTGGACATCTACGGGTAAGTGTACTTGGCTGGCTGCCCTACTTTCTGGGTGTTTATTTGGAGGGCGTTTTGTACCTCTGAGCACTGTTTAATTTAGTTTTCTACTAGACAAGAGAAGGAAATCCTACTTATGACCATTCAGAAATGTCTTAATAATGGAGATATAATGATGAAAAATACACATTTGCTTAAACAAAAATTAACTCAGCCCCAGAGTCTTTCTACTAAGCTAGTAGATAGAATTAATTGGTTTTCAGTCTCTCATGATAAATTATTGAATTTCTGAAAGTATAATTTCATTTCTAGTTGCCTTCTCTGGATACACTTCTGTAAGTGTTGAAACTTTTTTTGTACATGGACTTGTTTGGCTGCTAATTTTTCATAACCTGGTTCAGTTTTTCAGAAGAGCCTATTAGGCTTCTGTTTCCAGCTCCCTCTTCTGTGTGAAAATGTTGGGATTATAAATTGACAGGAACCGTGGCTTTAGTGTAGTTCTATTGTTTCCTCCTGGAGGATGATGAGCCTCAGAAACCCGAGGCTGTACGTCCTTAGGCAGGATGTGGACAGGGAGGCTTTGTCTCGGCCCACGCTCATCTACTGTCTTCCCAGCTGACAGGCGTCATCTGACCCGTGAAAGGCAATGCGACGATGTTAGGAGACTTCCCATTTTCTATCCCAATTATGCATATCTTAAACATTTTTAAAACTATTCTTTTTCTTTTCTTCCTACCTTATTTTTTGGTACCACAGGTTTGAAACATTTGAGATCAATAGTTTTGAACAGTTCTGCATAAATTATGCAAATGAAAAACTACAGCAACAATTCAACATGGTAAGAATTTTCTTTCTTGACTAAGGGTCTCCTATAAACTTTTGTTTTGAATTCCTAGTCTTTTTTTTTTTTTTTTTTTAAGAGGCTTGGTCTGAAATAAACTCCTGAACTGTAATTCTTACATTGGATTGAGAATAGAGAAACTGCCAGGTAACAGAGTTTGGAACAATGTTACAAATTGATATGACCTTAAAGAGTGTTTAACAGTTATCCCTTTTCTGTAATAATGAACATTGAGACAAACAATTTGGATGAGAGGTGCAGGAAGTGGGGAGGCACTACTGCTGAGTGGGTTATAACTAACACCGTTTACTGTGATAGGAAGATGGCAGAATTTCACAAGTTTTCTTTTCAATAGGCTGTTTCTCACTGAGGCAGTGGCAGTGGGTATATTTTGGGAATGGCCTATACTATCTTCGAGCTAACCTCCTTCCTCTGCATTCCAAGTATTAGATTACAGACTTTCTACTACCATATCATCCAGTTTAAACAGAGTTCTTTCCCTGGGTAGCCCTGGATTTCCTGGGACTCACTCTGTAGACCAGGCCTCAAATGCACAGTGATCTGCCTGCTTCTCCCTCCAGAGTGCTGGGATCAAAGATATGCATCACCACTGCCTGGCTTGGATGATCCCTTTGATCAAAGATTATTACTGCAAATGAGCTAAGATGATATTGCCATGAGTGTAGAATATAATGGGAAAGTTCCATGTGCATAAAGAGTGTGTGTGTGTCTGTGTGTGTGTCTGTGTGTGTGTGTGAAAGAGAGAGAGAGACAGACAGACAGACAGACAGAGAATAAAAAATCTGTGTCACCTTTGAGTTCTAAAGCAGAGGCAGTGGTTGGATTACCTTCCTACCTGGAGGAGCTTAGCTTCTATTCATATTCAGAACTTGATCACAAGCCCTTTCCCAAACTCTAACACCATATCCAAACCAGATGAGGACTTTCGCTATTCTCCTTCTTAATGTCATAGCATTTGTATGTTTATGTAGGCTTAGATTTTTTTTTTCAAAACCTATTTTATTTAAGGTTCTT
Organism: Micromys minutus; assembly: GCF_963924665.1. Lineage (NCBI taxonomy): Eukaryota > Metazoa > Chordata > Mammalia > Rodentia > Muridae > Micromys > Micromys minutus. The sequence goes on from NC_137956.1 coordinate 8,675,999, forward strand.
AAATGCGCAATCCCATAGACCAGAGGTAGGGAGAAAAGGTTAGTAGGAAAAGAGTTTTGTATACCTGTTTAGAAGTAGTTACTTGGGTCAATTCCACTCTTTATTTCCAGGGTGCCAGCAGTCTAGTTCAATTGCAAACACCAAACATGAATCAGTAGTGGCAGCACAATCCAGCAGAAACAGCAAGGATTCACCCAGTCTGCACAAGACAGTGGAAGTGGCCAGAATCAGCTGGAATACCAGACATTCTTTGGCACCTTTCTCCCTATGAAGTAAAGATGAACAAAGACTAGCAAAGCATTACATTACATTACATACATACAAACTATTTGTAGAGTTCCATTTATGTTCTTTTTAAACATCACATAGCCTCTCAAGTGTCTGTTTTTGGCAAAACATCACATGCCCTCTCACAAGACAGCTTCCAGGAAAATGCACGTGACACACTGAGTTGTTAGAGAAACCAGAAATTTCCACCTCACTTCTTTGTAACTAGCTGATTTCTCCTAGTTCTCTCCCAGTTCACACAGACAACATCCCTGCCTATGCTGCTGGCCACACACACGCAGTGACTGACACACAGTGTAGACTTAGTACATAATCTGATTCGACAGTGGATGGGGATGGGAAGTGGTGTGGGTGGTGCACTTGTATTTAAAATCACAAGGACGTTGTTATTTATTTGCAATTCAAACATTTATAGGCTTGAAGTGGTGATGCCTGCCTGCAGTCTCAGCACCTGAAAGCCTAAGGCAGAGTGCAGATTCAAATCTGGCCTGGGCTACATAGAGAACCTCAGGCTAACCTGGTCTACATATCGATACCTCATTTCAAACATAACAGTTTTTTAAATTACATGTTCTATTAATTTATTCATGATGAATGCTTATAGCTGAGGTTTTCTGTACATGGTTTCAGTCATGCTTCTTCATGAGGCTGTTGTTACTGACAGCCATGGGCTATCTCCTTTTCTAGGTGTCCTTGGTGTCCTATAGAAGTGTGCTCCTTGATTAGTCTTTATAATGATAAGCCAATGACAACCGCCATTTTCTCTTTATTTCAGCATGTCTTCAAATTGGAACAGGAAGAATATATGAAGGAACAAATTCCATGGACACTCATAGATTTCTATGATAATCAGCCTTGTATCAATCTTATTGAATCTAAACTGGGCATTCTAGATTTGCTGGATGAGGAATGTAAGGTGATTATAATTTTCTGAAGTACTTAGCCTGTAGATGGATCAAGATAGATGGATCAAGGCTACAGGTCACGTGGGTACAAGCAGAAATTTGTCAGTATGTCCTCGTGACAAGTTAGGGGCCCCTCATTCATTCTGAAGAGACATTAGACCCCAAATGTTCTTTTTAAATTTATTATTTAACTGTGTGTATGCATGTATGTATATGTGTGATGCACATGTACCATAACACATATTGGCGAACAGAACAATTTTTGGGAGTCAGTTCTTTCCTCCCACTGTGGGACATGGAAATGTACTTAGGCCCTCAGGCTTGTATAGCCTGAACGTTAGGCTGCTGAGCCATCTCACTGGCCCAACTTCGTTAAATCTTCTACTTGATTACTGAAGGACCTTAGACAAATCTTTTTTTAATCTTCTTTTACTTTATATACAATAAATCACAGCTTATCATGTATTGATCCTTCTAAGTAGACAGACTGAATGTGTTAAGAATGTATGTGGGGCTGCTGAGATGGGCTCAGTGGGTAAAAACACTTGCTATATAGATCTGACAACCTGAGTTCAATCCCCAGACCCCACAGTGGAAGAGTATGGCATGCACTAGCCCTCAAACACACATGATTTTAATAAATAAAAATTGAGGGGTTTTTAAGGAAAAGAATGCATGTGATAAAAAAGTATCTATGTTTATTTGAGATTAAAAATAAGAAAGTAAAGCAAAAATAATATCCTGCTTTTACCAATATCAATATCAATACAAATTTGGTACCTTTCATTTATTGAGACTAAGTTAATATTACATGTTCATTTGATGAAGGACAAGAATTCATACAACATATTTTATAGGAAAGCAGAATAATAAACATGTATGCCTTTTGACCTTGGAGTACACTTACAAATATATTGAAAGTGCCATCACCTGGGCTGGAGAGATGGCTCAGTGGTTAAGAGCACTGGCTGCTCTTCTAGAGGTCCTGAGTTCAATTCCCAGCAACTACATGGTGGCTCCCAACCATCTGTAATGGGATCCAATGCCCTCTTCTGGTGTCTGAGGACAGCTACCGTGTACATAAAATAAATAAATAAATCTTTACAAAAATAATATAAGAAAGTGTCTGTGTTTAAGAGGAATATGACACTTGTCATAACAAAAAGTTAGTAACAACCTAATGACCATAAGTAAGAGGGGAAATATAAGGAATATATTGAATGAGCCCACTCAAGTACATTCTTAAAAACAGGTAAAAAGTAGTAAAGTTTCTGGAAATGGCAAGAGCAGACTACCAGTTCATGTCTTTCTGGATTAAATTAATATTTCACTGTGTAAACGTTACTTCCATTTAGCAATTTAAAAAATAAAAGTATGCCTAATAGTTGTATTTCATCTTTAACTTGTAAAGTCTTTATTATGTTAAAAAATTAAATATCACTTCACCCCAAGGAAGATCTCAGCCACACCTTTCACTGGTGATTGGCTGGAGCTGATGAGAATAAAGACTGAACTTTTGAGTTGAACATAGGGACTGGTGTCTTGCTGATGTTCCAGAGGACTGTGGCGCTCAGTTACTTCACCTTCTTCTTCCTCCCCTAGATGCCTAAAGGCACAGATGACACATGGGCCCAAAAGCTGTACAACACACATTTGAACAAATGTGCCCTCTTTGAGAAGCCCCGTATGTCAAATAAAGCTTTCATCATCAAACATTTTGCTGACAAAGTAAGGAAAAGTTTTGTCTTCTTTGCTTCTTTATACTTCACATGGAGTTATAATAAAAATCAGTTGTCAAGTATTGGGAGGGTTGTGTTGTTGTTCGTTTATTTTTTCAGCATTTGCTTTCTTTAAAGTCTTTTCAGGGAAAGCAGTCTTCAGCACTGCCATCTTGGTTTTCTCCTACTATAACTTGAATTGGATTACATATTAATACGGGTCAAAAGTCTTTGTCTGAAATTTTGAAATCCAAGAAACTAAAACCAAAAGTGTTTTCATAACTTATTTAGCACCCAAACCTGACCTCTGACTTGAACTAACATGAGATCTAGTTACAGTTTTTATAGCTCAGTTGAGTTTATGGAAACATTAATGAAATTTATGGTATAAATGACTTTATTAAACTTTTTGCTAGTACTAAAGTAGTGTATATCCATACTACACCTCTAAGTGCATGAATACTTCTAAAGGTCTCACAGGTTTCAGAACAGACTGGATCTTGTCTGCTATGAAAGCACAGTGATACACTCTTCACAAGTTTTATAGTTCACTTAGCAAGTCAGGGGCTATGTGACTAGTTTACATTGCAAAGAAGTTATGGAGCAGGCTATATTGTAGGATTTCTGAAGGCTTCTTTATGAATGGAGTTTTCTGATTGTCTAGTCCTGGCTTGAAAGCTTTGGTGACTAAGGTGACCTAAGGAGTATAGGCTCAGGAGGCCCTGGAGTGGGAGATGGCTGACGTTGTAAGGTTTTAGAAGAAGATTACCACTTTACCAAATTGTCCAGTATTTGACCATCTTCTTAGTCCATCATCAGCTCCTCACACATTCCCAGCCCCTCTTCACTCAGTCTTTTCCCTCCTTAGAGCAGTGGCTTTCAACCTTCCTAATGCTGAGATCCTTTAATACAGTTCTTCATGTTGTGGTGACCCCAACCATACAGTTATTTTCATTCCTATATTGTAACTGTAACTTTGCTACTGTTATAAATCCTAATGTAAATTTTTTTCTAGTGATCTTAGCCGGCTCCTGAAAAAGGGTCATTCCACCCCCAAAGGAGTCATGACCAACAGGTTGAGGAACGCTGCCTTAGAGGAACAATCATGCTGTGCAGATGGTTCACTAGCTTAGACTATACACTGGGTTAGGCTGGGAGGACCTCTCTTTAGCCATGGAGGAGAAAATCAGCTTACAAGTCTGCTTACCTACGAACTGATAGAACATTTTGATCTTAGCTTATCATCAGTCACTACCACTCTCCAGAAAATGGTATTTGTCAACTTGCTAGAGTTTATATATTTCTTTTTTATTCATTTTTAAGCTAACATAAGAAAATAGATTTTGGGGCTTGGGGGACAAGGTCTGGCTTTAAACTTACTGTATAGATGAGGCCAACCTTGAACTCCTAATCCTCCTGCCTCTACCTCAAATGTGCTGGATGGAACTCTTGGTGTGTGGTGTGGATTTCATTTTATCCTTTCTTACAAACTCTGTTCTTATTTATCCCCATCCTCCAGTTCTTTCCACTGTACCTGCCCCCCTCTTGTCCCATTTCTATCCCATAGCCCCAGTTCTTCCTTCATGTCACACATATTCCATTCATGTCACACGTAGTCCATTACCTTTTCCCCCACTGAGAGCTCTTCTTCTCCGTTATGTTCCCTTTTCTAGCTTCATGACCGACATTAATATGTGTGCACATACACACATGTACACACAATTGAAACATAGGGTCCACATAGGAGGGAAGACATGAAGTATTTGGTTTTTTTGATTTGGTTTATTTCATTTAACATAATGATTTCCATGTGTATCAGTTTTGCTGAAAATGTCATGATTTCATTTTTCTTGTGGCTGAATAAAACTCCATTGTATGTGTGTACCACATGTTCTCCATCCACTCATCTGCGGACAGACATGGAGACCGGTTGTACTTCTTAGCTGTTATGATTAGTGCAACAATAAGCATGTGGTGGGAACGTGTGTCTGTCTCCCCAGGTTTACTGTAGTGAATTACCACACCTCTCCCTGGAAATAGAATTGATCTCTTAGAAATGACTGATGGTACCACCTGCTGACAGCTGGTCATAGAGTCTGAGCAGATAAATATGTTTTTGTTGATAACTATATCTATTCTAAAGTGTTGTCAGTTAGCAGACATTTTTTCATGTGATTTCAGGTGGAGTACCAGTGTGAAGGTTTTCTTGAAAAGAATAAAGACACTGTTTTTGAAGAACAAATTAAAGTCCTTAAGTCAAGCAAGGTAAGCTTTCTCTTATCAGGATATGGTCCATAAATGTTAATTGCTTCAGCATTAGTCTTTTCATATGAATGAATAAATTTTCCAATAGAATCAGATTTCTTTATAGGTTTTATTTTTTCAAATGTATAACACTTAATATGTCAGGTCCTGTATAGAGTACCATTCAAATGTTGACAGTCTGATTCTTACAATGAGGTAGTATTAAATTTTTCTCATCTCACGTGAGGCAGCTAAGGTATCGGGGACTGGTGACTGGTAAGTCCCAAGCTAGGTTAAACTCAGACTGTCTTGCTTAGAACTTGCTCTTGATCACTCTGCCCTGTGGTCTTTCAGCTTCATGTGAAATAGTTTTCTCCACAGTTCTACACTCCCTGCGAGGGACTGCACTCTTTGTGGGAGACTCAGAGAAAGTTTCTCTGCTGTGTCATTTTGAAGGGATTTGCTATAAATGTGGCCTTATTGCACTCCATCCAAGTGGGGACTAACTCTGAGTCATCTTGGGTATAGTTTCAGATGTGGCCCAAAATGTTTGAATTACTTTTTTATAAAAACAAATGCTAGAACCACTGATTTCCACTAGGGAAAAGAATATTCCAGATGGTAAGGAAGTATGGTCACATTGCTTATTAAGCTGGTCTTTACCTCTACCTGTTGACCCTTATGTGGAAAGGAGGAAGAAGGGCACACAGCCCACAGGAGCAAATCAGGAAGCCAGTTACTTGATGCTGTAAATACTTGCTAAAAAAGTAACAGTATTCAAGTGGACCTAATGGATTACTGATCAGCACTCTTGTTTAACTGGCTTATTTCAGGAGAATCTTCTTAGCATTTGTAGAACAGTATATGAACGATAGGATTCTTATTTTTAAAATAACAGTGTTTTATCATCAATTGTGTTAATAATATAAAGATCACATAAAGACCAAATCCTAGTTTTAACCCCCAGATAAGTCAAGTATTCATAGAAAAATCATTTATTTACCCTTAACAAGCATTGAATATTAATACTTTTTAACTTGTAGGATTGACGTGCAAGGCAAATTTCTTACACTGACTATTATAAATGTGGTTCAAAGGCTTTTATCATTTTAAGCTATAACATAAGTATGAGATTCTGTTGTTAATACTTTGTCAAGATAATTTAGCTTAAACAAAGTCAACGTTTTCATTCTAAATGTACCCATAATCAGCTCTGTCTTTATTCTGACTTAACTTCCTGTTTGGCTAGTGGGTTCAAGTTAGCAGTGTATTGGGAAGAGGCAATCTGTGTTCCATTGTTGCAGTTGAAGTGAGGATAGTTTATGATTTACATGAGTTCAAAGGCTTTTCTTATTCCTAGCCTTTGTAGCAATTCAACCAATAGACCTGATCTTTCTCATCTCTCTGACCCTGGTGTGAAGCAGAAATACAGCACCAGTTTGTTCTCTTGGAAGGACAGATTTTGTTTGTATTTGTGCTATGTGTTTTGGACAGATTGTTTTGTGATAATAACAATGTAAAATCTATTTATGTCTGTTTTAGATATATTTTGCTTAAAATATGAATTAGAGATAGCCAGGTAGGAATGTTATATGGGAAGTGGGAGATGGAGTCAGGTCAAAGGGAAAGGCAGAGCAGGTAGTAGAAATGCTGTAGGCTTCAGAACTTGATGCTTGTTAAGCAATGAGACTGAGTGTGATTGTTCAAGAGAGCATGTAGATAAAAACTGCTGTAGCCAGATGTTCCAATTAACAGAAGCTGCCAGAGGAGGCTCCAGGAACAAAATTAAGAAAAATAGCCTGTGAAAAAACACTCTCTCAAGAATACATTTTAGAACAGTTTCCAGTGCAACAATTCAGTGTATGCTGTGTGTGTGTGTGTGTGTGTGTGTGTGTGTGTGCCTGTGCATGTGCGTGTGCATGCATGTACTCAAGTGCATGGGTGTGGAGGTAAGAAGACATTCATCTCAGGTTATCCTTAGGAATGCAGTCTACCTCCTTTGAGACATAGTTTTTCATTGGCTTGGAGCTGACCAGTAAAGATAGACTGGCTGACCAATGAGCCCCAAGGACCTTCCTGTTTTCTCCTCTGTAGTAGGATTATAAGCATGTGCCACTAGCCCAACATTTTTGTGGCTGCTGGAGTTCAAACTCAGCAAGACAAGCATTTTACTAGTTGAATCATCCCCCCAGTGTTGTTTAGTTTTATTATTGTTTTCCTTTTGAGACAGGTTACCATTTAGTCTAGGTTGGCCTCAAAGTATGTAGATGTGCAACTGAGTCTGGCTTTGATCTCTGAATCTCCTCCATTTACCTCCTAAGTCCTAAGATTACAGACACATGTGCCACCACACCCAGCATCTTAACTGGGCTTTGCTGTATAGCCCAGGTCATCGTAAAACTCAGGGCCTTTATGCCCTCCCAAGTGCTGGGGTTATAAGTGTGTCACACTGTGCCTGGAAGTACACTTTTTTGTTGTTGATGATTGTGGGTGGGTTTTTTCCCCCAACATATTTTTATTGGATATTCTCTGCATTTACATTTACATGTTATCCCTTCCCTCAATCCCATCCCTCCTCCCCCTCCCATTGCCTCCATGAAGGTGCTTCTTCTCCCAACCACCCTCTCCCACCTCAGCAACTTGGTGTTCTCCTACACTGAGAAAACGAGCCTTTGCTGGACCAAAGGCCTCTCCTCTCCCCATTGATGTCAGAAACACTTTTAAAAAATAAAAAGTAATTTAGGAAATTTTAGTTTGGAGTTTGTTTCTTTTTTTTAATTTTTATTAGATACTCTCTGTATTTACATTTGAAATGTTATCCCCTTTGCTCACCCCTCTTCCATCCCCCTCCCCCTCTACTTGTCTTCAAAAGGTGCACTAGCTCCCAATCACCCTCTCCACCTCAGTGCCTTGGCTTCCCCTACATTAGGAAAACATGCCCTCCCTGGACCAAAGGCCTCTTCTCACATTGATGCCAGCCAATTCCATCTTCTGTTATATATGCAACTGGAGTCATGGGCCTCTCAATGCATGGTTAATAGTTGGTGTTCTAGTCCGTGGGAGCTGTGGCGGATTTGATTGGTCAACAATGTTGTTCTTCCCATGAGGCCACAACTCCCTTCAGCTTCTTCATTTCCCCCCTTCCCCCAGCACCCTCACTGAGGTCCCCGTGCTCAGTCTGATGGTTAGCTGCAAGCATGCTCAGCTGCATGACTAGTTTAGAGTTTCTATAAAAAGTAATCCTATTCTTAAATGTGTGTGTGTTTGTGCACACCTGCATGTGAATATGTGTTTGTGCATTCTGAACTTTGCAAACTAATCTGTGTTCTGATAGATAATGTAGATGTCAAGTTAAATTGTAGCACTTATTAGTAAATATAGCATGGTAGCCCAGTTCTACTAAACTTTTCAGAGAAAAGAGATTAAAAATGAAATTTTGGCAACCGCTAATGTGGAGCCAGCAATTTGTTTGGGAATGATATCACTTTGGATATCATGGCCTATCACAGAATTATCTAGAATCTTATTCCCATGCTGAGTTTTCATATATGGCTTCTATGAACTAATTTTTTTCTCTGCATTGTGAGTCTATATTTCGTCATACAAGATAATGTTAGAACAGTTTTTTACTTCTGTATAGCTAACCATGCTAGAGTTCATCACATTATATATTTGCTTGTTAAACAGGTTTTGTGGGTGTTTGCTTAGGTTTTATTTTTTGTGGTACTGAGGATTTAGTCTATGACCTTACGTTTGCCAAAGGAGCTCTCTGCTTCTAAACTGTATTCCAACTCATACATTCATAGAATATGAAATCATATGACTTTGCTTTTCAGCAAAAGTGGTTTTATAGGAAATTACTTACTAATCTGAGATTAGTAAATAATTACAAGTGTGCACAAATGCTAAATTTTATTTATATGAAATATAACAGTGTTAGAAAGATGAATTCACATTGCAAGATGTTGCTGTAGACCAGTCTAGGTCTCTTTTGTTTCAGGAATGTTCATCCCACTGTATGGACTACTCTCCACTCACTTATTGAAGATAAATGCCTTTAATCTCACTACTTGTGAGGGAGACACAGGCAGATCTCTGAGCTTGAGATCACCCTGATCTACAGAGCTAGTTTCTATGGTGACATAGGAAGACCACATCTTAAAAAACATGATTATGGTAATTGTGCTAAAGTTCTAAATTTCTTAAAATCAAATACACATAGTATAATCACAGAGTCTTCTGCTTTTCTGTGCAATCCAAATTATTTTCTTAAAATTAGTAATTCATCTTTAACTTCTAATATTGAAAGCTTGTTTATAACGTCTTCCTGATGAGATTCTCTGGTGTTTCTGAGTTTCTTATGACTGCAGATACCTGGAGCCCTGGACTAGTCCTTTGCTTCTGCTTCCTTTGGAGAACTGAGATGAAAAAGTCTTTCAATTAATATTTTCTCAAAAATAATTATATTTCAAAGACAGTTATATCTTTAATTGACATTTCTTTTGGATTAGATTTTCAAGTTGGTATATATAGTTGTTTTAAGTTAGTTCCATCCCAAATATTGTTGTAGAATTTTTTTCACCATACAGGAGTAAATGTTTATTAAAAGCATCAGTAATGTGTCTTCTACAAAGGCTTACTTTCCAGTTGCTGTTTAGGGTATAACATTTTTGTTACTTTGGTTTGGTTTGTGGGGAGTGTCTCCTTTGGAGAGGTCTTGAGGTTACTCTATTGTTAAGTCTGGTCTGGAATTTCTATCTCTACCTCCTCCGTGCTGGGAGTATAGCTGTGTTTCTCCACTCCTGGGTCTAGAGCATGACTTTTATTTATTTATTTATTTATTTTTTTTTTTTTTTTTTACTGTTTCTGTTTCAGTTTAAGATGCTACCAGAACTATTTCAAGATGACGAGAAGGCCATCAGTCCCACCTCTGCCACCTCCTCAGGGCGCACACCTCTCACTCGAGTTCCTGTAAAGCCCACTAAGGGCCGACCTGGACAGACTGCCAAAGAGCACAAGAAGACAGTGGGGCATCAGGTAAGCTCAGGGGCTGCCACTGCCAGACTCCTCAGTTTCCACAAAGCCTCAGGCCTTCCTTCTTGAGCCTGGTGATCAGGATCTTCACAAGGCCAGAATTGTGAAGAAAGGCTAGAATTCTGCTGTGCAAACAACACTTAGACTTTACCCACCCCAGCCCTTCCCTTTCTCTGTATCTCAGTTCCTATAATACATATCATGTCTCAGACCACTGTCATTGTTTTGTTCTTGGTTATCTCATCTCCTTATTTATACAGAGCATCTGTCAGCTTCCTCAGTACAAGAAAATACCCTCTCCTTCCTTAAATGTATTTTTCCCTGTGGGGAATAGGAAACATTTCACACAAGCTTAGTGCCTGAGCAGGGGCTTGGCTTTGGAAGGGAGGGGGTACACTAGTCAGCATAGTCCTGTGCTAGATAGGAACAGGACCTGATGTGGATCCACAGCCTCCAGTCTTGACCCATGTCCTTAATGATGGTCCCTCCAGCCTGGTCTCTGTTCATTGTTTATACCACACTAAGAAATCTGCAGCTTTTTTTACTATTGTATAGCAAGAGTTCATACCTTAATAATTAAACGGCCCTAGCAACAAAATTATAAGTCACATATAATGGAACTTACAAGAAGCTATAGAGAAAGGAGTAGAAGAAAGCTACATGCATATTTAGCAGAATGAATGTGTGTAGTTTAAGCAAATGTAAATGAAACCCATAGAATTCTTGTTTAGTAACCACTCTCCTGTGAAGATGACTTTAAATTTATAGTTTATGAATCTCTATGTCATCTTCAATATGTCAAAGGAGGAGAATTTTAAATCGTCTTTGGCCTCTAACAAAACTAATGATTTTTGTTTGTTTGTTTGTTTTTTAACCTTTTTCATGCAGTTTCGAAACTCCCTTCACCTGCTTATGGAAACCCTTAACGCCACTACTCCGCACTATGTACGCTGTATTAAGCCTAATGATTTCAAGTTTCCATTCACGTAAGTCAAAGTGAAATAAGGAGACAGACTTTTGGGGAAAATCGTCATATCTTGTAAAGGGAATCTACTTCTCAATAAAGTTTCCAGTTTTTGTTTCTTTTTGACAACATGAAAACAAATTAGTAGTTAGCTTTCCAAGGATTTGAAATTTTGAGGTCAACGACATATCTTTGGTTCTGTTTTTCTGTTTTGACTCCATCTCTGTTGGAGAAATTTCTGGCTTTTTGTTAATTTGGACATTAGTTAAAAGCAGAACTGGCAGGGCTAAGGCTTCTCTGGCCAAGGCTTGCCTGATACCCTTTATCTGTTGAAGCCAGAGAATACTCATCAAGTATTCTACTTCAGATACCAAGTCAGGGGTGAAAATGAATCTCTGGAGATGATTTCCAAAATATAAATATTTTTCTAAGCTTAAAAGTAATAATATATGATGTTGAGATGGTTTTTAGGAACTAATGCTAGGAATATGTACTGTGAACTGCCATAGATGCTGAACTAGTTAGCATTTACTGTGTGTGTGTGTGTGTGTGTGTGTGTGAGAGAGAGAGAGAGAGAGAGAGAGAGAGAGAAAGAAAGAGAGAGAGAGAGAGACAGAGAGAGAGAGAGAGAGACAGAGAGAGAGAGAGAGAGAAGAGAGACAGACTGACAGCAACAAGGTAAGGTCACATGTTGTATTGCTATTTCATTTCTGCTTTTAACATTATTGACTGTGAATAGTTCTTAGACGAGTATTTAAAGACCTACATTATTGATTGAATGGCTGCAGAGTATTTTACAGTATAGATAGTCCACAGTCTATTTAAGTCATCTGATGACTATGGATAAATTATTTAAGTTGTTATAACAGTTAAAATATGTTTCAATTAAATTACAATTACATCTTTTTCCTCCCTTCAGTCCCAGCTGTCCTTTCTCAAACCCTTTCTATGTGCCATAACAATTTTTAATCAATATATTTTGCCAAATATTTTTGTACCTTCATTAGATAACATGATTCTAGAGGGATTTGTGGGTCTAAAGATCAAGCATATGATTTGATCATTAGTCATATGCATTGAAATATCACATTTTCCTGAATTAATAGCCACAGATACCATGTGCCAAGTAAAAATTTTAAAATATATTTTTAAAAGACCAGCCATGGGACTAGAGAAATGGCTCAGCGGTTAAAAGCACTGACTGCTCTTCTAGGGGTCCTGAGTTCAGTTCCCAGCAACCACATGGTGGCTCACAACCATCTGTAATGGAATCTGATGCCCTCTTCTGGTGTGTCTGAAGACAGAGCTACAGTATACTTATATACATAAAATCAATAAATCTTTAAGAAAAAAAAAAAAGACCAGTCATGAGGTTATAGATATGGCTTAGATGTTAAGAGCACTGACTGCCCTTTTGTAGTACCTGGGTTTATTTCCCAGCATCCTAATGACAGCTCATGGTAATCTGTCACTCTAGTTTCAGGTCATTTGACACTTTTTTTTGGCCTCTGAGTACCAGTCACTCAAGAGTTGTATAGATGTACATGCAGGCAAACATCCATCTATACATAATAAAATATAAAAAAATAAGTAGTGGAAAAATAGACTAGCCATATATAGTCAAGGTTGCAGCTTCTACTCTACAGTGTATGACTGAGTATGGCCTTGCTGGTCCTCCTCTGCAGATTCTGCCGTAGATTTCAGGGTAGTTCTGAAAGACTGCTATAGTCCTCATCATCATCTCGATCTTTTCCCTAGAGGAAGTGGGCACAGGAAGAAGTTGCTACCCTGACTGTGAACTTGGATTAGCAAGCTCATCTCCTACCAGCAATCCAATGTCTGACACGACAGTATAGGAATGGACCTGGATAGACACAGAGCTTACCACCAACAGGGGTAGTCAGTGGCTAGATGATCTTTCTGATGCTTCTTTGATGCCATTTTAACATTAACATGCCTTTTTTTCCTTTTTAGTGTCTTAATTCATTTTCTGTTTGACATAACAAAAATGCCATGACCAAGGCAACTTATAAAAGAAACTAATTTGGGACTCACAATTTCAGAGAATTAGAGTCCAGGACTATCATAGAGGGGACATGGCAGCAGACAGGCAGGCATGATGCTGCACCAGTGCTGAGAGCTCACATTCTGATGAACAAGCACGATGCAGAAAGAGGCAGGACTGGGAATGGCAAAGGCTTTGAAACCCCAGTGACACCTTCTCCTACAGGGCCACATCTGCTAATCCTTCCTAAGAATTTCCATGAACTGGACCAAGTATTCAAATATATGCACATATGAGGGTCGTTCTCATTCAAACCACCATCTTTATGGAAAATAAACATGAAATGTAACACAAAATAATTTTCATTGCTTTGGATACTGCAAGTGTCTCATATGGGCACAGTAAGTAGCTTATAGAACAACAAAGTTGATAGTTTTTTTTAAGTAACTGAATGGGGCATGTTTAATTTGTCCTTTCGGGTACATTGATCTTTATCCCAGGAGAGTTCCACGTGCTGCTCAGCTGATGATGCTTCAGCATTTTCAGCCAGACTAAGCCATAATTACACACTCATTACAGGGAAGCCCTGTCCTCTTTGTTTCGAGTGTCTTCAGTACACTCGCTAGTGAGACTATAGTGTGAACTGGAGGAGCTAGCCTCAGCTCTTTGTTTTTACTGTTAACTATCTCTTCCTTGCTGTCTCATGGAGTTTTCCATCTGATCACTGTCCCAGCTTTTGCATGCTTGTTTTCTAGTTCATCTACTTGGCTCTTGACAAGAGAATTGAACCCTTGACAGTCTGGGTCTTTTGTGAGCTAACGGTTTTTGTTTCTTCATGCAGATTTGATGAGAAGAGGGCAGTGCAGCAGCTAAGAGCATGTGGTGTCCTGGAGACCATCCGGATCAGCGCAGCAGGGTTTCCCTCACGGTGAGCCCAGGCTTCCAATGGAACAGGGCCTCTGCAAGCAGTTCTTGAATAATAAGGTCATATGGGCTTCTTTTCTAGGTGGACTTATCAAGAGTTTTTCAGCCGGTACCGGGTCCTAATGAAGCAGAAAGATGTGCTGGGAGATAGAAAACAGACATGCCAGAATGTATTAGAGAAACTGATATTGGTGAGAATGGTTTTCACTTAACTGTTTCTGGAAAGGTCTTGTCATTCTGAACAGAAATGCCCTGCCAACTCCTGTGTTAAACAGCATGACCCGGATTATTTGACAGGTGGTTAAATGGGGAAACACCTGACATAAGGTCAAGGGAGACTCACTGTGTTTAGAAGGAATAGTGTGATAGAAGGAATTGGGTGCCGATAGCCAACACTAGACAGCTGTTAGAAAGGCTGGACTCGAACTTGAGATACAGCCCTTTAGATAATTTGATCATTGTCAACAAAACAGTTTTTAGTACTTAGTTATGGAAAACACCAGGTATAATTAAGGGGGAAGTCCATTTATATTTTTAAAGAAAATTGATGCATTTTAAAGATGAGCATTTAGGTTATGTCTGCATTGCATATTGGGTAAGGACTGGAAAATGGCTCAGTAAAAGAGGATATACTTGACTCAAGAAGACTTTAGTTCAGTTTCCAGGACCCATGTATGGTGCCCCACAACCACTGTAACTCTGGCTCCTGAGGGAGCCAACACCTCTGGCCTTCTCAGCCATTTACACTTTCATGTCACCTTCCTTGAAGGGACATACACATGCATACATATAACTGAAAATCTTAAAATAATAAATATGACCAAATATGATGCAGGAGAGAAATCAAAGGAAGTCAATACCATATCCAATTATGAGGAGGAAGAATAATTTCATGGGATTATTGAGATTTGAGTCAGGCCCTGAAGAATAGTTAAGTTTGAATAAATATGGAACTAAGCTATAAAATTTGATAATGTGGCTAGAGAAGTGTTTAACAGTTTCTGCTTGCAGAGGACTTGAGTTTGAGTCCCAGCATCTCTACTGGGTGGCTTGCACCTGCAACTCCAGGAGATCCAATGCTTTTAAATTTCTGTGGGCACCACATATACTCATATAGACATATACACATAAATCCTTAATAAAATATATCTTTAAAGCTAGAGAGGGAGCTGCAGTTAAAAACATTTGCTGTTCTTGCAGAGGACATAGGTTTGGTTCCCAGCACCAACATGGCATATCATAACCATCCTTCAAGTTCCAAGGGATCCAGCATCTTCTTTTGGACTCCACAGATACTAGTCATAACAAAGTAAACTTTATATACATGCAAGCAGAGCACTCATACACATATTTTTTTCTCAAAAAAGAAGGAAACAGTAAGGTGTCTTTTATGAGGTAAGAGTTGTGTATGAGACAGGAGACAGATTGTTAGATGGTGGTGCTGTGGACGGTCTGACTATTTTGTATCATCACCTGGAGCGTTTGCTAGACACAGATTGCTGGCCTCTGCCCCTAAAATTTCTGTTTTGTAGATAGAACCCAGGGCTTTGCATGTTCTAAGCAAATATTGTACCACTGGCTAAATCCCATTATCATTTGTGTTTCTAACAGTTCCCTGGGCCTACACAGTCCACATAGAAAAATCTCTAATGTGAGTCTTGATGAGTTTGAGATTCATGAAAAGGCTGCTTAAAAATTATTTTTCTTATACCTCACTATGAAGTACTTACTCATAATTACTAGCTATTAATTAATTGTAATTCTTCTTTGAAAATGTTTTTCCCCTTTTAGGAAACTAAAGATCCCATTTTAGTAATGATTTGTAAGATTTAGTGTGGTTTTGTTTTGTTTGGTTTTGGTTTTTTTCAGTTTAGCCCCACTCTTTCTAACCTGGGTTCAGATGGGAGGAAAAGCAGAGACAACCATGCAGCTGCCACTCCAGGCCTGGACCAGTGGAGGCAGAGGTGGTAGCTGAGATCTGCAGTGGAAAGAACCTAGCTAGGGTTCCTATGTACATTTTATTAAATCAGTTCAGACTTTTCAAATATATGTTGTAGTTTCTAATTTTTTAGCTTCATGTTTAAAGGGCTAGGTGCTTACACCAAAAACTGAGTTTGTCTATATTTTGCTTAGAATTTCAGACATAGTGGTGATTAATAAATGTGAATTCCACTCCTCTTTTGATATGAATATAGGCAGTGATTTGCATACTTACACCTGAGGAAAATCACCCCAGTCACATGCACATCTCCATCTACTATACAGCTCTGCTCACAAAAGGCAGTGCGATATACACAATTGTATTTTCTTTAGGAAAGAAATCCGAAATCTTCTAAAATCCTGTACAATCTGCAGAAGTTTTAAACACATTGAGAAGATTGTATCTATTTTTAGATACTGTTGAGATAGACTGATAACTATGTAGAAGCACATCCTTAATAGGAACATGGGGATGTGAAAGGGTTGGTTACTGGCTTGCTTTGTCCCTAACCTTTTATTTTGTGTGCTTTTCTTCCTGCCTTATTCTTCATGCTGGTGTTTGTGTTTCTTCAGCTGCTCATGGACTGTACAGCCTGATGTAATCTTACAGCGGGGCAGTCAGAGGGAGTGTCAACAGCTCCCTCTCCTTGAGACATTTAAAATCTAGACAAGCAAATAGTAGCTGCATAGAATCCACAACCAGTTTTGGGCCTCAGATAATAATTCCAGGTAGAATAATTCTGGAAAATAACTCTTAGGCTACCATTTTCTCTAAAAGCCTTTCTATTCACATAGCTTATAAAGGATCAAAAATCTGGCTCCATTGGCTCATTGAAATTTATCTCAGTTTTTAGATGATAGATTCATCTTTCGACAGATTCTACTTGTAGATTTTTTTTCCATTTTTAAGTTCTTTTTTAAGGTAGTTATTTCTCCTTATATTTTTCCCCTAAAATAGGACAAGGATAAATACCAGTTTGGTAAGACAAAGATTTTTTTTCGTGCTGGTCAAGTGGCCTATCTAGAAAAATTGAGGGCTGATAAACTGAGAGCTGCCTGCATCCGGATCCAAAAGACCATTCGTGGATGGCTGCTAAGGAAGAGATACCTGTGCATGCAGAGGGCAGCCATCACAGTGCAGCGATACGTGCGGGGCTACCAGGCTAGATGGTAGGTCTCTTTATGGTCTCATAGGTCTCCCCTTAGCTCACGGTCCACTCTAGGACAGGTCCGAATGAGAAGATAGCCTCTTGCTCATTATTATTTCAAAGCTTAGCAAATGAACTCACAAGACAATCTGAAGGATACATTCCTATATAGAGTTACAATAATAAAGATTTGAATTGCTACCAGCTTAGGTCCTTAGAATTTGTACATCTTTTACTTTAACATGGAGTTTGAAGAAATTGTATGTAAAGTGAAATACCCACAGATATGAATCAGTCAAACTTGATTTTTACTGAGAAGCAATTAACTGAGAAAAGTTCCAGCAAAGAATTATGTTTCAGTATGAAATACTGAAATATATGTACAGACAGTTTTCATTTGGAGGTACAAGTTGAAGTGAATTAGTGGTAGAAAACATATGCTCAGATTCAAGAAAAGATGTCACTCGAGCAGTGACCTGAGATAACTAGTAAAGTAAGTTTGGATTTACAGTGTGTATCAGTTTGCTGTGTGGAGGAAACATAGCATGGAACAACAATCCTGTCCTAGAAAGAGGAAAACATTAGGAACTTCCTTCTCTTTTTTTGTAAAATGGCAATTTGGGACATCGTGCTTTTCAGAATTAGGGAAACCCTAATGAGAAAACACTTGAGAAGGTACACACTGCTGAGCACGTGTGAGTGAGTATAAATGCTTGTGTGGTGATTATTAGGGTACAAACAGCGAGGTTCTGCTCAGGTACCTAAGAACCTGACACCGGTGGTTTGAAGTCGTGATGACTGACAGTGCTCCACTCTTGTCTTTGGGCAGCTATGCTAAGTTTCTGCGCAGAACCAAGGCAGCAACCACCATTCAAAAGTACTGGCGCATGTATGTGGTCCGCAGGAGGTACAAGATTAGACGAGCTGCCACCATTGTTCTTCAGTCTTACTTGAGAGGCTACTTGGCAAGAAATAGGTATCGCAAGGTAAGACACTGTTCTCAAGGTTGTTCATGCATTCCAGTAATATTAATCATATTCTCCATCTGTACGAAGGACCATCCAGACTGCTGTGGGCAAACGAGCCATGCAGAAACAACCAACAGTTGACGTGTATGCTAGAATTAAGTAATTAGACATACCTGTTAACAAGACAGTACAGAAGAAAATACACTTTCCATTTCCATTTGCTTCTATGACTTTTAAAATTGAATAAGTGAATGTGAAATGAAAATTACAAACTTGGCTGCTGAAAACAACAGAGCTTATTTTCTCAGCCTTCTGGAGGCCAGAAGTCCAGAGCCACCGAGCTATAATGAAGATATCAGCAGTGCCACATTCTCCAAAAGCCCAACACACAATGTACTCAACACTCCTTTCGGGGCGGCCTACAATCCTGAACCTGTGGCCATATCGCTTCTATCTCTGCTCTATCTTTCTAGCATCTGCCTCTGACAAAAATAATCATGAGGCTGGTTAGCTCCCTAGAACCCACATCATGGAAGGAAACGATCAGCTCACAAGTATGTTCCCCCACAAAATAGTTGTTTTTAGAAATTATGATGGGATTTAGATCCTAACTTCACAATCCAGGATAATATCCCTATCTTAAGATCTTTAACCTAGTCATCTATGAAGTCCCTTTTTCCAAATAAAATCGCAACTACAACTTGTAGGAATTAGGTCATTATGCTATGGGACCATTATTCAGACAGATACACAGAGGTACGCCACACAAATGTTAAATGTAAGACAGAAGATCAACCTAAGGAGAAAAGCTTGGGAGAATTTATCATGGTGAAGAAGAACTAGCTATAATATTGTATAGTTAAAATTATAGTGACAAGAATGTGGTGCATCTTTGATTCTGTGTGTTTGTGTGTGTGTGTGTGTGTGTGTGTGTGTGTGTGTGTGTGTGTTGAAGAGACCATCATGACTTTATTTTACATTTTCTTACTTTTAGCTTTCTCTGTTTCTTTACCTTGGCATCTATAACAGATTCCTGCTGCATTGAAAAGAACAGCAATAGGAAATGATAGACCTGAAATGTGGCAGACAAGTACATCAACTTTAGGCTGAGGAAGGTGGCACTCACCTTTAATTCCAGCACTCAGTGGGCAGAGGCAGTAGAACCTTCGTGGTTTTGAGGCCAGCCTGGGCTACATAGTTCCAGGCCAACCAGGGCTACCTAGAGACCCTCTCTCAAACAAACAAAAAGAATGTCACCTTCTGTGTTCAAGGGTGGAGTCACTAAGTAATTAATAGCCTTTCACTATTACAGGGGTTAGCCTCTCAGCCAGTTTACTGTCCCCATGGCCTCATGTACTACCCTAACACACAGCCACTCAGTGTAGTGGAAAAGTCTCTTAATAACACATAGTTCATAAAATACCTGGTTCGTAGTTTTGTAAGACTTCCTGCCAGCAGAAATCATATACCAATAAAGAAACGGGTGCATTTTTTTTTTTTTTTTTTTTTTTTGTGTGTGTGTGTTCTTCATAGAACTTTTTTCTTTTGGCAATCTGGTATTTTTTTATTTAGACTGCTTCCAAGTCTGTTTTGTTTGTAGTTGTGCCTGTATATGTGTGTTTATGTACACACACAATAAAACATAATTAGAAAAGAGGACAGTGAAAGTTTATTTGGAATAGAATATATTGATATATTGAGATCTCGCCTTTGTATTTCTGTGATGTATAATCTACTTAAGAACAGTGTTGATTTAATTTTTTTCTTCCTATTAAAGTATGGATTTTCAGTTTGGCACACTCAGGCAGATAGACTTGTACTGAGTCTGGTCTAGAGTCTCAGGTTATCTTCCTTTTTCTGCAGATCCTCCGTGAGCACAAAGCAGTCATCATTCAGAAACATGTCCGTGGCTGGCTGGCTTGTGCACGTTATAAGAGGACCATGAAAGCCATCATCTACCTTCAGTGCTGCTTCCGGAGGATGATGGCCAAGCGTGAGCTGAAGAAACTCAAAATTGAGGCTCGCTCTGTGGAACGCTACAAGAAGCTCCATATCGGCATGGAAAACAAGATCATGCAGTTGCAGCGCAAAGTGGATGAGCAGGTGTGTTTTAAGGGAGCCCTGCAGCTAGAGAGCACATCTGAAGGAACCACTGGGATGGTTCTGACAGCCTGCTCCACAGCTGTCTGATCTCGAGTCACATTGTGGTTTATACCTCACAGACGTCTCTCACCACTCCTGTCCGTGCGCACTCTGCAGTGACAGGAGAAGCAGGAAGATGTCCATGTGTCTGAGAAGCCTGCGTCTGTTGGCAGAGAGGAAAGTCTGTTGCTTAGTCGTAGTTACTAAGTAGTATTTCAGCACATGCAAATGATCTAAAGGTAACTAGGATGTGTATGTGAGAGATAAGGACAGGAAGGGGAGAAGGCCACAATGAAATAGGAGTCATGGATTTTCTGAATGCTAAGTGAAATTGGAGATTTGTGAGGAACTAGTCTACTTCTAGTCTGCTTTATCACTATTATTCATCTTCTGTCTAGTACATGGGCTCATTTTTGTATTAGCCCTACGTTCTCACCTGTGCTGGATACAATCACTAAGCTAAAATCTCAAGCTTTAAGATAAATGTTGGCTTAATTCTAGGTATAGAAGAGGCTGAGAGTGAAGAAATCTTTCAAATTCAAGGTCACCCTGGGTTATAGTTTGAGGCTTTGTCGAGGCTCCTATTGAATTGCAGTCTGGCCTTGAAGCTGCAGTCTTCCTGTCTGCCCATCAAGTAGCTGAAATTACAGATGTGTGCTATCACACCCAGGTTTAGTGCATGGTTTTAATATTACTCTAATGCATTTTCAAAAAGCAAGTATCTATTTCCTTATGTTTTAATTAACTATTTATTCATTTTATATGTATTAGTATTTTGCCTGCATGTATGTCTGTGCACCATGGTCCCTGTGGGAGCCAGAGAAGGTCAGATCCCCTGAAAATGGAGTTACAGATGGCTGTGAGCTACCATGAAGGTGCTAGGAATTGAAGCAAAATTTTCTGTTCCCTAAATCAGTGAGCCATCTCTCTAGCCCCTCCCTTTTACATCTGGTTTAAAAATTAGGAAATTATGGGACTGGAGGGATGGCCTAGTGATTAAGAGCATTCCAGAGTCCTCTGATTTCAGCTTTCAGCACCCTCTTAGTGGTCCACAATCATCTTAAACTGTACCCCAATGGAGATATCTATATCTATATATATAAACTCCTGTGATTATGAGAAAAATCAATATTTGTTGTATACTATATAAAACAGAATTAATTGCTCTATGTGGTTTTTATTGTGTAATGAAGAGGCCATTCGTTAGATTACAGAAGCCACGCAGGTAGGAAGTAATGCTCATCCCTCACCTGCTCACACTAAGGAAGTGTGTCGACATTCTGTCTTGGTTCTGATATTCAGTGTGGTCGTTTTGTTGTTTTGGTTTTGTTTTTGTTTTTCAAGACAGGGTCTCACCATTTAGACTAGGCTGGCCTTGAACTCTCAAAGATCCACCTGCCTCTGCCTTCCAAAGGCTAGGACTAAAGGAGTGTGCTACCACACCCAGCTCAATGTTGTTTTAATGCAGGGTTATATTATGATCATTTTAGTACAGAAAATTTGGTTATGATGATGTAATAAGAATTTATAGCTGAAATATCATGGCCTTTAATCCGAGCAACTCAGGCAGAAGCAGAGACAGAGGCAGGTAGATCTTTATGAGTTTGCGGCTAGCATGGTCTACAGGGTGAGTTCCAAGTCAGCCAGGGTTATATAGTGAGACCTTGTCTTGAAAAAAGAATTCATAGCAGACTTTGGGTGCACACCTGTAATCTGAGGATCATGAGTTAGAGGTTTTTGGGTTCTGGAAGAGCTGGACTAAAAAGACCCACTCTCCAAAAGAGTTTCCTCACTGCATACATTTGGTCATTCATACTTTTAATAATTTACTTATTGTTACTAATGTTTGTATTTTAAGAATAAAGACTACAAATGTCTCATGGAGAAACTCACCAATCTAGAAGGTGTATACAACTCTGAGACTGAAAAACTACGAAATGATGTAGAACGTCTTCAGCTAAGCGAAGAGGAAGCTAAGGTGGCCACTGGGCGAGTCCTTAGTCTGCAGGAAGAAATTGCAAAACTCCGAAAAGACCTGGAACAAACTCGAACAGAGAAAAAGTCCATTGAGGAACGAGCAGATAAATACAAACAAGAAACTGAGCAGGTAGGAAACAATATTCTTATCCCCATTGCCCCTTGCAACAAGGTAAATGCCATCATCCTGACCTAGTTCATGTGAGTCTATATTCATTTTAATCAAAGACATATTGCAAATTTTATTGGGCTTACTGTTTGTACCAATGTTTCCCAAACATCTCTGCCCCATGATCAACAAGTAAGCTTGAGTCTTGGGGTAGAACATTTAACTCTAGTAAGAACAGAAACAAAGCAATGTCTCAACAGGAAGTTAATACCTATGTATAGTTAGGATTTTATTGCTGTGAAGAGACAGCATGACCAAAGTAGCTCTTATAAAAGGAAACATTCAATTGGGGCTGGCTTCCAGTTCCAAAGTTTTAGTCCATTATCACGGTGGTGGGAAGCATGGCAGCATCCAAGGAGACATGGTTCTAGAAGAGCCAGGAGTTCTACATCGTGATCCATAGGCAGCCAGGAAGAGACTGGCTTCCAGACGACAGCCAGGAGGAGCGTCTCTCTTCTGTATTGGGCAGAGCTTGAGCACTAGGAGCCCTCAAAGCCTCCCTACACAATGACACACTTCTCCATACATATCCTATACCTTCTAACTTAATTCTTTCCAGACAAGGTCTTACTATGTAGCCTTAAATGCCCTTGATTTACTGTCTAGACCAAGCTAGTCTCAAACTCATATAACTCTGATTGCCTCTGCCTCCCAGGTGCTGGGATTAAAGGCATGTACCACTATGCCTCACCCCAGTTTCCTTTCTTTCTTAAGCATACAGTTATATGGAAGTAAATACATCAATATTGTTCTAAAGTCAGTATTTATTTAAACATCAGAATTTAAAAAGGATCCATTCTTATGAAATTCTTAAAAGGTATCACATGGAAAAAAAATCCCTCTTAAATATAAAAATGGAAGTATCAGAAAGCCCTCAGTGAATTTCTAAAGCTATAAAGCTTTCACACTGGGGAAGCATTATAAGAGCCACAGGCCAGGGAGAGCTTCCTGGAAACAGTGTCTTCAGGACATCACATTACTACTATACTCATGAGAACCCAGCAGCTACCTACACAAGATTGGCCAGTCAGTATTCTGGTATAGGTGGGGGAGGATCTCACAAGGTTCTACCCGCAGTTCAGGATATATTGGCAGTTGATGCGTGTTGGGAGAGGGAGAATCAGTTTTCTTCTGAGTAAGGCCCCTGGTAGGCTGCCCACAGTGCCATCAATGACTTGTATTTATAAGAAGAAAGTTTATTCAACAAGAAGTTGAAAGAGGGTTGTTAGGGATGGGATCCAAGAAGAGTAGCATGGTGTGGACTTGGTAAAAATCCATTGTATACATACATGAATTCTCAAATAAAAATGATTATACTTTTAAAGAATTCACGGGCTCGGAGAGATGCCTAAGCTGGTAAGTGTGTCTCTTGCCCTTTCAGAGGACAAGAGTTTAGTTCCCAGACTACACATCTTAATTCCAGCTCTAGAGGGTTCAGCACTCTTTTGGATATGGATACACCCACACATACACATAAACATTATTTTTAAAACTTGTATCCTGATCTCTTTAATCTGCCCATTTGAATTGCAGTGTTATGGTAGTACAGTCAAAAGATGTTGATGGCTAATTTTAGTTGTCAATTTGTCATGGAAAGAGGGAGTCTCAAAGAATTCCATTTATCATAGTTTCCTTGAGCATGTCTTTGAGGTGTTTTCTCAATTGCTAGTTGAAATTGGGAGGGCCCAGGCCATTGTGACTGGTAACATCCCTAGGCATGTGGGCCTGAGCTATGTAAGAAAGATAGCTTAACCCCAAGACTTTCTCAGAATCCTGCCTTAGCTTCCCCTGATAATGGAATGTGGCCTGAAATGTAAGATGAAGTAAACCTTTCCCTCCCCAAGTTGCCTTTGGTCAGAGCATTCTGTCACAACATCAGAACATGACTTTGAGAATATGTTTACTGGATGCTAGCCAAATAGATGCTAAGTGTTCACAGTACCAAGTCAAACAAGCACCATCCCTGTCCTTGTCCTCCGAGATGCATCTAGTCCTACTGGAGAAGACAAAAAATAAGGCATTCATAAGGGCTGAAAGAAGCAAATGCGGAATCTTGCAACAGCCCAGAGAAAAGGCCTATATTGGATGTGGTTTTCATGAAGTTTCTCTGGAGGGAGTAGATTTGAGCCAAGTATTACAGGTGTCAAGATATAAATAGGTGAAATCATGAGGTACAAAGTCAGCGACTGTCATATGGGACATCCCTGTCTGCTGCAGCCATCTCAGCTTACTTTTTCATTCTGTAGCTGGTGTCAGACTTGAAGGAAGAAAACACTTTACTGAAGCAGGAAAAGGAGACCCTCAATCACCTCATTGTGGAGCAGGCCAAGGAGATGACAGGTATGGTTTGTGTGGTCTCAACCCAGCATGCGGCAAACTTCAAACCGAAATTTTGTAAGCTTGACAAATGATATCAGTTACAGTATTGTTTAAAGCTGAAATAAGTTTCAAAAGTTTTGGCTGTCATCTGTACAGTTACAAGCAAGAGTCCCAAACATTTTAATAAAATTAGTGAACTTACAAAATTGATCTTTGGTCTTTGTGTGCCAAAATGAAATTACATATGTAGTAATATCATATGTAGCTTTTTAAAATTTTGCTTTATATGTATGTTTTTAATTTATAGAATTCTGCTGATTTAATAAGAATTATTGAGCTAATATATGGATAGATATGTTTATGTGTTCTTTTACATATACACATGCAAACATACATCTGTGCATTTGTTTTTTTAGTCCAGACTGGTTTTGAATTTGAAGTCTTCCTGCCTTACCCTTCCGAAAGTGCCTTCATATCTGACTATTTTTATATTTTCAAACTGATATAATTGTAAATATTTGTAAGAACATGCAATAATTTGGTACATATATAGTATGAGTAATGGTCAAATCAAACTAATCAATATTTTCATTGTCTCAAAATCTGTTATTTCTACTTATGGGGATCCTTCCCACTCCTCTCCTCAGCTGTATTTTGGGATCTTTCTCTATCTTCTCTCCAACTCTGCCCCCACTCCCTGTCCTGGCTTTCCCAGACCCTGCTGACCATTTTTTCCAAATTCTCTTCTGTCAGATTAAAGCATCTTTAATGAGTAAGAACATACACTGTCCTGGGCCTAACTTATTTATATTTTACTAAGCAATTAGTGTCTTCCTACTAAGTTCAACTCTCTTTGCTACCAAACTAAAAATGAAAGCTAATTTTAAAAAAATAAAGAACTAAGTAAATATGTACATTTATTCTTTGGTTAGGAGGTTGATTAAAATGCTCATAAATTAAAAGAACCTCTCAGATTGGCCTGTGCGCATGTCTCTTGTGAAGCACTCTCTTAATTGCTAACTGCTATAGGAGGCCCCAGCCCACTGTGGGTGTTACCATCCCTAAGCAGGTGGATGTAGGCTGTAATAAACAAAGGAAGCTGAACGTGAGCCTACAAGCAAGCCAGTAAACAACATGGTTTCTGCTTCAGTTCCTACTTCTAAGGTCCTACTTGAGCTCCTGCCCTGATTTGCCTTGAAAATGGACTGTAGCCTGTAAGGTAAAGAAAACCCCTTACTCAGTGTTTTATCACAGTGGCAGATGGAGGCATTCTGAAAGTGATCCAGAGTAAAGACTGGAGAGGTAGTAAGGAAAGACCAAAAGGTTTACCTATAAGACCATGTGATAAGAACTTGCTGTACTTTTCCTCACATGATCTCTCCCCTCCAATTAAAGGTGATATAGAAGAACAAGAAGAAATCATGAAATTAATATTTAACTAAAAAA
Source organism: Micromys minutus (assembly GCF_963924665.1). Taxonomy (NCBI): domain Eukaryota; kingdom Metazoa; phylum Chordata; class Mammalia; order Rodentia; family Muridae; genus Micromys; species Micromys minutus. The sequence continues at coordinate 8,702,230 of NC_137956.1, forward strand.
CAAAGTGAAGACAAGAAGCCAGAGAAAATGTTAAAAGGGACAAAGGAAATAGTCACTGAAGTATGGAAAGAAGGCTTCTCGGATGTAGGAAAGCATACAGTGTTTTCTTAAATTGACCCTAGGGGTGAAGTAAGAATGGATTTGTCTAGAAAATTTTGTTGGAAAACTTGGACTAGCTTCTACAAACTGGTGGGAATAAAGGACAATGTATATAGAGTACCTTGGAAAATTTTCTCATTCATTACTTTACAAATTATGGGATCCTTCCCCCAGGAGGGACGGTGGGAAGCGTCAGGGGCGGAGTAGTGACAAGGCTCCTGCATCCGTGCCTCATAGAACTGGAAGAGAGTTAAATGATAGAGCAATAGAAGCAGGTAGGGAGGTTTGAGAGCAACCCACAAGAATGCAAAGAGCATATTGGTAGGAAACCTGATACTGCAAAAGTAACCAGTTGAGTTTCTAAGTTATAATATACAGCTTCTTTTATTAAACATTTTTAAAATTTAAGTTTATATAAAAATAAAAAAGCAATTTTTAAATTCCAAGTTTTCCTTTTTCAGCCCTGGCTTCCGGAATGATGACTCTGAGACTATTTATTATTAAATGCTTAGGCCGTGAGCTTTGGCTCATTCGCTAAGTAGCTTGTAACTAATTTAACCCATTCAAACTTTTGTCTACCATGTGGTTAGTTCCCTCTCTTCAGTCCTGGCTCACTTCTCTCTCTGTGTCTCCCTGGCTTCATTTGCATGTCTCTCATGCCTCTCTTCATGACTCTCTTTTATCTCTTACTATTTCCCAGAATCCTCTCTCTTCCTGACAATGTCCCACCTTCTATTTCCTGCCTCAGCTTTGGCAGGACATTGGCTTTTTATTGACAGGTGATGTTTATAAGATAGAGTCTCTTTAAACTTCTGTATTAGGGTGTTTTGTCTGCACTTACACCTATGTACCATTGTGTGTGCCTAGTGTCTGTGGAGGTCAGAGAAGAGTGAACTGGATCCCCTAGAACTGAAGTTACAAATTGTAAGCCACCATCTGGGAGCTGGGAATTAAACCTAGGTCCTTTGGAAGAGAGCCAGTGCTCCTGACTGCCGAGCCCCCACACATAGCTTCTTTATTTTTTATTACCTGCAGTCAGTGGCTAATCTCTAAACTCCAGACTATGTCCAGCTAAAAGCAGCTACTGGCAGAAACGGCAGAGTGAGGTGGGTAACTGGACAAGCTCGGGTCCTTGAGCAGCACATGAGAGATGGCAGGAAGCAAATAGCACAGTGAGCAGCGCCTAGGCATTCAAGTTAGAAATGGAGGGTAATGAATGACAGAGTTCAGGGTGCTAGAGGACAGTATGACAGAACCATGGGACTGAGACACGACAGACACCAGAGAGCAGGAAGGCCAAGTTCCTTAAAAGACACCATTCTCCTAAGGAATTGCTTTCTTAATCATTATTTGGCCAAAGTAATTTATAAATATCACAGTTAATAAGATGGCTCATCATCAGGCCTAAGGACCTAAATTCAATCCCAGAGGCACATGATGGATGAAGAGAATTGATTCCCAAAATTGTCCTTTGGCTCTCACATGTATACTGTGACACACACACAAACACACAATTTTATTGGATTTTATGAATAGCCTAAAAACAACAATATTGGAATAAATATGCTTTAGTTATATGAATAAGTAAGAGAATACTACTGCTTTGTTTTGTTTTACTATTGCTTACTAGAAAAGTATGCAGTGGAAGTTTATCCAGAATGTTTTGTAATCTCAGTGTAGTGGTATACACCCATGATCCCGGCACTGAGGAAACTGAAGCAGGATGGACTGCATAGCTCTAGTACCAGACTAGGTGGGACCACATAGCAAGACTGTCTCTGAAGACAGACAAAGTCATGAAGTACTGGAACTAAAGCTATAGTACATGAAGAGCTCCACAGATGCAGTTGTCATGGTGATATAATTTGGGGTCATGCTTCCTTCTCTCCTGCATTCACAAATTTCTCTCACAGGCCTAAAAGTCAGTTTCATTAAGAGACACTGGAAGTAGTGTACCTTTTTACATGCTTGAATTCTAGAGTCATTTTTGTATACATGTCCCCTTCCAGTTTTGAGGGAGGATTGTATTTATGTTGTTTTGTCCTATAAAGTTGATTATAATATCGACAGATTCCTGGGCAATACATCGTCCTAGATCGAATAAAAGATGGAATCTAGATTCTAAGAATGGAATTGCTGTCACATCTGAAACAAGAAACCGCTTTCTTTATTTCTTACTCTCACCTGTGGCCAGGTACCCTGCTCAGGGGCTTTCGCTTGAGCTCCTGAGCTGCTTCTGTTAGACTTTGGTTTCTGGTGGGAGGCTCAGCTTCCTCATCTGTTTCTTTGGACTGCTTCAAAGGCTTTCTTTCGCCACCTTTGTGGCCTGACATGTCACCTGTCACCGTTTTACCAGGCCCTGATCCTCTATATCGTCTTGTGTATTTCAGAAACTATGGAGAGGAAGTTAGTAGAAGAGACAAAACAACTGGAGCTTGACCTAAATGATGAAAGGCTGAGGTATCAGAACCTTCTGAATGAGTTCAGTCGCCTGGAAGAGCGCTATGATGACCTCAAGGAAGAGATGACCCTGATGCTGGTGAGTCTAGCACTCTTGTTTGGGTTTGCTTTGTTCTTTTGAAGAGTCTTGTTGTGTAACTAGACTTAGGCTCATGAGCCTTCTATTTCTACCTCCTAAGTGCTGGATCAGAGGCATGTCCATGATACATGGGTTCTGCTTTTTGGTTTGTTTGTTTTTAGTGAGAATTTTTAGTAATACATTAAAGTAGAATCAGCCTCCATGCACTACATGTGCCTGTTACCCAGTTCCGAAATAGTCAACATCTGTTTTCTCTTCTACCCACCACCATGTGCCTGTTATATTATTTAAAGTAAATCCCAGAAATCATGCAACTTTATCCATAAGTTCTTCAGTAAAGTCTAATACTATAAAGATGGGGCTGTAACATAGTATAAAGTTGGTATGTCAAGACTCTGCTTCCTACATTTAATGACAATGTAAATCAAGTATATTTATATTACATTTCTATTATGTAACTATTTTCTTCACTGGAGCTATAAGAATTTGGTCACAAGACAGAACCCTAGAGCATTTAGCCACCAATGCAAATCACTGGGTGGAGATGAAGACCTTGTAGCTGTTTCCATTGTGCATAGTTCCATTCTGCTATATGAATTATACTTGGATTGTTTACCTTACAGAATGTGCCTAAGCCAGGACACAAGAGAACAGACTCTACCCACAGCAGTAATGAGTCTGAATACACTTTCAGCTCTGAATTTGCAGAAACTGAAGACATTGCACCAAGGACAGAGGTACATTTATCTCTCACTAAAAGTAGGATGTTCATGCTTCTATTGATAGACAGCATTTCTAATAATTGGTTTATGTATTCTTAATTAATTGTATCCATAAGTACTTATCGCACATGTTTTTGCCAATACATATACTAATTTTTTTATATTTGTTTTGGTGTTAGAACTGAACCAAGCACCTTAAATGTGGCAAGCATGTGTTCTGCCACTGAGCAATATTCCCAGTCCCACATTATAATTTTAATGTGAGTTTCATAGCAGTAGTTTCTTTGCTGTCCCCACCATGGCTGAACAGTTTCTGCAGAGAACTCAGATGCTGACTACAATTGCCCTGGAGCCCTCACAGCATATGTAGGACCACTCTGTGTTGGTTTGGAACCATTGCTTTTGCCTCTTCAATCAACTATTGAAGTCCTGCCTTATTTATGAACTTCCTTTGTGTCACACTTAGAGAAAGGGCCACCATGACTTCCTCAGCTATGGCAGGAGAACTTCAATTCCTGTCAAACCAGTGGTGGTAATTTTATTAATAAATTCTATTATCTTATTATATTCAGTTAAGAGATTTGGTATTATTTTTAAGGTCCATTTCAAAGTTTCATTCAGTAAAGGCTTAGGTTAGGACCCCACAACTCCTCTTATCCAGGTGGTCGAGACTCCTCCTTTGTCATGTGTCCAGAGAAGTCAAATGACTTCTGTGTTTGCTGAAGTAGATATGCCAGCGGGCTAAGGATATCATCTGGGCACCCTGACGTGCTTGTCATTCATTACCTCTCAAGTTGTTTTCTGTTTGTCAAATGTTGTCTTCAAAACAAGATTGAAATGCCACATTTGGGCAATCAACTGAGCTAGAACCTTTTTTCTTTTGAGTTATAGTAGTGACTGTTGTCCCAGGAATTCTTATGATTATTAATTGAAATAGAAGTTACCTCAGCCCATCAGACTGCCAAGTGTTATGTTCGGATATTGATGTTCTTGGGTGTGTATTTCAGTGACAGAAATTAGAAACCATCTCATTGCCTGACAGGAAGACAGTGATTAAACAGCTGGCGGTTCACCCGACTATCTATTTAGGCAGATAATTAGAAAACAATCATAGGACGCACTTGGGGCTGCTGAGTCAACTCCCTAACCCTGTAGTCTTAATTCTTAAACAGATTGCTAAGGTGAATGTGAATACACATCTAAATTTTAATAAGTGCACTTAGATTTCCACAGCTTCTTTATATGTCACCAATATAATATGAGACACAGTTGTTAACATGGGACATTATTAACTATGAAATGCCACCGCGGGGCTATCTGCTGGTCAGATAAGAGAGACGTAGTTCCTCACTGTGGTTCAACATGCACTTCTCCAGTCATTAGCTAGGACAGATGGGCTTTGGTTTTGTTCTTTGGGTTTACATTTCTTCTGTATTTGACTGTCTTTCTATTGAAGTATTTTCTCTTTGGATTGTGAGTCTCCTGGCTTCACTTGATTCTTATGGTTTCTGGGTTTTAGGAGCCAATTGAGAAGAAGGTGCCTCTGGATATGTCATTGTTCCTTAAGCTCCAGAAGCGTGTAACAGAGCTTGAACAGGAGAAGCAGTTGATGCAGGATGAGCTGGACCGAAAGGAGGAGCAGGTGTTCCGCAGCAAGGCAAAGGTGAACAGCAGCAGCCGTTCAGTAACACCCTCCTAGGATTGAGGGCGGCCCAGGGAGGCCAGGTTGTCCCTGTGTCCTTTTGTATTCTCTGAGTTCCATAGCTCTGTGGCACTTGGTTAAAGCTGTGGATGCTTTGACATGCCACTGTGTTTTGTAAAGCAGCTAGGTATTCTAATAGTAAAGATTTGACAATTAAAATACCAAGATTTTACTTTATTTTTTTCTCCCCAGGAAGAAGAAAGACCACAGATTAGAGGTGCTGAACTGGAATATGAGTCCCTCAAGGTACTGGAAAATTCAGCCCAAGACTTTGAATACTTTGTTTTGACAAGAGAACTGCTAAGAATTTGTCATTTTCTCAGACAGCATCTTTAGCTGAAGGTTCTAGCTTAAATCTTACTTAAACAATGGTCCTAGCCTATATCCTTTCCTCTTGCAAATTCATTTTCATCTAAGTAGAACTTCATCCTGAACAGAATTAGGCGGTAGCAGCCACTCAAACTACAGTAGTAAAGATTATAAACTCTTATCCGGTGGCTTGGTGCAAATGCTTCCATCTGGCAGCATAAAAATCTGACTGAGGGTGAGGGGCAGACTAAAGGCTCAGGGTAGTAGTCTGCTCTCTAACACACCCTCTGCCTCACATAAACGCAGACAAATGAAAGCACAGGTTAAGCCCAGATTCACGCAGCATTAGGAGAGTAGTTCACGAAGCTTGTCCTATATTAGCAAAATCAGTATCACCTAGTCCCTTGCTGAAAGTTCAAAATTTTAGGCCTAACACCACTAGACATCAAGTCAGAATCCTGTAGTTAGGGCTCAGAAACAGGCGTTTTAACAGGAACTCCAAATGACTGTAATACATGTTCAAGTTTGGGACGCATTGTGTCAGATCTTCGACATCAAAGTAAAGACATTTGTTTTCTATCTGAGAAATGAGCAATGCAAAATTGATTACCAGTGAGTTAGAGGATTGAAAGAGAGCACTGTTGAAAACTTTAGGGGTCCACTCAGGCAACCAGTCATTAGAAATATCCTGATCAGCTGTGTACCCTTACATACTTGCAAACAAATCCTGGGCTTCTCAGGACTGGCACCCAGCCATCTCTGCACCTGGGAATATTCCCTGAGTAAATTTGCCCCTGTCTTTTACATTGTTCAGTTCACACTGATGTTACACTTAGTCTGGGAGACCATTCATAAGAATGGAGGCTAATGTCCTTTCTAGAATTCTTCCATCACTTAGCGGAAGTTGAGTTTTCCAGTGTCGAGATGAGGATGACATCAGTAAAATATCCATCTTTTCATTCAGCGGCAAGAGCTGGAGTCAGAAAACAAAAAGCTGAAAAATGAGCTGAATGAGTTGCGCAAAGCCCTCAGTGAGAAAAGCGCCCCAGAGGTGACTGCGCCGGGTGCGCCGGCTTACCGTGTCCTCATGGAACAGCTGACCTCTGTGAGTGAGGAGCTTGATGTCCGCAAGGAGGAAGTCCTCATCTTGAGGTCTCAGCTGGTGAGCCAGAAAGAAGCCATCCAGCCCAAGGTAAGCATGTGCACATGCTGAAGATGAGGCACGGTGACTGGCCTCCATGTCTCCTTAAGCTTTTCCTCCAGTTTGTAAGCAAACACACACTCAAGAGCAGCTGCAAAAGCCACGGGGTTCCAAACTGTCTTTTAAAGGTTCATCTTCCATTAGCAAAGGATACTTTTAAAAAATATATTTGCCATTCATAGCAGTAATCTTCCCTCAGTAAATTCTGAGCTAAAGTAAAATACATTAAATATGAATATCTACAATTTGTTGTGGTATAAAGGGACATTAAGTCTAACTAAAATTTCTTGTTGAAATTGGCCTGCTTATGTGGACAGAAAATGGGAATCACAAGATGATTTCCGTTCACTCCTGGGAGTTTCCTTCAACAGGGAGAGGGTAGGAAGAGCTGTTTTTTGTGGAGTCAACAGAAAACACTTTGTGCTGTCACCTTGTCTGATACAGTCCCATTTGGTTCTAAGGCTTGGACAGATTGGGCTTAGAAAGAAAGCTCTGTAAAGTGTGTGTGGAGTACCATTGGACAATTGATATTCTCATAGGAAACTTTTGTGAAAATTATTGGAAAATGAAACAAGGAAACAGAGGACATTAATACTAGTAGAGCACATAGTTTTGGTATCATACATGCCCACTTGTTAAGCTCACATAACCCATGTGACAATTGTTCTGTGATAATGTGCTGGCCCTATCTCACCACAGTCTCTGCTTACCCAGTTCCCAGCCTCCACCTGACACATCTTGTCTGTGCTGGAAGAATGTGTCATATATTGAGACCTTTCCAATTCCCAGTGCTTGTTTATAATTCTGAGTTTCTCAGTCTCTCTCTCTCTCTCTCTCTCTCTCTCTCTCTCTCTCTCTCTCTCTCTCTCTCTCTCTCTCTCTCTCTCTCTCTCTCTCTCTCTCTCACATACACACACACTCAAAGATTTTATTCCCCTCCCAGTCCACCCTCCTACCGTTCCACATCCCATACCTCCTCCCTGCCAACTGCCCTGCCAGACCTCTAAACTCCCTGGGGCCTCCAGTCTCTTAAAGGTTAGGTGCATCTCCTCTGACTGAACCCGGACCTGGCAGTCCTCTGCTGTATATGTGTTGGAGGCCTCATATCAGCTGGTGTGTGCTATTTGGTTGGTGATCCTGTGTCTGAGAGATCTCAGGGATCCAGGTTAATTGAGACTGCTGGTCCTCCTACAGGGTCACCTCCTCCTCAGCTTCCTCCAGCTTTTCTCCAATTCAACCACAGGGTCAGCAGCTTCTATTGATTGGTTGGGTGCAAATGTCTGCATCTGAGTCTTTCAGCTGCTTGTTGGGACTTTCAGAGGGAGTCATGATACAGCATACAGTGAGATAGACTTTGAGTTATCCCAGCCAGCTCTGGTTTGTCTGCTCTACCTCCAGAGGACTCTGGGAAGCTTTCTCTAGACAAATGCCCTTCCAGTGGCTAAAACTTGAACTCTCAAAGACAGGTGAAACCTCACACTGATATATCAACATGAGGGTCATTCTCTATCACACCCAACATTTTTAAAACCAGCAACATTTTAAAACAAAACAACTCAGGAAAGAACTTAAGCATTAGAAATAGGAGTTCCCATCTCATACACATATATTAATGTCTACTGTATGACAGTTCTGTGAAGTTAATTCATTCAGAGTTAGTTTCAGAAAAAACAAGTCATAGCTTTTAAATGGACTCTTATCTAGATTCAGTAAAATAATATATTCATGAAGCTAAATATTTCTTGTTTTCTGCATTTTTGTGCTTGCCAACATGTGATTTTTCAGGATGATAAGGTAATTATACATGTTTTTAATATTTAATTAGTATTTCTGTTTAATCCTAAGATTGGCTTGCAGGTCTTTTCAGTATGTATACTTGGTGCTTTGTAACCAGGTCTACTTTATTTCATTCTTTTTTGAAGGCTTATTTATTTACTGTTTGTGTTTATGTGGGTATGTGAAAATGAATGTCAGAAGAAAGCCTTGTGCGTCCTCCTCTATTCTCCATCTGTTCCTTTAGAGAGTGATTCTTCCTATCCTGAGGCTTTCATTTCCTCTACTAGGTTAGAAGCCAATAAGCCCCAGTAATGTCTTGGCTCCACCCACTCAGAAAATGGGTGCCAGGCATATGTGGAATGTCTGGCTTGTTACAGGGTGCTGAAATTTGAACTCAGGTCCTCTTGATTGAGAACCAAGCCCCTCCTAAGTGCTTAAGTGAAGTTCTCCATCATTTTGTTTTCAGTTGTGGCAATGATGGAATGTTTCATGTGGTGCAGCCCTTCAGAATCAAGTCTCTGAACATGGAAAGCACATGGAGCAATGAGTCAGAAACTTCCCAGGGCTGTGGTACAACTCTAACTCCATCTTTAAATGCTACATCCTAGCCAAGACAGCAAGAATGAGGAAAGAACCAGCTGCTCATTCCCCAGGATATCAGAAAAGGAGATGTCCATCTTTCCCTCCCTTCAGACTAGCTTAAACAGATCAAATGACCTAATTTACCAGAAATTCAAAAACACTCCAGAAAAGTCCTAAGATACTCCAGTATAGTATTATTTGATATAAAGATGGGTCATCATGAGTTATATTTATAGGCCTTAAAAAATAAGAATGGCCCTTTATGAAATATTTCTTTTCTTTCAGGGAAAGAGAAAATATAAATCACTAAATATATATTCTATATAAAATACAGCTAAAGAAATGATTATTTGGAGCCAGAGATGTAGTTCAACTGGTAAAATGCTTGCCCAGCACACACAAAGCCCTAGGTTTGATCTACAGCACCCCATAAACTGAGTGGGTTCAGTGGTATATACCTCAGGTCCCAGTGCTGAGGAAGACAAGGCAAGAAGACCAGTTCCCAGTCGTCCTCTAGGACATAGACTGAGGTCAGCATGAGTACCACACCCAGCTTAGAACAAACATTAACAGGCATTTTTTAGACAAAGAGAATGAACCTTTCTGGGGTGCTAAATTTGCCAATTTTTAGAGGCAATAAGTTAGTGGTTTAGTGTGTGTGTGTGTCTGTGTGTGTGTGTGTGTATGTGTAGACACACACATGAATATCAGATGATAACTTGTAAGACTAGATTCTTTCCACCATATGGGTTCTAGAGATTGAACTCAGGCTGGGTGGCAAGTGCTACCCACAAGGCACTGAGGTGAAAAGAATATATGTAATCCAGAGTTACTGAATTGAGCCTTCACGTGGAAATATATCATTTCTCCCTTCAGAATACAATGACAGATTCCACAATACTTTTGGAAGATGTACAGAAAATGAAAGACAAAGGTGAAATAGCACAAGCATATATTGGTTTGAAAGAAACAAACAGGTAAGCCGATCCTTTTGTAAACTTGGTTCAACTGTGTTAACCTTGACTCTTCAAGCCCATCTCTGGTGGAGGAACTCACTGGCCTGGTCTATTGCTTTAATGGACCCTAAGGTTTCTAGTGTAAACTAACATAAAATATCATTAATAATATCAGGTAATTATGGATGATTGGTGTCGGGAAATGTTACAATGTGGGAAGCTATGTTTATTGCAAGGGCCTTAGCCTTCAGCTGCCTAGAGAAGAGAATCCATTGCTCAGTTTGGACTGAGTATATCCTTTTATAGTAGGGGTTCAAGATGGCCATTTGAAGATGTGTAGAGGCAGCGACAGTGCTCAATAATTGAAACATAGCATGAAGAGAAATGAAAGTCTATGTGCTTGGAATCCCATCAGTGGTAACCCTACAGCTTTAGAAGGGTGCCATAACCTCGAGGATGAGAAAATGGAGGCTCGCATGTGCAGTTGGAAGCCTTACTTCATTTCTGAACCAAAGTGTTGTGCCATTGTACTCTAAACAGAAAAAAATTATACACTGACTGTTTTGAGAGAGTATGGCAATGGTGACCATAGAGAAAAACAGTTCATCAATACCCACAAATTAAATACATGTACCTTATGTAACATCAGCTAGTTCTTTATTTGCACACATAGGTACAGAATGCTCTTAAAGGTATTTGGTTAAGTGTAATATAATTTATGAATTAATTGTAAACTTTTATATTTACAAGTATCTTATTATAGAAAGGGTATGTTGTTCACCATCCACTCAGCCACTTAGTCACCACAGGTCTGAAATGTGCCTACCCCATGCCAGACACTGTGCCACACAGTGGGAAAACAAATAAATGCAGTCTCTCTCACAGAGGTGATAGGCTCCTTAGAGAAATGACTGTGAATATTTGAATTTTAGGCAAAAGATATTATAAATAATTTAAGTGTTTTATATAGAAGAATGATGTAGTGATAGATTTAGTCAGAATTTAAGTGTTTTACATAGAAGAATGATGTAACCGATTTAGTAAGAATTTAAGTGTTTTACATAGAAGAATGATGTAGTAACAGATTTAGAAAGCTAGCCCTTGCTGTTCTAGTAATGGGGTAAGTTCAAGAGCACAAAACCAGTTAAGAGGTTTTGCCATAATCCAGTGACTGATCATAATGACTTGAGCTTGGTGGTGGCAGTTGGGATTGAAAGAAGTGGGGCATTTGGAAAGATATATATGAAGATGAGGTCAATAAACCTTGTGGTCTGTTGGGTGTATGAGCGGGTCATAAGAAAGCTTGGTGTGTCTGCTGTGGGGACTCGGTTGGATGTGTTGATACCATTTCATGAACATAAGACATATGGTAAATGGTGAGTGGATTTACACATTCTGATTTTTGGGATACAAGGAGGTATCCAGGGAAAGAAATCCTACTAGGCAGTTGAGGTATATATAATAAATCTATAAAGTCATGACACTAGTAATTCAAATAAAACCTTAAGAATACATAACTCTTTAGGAAGAGATGGTAGATTGAAAATTGAATTTTCTCAAGTTCATGTTCTATAACATAGTAAAAAAGGTATATCAAGATTAAAAACTGGACTCTGAAATCACATGGTGGTAGACTCCAGTGCTTTCTTACCAGCTGTTAAATTGACTTGGGCGATGGGAGAACAGATGAGGTAGTGAAGAGATGAAGAACAGCTTCTGACATTTAGCAATTTCTCAAAATGCATGGTTTACATCCTAGGTAGGAAAAATTGTAACAACTTTATCTTGTCTACAAACTACACTATTTTTTATAAGAGGCAACAGATCCATCTCTAATACAAAGGCAATTTTTTCAGATCTTAAGTTTAATTGTATCCAAAATTTTAAACTGTGTCAAAAACTGAGAACTTTTGGTATGTTCTTATGTTATCCGTACAATAATTTTTATAAAAGTTTACATGTGAATCAGATTTTATTATGCTGAAACAAATTCTATCCAGAGAACTGAAAATTACATTTTGAAATAGATTATGAAAATTGCCACATGAAGATATAGCATCTGGAGTTTTCATATCACACATGTGTTATGGTTAGCCTCTATGTATTGTTAATATGTCAGGTCATTTGTCTAGCCACATAAAACATTAGAAATTGAATGTCTGTCTCACTTTTCCAGTTATTTCTCTTCAGGAGATGCTCCAGACCTTTTATTTGTTCTGATGTAACTGCTTCTCCCCGCCTTTTAATTAATGAAAGTAATTTTGTGGCAATGTTGTAAAGTCGTTTGTAATTACTAAAAATGGTCCTCTTCACTTAGTAAAATGCTGAAGTATTGTGTACTTTTCTTGACCACCATCATCTCATTTCCATCCTGTGTCCTTTTGTGTTTTGCATTGTGTTTCTTTACATGGAAGATCATCTACTATGGATTACCAGGAGTTGAATGAGGATGGAGAGCTCTGGCTGGTTTATGAAGGGTTAAAACAAGCCAACAGGTTATATATGTCACCTCAAAATGGAATGTTACTACTTTGCTTTTCTCACTAACACGGACTCACAACTTTGACTACTACTCGTCTTGTGCATTTATTGTCCTCCTGAGACAATTAGTCTCAATAAAACTTAGACTCTTCGGCCAAATGGCTTCTTTCATTTTTTTTCTCTACTAACAGATACTATTAAGGCTAGAATTGATTATAAGTGAATACAGTTGCTGCCTATGATCCACGATGCTGTCGGCAGTGAATATCTAAAGAGTGTGAATCTCTCTAGGGCTTAAGGAAGACAGTCTTCAGCTGAAGCATAAGTTACTGGAGCATGTGCACTGATTCTTGTTACCTGCACAGTAGTTTATTTGCAATAAATGTGAACCTTGGATACGTGGTCCTATAATAGATTGTCGGCTTTCTCATTATTGTGAGGCTGCCTAAGAGCAGTGGCAAGTGCCCGGCTCAGCATTCTCTGTGGTTACTGTGAGACTAAAGAAGTCAGGATAACCTCCTGAGCTCATCAGTTCACTTCCAGGAAGAAAAAACAAAATAGAATTAGTGTGTCTCTTCAACATAGTTATCAGTCCTAGTAATGTCTGTGTCTTTAAAATTCCTTAAAAATTCATTTTAGTGATTACGATTTTAAAGCTTCACGCTGTCAAGCTGGTCTCTGCTTACTCTGCTTTATTCTAACCATAACCTTGGGCATTAACTACAGTGTTGTTGGTTGACTCTGTCTTGAAACCTCATAAATAATAGCTGAAATATTTTCGTCCACTATCCATAGTTTGCTCACAAAGCCATCAATAAGTTCATTCAGCAGTCAATAACAAAAAAACATTGGGACTAAATGTTATTTTCTTCATGTTAGTTAATTCTTGACTGTAACTTTATTTCTTGTTAGGATTCCATGTGTAATTTCATGGGGAGAGAGATGACAGCTCTGCGCACACACACTCACTCACACAATTACAGAACTACTGAACTGGATTTGGATACATCTATGGGTTTCCAAGTAGTGCACCAGCCTTTCTGCCCTTAGATGAGTGGATAATAGTAAACGTTATTCTGGCTCTACTTTTGCCTGAAATCAGTGACTATGTCTTTAAAGGTCTATTTTATTAGATTGAGAGAGTGTGCAATCTTGCACTTCATAATGCAGTTGTTTGTGTTTGTTTATTTAATGGCAATGGTACTATCTTTGCCAATTAAAAGAGAACTTCATACAATGCAAAAAGACACACCTGTGGACAAATTAGTTTCCATTTCTGGCATCTGAGTTCAGGACATTATTAGAGTCAGGAGAAGCACAGATGGTATAGGGTATCTGCTTTTCCTATTTCTTGCAAAGGCACATATAGCTCTGTACTGTGAACTCATCCACTCTACAAACCCGTGTGGCCTCTCTACAGGCTCTTAGAATCCCAGCTCCAGTCACAGAAGAGGAGCCATGAGAATGAGGCTGAGGCCCTCCGTGGGGAGATCCAGAGCCTAAAGGAAGAAAACAACCGGCAACAGCAGCTGCTTGCCCAGAACCTGCAGCTGCCCCCTGAGGCCCGCATTGAGGCCAGCCTGCAGCATGAGATCACCCGGCTGACCAATGAAAACCTGGTAAGGAGAGGGTCAGTGCCCAGGTCTACTGTGTGTTCTTTAAAGACAAGCACAGCTTTTTCTTTGGGGGGAGAAAAATATGAATGTATTGGTAAAAATGAGTCAAAATAATAAAATTGTACCCAGGCAGTTTCTCATAGCAGTCTCTTGAGCAGTTGAGCCCCTTCAGACCTTCTCACATGGCGTGTCTGAAAGAAAGAAACCTGCCTGCCTGCCAGGCTTTGAATGGCAGGGAGACACAGCTACATATTGTTTTCCTTTGAGCTCAAGCATCCAAGGAAGATGCCATCCAGCCTGTCTAGCCGACAAGCCAGGGAAGTCTCAGGTGAACCCAGCAGGAGCTGTGTGTTGTCACTAGGTAGAGCTTCTAAAACAGAGCAGAGGGACTAGAATTGAGCTCAGCACATCTGTTCTTTTAAGCAGAGCCTGTACGGTAGTGAGGAAGGTGATTTTTCTGTTCCCCTTACCAGATTCTGAATGCTGACACAGACTCCAAGACTTTTTTTCTTATTCCTTTTCATTTTTTTTAACCAAAGTAAAATATTTTTACAATATTTCTTTCTCTATCACATTATAACTTTGATTACATGTTTGCAATTTTTAAATCTATGTAAATTTTACAGATATTCTTACTGCATAAAATCAGTAAAAGATTATAATTAGACATTTTTGCATAAAATCTGTTCTCTGGTGACAGATGAAAAAGTAATACCTCTTCAGATCTACAGTAAAGTGTTTGAATTTCTCTGAAGATCTAATTCCATTCGCGATAATTGATAATACAGACAGTTCTCTACTACCATATGTTCACCCATATTTTACCTAGATTCAGAAGTGTTTTCTTTCCAGTCTGCTGTATGTGTGAAGCTCCATGGTGGGAGTGTGGGGAAGAGCAGGGACACTGTGTGTGCTCTTTCAGAATGACTGCACCTTATGATTTGATGGGACATTTTCTGAACCAGAAAATGGTCTTTAAAAGTTATGTCTTACTCTCTTTGCTGATATAACTAACAATGTTTTTGAAGATTAAGAACTGATAAATATGTGAAATAATATTGTGATCAGTGTACAGATTCTTTGCTTCTGAGTTGCCTTAAAATGCTATGCAGTGTGTGAAATGGATTTGTTTCTGGGATGGATCTGTTTTTGGCAGATCCCCAGTTTGTTCACTAAGTTAATCAAGTGTGGCCCTTATAGCCTGTCTGTACTATTGATATTTTGTATCTAACTCAGAAATGAACAAGCCTCACACTCTAAATAGAAATCCCTCATTAGTTTGTATTAGGCTATCCTTTGCAGATCATCTGCTTGTGCCATTCATTACACTGACTGCTAATTCAAAGGAAATTATGAAAGGCAAGTGTATGGAAGAACATGCCTTCTCAGGGAACTTAGAGTTTCTCAGTTTTAAGTATGCATTTTTAGGATGCACTTGAGCAGAATATTAAGGTAACCATACGTCTGGGCTTAGTGTTTCTGAAGTTTTCACACACACACACACACACACACACACACACACACACACACACACACACACTGAATACACACCCGTGCACCTAGGAATGGCTTTCTTACTCCTCTAGTTCACAGGCTCACAGGTCTCCCCCATGCTGCCTCTCACCTGCCCCACCAGTTCCAAACGGTGGGGTGCTAATAGCACTCCTGCCTTTCTGTGTTGCTGCCTTCTTTGCCCTTGCTGTCCTGATGGCAGCTGAGCAGTGCAGCAGCCTGGAGAGTCACACGCGAGGGAGGAGCAAAGGGCTAGGAACTGAAATGTCAGCCTTCTGAGGTCACTATGGTTCCCTGTTCCAATGACAGCATCCTGGCCAATATCTGTTCCCATTGGTCATTCGGAACAGAAACTCATCTATACATGCTGATGGAAAGTGACAGTGGAGCCTGGGAGTGGATATAGCTCCATCACACCTGCTTTAAAGTAGTTTTAAGTTAATTTTGCTGAGAGGTGGCATAAGCTCAAAGACACAAGAAACAAATTCCATTGTACCTGTTTTTTCAGTATTTTGAGGAATTATATGCAGATGACCCTAAGAAGTATCAATCTTATCGGATTTCACTTTACAAAAGGATGATTGTATGTAAAACACAGTGCTTTTCCGTTGTCTTCTGCTACTTCTAGCCTTCTCTAACTGAAGAGCACGCTGCTGACTGTCACTGCACAGGAGGTCTCTTCAAAAATATTCACAGAGTCTTTCCCGACCTCCACAGCCATCTTTAGCTAGTGTGTCTTCTCTTTTGCTGTCCTGTGTCCACTGTGTTTGGTTTGTTGTTAACCCAAGGCTTACAGTGTGATGGAAGCAATTTATTTCAAAAGAGAGTAAAATCCAGGAAGTATCACCCAGCACTGGAAATGTGAGCAGCTGTTTCCTCAGAATCACGAGTCAGGTGTCTGACCCCATTCCTAAGCAGGCTAGAGAATGAATCAGTGCTTGCTTGCTTTTTTTTTTAATTGGATATTTTATTTATTTACTTTTCAAATGTTATCCCCTTTCCTGGTTTCCCCTGTACAAACCCGCATCCCATCCCCCCTTACCCTGCTTTTATGAGGGTGCTCTCCACCCACCCACCCACTCCCACCTCTGCCCTGGCATTCCTCTACACTGGGGCATCAAGCCTTCACAGGACCAAGGGCCTCCCCACCCAGTGATGCCAGATACGGCCCCTTCAGCTCCTTCAGTCCTTCTCCAACCCTTTCACTGGAGTCCCTGTGATCAGTCCGTTGGTTGGTTTCCAGCATCCACATCTGTATTGGTCAGGATCTGGCAGAATCTCTAGGGAATCAGCTGTATCAGGCTCCTGTCAGCAAGCACTTCTTAGCATCAGCAGTAGTGTCTGGGTTTAGTGACAGCATACGGGATGGATCTCCAGGTGGGACAGTCTCTGGATGGCCTTTCCCCTTCAGTCTCTGTTCCACTAAGTAAAGCCAGTAGTCACAGATGTCTTATCTTCCGTTTAAAAATACAGATTTTCTTTCCCTTTTTTTCACTTTTTGCATTAGGCACTCAAAGTTTGTCTTTTTAAATTTATATTGTGCAAGATTTGTGGGTATCTCCTATTACCTGGCATTTGGGTCTTAATGTCAGCAGAACCCCACCCCCACCCCAGAGACAAGCTTTTGCTACATAACCCAGGCTGGCCTTGAATTCTCACTCAGACTTCCAGGTACTTGGGTTATGGTCATCTACCCTCATGCTGTGTATCAGAAAGTTCTTTATCCTGTTTGCTTACTTTTTTGTTGTTTGATTTAGTTTTGTTTGGCTTGTTTTTTTAAGGCAGTCTCAATATGTAACCCTGGCTGGCCCTGAACTCACAGAGATCTACCCACTACTACCTAATGAGTGTTGGAATTAAAGGTGTGTGCCAAAACACCTGGTTCAGCTTACTGTTAGTTTCCCCAATTTCGTAGTGTTTCTGTGTTAAGGCTAAGTTCAGACCCAGTAAAGCATAGCTGTGCTTTACTCTCGGGTCAGTCTCTTCCCAGTGCAGCCATCTCGAGTCCTCATGTCTTTGCTCAGTGCCCTCACAGGTGGCAGTGCATCTGGAGACTTCCATCACGCTGTAAAGGAGCCCACTGCAGTGTTTTAGCCTTGTCTGCACTGTAGCTGCGCCTCCTTTGTCTGCCACTCTCAGCCGGGTGGTGGCTCCACCTGTGAGCTCCTCTGCAGCTTTATGTGAAACTAACAGTGTCGTTGCTGCAATTGTGTCTGTGTACCCTTTGTGCCTGGGCTAAGGCTGTTCTGATCTTTCTGACATAATCCCCATCTTGTTCCTAGGATCTGATGGAACAACTTGAAAAGCAGGATAAAACCGTCCGGAAACTGAAGAAACAACTGAAAGTCTTTGCCAAGAAAATCGGTGAACTAGAAGGTACTTGAACATTTTTAACAGCATTTGTCAAATTTTATTTCCATTGCTAGTGACCTGGTGGAGATTTATAGGTGAGTTTTAAGAGAAAATAAACAAAATTACTTTTGACAATCTTAACCTCTGCCGAATGGAAATTTCATCTCCTATTTATGGTGATAATTTTCATAGTGACATAGCAGTAAGTTACAAAAGGAGAAAATTCACTCAGCAAACACCTAACATGCCAGAGTCTGCCCTAGTCAGTACATGTGCTTACGAGCAAGGGTTTTAGAACCAGCTTCTTGATTCCTGTCCTGTCTCTCTGCTACCTACTAGGCTCAGAATATTTGCATGTTGCTGAGCCTCTCTATGACTAAGTTTTCCCACATTCTCACTGGGAATGATAATGGCATCTCTCAAACACGATCTGTGAGAACTGAATGAGTTAATGTGGGAGATACATCTAGAATAGCAATGTAAATGCTGCACACAATCTAACTGTTACCACTAGAGATACAAAAGGGAATGTGGTAGAGTATCCTCAAAGAACTCATGATCTAATAAGAAGAAAAGAGAAATTAATCAGGAAGTATAAATTATAATTATGAAGAAACATGATTTTTAAAAATTAATCATTTCTATATAAAAAAGGTAAGCTTCTTAAGAAAAAAATCCAATGGAAGCATACTTATCTCGTCTTGTGGGTCAGTTTGTTCATCAGTAAGTTTTATTGAATGTGTCCTAAGCGTCAGGTGCTTGAGTGTAGTCATGAGTAAGACCAAAGCAACTGCTGAGTTCATTCCAACAACCCTATCATTTCTCAAGGCATTTTAGAAACAAAATTTCAAAGATAAAATTCCCTTTAAATCTTTGCAAGCATTTACCATTTTAACCACAATGATATGCTCGCCCTGGCCGTCTGTCATATTCTCTGTCATCTTTATGTCACAGAGGATAATAAGACCCCACCACTCCGTCACACGGAGCTGTGACTGTTCTTCTGTCTGACTGGGATTCCTGGCCAACCCCTGCTCATTCTTTGAGACTAAAGGCACATGTCACCTCCTCAGAAGCATCCTGACTACACCACCAACCTCATACCCTGCCTTCTGTGTTTGGTTTTTCACTCTTATGTAGTTTTACTGTTGGAATTACTGGTTTCTATACTTGACCAACAGCTTTCTGAGCATGGAAATCATCTCTTATTTCTCAGTTACAACAACGAGAATAGTTCCTGACCTGCAATAACCCTTCTATAAATATTCTTGACTGAGTAAGTTTTAAAAATATTTAGAGCATAGAGTACCATGGATGTTAACATCAAAGAGGGCTTTACTCCCTTTAATATGCAAATATTGAAATGTTTGTTTAGATATCAGAACAATTACTTTATAGCCATACATTTTTATAGACCCTTAACATTACATGATTCATGCATTACATTAAAATTTGTGAAACAGTAAGCTCTGTGGTCAGGGAGACACCCTACCTGTCAACACATGAGGTAGAGATAAATGAAGAAAGATGCCCAATGTAACCTTGAGCCTCCACATACATACATGTGCACCCACATGCTTGCATATATAAACATGCACATATACCATACATATAAATATGAAAAGAAAAATCTTTAAGCTCCAGGTTTACATATATGACCTATGTTTATTGCAGTACTTAAAAATCCAGGTTCTTTTTTACAGAGAACTTTCTACATGGAACTGGATACCATGGTAAGACAGGAGAGTATTCGTAAAAACCCTTCTATAAGGGGATTAGCCTGGAAGGCTATTAAAGTAGTACCTCTTTGCCAACATTAATGAACATGAATAAATGTAAAAAAAACATTTATCTCACATTTGAAATCAGTTTTCTTTTTTTATTGGATATGCTCTGTATTTACATTTCAAATGTTATCCCCCTTTTTCCCACTTTCATCTCCCCCTCCCATTCCCTCCATGAAGGTGCTCCCTCTCCCAAGCTCCCTCTCCCACCTCAGTTCCTTGGCTTTCCCCTACACTGGGAAAACAAGCCTTCACTGGACTAAAGGCCTCTCCTCCCACTGATGCCAGAGAATGCTGTCCTCTGCTGCATATGCAACTGGAGCCATGGGTCTCTCCATGTGTGCTCATTGGTTGGTATTTTAGTCCCTGGAGCTATAAAAGGTTTGGTTGGTTGATAATGTTGTTCTTCCCATGGGGTTGCAAACCATTTGAGCTCCTTTAGTCCTTTCTTTAGCTCCTTCATTGGGGTCCCCATGTTCAGTCTGATGGTTAGCTGAAAGCATCCTCATCTGTGTCAGTATGGCTCTGGCAGAGCCTCTGAGGAGGCATCCATATCAGGTTCCTGCCAGTTAGTACTTCTTGGCATCAGCAATAGTGCATGAGTTTAGTAGCTGCATATGGGATGGATCCCCAGGTGAGGCAGTCTCTGGATGATTTTTTCTTCAATCTCTGCTCCTCTATTTGTCCCTTTATTTCATCCCATGAGTGTTTTGTTCTCCCTTCTAAGAAGAATTGAGGCATGTACATTCTGTTTTTCCTTTTTTTGTTTTTTTGTTTTTTTTTTTTTTTAGCTTCATAAGGTCTGTGAATTGTTTCTTGGGTATTCTAAGCTTTTTGGACTAGCATCCACTTATCAGTGACAGCATACAATGAGTGTTCTTTTGTGACTGGGTTACCTCACTCAGGATGATAGCTTCTAGTTCCATCCATTTGCCTAGGAATTTCATTAAGCCATTGTTTCTAGTATCTAAGTAGTACTCCATTGTGTAAATGTACCACACTTTCTGTATCCATTCATCTACTGAAGGGCATCTGGGTTCTTTCCAACTTCTGGCTATTATAAATAAGGCTGCTATAAACATGGTGGAGCATGTGTCCTTGTTATATGTTGGAGCATCTTTTGGGTATATGCCCAGGAGTGGTATAACTGGGTCCTCAGGTAGTACTATGTCCAATTTTCTGAGGAACCTCCAGACTGATTTCCAGAGTGGTTGTACCAGCTTACAAACCCACCAACAGTGGAAGAGTGTTTCTCTTTCTCCATATTCTTGCCTGCATCTGCTGTCACCTGAGTTTTTTATCTTAGCCATTATGACTGGTGTGAGGGTTGTTTTGAATCTCAGGGTTGTTTTGATTTGCATTTCCCTGATGGCTAGAGATGTGGAACATTTCTTTAGGTGCTTCTCAGCCATTCGGTTTTCCTCAGTTGAGAATTTTTTTGTTTAGCTCTGTACACCATTTCTTAATAGGATTTTTTGATGTTCTGGAGTCTTAACTTCTTGAGTTCTTTGTATGTGTTGTATATTAGCCCTCTATCAGATGTAGGACTGGTAAAGATCCTTTCCCAATCTGATGGCTGCCATTACAGAAACTTTGCAATTTTATGAGGTTCCATTTGTCGATTCTTGATCTTAGAGCATAAGCCATTGGTCTTTTGTTCAGGAAACTTTCCCCTGTGCTCTTCCCCACTTTCTCTTTCAGTAGTTTCAGTGTACCTGGTTTTATGTGCAGGTCTTTGATCCACTTGGACTTGAGCTTTGTACGAGGGGATAGGAAAGGATCGAATTGCATTCTTCTGCATGCTGACTGCCAGTTGAACCAGCACCATTTGTTGAAGAGGCTGTCCTTTTTCCATTGAAATTTTTTAGTTCCTTTGTCAAAGATCAAGTGACCATAGGTGTGTGTGTGTTCCTTTCTGTGTCTTCATTCTCTTCCATTGATCTACCTGCCTGTCTCTGCACCAGTACCAAGTGGTTTTTATCACTATTGATCTGTAATATAGCTTGAGGTCAGGGATGGTGATTTTTTCAGAAGTTCTTTTATTGTTGAGAATAGTTTTTGCTCTCCTGGGTTTTTTGTTATTCCAAATGAGTTTTCAAATTGTTCTTTCTAACTCTATGAAGAATTCAGTTGGAATTTTGATGGGGATTGCATTGAATCTGTAGATTGCTTTTGGCAAGATGACCATTTTTATTATGTTGATCCTTCTAATCCATGAGCATGGGAGATGTTTCCGTCTTCTGAGATTTTCTTTCTTCAGAGACTTGAAGTTCTTGTCATAAAGATCTTTCACTTGCTTGGTTAAGGTCACACTAAGGTATTTTATATTCTTTGTGGCTATTGTGAAGGGTGTCAATTCTCTAATTTCTTTCTCAGCCTGTTTATTCTTTGAGTAGAGGAAGGCCACTGGTTTGTTTGAGTTTATTTTATATCCAGCTACATTGCTGAAGTTGTTTATCAGCTGTAGGAGTTCTTTGGTGGAATTTCTGGGGTCACTTAAATATACTATCATATCATCTGCAAATAGTTATATTTTGACTTCTTTCTTTCCAATTTGTATCCCTTTGGCTTCCTTTTGCCATCTAAATCAGTTTTCTTAAAATGTATGCTTTACCAGTGAGCTATTCTCAACCTTTGAAATGAAATTAAAGAGAAGTTTATATTTCAAGATGCTATTTTGGGCCATTATCAATTAGAAATCAAACTTTTCAGCTAAACTGTTCTTATAACCAAGCAAAAAAATAGTAATATTTGTGCTAGCAGCTCAAATATTGAATTGGATTGAATAAGAAAAAGTCATATTTGTTCTTAAGAAAATGTATATTGGGCTGGAGAGATGGCTCAGTGGTTAAGAGTACTGGCTGTTTTTCCAGAGGTCCTGAGTTCAATTCCCAGCAACCACATGGTGGCTCATAACCATCTGTAATGGGATTTGATGCTTTCTTCTGGTGTGTCTGAAGACAGCTACAGTGTACTCATATACATAAAATATACAAATAATTCTTTACAAAAGACAACTTATATTTTGAGTTAAATTACTTGTATCTAGATGATAAAACAAAATATGCTCCTGTGCCTAGGGCACCTGCCAAGGCGTTTTTCACACCCTTCCACAGGAGCGAATAAATATGACAAGCTTTTTTGACACTCGGCTCTTCCTCTCCAGATCTGTGTTCTACAGAAAAATATCAGTCTTTGCACAACAAAGAACTGTCTAATAAAAGTTTATTAACGTATGTTCATGTTTTTAATGTGTCAAAACATTTAAGCCCCTTTGTCTGAAATTGAAATAGCAAGATTCTTGTCCTTTCTGTGAGCTATATTAAATTAAGGAAACTTTTTAAAAGAAAAAAAATGCCAACATGTATAATTTTTAGTAGAAATTATACAGCTAAGTAGAGAGTGTTTCAAAATCTGGTCTTCATGGTGCTCTATTTTAATCTAGGAGTAGGTGTTATATCTTGATTTTCATTTTTAAAAAAGTCAGACCTGAAAGTATTCTAGAAGCCAGTTACTTTTCTGATACAAGAAAAACAAAAGCCCAAAAACTATTAAGTTATTTATCCAACACCCTGCCTGTTAGATAATAGGTCCAGAACCTCAACCTTCAATACCTGCCTATTACATATTAGGTCTAGAACCTCAGCCTTCAATACCCTGCCTGTTAGATAGTAGATCTAGAACCTTGACCTTCTGATTTCTCAGCTCTAGATCAGACTTTCTAGACTTTTCTACTTGTAAGAAATTGTCTGAAAACTGGCTAAACATGAGATTAAGATCTTTGGTGCTTTGGAGAAAAAAGGCAAATTTTCAGAAACTCTTTTCCAGGACAAAAAAAATATTAAGGAATATTTTCCTTTTGAGTTTGCAGGAATCTAGAAAAGGAAAATAGATTGTTGCAAGTTTTAGAAGGATGCCCCTATTAGAGTGCTGGGCTAAGCAGTGGCTGACTGACTGACTGTGCTACTCAGATCAGGTGATTTCTAAACATTATAAATGTAATCCTCACAGAGGTTACTTCAGGTAGGGATAGAGGTTCAAGAAGGCGTCTTCAGGTTCAGTGTCTGGGGGAGGCCTCTTTTCTGCCTCCCAGATGGAGTCTTGTTACATAGCCCTCCAAAGGAGACTTCACCTATCCTCATGAGGTTGAAGTAATCAGAAGAAAGGTGTTAGCCTTATGAGGCCTTATAAACCTGATTTTAGGCATTTTCACATCAATTAATGCTAATAAAGACTATTTTAATGGCTATCTTGATATTTTTTGAACTCAAAATTAGTGATAAATTTTAATTAAATGCCATTTTGCTTTTAATTAATAGATATTAGGTTCTTAGAACTAATAATGCTTCTGCTATCCCCTCTAGGGTGTTTTTTTTTTGTTTTTCTGGTTTTTTTTTGTTTTGTTTTGTTTTGTTTTGTTTTCTATTTGGAAGACTTGTTTGCATGATTATGGGACAGGATGTCATGTAGCTGAGGCTCATCTTATACTGGTTATACATTTGAGGATGACCCTGTATTCGATCCACCTGACTCTCCTAAATGCTGGGATTACAGGCATGCTCTGCTAGTCCTATGCTGTCCTCCCAGTCTAAATGTGTTCAACTACTTTTGGTTGAAAAAGACTTGTTTGCAAATATGTTAAATTGTATATGTTGAGGACTTTTCTGTGGTGCTGTGGATACTTTCAAAGTAAATCAGACACAAAACAAAAACCCTTGCCAGTTTTTGTTAAGACCTATGTGTTAGGCTCTGTAACTATCAGAGGGAAATTACCCTTTAATGTTGCTGTCTGCTCAGTTTGAGCAGAGATGAGGAGCTTCAGTTCTTACAGAGTCCACGTACAGGAGCATGGAGCCCTCTCAGCTTCTCTACCTGACAAACATCTCTCCCTTCTGTTTCTCCTGAAGTGGGGCAGATGGAGAACATATCTCCGGGACAGATCATCGATGAGCCTATCCGGCCTGTCAACATTCCCCGGAAAGAAAAGGATTTCCAAGGAATGCTGGAGTACAAACGGGAGGACGAGCAGAAGCTTGTTAAGAACCTGATTCTCGGCAAGTGCTCTCTGCGTGGCTAGGACTCCTTTCAGACAGGGCAGTGCTGGAGAGGCCCGTCCCCAGCGTTTGAAATCTCATTAATATTCTGTTTGAATTATTTTCTTGACCGACAAGATGGCCCAGTGGGTAATGATGCTGATTGATGCTGATGACCTGAGTTTAGTTCCAGCGCCCTGTTATGAAAGGAGAAAACAAAGTCCTGCAGGTTGTCCTTTGGCTTCCACAGACACTGTGTCACAGGCCCTCACACAGCACAGGCAGAACAAATGCATGATTTTAAAAGATAAGTTCCAACACTTCTTTTGAGACAATGATCCTGTCGTGTTGTCCAGGCTTGTCATAAGCTCCTGAGAGATACCGTCCACCTTCAGCTTTCTCGTCATTGAAGGCCATAACAGGAGCCACGGGCCAGCCACAGGAGCCGAAGTCTGAGTCATCATTTCTTACTGCATTATAGTGCTGTGGCAGTCCTTACTGAGCATTTGTTACCAGTGTGGGACATGTGTCTAGGAGCCATCTGTAAGGCTCCCTTGAAGCCAGGCTGATCAGCTCTGGATTCATATTGAGATCACACAGAAAATTTTGGTTTGGTTTTGTTTTGAGACAAGATCTCATATATAACCCATGCCAACTTAAAACATAATATGTAACCAAAGCTAACATGATAATGTAACCAAACCACAGTCCCCCATTCTCTACCTCCCATGTGCTAAGGCCTATGTGTACTTCCACTAAGACCAATATGTATGATTTGTGTTTTGGGGGAGGGGTTGTCAGGGAGCAAACCAAGGGCCTCATGAATAGTAGACAGATACTGAGCCACATCCTCAGCCCACTCAAGAAGCTCTTTTAAAAATGTTGATGGTCCCCTACTCAAAATGAAATAAGTTGGAGTTTCCAGGGAAAAGAGCTTGAGCCAAGTCTAATGCTATTCTGGAAATGTCTTGAAGATTCCCAATTATAACCACAGTTGAATGGCACTATTGTAAGCCATTTAGGTTTTTTAAATTTCTCTTTTTATTCCTTACAAATATTTATGGCTAATTATTTAGGGAAACATTTCAGTAGTATGGAAGAAAAAAGAACCAAGGAAAAAGTCTGGCAGAGTATGGAAAGGACGGGATAGCTGGGAAGGGAGTAAAGAGGCATTTCAGGGGCGTATGTCCTGGACTGGGAACCTCTAAGAGGAATGTTCAGGGAGTAAAATAAGGAAGGAGCTCATGAGCCCCTAAGTGGTGGGAAGGTAAAACCTTCAGCCTTTGCCATTCTCTCCTAGCTACCACGGTGACAGCAATCGATTGATAGTTACACCTAATTTAACATTCCTCGGTTTCATGGCCTTCACTTAGTACTATAAATAGCTTCAGAGTGCCTCAGTTTCAACATGATCATCACTTAGCCAGAAGGTGCTTTAAAAGGTAGAAGCGATAGCTAGCGAGTAAAGATGGGTGTAGAGTTTATAGACATTGTCTGGAAACACTCCTTGATGGGATGAACTGCACACAGAGAGTAGGAACAAGCTTATGTCTGCAGAAAGAACATCGGAGGCAGAAAAGGTACAAATCCTTGGGCCCTGGGTGAGAGCCATGGCATGTTCAGCAGACAACGAGGAGAGTTGTTTGTGGCAGAGTGAGCTGAGCCTGAGGAACAGCAGGCGAGATGCTATGGAGCACAATTCAGGTTTGGAATCTGATGAGTGGGTGAAGAAGCTCTTAGGAAAATTCTCAGAACAAAATTGGCATGATGTAATGTGCATTTTCTTAAGCAAGAAGCTATAATATTTAGTATTAACTGGGACTAGGAGGCAGATCTAAGAGACCAGTTTGAAAGCTATTCTAGCAACCCAAGAAGGGGTAACGTCCTAAACTGAGGAGTAGACGTAGCAGCGGCTAGATTCTGGCTGTCTTTTGCAGGGACCACTGACAGGATAAGTTGAGTGCATGGTGTGAGAAAAGTAAGGAATTTTAAGACGACGAGGTTTATGACCTGAGAAACTGAAGGTGGAGGCTCCATTAATAGAATAGATGCCACAGGGACGGACAGCTTGACTGGAGAGGCTTGGTTTAACATGCCTGAGCAGAGCCATCAGAAAGACAGTCATAAACAAGACTGGACTTCAAGGGGAAAGTCAGGCCAGGATATAGAAGTTTTATGTAGATTTGTGCCCATAGTCAATAATTAGTCTAATGAGCTGTTAAAATGCTTTTTTTTTTACTTGCTCTGAATGATTGAGCTCTTACACAACTGTGCTTTTATCTCTCACAAAACATGCCTCACAAAGGCTTTTAGGGTTACATAATTTTGTTTCTCCTTTTTTCTTTTTTCAGAACTAAAGCCACGTGGTGTGGCTGTCAATCTGATTCCAGGGTTACCAGCATATATCTTGTTTATGTGTGTGCGACATGCTGACTACCTGAACGATGATCAGAAAGTAAGATCATTGCTGACATCAACAATTAACAGCATCAAAAAAGTCTTGAAGGTCAGTTCTGCATTCTGCAGTCCTCACGGTTGCTAATGACAGTCTGTTCTTTGTCTACTGTTCTTGTTCCACTATTTCTTCCTTAGACTTGGCACAGTCTGCAGCCATTCTAGGTTATACTAGACAAGAGATAGAGATAGATAGATAGATAGATAGATAGATAGATAGATAGATAGATAGATAGATAGATAGATAGACAGATATGTAGATAGGTAAATATATGGGTGGATGGATAGATAAAGATAGCATACATAGATACTAGATGTATCTGTGTGTATAAATATGTATGTTTGTAGAAGATAGGCAGATATTAAATATATTTCTTCATGCATATATATGTATACATGTATGTATAAAAGTATGTATGTGTGTGCACATGTATGTGTGCACATATGTGCTTGCACTTGAGCGAAATTCTATATAGAGGCCAGAAAACAATCTCGAATGTTGTTTCCCAGGATTACTACTTACCTTGAGTTTTGAAACAGGCTTTCTCACTAGGACCTGGGAATCGCTGATTAGGCTAGGTTGACTCATCAGTTAGCCTCAGGAATTCTTCCATCTTTGCCTCCCCAGTTCTGGGATTATTACAAGCCACTATACCCAGTCTTTTACATGGATGCTGGGACCAGTCTCGGATCCTCATGCTTGTGCGGTAAACACCTAACCATATATCACTTAACCATATACCATTTTTAAAGATTATAGCTCCTCATATCATTTCTAAAAAAACTCCTAAGATTTAAAAAAAAAATGGTTATTTAATGCTAGGCACCTTATGCCAGGGAACTCCTATGCAAGCTATAGACAGATGTTGATGATTCTGTAACTTTGTGTGTCTCAGCTATTATCCAAAGGTTCTTTCACAAACTCACAGCCATCTCCACCGTGTCTGCTATGTGGCTGCTCAGAAACACTCTCAGATCCAGCATCTTTTGAGCCTGCACTCTCCCGTTATGGTCCACAGCCAACCAATGCCCCTGTCTACTCGGGTTCACTGCTCAGAAGTTTTGTTGTGACAGGAGTTTTAATCCAAGCTTCATCTGAGGCTGTCAGTCTCTTTTCTCCTGTTCTTTAATACAGAAATTATTATATCTTTTGTGCCTTTAGCTCTTACTGGTTCCCTTCATTAACCCCAAGCAAGTGAGTTGGTCTGGGTCAGCTGTGACTTGAACCGTTTTCTGCACAAAAGACATCTAAGCATGGGAATACTTCTCTGAAGTCAAGAAAGTAGCAAACATCAGAGAACTGGGGTAAACCCCTGATAATGCCATAAAACTAAAATCTGGTTTATTTGTGCCCTACTTTATGAAGTTTTGTAAAAGATGTGGGTCTTTTGTGTCTGCCTAGCTTTTTCCCCTAAGGATAAGACAAATTTAAACTTATTTTCTCTTTCAGAAAAGAGGTGACGATTTTGAAACTGTCTCCTTCTGGCTCTCTAACACATGCCGATTTTTGCACTGTTTGAAGCAGTACAGTGGAGAAGAGGTGAGAAAACCTGAATGGTAAAAGCAAGTCAAGTACCAGTCAGGGAATAATTACCATAAAGCAAAGTTTTTCCTAACATGTGGTGGTTTATGTAGAGTTTAAGATTGGGATATAGAGTTGCTTAAAGAAATGAATCTGTTTAGGCTAACTCCAGCACCTTAAAGGCAAACAACAAAAAATTATATGACAGCTGGGCATGGAGGTAGAGACAGTTGGGTCTCTGAGTACAAGGACAGCCAGAGCTACACAGAGAAATCCTGTCTTAAAAACAAAAACGATCACATACATATCTTTGTTTATAGTGAAGGCTCATTTGTTGTCTGGTAGAGTTTAACCAAATGTTAACTAAATGGTTGATTATAACTGAAACTGCTCACTAGGTATCTAACAATATACAGAACATGTGTGACATGTGAGTGATACGACATATCATGCAGTTGGCAGTAACCCATTTTACAGATAAGGCTCAGTGAGATTCGTCCATTAGTCTGTAACCTCTTGACCTGAGGAGAGCTGTGACTCTGCATCTGCACAGCCTGGAACCAGAGGAAGGCAGACAGAGCAGAGGACTGTCACGGCAGAATGGCAGGATATACAGAGATGAGCAGGACACCTAGGCCATGAAGGAGATCCCACTGGCCCTGCATTTAGACTGTTATCCACTAAGCTGCTCTGTCACTAGGTGGGGCCAGTGAGCAGTGTGCTTAGTGGAAAGTGACTAGAAGACATGCTGCCTCTCTGGGGAACTTGCCTTTTAAACCAATGCTACTGAAAGACTTTACTAAGATCTAACTGAAATCATCATGTAGATACTATGAGTTGGAATAAAATGATAAAGTTCATTTATTTTCTAGTTCATAAAGAAACTAGTCAAATCAAGAAGCCAATGCATGTTCCTCTGGGTGTAGTGTATATGCATAGGACTATATTTAAAGAGCCAAGAGCTAAAGAGTGTTTTCAATTATTTATTAGTGTTTGGCAGTAGACCTGCTGTTTTATCAATGAGACATATACTTTCTTAAGTCAAATTTCCCATCTTGCTATTAGAAAGCCTTAAGTATAGACTGCCAAGCTCATCTGTTATGCAAAGCTAAGCAGAAGCAGGAGATATCGGAGTGAAAACATGGGCAACAGCATTGAGAACCATGACCTGGCACTTGGTAGAAAGGCTGAGCAAGATGCAGAATGAGGCAGACAGAGACCCTTGGAGACAGTGAGGCAGACAGAGACCCTTGGAGACAGTGAGACGGACAGAGACCCTTGGAGACAGTGAGACGGACAGAGACCCTTGGAGACAGTGAGACGGACAGAGACCCTTGGAGACAGTGAGGCAGACAGAGACCCTTGGAGACAGTG